>NC_136269.1:22157910-22757910 GCF_964187855.1 Myxine glutinosa
CAGGCACGGACTATGTAGTCCCCTTCGAGGCCAGGCCTAAATAAAAGAGCTGCATTGATAGAAAAGTGAAGAAAGAGAATAGTCTAAGAGTTTTTGAGGAAGTAAAAAAATCTGCTTTTTGAAAAGGGGAAGGGTGTAAGTGTTTGGAAAGACATGAGAAGGTAAAGAGTTCCAGAGTTTGGCAGTGGTGGGGAAGAAACGAACATCATAAGTTTTCAAATTTACTTTTGTAATGAGAAGCGCCTTTGGAAAAACTCCACATCAGCTGCAGGAAGGGTCATGTTATTAGCCCCTGTGGGTATATAAACTGCAGTAGATCTTCGATCAGGTGCGATCGTCAATGTGATGAGCATGGACTGATGTCCGGATTCCTACAAATTTTTTTCAATTTTGTGTTAAACAGCAGTAGCGACTGTTTAAAAAGGTAATCATACATGTTTGTGTTTTACAATATTTTTACTTTTCCCACAAAGCTGTTTCTATTTAGAAGCCGTTTAGAAGCGTTTAAAAGAAGCCGGTAGAAGCCGTTTCTCCCACAAAAATAATAAGTTATTGATATACGTTACCACGGCGTCTGGCCAAGGAGGAAGCATCCCTTGGGGAGATGGGATATTATCTATATAATAATACCGTAAGGACTCGACTTTGTTATCCCTTTTACGCCGCACCCAGTGACCCGATGCCCACGGCACTAATGCATTTTCCATCTACGAACCGCGCTCTTTGTTTATCACGTACAGCCATACTCGAAAAATCTGAATTCGCCGACTTTGGGACCCAAAAGCATCCGATTATCGGCCGATACGACGCCATCTTACGACACCATCGTATTGGCGTCTGCTGGGCGAAGGTGATGCGAGCCGTCCGCTGATTGGACAGTCGAGTGGTGTGATGGGTGGTGTGAACTAAATGGTCTTTTTATTCCCTTGAACATTTTAAATTAGGATATATAAGGAAACGTCTTTATCGTCATTTTAATAAAGTTAAATGGAGTGACGTTGCGATACTCGGGGTGCGTTGCATAAATCCTCGTAACTCAGAGAGGTGTAGCAGGTGGCGAGACCTAAGGAAGCTTAAAGATAACGAGCTGAAAACAGACGAACGATATCCCTTCCGTGGATGTTCCACGGGTTTCACGTCTTTATCGTCATTTTAATAAAGTTAAATGGAGTGACGTTGCGATCAGTGAGTTGTACTTGTATACGAAGAGATAAAAGGATGGCATTGACTTCGAGACGGTACGTGATAGTTGGCTGCGGCTGGCTGATGCCACGTTGTTGTTTTTTTGTTTTTTTTCCTTCCTTCCTTCTCTCCAAGTGCCATGGATGCTGATGGACATAATAAAGGTATCGGCTGATCTCTCATCGTAATATTACCCGATGGAAATGAACTGTTTCTTTGTTTGTCATTTCCTGTGCAATGATGTCAAATTGATAAGTCAGACACCCTTTTCTATTGACAGCAGCTCTCCTTTTCGATGGCATCGTCTATTGATATGCATGTTCCTCTTTCATATAATTTTACACATTCACAATCAGTATTTCAATTCTTGCAGACATTGGAAAGGAAGTTGACTCACAGGCCAACTCTCTGGTTCAATCACAGGCCGACGCACAGGCGATGTAATTGTGAGTAGCATTTTTGCACAAGTGAAAATTGATCTTTCTTCCTAACTCTTACTCGGACAAGCAAATCCCCTATGCCATCCATAATGGTACACTCTATCCATACACCACATCCTCCCTTCCGTGGATGTTCCACGGGTTTCGGCTAGTCTATATAATAATAGCGTAAGGACTCGACTTTGTTATCCCTTTTACGCCGCACCCAGTGACCCGATGCCCACGGCACTAATGGATTTACGATCTACGAACCGCGCTCTTTGTTTATCACGTACAGCCATACTCGAAAAATCTGAATTAGCCGACGTTGGGGCCCAAAAGCATCCGATTAACTGCCCAAACGACGCCATCTTATTGGCGTCTGCTGGGTGAAGGCAAAGCAAGCCGTCCGCTGATTGGACAGTCGAAGGCGACAGCAAGCCGTTCACTGAGTGGACAATCCCAGAGTGGTGCTATGCCGATTCCTATTACGAATCCATTCATTTTTCAAAAGTATATCGTAGCGTTGTCATTTAAGTAGATTGCAATAAATGCGTTGTTCATATACGCACTCTTCATTCTCATCTTTCTTCCTAACTCTTACTCGGACAAGCAAATCCCCTATGCCATCCATAATGGTACACTCTATCCATACACCACATCCTCCCTTCCGTGGATGTTCCATGGGTTTCGGCTAGTTCATATTAATATCGTTTTGTAATAACATTAATATTGTTATGAATTTGGTAGAGCAATATATAGAGCTAGGTAGATCTGAATAGGTAGGTATTCGGCTGTCGTGACAGGGACTCTACATGTAATAAGTTCTTGATGTTTAGGCGTTTGTCGGGGTAAGATGTATGATTGTGGATCTACCTGGAGGTCCGAGTGTTAAATAGTGAGGGATTAAAGGTAACGCCCCTGTGAGTCTCACCTGGTAGTCAAACCTTTGTCCATTATGGCACTGCAAACCACATAAACATTAGTTAGGTCCTTAGCGCAACATTAAATAATTCCCTTTCCCTGACATTGACTTCGTAATAAATAGACAGGAAACCAGGCCAAAAACACCGCCACGGTTGGCCGCCGCCGTTCGCACCTCAAAGGCCTACCAACCTCGCGTGTTACGTGTTACAAAACGACCGCGGGGGGGTCGCGGACGGGAGATGTCAGGAGTCGCATGCCGCAGAGGGCGTGACCTGGGCGAGTTGGGAGGCTGTGATTGGCTGAGGAGTGCGCGAATGTGACGTCATCGGCCACCAATATATGCGACGGTCGGACGCCATTTCGTGGCAGCAGGCAGACGCAGGAGACACCAGAGAGTTCGTAGGAGTTGGTTGGAGCACACAGTCGACGCAGAGACACAGTTGGTGGAAAAGCTCCCCGAAGGCAGTTGGTGGAAAAGCTCCCCGAAGGCAGTTGGTGGAGAGTTCGTTCACACACCGAGCACACCAAGCCCACAGAGCACGCGGCAGTTCGCAGCAGTTCGTTGCAAGTCGAGCCCTCCGTTGAACCATTGGTGCACGGGCCTTGTGGAGATCGTCCTCGTGTGAAGCTGCTGGCCACGCGTCGGACGCGTGGTGCTTGGAGCGGGGCCTCGTAGAGCTTGGAGCGAAGGACCTGGTGGTGTGCGATCGGGCCAAAAGGAGCGGTGTTGGACGGCCGCCACCAAGACGACGAAAGACAGATAAGCCGCATCCGCGTACATTTGAACGACGTGACGTGTTATTTTTGTATTCATAATCTCCCTCGTATCGTGTTTGCTGTCAGTCGTGTGGGGACGTCCCGATTTAGAGTTATTACATTTACCGGCGCGGCTTTTTCACTGTACAGTATTACTATTCGATAATAAATCCTTATATTATTTTCTATATATATATCTGAACGCAGTTTTCCTGGGTGTTTGATTTTAATAGATAAGGTTGCGGAGCCTTCGCTGTGTCCCGCCATTCCGCGCGTTTGTGTTGAACTTGAATCCGCCATTGAGTTTCGCCTCGGGAGTTAAAGTCTCGCAAATCGGCCATCCGTAACTGTGGTGTTAATCACAGTTGCGTAACAAGTGGTGTCAGGAGTGTAGGATTTGAACCCGTCGGACAAATTTTTTTTGTCCGCGGCGAGACATCGACACGGTCGGACAAATTTTTTTGTCCGCGGGGAGAAATCGACACGGTCGGGCGTACATTGCGCCCGACGTTCGAACGCAAAATTTTTATAGTTGAGGCGGAGAAATTTGATAATCAATTGGGCAAACGGAGCGCGATATCGCGTCTTCGTCAAATTTAAATTGTTTCAGGAATTATTAAAATAAATACGCGCGCGGGGAACGACCTTCCGAAAAGCGGATGTCGGAGGTCGACGAAATGGAAGTACGCAGCGAGGCCTCCGTCAGCGTTGGGAGTGAGCCGGGAAAAGGGGAATTAAATGTCGAGGTGAGCCTTGGAACCTCCCCCGTCCCGAGCACCAACTTATCCCCCTCCCCTACCGGGGAGCCGGGAGTAGTAGGAACGGCCCCGACAACCGACCAGATGTTGGGTCAATTGCTTCAAAAAATGGAGGGAATGAGTAATGGGATGGGAGAAATGAAAAATAAAATGGAGTCCCAGGGGAAGGAATGTAGGGAAGGAATGAAGGGAATGAGTGATCGCTTGAAGGAACAAATTGATGGGCTGGAAAATAAAATGGAGTCCCAGGGGAAGGAATGGAGGGAAGGACTGAAGGACATGAGTGACCAAATTAAAGGATTAAAAAGGGAAATGGCAATTGTGGTAAGTGTACAGGTGAGCGGAGAATGTCCACAGTTCGATGGGGAATGTGTACAGGTAGATGGGGAATGCCTGCAGGTAAACGTGGAGTGTCCACAGGTGAGCGGGGAAGGAAATTTGGAATGTGAGAGTTGTAATGGGGAATGTTTCCCACATTCTGGCCTGGTTGTTTATCGGGACCGTGTGGATGTCACAACACCCCAACCAGGGGATGAATTTGGAATTGTGCAGCACCAGGGCGGTGGTGCGGAGCAAGAGGGGGTAGAGTTTTTGGGGGTCCGTGCAATGGAGCCGGACCAGGTATTTATTGGGGATATTGATCAAAGCCTGGCGGGGCCAGGAATGATTTGTGATGAGGATGATTTGATCCAGCGGCTGGAGACCTGTGACAGTCCCATGGAGGTAGAGCTTGTTCAGGCCCAAAGGAGCCTGGGTGATGAGGTGAGTTGGTCCGAGGAGGTGGTTGGAATGACCGAGGGGACGCTCACTGTACACTGCTATTTGGAAACAGAGGCTCCAAAATTGGACAACCAGTTGGGGGAGTGTGTTGGCTCCGGGCTGGATTTGGATCTTGGAGGATCGGGAGATAGAGCTTCTGGAGATTTGGTCCCTGTAGGGAATTTGGATCAACTGCAGGGAGGGGCAGAACAACCGGTGGTAGAGGTTGTTCCCTGCAGCTGCGGTTTGGCAGTGGGAATGAAAATTTGTAAAAGAAAATTTAAAATAAAATTACAATGGGAAATTGATTTGGAGCAGCCATGGTGGGGATTGGTCCCCGGGCTGCGGGATTTGGACATGGGGGGGTCATGGGTCATGGCCTCGGGCAAAAGTTGCCCCTTTCAAAATTTGGGTATGCCAGCCAGCTGGGGGGCTGTGATGGCGAGATTTGGACGTGGGGTCCAGCCTTGGGTGTCGAGGTACGACCTGGGTCCCACGGGGGGTCTGGTGGAGTGTGGCGTCCCTTGTCCGTCGGGGCGCCGTCCGAGCTGGCGGCTCGGGCCGGCAGGGTCACCGGACCCTGGTGGGGGTTAAGACCTCCAGAGGGGTCCGAGGTGGTTTCTCAAGCGTGGGTTGGCATTTATTGAGGACCACTAGGGGGAGGTGTTGTGGGTCGTGCTTTGGTGGTGGCACTGCGGACGGCCAACTTGGGGACTTGTTTTAGATGTGGGAGAAGAGGGCACAGTCAGAGGAATTGTCGGCAACCATATGGGCCCCCACCTCCTGAGAGGCTTCGCAGTCCAGAAAGGAGGGGGCCCCCAGTAGGTCCACAGGCGCCAGACAGAGGACCACCACCTCGGCCTGGGCCAATAGCAATAGAGTGTGCAGGAAACTAGAACGAGCCGAGCATATGGGCCATGCTCGGCTGGCATGTGTATGGCAAAGCATCTTTCTTTGGTGAGGTTAGTAAAATGTGACAAATGGTTGGCATGGGTAATCTGTGGGGTAGATGGAAATTTAAGGGTGGATTTTGAAATGCCATGGTGGACACTGTACAGTGACGCCATTATTGATCCAGGTGTGTAGACCAAAGTGTTGGAGGCTGTGATGAAATTAATAGGGTAGCAAGGCACAGCTTTCAACTGGCTGCGGGGGCAACTGTGCTGATATTTGGGACGCGGGATCCTGGGGATGCAGTTGTGTAGCCTGAGGGTCAACGTGGTGCTGTGCATGTCCGAGGTGTGTGGACCATGTCTTCTGGGTGGGTCTCCTGGTGGAGCATGGCTGTTGACTGGACCTTGGTGTGGTCAAGTGTGGGTGAGCACTGGGGGGGCTGCAGTTCTGTAGTCGGACTGGGGGATGATGGGGAGGTGCAGGGGACGTGGCTGTAGGGATGCCACGCACTGCGACCGTGCCCCCCAGGGCCGAGGTTGTGTGTGCGGTAGTGTGTGTTTTGGCAGCAAGTGCTCACCACATTGGCCAGCTGGGGCTGCTGCAGCTGTGTTCCTCGCAGGGGGGCCGAAGGATGGATGGTGGGTCGCACCCTTATGGACACTCATGGGCCATGTTGGCGTTTTGACTGCTCACCTTGTCCCGGTGACCCTTGCACGGTAGAGGTGCAGAGCTGTCGTGGCCACAGGTAGTTGTGTAGTGATGATCACCGTTGGATGCGGATCCACATACCTGCCAGTGTAGTGGGGACAAAAGAGAAATTTGGAAGTATTTGGTAGGCCCAATGTGAAATTTTGGGAATTGTATGGGTGGGTGACACTCTTGGACCTGACCAACCTGCAACTACCTGCACTTGAGGTGAGTGTTTTGAGGAGTACTGTCCCAGGCTTCAGGACTTGCTTTGGAAATAGGGGACATGTAATTTGGAGTTGGGAGGTGAGAGCGAGTGATGACATGGCCGGTGAGGGGATGGAATGGGAGCCACAGTGTCTTGTGGGTGGCGTATGTTTTTGTATTGTGGTTAGGTGTTTTGATGTGGTCGTGAGAGTGGAACCTGGAGAGTGAGTGATGATTATTGGAGATAATGAGGGGTGATACTTGTGCTTTTTGGAAATGTGCTAATGGAAATGTGTAAGGATTCAATGATTCGAACTGTGAATGGGATTTCACATTGGCAGGCCATGGCAAGCCTTGTAACACCTTTTACACCATCTATGAATTGTACTGAATTGTGCTGAGTTGTGTGGAGAATTGAATGGCAGCGGGGGAGGAAGTGTGTTTTGGGGTCTTGTGGGTGGGGAAGGTGTGTGTGTCCGCAGGTACAGAGCAAGCTCTGAGGAGCGATGCCTGCGGGCCCCCCTCTGCGGCAATTACCCCTGGCAGCCGGTGGTAACTGGAAATTGGAGCTCGTCGGTGGAGGGTCTGGTTGGGCGCCGCGGGGGGGAGGAAGTCCCCCGGTGACCCGTGTTGCTGCGCGAAAGCAGGAGGCAAAGGAGCCTGGTGTGTGTGGAGACCCTCACCGGCGAGGTAACGGCGGAAAGGGGCTGTTGGGCTGTCACGGGGCCAAGAGGTAAAGGGGGGGG
Organism: Myxine glutinosa; assembly: GCF_964187855.1. Taxonomy (NCBI): domain Eukaryota; kingdom Metazoa; phylum Chordata; class Myxini; order Myxiniformes; family Myxinidae; genus Myxine; species Myxine glutinosa. The sequence goes on from NC_136269.1 coordinate 22,165,246, forward strand.
GGGCAATGAACTTGTAAGTCGGTTGACTTGTTTTTGGGACTGCGGGCACCACAGCCTGATGCGCCCCCACCATCTTTTTGTGCGGTACCTCCCCGCTGCCTAGTTGAGGAATGCACACCCACGTGAATGACATCAATGCCATGGTCCTGCAGGGGGTGTATTGAAATAAGTGCTTTGTTGATTTTTGAAATGCCTTGATGACCTATGGAATGAGAATGAGTGGTTAAGGGGTCTGTGTTGCATGAATGTGGGCGAAATCAACCGAGCCGTGTCACTCACCTGTAACATCTGGACAGGGCCGTGGAAAATTTAGGGGGATGCATTGGGGATGGCCCCGCAGGTAAGGTTGTGTCTTGTGGCATCCACCGGGGGACGCGGTATGTAGACCGGGGTATGTACAAAGGTTAGAGTTTTGAGTTTGGAAAGATGGTTAAGTTTTGTGGTTAAGTTAGTGTTGTGTGTTGTTGTTTCCTCCCTCCACAGGAACAACGAAGAAAATGTACATACTTGCATGATGGTTAAGGGGTTCAGCATGTTAAGGAAGTGTAGGTAGGTAGTCCGACTCACTTCCCACAGCCCTTCCTGATTTATTTCATAGGTTAGTTAAGTGTGTGACAATAAGTGTTAAGGCTGGAATGGTAGCGCCTGCGGTGAACCTTGCAGGAGCTACGGTTCCAGGGGGGGGGCTGTGTTATGAATTTGGTAGAGCAATATCTAGAGCTAGGTAGATCTGAATAGGTAGGTATTCGGCTGTCGTGACAGGGACTCTACATGTAATAAGTTCTTGATGTTTAGGCGTTTGTCGGGGTAAGATGTATGATTGTGGATCTACCTGGAGGTCCGAGTGTTAAATAGTGAGGGATTAAAGGTAACGCCCCTGTGAGTCTCACCTGGTAGTCAAACCTTTGTCCATTATGGCACTGCAAACCACATAAACATTAGTTAGGTCCTTAGCGCAACATTAAATAATTCCCTTTCCCTGACATTGACTTCGTAATAAATAGACAGGAAACCAGGCCAAAAACACCGCCACGGTTGGCCGCCGCCGTTCGCACCTCAAAGGCCTACCAACCTCGCGTGTTACGTGTTACAAAACGACCGCGGGGGGGTCGCGGACGGGAGATGTCAGGAGTTGCATGCCGCAGAGGGCGTGACCTGGGCGAGTTGGGAGGCTGTGATTGGCTGAGGAGTGCGCGAATGTGACGTCATCGGCCACCAATATATGCGACGGTCGGACGCCATTTCGTGGCAGACGCAGGAGACACCAGAGAGTTCGTAGGAGTTGGTTGGAGCACACAGTCGACGCAGAGACACAGTTGGTGGAAAAGCTCCCCGAAGGCAGTTGGTGGAAAAGCTCCCCGAAGGCAGTTGGTGGAGAGTTCATTCACACACCGAGCACACCAAGCCCACAGAGCACGCGGCAGTTCGCAGCAGTTCGTTGCAAGTCGAGCCCTCCGTTGAACCATTGGTGCACGGGCCTTGTGGAGATCGTCCTCGTGTGAAGCTGCTGGCCACGCGTCGGACGCGTGGTGCTTGGAGCGGGGCCTCGTAGAGCTTGGAGCGAAGGACCTGGTGGTGTGCGATCGGGCCAAAAGGAGCGGTGTTGGACGGCCGCCACCAAGACGACGAAAGACAGATAAGCCGCATCCGCGTACATTTGAACGACGTGACGTGTTATTTTTGTATTCATAATCTCCCTCGTATCGTGTTTGCTGTCAGTCGTGTGGGGACGTCCCGATTTAGAGTTATTAGATTTACCGGCGCGGCTTTTTCACTGTATTACTATTCGATAATAAATCCTTATATTATTTTCTATATATATATCTGAACGCAGTTTTCCTGGGTGTTTGATTTTAATAGATAAGGTTGCGGAGCCTTCGCTGTGTCCCGCCATTCCGCGCGTTTGTGTTGAACTTGAATCCGCCATTGAGTTTCGCCTCGGGAGTTAAAGTCTCGCAAATCGGCCATCCGTAACTGTGGTGTTAATCACAGTTGCGTAACAATATGATGTGATTAGGCATACCAGAAAGTAATGTCGTTTTTCAAAGAGGAATCTACAGCTTTAAACAAGACATTACTTTCTGGTACGCCTAATGTTATCATTAGTTTTGTTATTAGAAGCGGCCTTGGAAAAACGCCACGATAAAGCTATCTAAACACGGATATACACCTCAACACGCACGCAACCCCATTGGCGGGGAAAACCCCCAGGGAAAATTGCGTATTTTAGTATGATATTTACTGGACATATTTACACGTCGCTTTGCTGATGGATTTAACCAAAAGAAAGCTTGTTATATTTAACAAACATTGTACTCTATTCACACTATAGTTTGCTGGAGATCATCTTCCATCTGCTTGGACGTCAGGTAACATCACCTTCATAAACCGTCATTGTCACTTATATATGGCATCAGCAAAAATCACCTCCACTTCGCTGCGAAGCTCCATTGTTGGATGCTTTGGTTTGAATTTCTGTTTGAAATGAGTGAAATGCAACTTTTTGAAAATGTCCAGTTATTCTCACTCAAATTTCAACATCAACATAATGCATATTACGAAATGATTTAAACTTTCTTTATACAGTAAATTCTTAAATACCACGGCGGTTATGTTACTGGAAGATGCCGCGATATTCAAAACCGCGATAGTTAAAACCAATTTCCGACAGGAATAAGGGGGTTAGGTTCCCGGGCTTCGAGAAAATATAGAGGAAGGTGGGCGGCAGCCAAAAATAAACAAATCACAATTGAAATAAAAATTTAAAATAAACATAAAGCGACTTTACAATGAGGTCTCCTGCTGCGTTTTTTTGTTTATGTTTTTTTTTGCATAGAGAATCTAGGCTCGTGTAAGAGCTCTCCTCCTTTGGTATCCATGGAAATCTCCACGCATGGCTGGCGGACTTCCTCTCTAGTCGTGGTCAACATGTGGCCCTGAATGGGTTTCTCTCATCTCCTCTTCCTGTTCAGGCTGGAGTTCCACAAGGCAGTGTTCTGGGCCCTGTGCTTTTTCTGGTCTTCATCAATGATCTCTCTGACTCTCTTGAAAATCCTCTGTATCTCTTTGCTGATGACTCTACTCTCTGTCGCTCCATTCTTCATCCCTCAGATCGGCAGTCTGCAGCCTCCTCACTCTCCGCAGACCTGGACAAAATCACAGACTGGGCAAACAAGTGGAACATGTCTTTCAATCCTGACAAATCTCACACTCTTACGATGTCTCTCCGAAAAGACCGACTGGACAACCCTCCCATCCACTTTCTGAATAATCCTCTCCAAGAAGTTCTGTCACTCAAGCTTTTGGGTCTCACTATCTGCCATGATCTTTCCTGGGAAAACCACATTTCAAATCTGGCCTCCAAAGCCAGTCGCCGACTGGGCATCCTCCGTCGTGCGAAGTCCTTCCTTGGCACACCTGAGCTCCTCACCACATACAAGGCTTTCATCCGCAACTCAATGGAATACTGCTCTCCTCTCTGGGCTGGTGCTCCTGCCTCACACCTAGCTCGTCTTCACGCTGTTGAAACCAAAGCATTCAGAATCATTGGAATCTCCCGGGATGAAGCTAACTCCAAGGGCCTCTCACTCACTCACCGCAGGCAGGTTGGTGGTCTTTCCGTCTTCTACCGACTCCTCTCCGGCCTTGCCCCCCCCCCCACCCCCCAGCTCTCTCTGGGCTCTGTCCCCCAAATATTCCTACAGGTCACACAAGATCTGCCTGCAACCCTCTTATGGTCAAACTGCCAAAATCAAGACTCTCTGCTCACCTTCACTCCTCTTTTCTCCCGCCTCTGGAACAAACTCCCTCACTCTCTTCAATCCCACTCCACCCTCCAGGTCTTTAAAACAGCTGTTCACCACCATCTCTTATCTTCCCCCATCCAAAACCTTGATCTTTTCTACCCCCGCTAATTTCACCCCAATTCCACTTTTTTGAAATACCAACTTCTGTCCTGGAAGTCCTTGGTGTCCTTGTGTTTTATACTTCTCCCTCGCCCCCCCCCCCCCTTCCCACGCCTCCTCCCCCCAAGCCCTCTCCCTTCCACACATCTCCCTGCTCTCAAATGTTGTGTTTGTGTGCTTCCCCTTCTCTCCCCATCTTGTCTTCCGCTCCCTCTTTTTATATATTTTGTTTGTCTGGTTGATTTGTTTGTGAAGTAAATGTTAGCTCTTTCACGAGCCTCGATTCAGTATACAAAAAAAAAGAAAAAAAAAAGTTCAAAAGCGAATAAACTTACCCTCTCGCCATTCCTCCCCTATTAATTTCTTAAATCGGGTTCCTTTGTAATCCGTCGACATGCTTCCTTTATAAATCGTCTACAGTTCCGTCAACCAGTGAATGAATAAAATTAAGAGAATCACTTTTGAATATCGTTTTACACTTTGGTGCCATTCCATTCCATTAGCTTGAGGAACAACAAAAGGTGCACCTTGAACCCACTACCCTAAATATGCTACATCGACATAAACCATACTTGGGATACTCTTCGGAAATGTGCAAAGTTTGGTAGGGTTTGGTTCAGTCGTTTTTTTAGTTTTTGAAGCATATATAAGCAAACAAACAAACAAATAAATACACAATACAAATTCACTTTTATAGTGCGTTTAGATATATTTGTTTGTCTCAGCCATGGCATGTTCAAACTCTGATGAATCTATGGAATCTGAGAGAGAATAATTAAAAATTTTCAAAACGTTTCATTTCAATCATTTTAAGCGGAGGTGGAAACCAAAGGAAACAACAGCTTCGCAGCGTAGAAGAAGTGATTTCTGTTCAGGCCGTATTATATAAGCATGATGGTTGACGAAGGTGACTTCAAAGCAGATGGAAGACCACCTTGTTGTTGGGTGGTGCCCTTGAACACGAGTAAAGACTTGTCTGATTATTAACACGATCATACCATATGTTGGCTGAAGAAGCCATAGATACAAGTTGGAGTTTGAGAGTAAAAGTGTGCCAAATACAGTCGTGGCCAAAAATATTGGCACCCTTGAACCTTTTTCAAATAACTCACAACTTTCTTCAAAAATAAGTTGAAATTGACAAAAGTACTTGGTCTCCACAATTCTTTATTTCACTGTTAATATTACAGAACCTTTGTTTTCATTCAGAAGTTAATATATCCTTTTAAATCAGAAAATAAAAATAAATGGCATTGACAAAATTATTGACACCCGAGACATCATATTTGGTAGCACAACCTTTGGACAAACTAACTGCAGTCAAGTGCTTCCTGTAGCCATGAATGAGCTTCCAACACCTCTCCACTGGCAGTTTGTCCCATTCTTCTTGTGCAAACTGCTCCAGTTCTCCCAGATTTGAAGGGTGCCTTCTCCAAACTGTTGTTTTCAGATATCCCCATGGGTGTTCAATGGGATATAAATCTGGACTCATTGCTGGCCACTTCAGAACAGTCCAGCGTTGTGTCTTGAACCATTCCTGGGTGCTTTTTGAAGTGTGTTTGGGGTCATTGTCCTGCTGCAAGACCCATGACCTTCGACGGAGACCCAGCTTTCTGACACTGGGTTAAACATTGTGCTCCAAAATGCCTAATCTCCTGATTTCATGATGCCATGCACACATTCAAGGCACCCAGTGCCAGAGGCAGCACAGCAACCCCAATACATCACTGAACCTCCTCAATGTTTGACTGCAGGGAAGGTGTTCTTTTCTTTGAAGGCTTGATTTTGTTTTCTGTAAACATAGAGAGTATGTGCTTTACCAAAAAGCTCTAATTTGGTGTCATCTGGCCACAGGACATTCTTCCAGAAGGATCTTGGCTTGTTCAGGTGTGTTTTGGAAAACTCCAGTTGGGCTTTCTTATGTCTCCCTTTCAGCAGTGGGGTCCTCCTGGGTCTCCTACCATAAAACCCCCTTTCATTGAGTGGGCAACAGATGGTGCAAGTTCAAACTGTCGTACCTTGTGTCTGAAGGTCAGCTTGAACCTGTTTGGCTGTTGATCGAGATGCTTTCTCCACATTCAAACAATCCTTCGCTACAATCTTCGATCAATTTTTCTCTTGCGGCCACGTCCAGGGAGGTTTTGGCGTCCTTAATACAGTGCCATGGGCCTTAAACTTCCTGATAACATGGTGTACGGTGGACACAGAAACATCAAGGTCTCTGGAGATGGACTTGCAGCCTTGAGATTGTCCATGCTTGGCTACAATCTTGTGTCTGACCTCCTCAGACAATTCTCTGGTTTTCTTTATTTTCTTCATGCTCATTGCAGTACACACAGTGACACAAAACAGCAGAATGACTCCTTTTCTGCAATCAAACTGGTTGACTGAGTGATTTTTATATTGCAAGCATCTGCAACTCACCACGATTGAGTTCAATTCCAAAGTAAAGGAGAATCACCTGCTTGAAATCTAATTATTTCCAACAACTTCTAAAAGGTGCCAAAAATATTGTCCGGACCATTTTAGGATTTCTGTTTGGAATAAGCCAAGATTTAGTAATTTTTTCAGCTTTTTTTGATTTGTTCCACTGCAAACCAAAGAAATACATATGTGGATACCAAAATATTTTTTAATTTCAACAATTTTCTGGAAGAAATGGTGCATTATTTGAAAAAAGTGCAAGGGTGCCAATATTTTTGGCCACAGCTGTATCAACACCTTTAACATGATTAAATGGATCAAGATCCTCGAAGGTGCCGAACCATTGTGCCAATAAACCATTTCCAAGATGATTCCTCTATTTGTGCCATGGGACCACCAGAATGTCAGAGAATGTCTCCTTGGCACTTTGTTTTCAACCTTGGTTATTTCAGTTTTGTGGAAGAAGCAAATGGTGACTTGACTTCAAACTATAACAGTCAACAGCAAGAAAGAGCAATGAAAGACTGCAGACCCTCGCCAGGACGTGTTTTCAGTGTTTTTTTCAGGCTTTTGTGTTAAAACAAATATGCGGTCAAACCATGTGACCGATAACGTCATCATTTTTTTTTTTTCGCCACCAATTTGTCCCTAGATGATGCTGAAGATATTTCATCTTGATCGGATGAAGTTTTGTATTTGTCGAATAATGACGTCATAATGGAGGCACCTATGACATCATCATTAACATATGTTATTCCACGTGGAGGGTTCTTTACAATGAGCAATGTCTCAATTTTTTCTATGCAGTGCTTTCGGAGATATCGAGGTGCAATTTTTTTCGGTTTTTCCAAGATGGCGGCTGAACCACATGACCAATGACGTCATCATTTTTTCTCCCCATCAATTTATGCCTACATGACGCTCAAGAAATTTCATCTTGATCGGATGAAGTTTTGTATTTGTCGAATAATGACGTCATAATGGAGGCACCTATGACATCATCATTAACATATGCTATTCCACATGGACAGTTCTTTACAATGAGCCTTGTCTGAATTTTTTCTATGCAGTGCTTTCGGAGATATAGAGGTGCAATTTTTTTTCGGTTTTTAAAGATGGCGGCCGAACCACGTGACATTTGACATCATAATTATCATTTAAAAATTGGACAGGAGGAGTTGCACCTATGGTGAAAATTTCCTGTCAATCGGACCAACGGTTGCAGAGAAAATCATATTTATTCTGTGCGGACAAACAAACAAACAAACAGACAAACAAACGCACTAAAAAAAAACAAAGGGTAAATTATGAGATGAGTCAGAACGTGAATGTAGCGAACAGCACAAACAAAGGTACCCACCATTACTCGGGCCTTCACCTTGTCCAACTTGTTGAATGCATAGGCCAGCTCAGCATTGGCCTTGTTCAAGGTCTGCCTTTTAGGCTCGACCTCACAATGTACCTGATGGAAGCGAACTATGTTGACCACCCAGGAGCAGAGACCAGCTGCAGCAAGAGACTTGGACTGGATTAACTTTGGATTAAAATCTGGGTCCTGGTGCGGCACAGATAACGGAAGCATGAAAATTAGTACTTTTTTAAAATTCCGTTTTGAAAACAGTTAATTATATTTATTCTTAACATTCATCCCCATCGTCATTAGTGTTAGTTCCAGTATACGTCTCAATATTGTGAGAGATCTACCTGCAGATAGGGCTGCAATGCCTTGAGACAACTGTCAGGAATATTCTCCTTATCGAAACGCACAAGTGAGTCCAGGAACGAATCCGTTTTTGCCATCATCACTTTGGCGGCCTTCCAGCTTCGATCTCTGGGCACGTGTCCATTGTGTGCGGTCAAAACCATCACTGCAGATGCGACGTTGGCCACCGCTCGTGGAGGTTTTCCGAAGGTCTTGAGTTCTGTAAGGTTTCCCTGCGGTATGACAATCAAACGGTCTCGGCCAATTCCACGTGCCATGCACGGACCAAGGTGGGAAGCTACCTGAATCCTGCTCCAACTCCCACAGGTAAAAAGTACCAAAATGTAACCAAGACACAGATAGAATGTATTTGGCCCATTATGTCTTTGACAAATACAGCACACACACCCTGACAATCCAACCTAATGCAGGAAGTATGAATGACATCATGAACCTCAGAGAAGTGGCTCATATCAACATGCATTTTGAAACATACCTTGGGTTTCTTTAATGTCCAAAACAAAAATGCAAACACAGTGGTGCTGGTGGTTCATATGCAACATGTAGCTGGTTGCTGCATCATTTTCTGGAGGTGTGTCTGTGCCGCTGATGCAATGCCCCCCAGTACCAGTAAGCTGGAATTCATTTTGCCAACCTCGGAAGAACGGTGGGCCGAGTGAACCCACCCGGTGTTAATTCAACCAACGACAAGGGGCTCAAACTCAGGACCCTAAGATCTCAAGGCTGCCACCTTTACCGTTAAGCCAACACCAGGCTTATTTTACGTGATTCTTCACCATTGAGAGATGGGGCCAAAAACGATACGTCAAAAACGTCATTCACTGATTCGGACAAAACTCGCTGGGTTGGTCGGGTGTGGGACAAGGAAGAATTGATTCAATTTTGGTGAAGATCCGGATCCGGATCTGGATACAAGAATTATTTAATTTTCAAGTGATTCTTCACCATTGAGAGATGGGGCTGAAACGATATATAGTATCGCATGATATTTCAAAGTGTTGGAGCCGGATTATGACAAAACTTGGTGGATGAGTTGGGTCGTCTACAAGAATAAGCCGATTCGATTTTGGTTCAGGTCCGGAACCAGATCCGGCCTATCCGTGGGATACAAAACGTAAACTGCTCAGCCTGGCGGAGTTATGCACTCGGCTGATTCTGACATTCTAGTTTACACTGAAATCCATAAATGCCGCACATTTTGAAGTGCAAAGAAAATGTGCAAAGAAAATACAAATCAAATCGAACGGGAAAAGAAAACAAAAATCTGGAGACCTTATTGAGAGTGTTGAGAGCCTCCTGAGCGGCCACTAATGCCGGTTCAGCTTTTTCCAGATCTTCCTCACATTCCCGTTGCTTGTGCGCCACATCAGCTGCAAAACTTGCCACTCGATTTTCTTCTTCATCTGCTGCTGCCTTTTCTCTTGTCATCTTCTCCGTCTCCATGGCGACAACACTAATAAGTTTATCTGCAGCTGCCGTCTTCTGTTGTAGCTGCTCATCTTGGGAGGCCAACTGCAGCTTGAGTTCCTCTACCTGAGGAATGGTGAAATGGCATCGCACATGCTTATTATTAGGGGGGGGGGGGGGGGGCATCGCACATGATTATTAGGGGGGGCATCGCACATGCTTATTATTAGGGGGGGCATCGCACATGCTTATTATTAGGGGGGCATCGCACATGCTTATTATTAGGGGGCATCGCACATGCTTATTATTAGGGGGGCATCGCACATGCTTATTATTAGGGGGGCATCGCACATGCTTATTATTAGGGGGGTATTGCACATGCTTATTTTTAGGGGGGTATTGCACATGCTTATTATTAGGGGGGCATTGCACATGCTTATTATTAGGGGGGCATTGCACATGCTTATTATTATGGGGGCATCGCACGTGCTTATTATTAGGGGGGCATCGCACATGCTTATTATTAGGGGGGCATCGCACATGCTTATCATTATGGGGGTATCACACATGCTTATTATTAGGAGTGGGGGGCATCGCACATGCTTATTATTAGGGGGAGCATCGCACATGCTTATTATTAGGGGGGCATCGCACATGCTTATTATTAGGGGGGGCATCGCACATGCTTATCATCCCAGTATGGAGGTAAAGTGAAGAATTGAGCATTTTTACTGTCAAACCTGCACAGTTGTACTTTGGAGTTTCTGGAGCCCATTTTCCAGTCTCTTAATTTTGTCTGTGAGCTCCGAGGTTTTCTTGGTCAGAAGGAATTGATAAAGTTTGATCTGCTCCAGGAAGGACTTTGGTGTGGTGTAGTAATGGCGACGGTCACTGGCCAAGTACGTCTGGGATGCTTTGTTAACACTCGTGTGCACAAGTGCCATGAACTTACTCGCCGACCTCCGTTCCTCCTCCTGTCAGAAAAAACAAAGACTCGATTTATTTTGAAAATGAATTTACAATAAACAAGTCAGGAGACGACGATGGTTCACGAGCGAGCGGTATTCAATGACAATGCTCAATGAGCAATGTTATGAGGTTAGATAGCTACACAATCTTACTATAATTCACCACTAGTTAGGCAGCTTAGCAATTTTTGGGGGAACGACTTTACAAAAGTACCATTTTTATTTTAGTGGTTCATTGGACCATATGCAATAGAATTAGGACCGGAGGCAAGACATATACAGTGTTTGACTTTTGCACAGCATAATATCGAGCAATACATTTATGCAAATAAATCATCAGCTATTGGAGTTAGACTAAAATCGTAAATACATAAATTGCTGGACAAATTACCTTGAACAACATGTTGTCTGATCTGAAGCTATGTTGTCATGACATCCTTGTAGTTGCGTACATGTTAGATATATGAGAGGTGCGCGAGTCACAAGTATAACACATTTGTATAAACACTCGGTATTATATTACTAATTATTATTGCATGGAAGCGTAAGATTTATTATGCAGGCATGCACAAGTTTTACAAATAACACTGCATGTAATGAAATAAAAGTTAGCCTCCTTGTTGAAAATATATACATAATTGGTTTTTGTCCTTGGTTTTTGTCCAATAAAAAGGTGAAGAACACTGTATATTTCTTGCCTCCGGTCCTAAATCTATTGTATATGATCTAATGGACCACCAAAATAAAAATGGCGCTTTTGTCAAGCCGTTCCCTGTCTACATATATATAAAACACAGTGTGTGTGTGTGTGTGTGTAATGTTACCGATAGACTCCTAAACGGAGAGGCTCACGTGCTTGATATTTGGCATAGACATGGCCATTGAGCCTGGGAAGAACATGGCCGACCAAATTTTTTTTTATTTCATAATATGTTTTTACCATATTTTTACCTCAGTGCATTTCAGCGAGGAATATAATACACGGAATCTGAGCCGGTGGCAGAGCAGCGCGCTGATTCGCTCAGAGTGATCACGTGATGTTCCTTGCCGCCATAAACTCAGTTACGCGTTCACACGTAATTCAGAGCGAAAAGCGATTGCGTTTTTTCACATTTCAGCGAGGAACATTGCCATTCACACCACATAGGTTTTTTTTTCTTTCATCTTTAGATCCATTTTTTTTTTCAGCGAGGAATATTATACACGGAATCTGAGCCGGTGGCAGAGCAGCGCGCTGATTCGCTCAGAGCGATCACGTGATGTTCCATCCCTGCCGCCAGACCATTGAACATAAAACACAGTTTGTGTGTGTGTAATGTAATGTTACCTCCCCTCCCCTCCCCCCTCCATCCTCCCCTTTCCCCCCTTCCCTCCCCTTTCCCCCCTCCCTTCCCCCTCCACCCTACCCCTTTCCCCCTCCCCTTCCCCTCCCCCTTCCCCACTTACCCTCCCCCTTCCCCTCCCCCTCTTCCCCCTCCCTTCCCCCTCCCCTTACCCCCCTCCCCCTCCCTTCACCCTCCTCCCCCCTCCCTGCCCTCCCCCCTCCCTCACCTCCCCCTCCCCCTCCCCCCTCTTCTCCCCTCCCCCCTCTCCTCCCCTCCCCCCCCCTTCCCTTCCCTTTCCCCTTCGCCATCCCCCTCCCCTCCCCCACCCGCAATGCCGGGTACTTCTGCTAGTTTTCGATAAATATGCTGCTAAGCTGCCTGACTACAAAGGTCTGTCTGTCCGTTCGAAGGTACCGTAAAAACTGCTGAACCGATCGCAAAGATATTTTCGGTGGATAATCCTGGGATCCCCAGGAGTAAAATAAGTTATTTAGTTTTCCCAATTTCAGCTTTAGTCTCCAGCATTCTTAGGTTTGGACTCCCGCATAACATTCGCGTTTGCATGACGTTCATTGTGACGTCTTCTTACGTCGAGCAACGGTACCCGCCCACGGGGCTTCAATTGGGAGGCCCAAATGAAAAGGCCAAATATCGGAAATTGAAGGCTTTTTTTCTTTTAAACGATTTATATAAACATCCGTTAAATCTCGATCGGTGCAGCCGTTTGTGCGGCACCTGGGAAAATAACGTCATGCGGGAGCAAGTATCAGCAGGATGTGGCAGTGTGGGAGTCCACGTTTGCACCGAACGCTGCACCGTGTGCCACACAAACGGCTGCACCGATTGCTGCACCGTGTGCCGCACAAACGGCTGCACCGATCGCTGCACTGTGTGCCGCACAAACGACTGCACCGATCGCTGCACAGCTGCATCGATCGGATGTGGCATGAAGGAGGATATGCACTTCGGCATGAAGGAGGATCAGATCTAACAGATCACTGTCTCCATCGATCTTGCCAAGGCCGTAACACCTATCGGCTCAAAATCCTTTTAACTGTTGATTTGGTACAGTTACACGTATCGGGAATTTGGTACACGTATCGGGAGTACATACGACATAGCGAATGTGAACACTATTGTGGCGGACACGATGGCTCGCTGGCGCGGTGACATCATTCCGCGCACCAAGAGGGTGTCGGCCACGCCCGAGGGGTAGGCGTGGCCTCGGGATATACACCGGGCGCGCAGTCCCGAGCACCTCAGTGCGGATGAGTGAGTAATGAATAAAGAGCTCGATAATAACCAAAGCGTTGTGGCCTACCTTTGTTCAACGTGTGTGCTCCCACACCACACTATTATCGATCACGATTCACGATCATCACGATCATAGTGTATCGATCACGATTTGAAACACGATGGAATAATATTTACCGATATGAACAGTGATGTGGCTTTTATTGAAATTCTAAAGATACTGTTTAGATTTTGATGATTTGCGTGTGATATGATTCAACGATGTTTATATGAATCATTTAAAATTTAAAAAACCTTCAATTTCTGATATTTTGCCATCGCCATATGCAGATTCGCCACGGACCCACGATCGATGTTTCTCTACGTGAACGTACCCGTTTGTTTGCGAACAGGTACGTTTTTTCATGGAAGTCCTTCACGAACTTGCTGTCCATGTCTGACGTGCGACTGAAGGTGCTACAGGAATGTGGAATTTATTGGTTTCATGCTTTAGCATTCACCGTATCTGTATTGCCTGTTTGCTTCTGGCCTCCCACCCGTGCGTAGCACGGGTATTTCTCTTGTACCGAAAATTCGGTTAGATTTCGACAAGTTTGAAAATTTGACCTTTGTGACCTTCAAACGTCAAAGGTCGAAGATTCTGAAATTTGTTGGAAAACTTGTATTTCATGATGTATGTGATAATGTAAGATCATGTACGACATTTCACCCTATCAGGAAGCGAACAATGTAATAAAACCATCAAAAATCGACTTTTCTAAATTTCGTGACCTTGTGACCTTGACCTTGGGGTGAAAATGAATAATCGAGCTCCATGGGGCTAGACACATGACATTGGCCTAACCAAATACCGAAACCCCTGTCAGATTCCACAAAACCCCTCGGAGAAGATGTAGCTTGAACTCGATTACCCCCTAAAAAGACATCTTTTTCGGGTGTGGCTCCGCCCACAATGGGCGCAATACGCCCACTCTAGGCAGGACCCAACTAGATCATGATATCAACCTCCCACCCAAGTTTCATCAAGATCCGATGATATCATCGGGTAGTGATGCTACGGACAGACAGACAGACAGACAGACACAGACAGACGCACACCCATGACGAATATAGTGGTCACTCTGTTTGATAACTCATGAACCAATAGAATCAAGAATACTGTATACATACTATTGGCTGTTCAACTTCAAAAGCAAAGAACATTTTAACAGTTGTAAAAGTTTTCCCTTTCAAATATCGTGTTTAATTTAGAGTTTAACAGTATAAATTCCCAATAAGAATGTCGCGCAGATGATCGGACACAACCACACCAATGTGGTTTCTGTTCACGCTGAAGCTTCAAGGATACCGGAAGTCAAACTATCACTGTCTTTCACGATCCAACAGCGAGCGGTTAATGCCAGCCTGTGCCGTATTAGGGTCTCATACCGTATGTGGTATAAAACAGAATTACTTTGCATTTAGCCCTCCATGGATTACCAAGCAAACCCAATTGTAAGCAAAGCAAAATGGTGGAAACATGAGGCACTTCCTGGTTAAGAAAATTCTTAATGACTTATTACACTGGAATGAATGAATGAATGATCGTTTTAAGGCCATTTTCCCCGCTAGAGCAGGGGTTAGCCTTGCGGGCCCCATGGCAATCATGGTTCCCTGTTTGAGGCAATGTTTTATGGCCGGATGCCCTTCCTGATGATGTCGCCTCTTACGATGTGCAGGGATACAGTGTACCGATTCTAAATGGGGGTACACACTGGGATCATTCATCCCAGCAGGCTGGTACTCAATTTGCCGACCTCGGAAGGATGACAGGCTGAGTCAACCCCCTGGCGTTAATTCAGCGATCGACCGGGATTCAAACTCAGGATCCTAAGATCCCAAGCCTGCGCCCTAACCGCTAAGCCAACACCAGGCTAACTGGACAGGATATAACAAAATCCCAGATGCATTAGAAACAGAAACTATACAAGAAAAGTTCATGGAACTATAATACTACGTACATATAGTTAAGCCACACTGAACTGGCAAGAGAGATGAAAGGCCTGGGATGGAAAACCCCCAAGTTTCTGTGTGACCCAAGCATGCAACACAGGGGCGGATCAGATTCTCCATCAGTATGAAGAAGAAGAGAGCGTGGAACTGTCCAGGGTGCTGCAGAACCAACAACGGCCGGACCATAGACTGAAGAGAGAGCGAGCCTCCCAGTGTGGGACACACGCTTTTATTTCCTCTCACCCACCTCCACCCCCACCACCGACATTCCCACCCTTCTGCCCCAATGTGGGCGGTTCCAACCCTACATGTGGTTCAGAGATCATGTGTCAGCGGCAGCCAATGACAGCCGGCACACACACCGACAGGCAGTCCTCAACCAATTATGCGCTGCTCTCCAAGTGTTACATATTTATGTGAATGTAGGTGAATTACCATTCAGGTCTTTGCTTATCCGTGTGTAGTATATTAAGTTGTTGTGTAGTTGTTGTGGTTGGAGGGTCAGGAGCCCTTCTGAAAAAGTGGCCGGAAACGGAAGTGACCGGAAACGGAAGGAAAAAGACACGAGGAAAAAAGGAGGAGTATTCTTCTTCCTCGCCCCGCACCGACGAAAGGTGGGATTGATTGAGCCGTGTGGAAAAGCGGCGTTCCCGAGCCTGTCTGGCGAGAGGAGTTACCGGGACGGATACCTGCCCGGTGGACGGCAAACTGTCGTGTGGCCGTGCACCGATCCAGCGTTTGGCGCCGTTCGTGACGCCGTCTAAAAAGACGCGTACGGGTCGCCCGTTGGGGCCTACCACGCCTGGCAAGCGGCGTGGGGCTTTTGGCTTGCTTTCCCGTCCCCGCTTCGCGTGGCCGCGAGGGGCTGTAGCCGGGGTGCCGGGTACGATTCCTGCCCGGTGGAAACACGTCCACCCGGGGTTCGTTCAACCGCCCGAGTGCGGCGACGCCGACCATCATCTTGGTCAGGAGGGGCCCAGAGACATTGTGCGGGACCGAGACCAAAACGGGGTCGTGAGTACTCACCGGGACACACTTATATAAGATGGCCATCTTAATCATAGGGAATTGATTGTGGGTTGGGAATTGTTGATGGTTGTGTATTGTTGATTGCTCGGGGAAAATCTCCGTGGTTGTGTCATTGAAATTGTATGGTATCATTACCATTGGAAATATATCCTTGAACATCCGTTGTCTCTTGGGTGAAATTCATATGGATTGCGTGGCGAAAGCGCATATATAATACAGCTTTCTGGCGAAGTTCCTCTCACGGTCCGGGGGTCACCGAGACCAGGTATTCACCGAGGGGACCACGTAACAGAATTGGGGGCTCGTCGAAATTACGATTTGCGGTTTCGCAATTGGGTCTACGTCCGGGATTTAAAATTGTATAAAATAATAAAATAATAATTTTTTATTAATTAAAATTTATTAATTAATTATTAATTGGTAAATTTTTTTGAGAAATTGGGGTAAAGTCTTGGGTGAAGGTTAACAGGTGTTAACGATAGGCACCATGGCGTTTGTGGCACAGAACTTTGGGGTAACCCCGAGTGAGGCACAGTTCCGAGCGTTGCTAAAGTCGGACCTCTTGAAATTGGCCAAACATTTTAACTTGGAGGTCCGAACTAATTTGAGGAAGGCAGAGTTGCAGGCCACGGTGATACAATCTATGGTGGGATTAGGAACATGGAACGAGTTAGCCTGGGAGTGGCTACCCGAAGAACCAGAAGACGTTGAGCTCCGGAAACTGGAGTTGCAATTACGGAGCCAGGAACGGATCAAAGAAGAAGAAAGGAAAGCAGAAGAGAGGAGAGAAGAGAAACAAGCAGAGGAAAGGAGAGTGGAAAGAGAACTCCAGGAAAGGTTAAAAGAAGAAGAAAGGAAAGCAGAAAAGGAAAGAGCAGAAGAAGAAAGGAAAGCAGAAGAGAGAAGAGAAGAGAAACAAGCACAAGAAAGGAGAGTGGAACGAGAACTCCAGGAAAGGTTAAAAGAAGAAGAAAGGAAAGCAGAAAAAGAAAGAGCAGAAGAAGAAAGGAAAGCAGAGGAGAGGAGAGAAGAGAAACAAGCAGAAGAAAGGATGAAAACAAGGGAACTCGAAGCAGAGGAGAGAAAAGCGGAAAGGGAATTAAAGGAACGTGACATGGAGCTTCAGCAAGAAATTAAATTCAAGGAGCTGGAGTTAATGAGAGAACGTGGAGAGGCACCACCCTTGCTGACGGGGTCGACACCTTACCAGAAAACCTGGGATGTGGGCAGACATGTGAGGCTGGTTCCACCGTTCAGTGAAAAAGAAGTCGCGAAATTTTTTCCACACTTTGAGAAAGTGGCTCGACAATTAAACTGGCCGGAGGAGGCCTGGACCATACTCGTGCAAAGTGTGCTGGTGGGGAAAGCTCAGGAAATTTATTCGGCGCTACCAATGGACCAATGTGCAGATTATGAGGTACTGAAGACGCACATCCTCAAAGCGTATGAGTTGGTTCCGGAAGCTTACAGGCAAAAATTCAGGAATGCCAGGAAGAGGGAGAGTGAGACCCATGTGGAGTTTGCCAGAGTGAAAGAAAACATGTTTGATCGGTGGTGTGAGTCAAAAGGAGTCGGGAAAGACTTCGAGACATTGCGGGACTTGATCCTGGTGGAGGAATTCCAGCAGTGTGTCCACGAGGACATCAAAGTGTACCTGCAGGAAAAGAAAGTACCAAAGTTGTGGGACGCAGCCACCATGGCAGATGATTATGCCTTAACCCACCGAATAGGGGTCCACGAACCTAACTCCTCGCCTAGATCTCCGCAGGGGAGGTGGGGAACAGCAGGTGCGGAGAACGACCATACATGGCGGCGGCCTCGAGATGATTATGGGGACAACTATGATACCCCACCTGTTCGAAATCAGAGGGATGCGGGCCCAAGACAAACTTATAGTTCGGGGGGCCCGAGGCAGACCCCGAGTTTTTCCTCCGGGCCTACTTGCGCGTTTTGCAAGAAACCTGGACACTTGATGTCCAGTTGTTACCTCATGAAAAGGGACAACCCAGAGCGGAGTCCGACTATTACAACTCCGAATGCGATGGCTAGCGTAAGAAATCGCCATCAAAAGGGTTACCAACCATTTATTTCAGAGGGGTTTGTGTCACTGGATGGAGCCTCGACTAACCGGAGACCGGTTAGGATATTGAGGGACACAGGGGCCCATCAATCTTTAATGCTTGAAGGCATTTTGCCATGGTCCGAGGAGACGGCAACGGGGGATAGTGTTCGTTTACAGGGGATCGGGGGCGGTGTTAGTGCTCCCCTTCATGTCATCCATTTGGAGTCCGATTTGGTGTCAGGACTGGTCACCGTCGGTTTACAAGCCACGCTTCCTGTAGAGGGTGTATCTGTGGTTATCGGGAATGATTTGGCCGGGGGTCAAGTTTATGGTAACCTGAGGGTTGGTAAAGAGCCCAGCAGGGAAAATAACACCACACCAGCTCGGGATGGCGACAAAAGTGCCAAGTTATTTGTAGGGGGACTGAACTTCAAAACAGAGGAAGAAGTTCTGACCTCTGTCTTCAACAGATATGGGCCGCTGGTGGAAGTGCGGTTGGTAAGAGACTGGGAAACGCAACAGTCAAGAGGGTTCGGCTTTGTCACGTTTGCCAGCACAAAAGACGCCAGAGAGGCAGAGAAGAATTGGAATGGCAAGGATTTGGAGGGTCGGACCATAACAGTAGGGAAGGCATTTCGTAGGCGTCGAGAGGTCTACAGGAGAGGACAACTGGGCGGTAGTTTTGGTGGTGGCCGCAATCAATATTATTATGGAGGCTCCCTGAGTTACGGCCGCTCCCGAAGGAAGGATTGGCAAAGTAGTGGCCGAGAAGGAGACCGCTATTCATGGGACTACAGGGACCAGTGGTCCCACCCTAATTATTAGGGAAGTTCTGAGAAGTTGAAGCACTGAATGCGGCGGAGCCGCCGAGTCAAGATTCCTACACGGATTAACCGTGAACGCCGTTCCTAAAGGCGTCCATGTAGTGAACTTTCATGCACAGACTAACCGTGAACTCCACGTTCCTCAAGGCGCCCATGTAGAGAACTTTCCTGCACGGACTAACCGTGAACTCCACGTTCCTAAAGGCATCCATGTAGTGAATACTCGGCTTGGCCTCCCGGAAAAAGTGCTATCGAGTGGCTTAACTTTGGATCTTTGATCAACCCCTTAACCTTCATTCACAAGAAACTGACGGTCAAAGTCAGAGGGTCATGAGATGGAGTTGGATTTGGCAGGGACAATGTCGTTGCTGGTGCTTAGTCCAGAGTGAGTAATCTGGAGGGGTTGTGGTGAAATTTTGGTGGCTTTATTTTTAAGTGATAACTGTGCCCGGGGGGAACTGATAATGTGGGGGGGTTGAGTTATCTGGTTTGTTTCTCCAAATTGGCCGGCAAAGAAAGTTTTCGCTGGGTTCAAACTTTCTTTCTTGAAGGGGGGGAGTGTTACATATTTATGTGAATGTAGGTGAATTACCATTCAGGTCTTTGCTTATCCGTGTGTAGTATATTAAGTTGTTGTGTAGTTGTTGTGGTTGGAGGGTCAGGAGCCCTTCTGAAAAAGTGGCCGGAAACGGAAGTGACCGGAAACGGAAGGAAAAAGACACGAGGAAAAAAGGAGGAGTATTCTTCTTCCTCGCCCCGCACCGACGAAAGGTGGGATTGATTGAGCCGTGTGGAAAAGCGGCGTTCCCGAGCCTGTCTGGCGAGAGGAGTTACCGGGACGGATACCTGCCCGGTGGACGGCAAACTGTCGTGTGGCCGTGCACCGATCCAGCGTTTGGCGCCGTTCGCGACGCCGTCTAAAAAGACGCGTACGGGTCGCCCGTTGGGGCCTACCACGCCTGGCAAGCGGCGTGGGGCTTTTGGCTTGCTTTCCCGTCCCCGCTTCGCGTGGCCGCGAGGGGCTGTAGCCGGGGTGCCGGGTACGATTCCTGCCCGGTGGAAACACGTCCACCCGGGGTTCGTTCAACCGCCCGAGTGCGGCGACGCCGACCATCATCTTGGTCAGGAGGGGCCCAGAGACATTGTGCGGGACCGAGACCAAAACGGGGTCGTGAGTACTCACCGGGACACACGTATATAAGATGGCCATCTTAATCATAGGGAATTGATTGTGGGTTGGGAATTGTTGATGGTTGTGTATTGTTGATTGCTCGGGGAAAATCTCCGTGGTTGTGTCATTGAAATTGTATGGTATCATTACCATTGGAAATATATCCTTGAACATCCGTTGTCTCTTGGGTGAAATTCATATGGATTGCGTGGCGAAAGCGCATATATAATACAGCTTTCTGGCGAAGTTCCTCTCACGGTCCGGGGGTCACCGAGACCAGGTATTCACCGAGGGGACCACGTAACACAAGCACTAATAACCAAATATGGTCTTCTCCCCTAGGCAATGTGAAGCAATGGGCATCCTCTGCCCCATTAGATGGCAGGCATACTAAACATGACCTTCTTCCCGAGGCAGCGCGGACCAATCACTGGTCACATGGGTCTCCATGGCTCAGGGTCCACTACCTGGAAGATCCCTCAATCACAGGCCCGGAATAATGCAAGGCAGTGAAGTGAAGGACAGCGGGTTGAAGTCTTTCCCCTCTGTGGTTGGGACGGAAATGTGCTGTATCGCCTCCTCTTCCCACCCAGTTCAATGGAGAAGCACAAATGGACGGAACACCTCAACCTAGCTATTCAAAATCAGAAAATGCCCACCCCCTTGTGACACCTTACCCTAACAACATACGTAATTCATTAAAATGAGTTCGAAAAAAAAAAAACGACATGAATATAAATGGTGTCTGAAACCTTATCTAGTGATAGCCCCATTCCCCACAAACAACAATAATATTAGTTGCAGGACATTAAAGATCCAACTGCGGAGTTTGACAAGGGGTAGGCGAGTTATTGTCGGCACCCTGAACAATTTACAAATTCCTTCTCTGGCTTCCACTGGGTTCGATCGTGATTGGACGATGAATTTGGTCGGCAAGTTATGTTATTATTTCTCCAGACTTGCCAAGTACATGAGTATGACTAAAGCACAAACCACTGACAGTGTCCCACGTCTGCAACGGCCACACGTGCACAATAATTTTGCAAGGGTCCTGGACCAAATGGCCTACTATTTGCAAAAGGCACCGTGAAATATTTAACATTCAAAAGCAAGTGTCAGCGGACGAGGCAGCCAGCTTAACGTCATAGCACTCCTAGCCAAAGGAACTTGTGCTCCACAACGTCCTGCTAACACTGCACAAGACAACAGCTTTAGTGGATATCATATGTCTGTTAGGAATCGAATCCAGGAACCTAATCTAACCCTAACCCTAACAACTCGGTTAGGGTTAGGGTTAGGGTTAGGGTTAGAGATTTAGATAGAGCTCAGAGATTAGCATATTTACAATTAAGCTTCTTGACAATCCAATGTACAAGTTATAAAAAGAGGACAATTCACACAGGCCTGAGATGCAATGATGAGTGTAAAAACTCACCCCAATACCATCTGTTTCTTGCAAGAAACGGAGGCTAACGCACTCAAGTGCTTCTGCTGGCCAATCGTGGAACCAATCGATGGTCGTATAGCCGGTTATTGCTGGAAACCTTTGGCTCTGAACACGTAGTTTGCCACCTGCAGGAGAGAGGCACAGGACCACCTGGAAGCAGGCCAGGCCAATTCTGTTAACATCTTTAAAATAGAGAAAAATCTGATAATCACACGCAAACAATGCTTGTGTATATACAGTCACGTGAAAAAGTAAGTACACCCCATGTAAAGTTTTGACTTTTTTAAACATATTTCAACATACAGCTATTTGATCTTCATTTCAACAATATTGATAGATAAAGGTGATATAATATAACAAATATCATGAAACATTGACATTTTGTAGTCCATTGTATAATTTAAATAAACATAAATGCAAATTTCGCATGTGGAAAAAGTAAGTACACCCCTACATTTATCACTACTTCAAAGACCTAAAATTGGAATCAGGTGCACCAGCTCAGGTGCAAATGATTAGAACATCGTTAGAGAGGATCCTGGAGGCACCTGTCTTATTTAAACCTCAGATATTTAGTTTGGTTTGCTCTTTGTTGTTGAAGTGTGCGTCGCCACCATGCCTAGATCAAAAGAGCTCTCTGAGGCCTTCAGAGAGAAGGTTATAGATGCCTACGAGTCTGGGAAGGGATTTAAAAAGATCTCCAAACAATTTGAAATCAATCATTCGTCTGTCCGGAAGATCATCTACAAGTGGCGAAGATTCCAAACAACTGCCAACTTGTTCAGGCCAGGCCACCCCAGCAAGTTCAGCTCGAGAGCAGGCCGCAAGATGCTGAAAGACGTCTCGAAGGACCCCAGAATGTCATCACGGGATCTACAGGTAGCTCTTGCCACTGTTGATGTCAAAGTGCACAAGTCTACCATGAGAAAGAGGCTGCACAAATTTGATCTACATGGGAGGTGTGCCAGGAGGAAACCTTTGCTGTCCAGAAAGAACATCAGGGCAAGAATAAAGTTTGCCAATGAACACCTCGGTAAAGACCAGCACTTCTGGAACAATGTGCTCTGGACAGATGAGTCAACGGTAGAGCTATTTGGCCACAGTACCAGAAGACATGTTTGGCGAAAATCAAAGACAGCATTTGACCACAAGAACCTGATACCAACTGTAAGGCATGGTGGTGGAAATATTATGGTTTGGGGCAGCTTTGCTGCATCAGGCCTGGGCAGCTCACCATCATTGAATCCACTATGAATTCTTCATTGTACCAGAGGGTGCTTGAGGATAATGTGAGGCCATCTGTCGGAAAGTTGAAGCTCAACAGAAGGTGGACCTTGCAACATGACAATGATCCTAAACATACCAGTAAATCCACCAAGGAATGGCTGAAAAGAAAGAAATGGAGGTTCTGGAATGGCCAAGTCAAAGCCCGGATTTAAATCCCATCGAGATGTTGTGGGGGGATTTGAAACGAGCTGTGCATGCAAGAAACCCCTCAAACATCGCACAGCTGAAAGAATTCTGCATGGAGTGGGCAAAAAATTCTCCCAGTCGATGTCAGAGACTGGTAGACAGTTATAAGAAACGCCTACTTGAGGTTGTTTCTGCCAAAGGGGGCAACACCACCTATTAGAGCCAAGGGTGTACTTACTTTTTCCACATGCGAAATTTGCATTTATGTTTATTTAAATTATACAATGGACTACAAAATGTAAATGTTTCATGATATTTGTTATATTATATCACCTTTATCTATCAATATTGTTGAAATGAAGATCAAATAGCTGTATGTTGAAATATGTTGAAAAAGTCAAAACTTTACATGGGGAGTACTTACTTTTTCACGTGACTGTATATATATATATATATATATATATATATATATATATATATATATATATATATATATATAACAAAATCACCATTCCTTTCATGCAGTGAGACGCATAGGGCTGACGAGGCAGTTTCATTGGCTCAGGAGTACAATCTTGGACGGGTCTCCACTCCGACGCTTCAAAACACTTTCTGAAAAAATTATACGGGCCGGATACGAATCCGGATCTTCACTAAAATCAAACCATTTCATCCTTGTCACGTACACTACATCTCTGGCAAATTTCATCCGAATCTGTCCACAACTTTTTAAGATATCCTGTTCACAAACAGACAAACAGACAGACATGGGTGAAAAACATCTCCATCCACCTTCGGTGGCGAAGGTAATGAGAAGTGTAAATCTCAAAAGCAACTTGAGTGTAATTGTACTGTTGAAAGATAATGGATTTTTTCCAATGTTTTTGCTTTGTACAAAATACGAAGTTGAGGCTCGTGGAAGAGCTAGAACACAGAACAGATCAGCTACAACACCTGAACAGCAGGAAACACACCTACAGCAGGATATAAGGACACTTGTAGGAATGAGACAATAAGGAGAAGGGGGGGAAAAAAGCATTAACTTGAAAGGAAAGGGTGGGATTCGGATGAGTTGAGGGATAACCAATAAGGAGGAGCTGAACAGTCATCTTGAAGCCCTGGAGGAAAGAATGAGATTCAAAACACAGGAAGTGGGTTCCAGAGGTGAGAGAAAACAGGAACAAATGAGTGGAGGTGAGGAGTGAGTCTGGATTTTGGGAGTTTTTGGGAGAAGGGGACAGATCACGGAAAGGGCAGAGGGTGCAAGATAAGAAATGCCATGGGATAAGACACAGAGAGATTACCAACCTCAGACGGTCAGAGAGGGAGGACAGGGAGCAATAGGTCCAGAGATTCCTCTTCGTCACAAAGTGAGGGCATGGACTCCGCGTCATCAAGCCATTAAAAGGATTTCATCGTGCGAAGCAAAGGACATTGGATTTTATGACTTTTTGTTTTAAATGATAGTGGGCAAATTTTGCACTCAAGAAAGATAAGTAAAAATATAATTATTATAACAACTGGATAAGTGATGTCGTGAAGTGATGCCTCTCTTTCGTTTGGCCATAATTTATGTTTAAACCCCCTTGGGATTTACAGTTGCTTTGACTCTTTCGAGGTAGATGTTCCTATTTAAAATAAAGCTCAGAGAACACCTTACCCCACAAAGTCTCAAGAAACAAGGACATGGGTGGGGCCTGCGAGCAGCAAATTTGATTGGTCGAGATTATCTAAAATGCTGTAATATTTTGTCCAGCTGCTGTTAAACAGGAGGGTTTTGAAAATGCCAAAAAGGCGATTTATGTTCTATAATGTTCAAATATTTAATTCAACTGAAATAAAATAAAGATCTTAAAGACAGCAGAAAAAACTTTTCACCACCATTGATGCAGTGTCTTTTACACCGACATTAGTTCTTCATGAATGTTGTTTGTGTCCTTTATGACGTCTTTAAAATAGTACATTTCCTGTTTGGAATGATTTTCAATTCTGTTTGATTGCCTGGGCAGGCGGACATAGTAAATAAATTATCTCACTAATATCTGCGCATGTGCGATCGGGACGAAATCGGAGCCAAAGTGGTGTTAAACAGCAGGTTCGTTTTCCGATTCATGTTCAAAATACAATATTCAATTGAAATCAAGTCGTACAGTACTTTGAGAAATAAATTGACATTTGTGGACACGCAAGCAGACAGACAAAGTGAACTAATTGCTTTACCCTGCTTTTCACTTCGTGTGTGCGGGGTAATAATGTTTATTTTTGTGATGTCATAAACTATGATGCCCCGTAAACGATGCTGTAGCGATGTGGAGTGAGAGTAGGGGCTTTTGGGTTGTGTCTGAAAAAGTATCGGAAATGTGAAATTGGAAACACTGACACCAAATCGAAAGCAGTGAAGTGATTTTGTATGGGACCAAGAATGTGGAGTTGGGTGGCACTAAAAACCGAATGTTTCATAATTTTAGGTCTTAGGGTCTGGTTTTGTTTGATCCCATGAGAAAACACTCTTGGTAAATATTCAGAGTGATCAAATCATATTTAGAGGTTGCTCATGGCCTCTAAAGTTTCTCTACTGGCGTGGTCAACCCAACACGCGCGGTCTAACTCACTCGGCCACCATGCTCCCTAATCTATCTATAATTCCAGTAATCTCTGTGTGTATGTATGTATGTATGTATGTATGTATGTATGTCTGTGACCGCTGTTTCTCGACAACCACGGGTCCGATATACTTTAAACTTGCCAGGTATATTGCTGGGGACCCGAGGATGTGCCTTTTCAAGGTTTCATATTAATCGGACAAGTAGTTACCGAGCTATGTCCAAAAAACGATTCAACCAATCAGAGAGCAGCGAGCTATCACGTGTGCCGAACGTGGCGAACAGACTCTGCCTCGGACGGCACATTTGAGAGCGTATTCATTTATTTCACGTTGGAAAACTATGTTGCCGTTAAACTATGTTTTAAAACTAAATAAAACTAATTTGCGATTCATCGTAACTGCGATTTGCGACCTTCCGGACAGTGAAGACTTCACTTCCGGCAGCCAATCACAGAACGCGTTGTTGCGAGCCGAGCCGAGCGCGTGCGCCATTACGGTTCGTAATTCGATTTCTTCCGGAGAAAATAATAATTTCTCGATTTCTTATGCGCATTATTTCTCCCAGAGCGAAGGGCGGAAGCGAAGAGCGTTGTTTTTTTTGTTTACGGGCGTACGGGCGTACGGGCGGGGTAGAGCGTACGGGCAGCGTTTTTTTTTTTTTTTGGCAAGGAACGGGCACCCACGTACGGGCATGCCCTAGTAATAATAATAATAACAGTAATAATAATAGGGTACGTTTTTGTTTTGTTTTTCATCTTAACCCATTAAAGCCCACTGGCAACAATAGTTGCCTGTGATTTATGTTCATTATTTTTGAGGTTTATGAATTATTAATGATCAGATTATATTTGTCTATGTTGTAGTTTGTTATGTAATATGTATAGACATAATAATGTAATTATAATATTATTATATAATTGTATGTAATTATACAACTTTGTATTGTATGCTCTGGCTTGTTGCAGTGAGCAACCCCTAAATATTATACGATTTGCATAAAATTTTACGTGTGTGATTTCTACAATAAATGGAACCACTTTGAATGGTAAGACCATAATTTTCATGTGTTTGAAATTTTACCCCTATTTTAGTGCCACCCTAATGTGGAGGTAATACCAATTTTATCAACCCTTGATGCTCATTATCGTTATCAAAGATGATGATAAAAAAATTTCAATTGACATTGACCAAGAATAGGATTGGTCCTAGCACGCTGGCTTGCAGCGTATTCTGTCTTGTGCAAGAGATAGATCACATGACAGAATGCCACAGGAGTAACCTGTAGTCTGTGCACCTGCAGAAGAAAATGGCCATTTTGTTTAAAAAAAAATCATAATGATGGCAAAAACGCATCATCATGAATCTATTATTTAAAGCACATTGGGTTTTTTTAGGTTCAATTTAAATATAATGTATGTTTAAGGGGGAGAGGATAGGGAGGAAGGATGTATATGGAGAAAATATTGCTCAGGACACACTTTATATAAATGACAAAAACAATAGATTATAAAACAAACCGATGTTCTACCAGGCATGCCTCGATAATTATTTAATAGTTGGAGGGTCGGGTGGAGTGACTATATTAAAGCCGACTGCTCGCCCAAAGCTGACACTCGCAAGGCATCAAGTTGTAAAGTGTAGATGGAGGATCTGGAGTTCTCCTCCTTTAATTCACTGGATGCTAAAGACGACGTAGTACACGTTTAAAAATGGGAGAGTTAGGATGGAGGGTGTAGGGGTAAGGGGTTCCCTGGCACTGCCCATGTAGGGGTAGGGGACATGGTACCTGGAAGTATATAATAATTTCATGAGTAGGAAGATAAAACAAGACTGATAGTCTAACAACAGTGTCGCCGGGCTTAGATCTGCTGAGTGGAGGTTCTGCTGTCCCCTGTCATGCGACCAGATCCTCAGCTCTGATTGGTAGGATATTTGTGAGGGACATAGATACATACACTGGGCAGTCAGACAAACGCTGTTCCAGACAGCATTGCCTTACGGGCTACGCTGTAAAAATATGGCTGCCGACCATGTGCCCGATGACGTCATAAAAAAATTTTCTCGCCCAATTTAACCCGAGATCATACTCAAGAAATTTCATACTGATTGGATCAAGCATTCTACTTGTAGATTTATGACGTCATAATGAAGGCACCTATGACATCATCATTAACATATGTTATTCCCCTTGGGAAGTACTTTTCAATGAGCTACCTTCCAATCTTTTCCATGGAACGGTTTCGGAGATATAGAGGTGCAAAGTTTTTCGGTCTTTCCAAGATTAATTGACACATGTGGGAACATTACATGCCCAGACCAGGAATCGAATCCAGGTCCTCTGGTGAACCGTACCGGTGCTCTGCCATCTGAGCTATCTGGGCGACCCTGACCAAGCATGCATTTTTCCAAGATGGCGCCCGTACCACATGACCAATGACATCATAATTATCATTTTAAAAGTCTACAGGAGGAGGCACTCCTATGCTGAAGATTTCATGTGAATCGGCCCCACAGTTACAAGAGAAAACGAATTTTAAAGGGAATAAACCCGTAAAATGTCGGCGGATGGAACATACATACACTGGATGGACAGACAAACGCTGTTCCAGACGACATTGCCCTACGAGCTACGCCGTAAATATTTGTTGCACAAGTTTCTCCCTATAACAGCACAGAAGTTCACCAGCATGTCATATTCAAACATAATGTCACCTTTAAGTTTTGTCTGACACGATTAGTAAAGAAAGCCCAGCAGTTTTCCCTTGTATCCTGTAGTCCTGCGGCTTTAATTTGATTATGGACTCCCTTCATGATCTCTTCAATCGCATCATCTGAGAACACATCGGGAATTTCACCTGCCAAGAAAATATCGGGGATCTGTAAATACCATCGCACAAATGTGTTGCACTTCAATGCAATAGCAAAGTTGTCAACTCCGTGTCCAGCAAAATGACCGGTATTGTGAATGGTATCCATAAAAATATGGGCAATACTCAAGGGCTCACCTGGTAGGCGTGGATGACCCACAAAATATGCAACGGAGAATAAAGTAAATACCTATTTTTAGGGGCAAAGCCCTGATTTTTTTTCAATGCTGTGAACAAACTTTAGTCCATCGTGGGTGATGAAGCTTGTGGACAAGTTTCATCAAACTTGTGTGTAGTTCCGGTAAAAAAGAAAAAAGAAAAAAAAAGTTATTTACCAGAGATCAGTAGGTCATTGATGAGCACCAGGAAATGCAGATCAGGTAGCTGGTTATCTGTCAGGAGGAATACTGTCCTTTGACCTTTCAGCCCAGTCTTCATTAATAAATTGGCCACATCTGCCTGCACATGGAAGGGGAATAAAGATGGTTTGAGCTTGTGCTGGTGTCGACTGAAAGGAAATAATTGCATGTTAACTTAAGCTCGATGCAACATGTAGGACTTCGTGTATTCGCGTTTACATCTTACCTTTAGGTCAGAGGTTGAATAACCTTGATGCAATGTTGGCTGAAAGACCTCCATGCTCGAAAGGAAAGCCGCCAGGCGGGTCAAGCTTTGTTTTCCGCTGCCACCAACTCCCACCAGCAGGGCATGACCTCCTGGAGACTCCAATATGCGACTGATGCGACACCTGAAAAAAAGCAGTATTAAATGTGGATTATATTTCCGTGAGAATGTCCGGCTGCAATGAGAACATAAAATTGTTAAATATGAACAAGTGAACCTTGATTAGGATTTCAGATTAGGATTTCATTAATCGAGCTTCAATGAAAGAAAACATAAATTTTGTGCTTTGCTATAAAATGTTTGCATTTTGTTATATTTATTAAAACATAAAAATGCAAAATTTCCAAATAATCTCGGTATGTAAACAGATCAACCACCACCACAGGGAAAATAATCAGTAATATATATGTATAAGCAAAAATGATCTTCTTAAAACTTATTGGATTTCAACAGTGCAGCGATCATGGAGGGTGGGTGGAGGGTGAAGGGGGAAAGAGGGATGAATGAGCTGGATGCAGACATGTCTTTCGGAGTCATCGACACAAATATGGTATTGTTACGTTTGTAGGGGGTCGGCAGTGATTATGTTAGTCCAGGTAGAATTGCATAGGTAGTGTGCTCCGACTGTTGTGAAGAAGAAGAAACCCCATGTATCATAAGTATGGATCTGGTAGACCGTATGTCGTGTAAGAGCGTATCTTCGTTCCCGTCATGAGGGGTGGGGTTATGTTAATTAGTTAGGGATTATGGGTAATGAATCCCCTGTATGTAATGGCCTCTGTTATTTTTCCTCTGTTCCTTATGACACCAGCAGCACACACACATAGCCAGACAATCGCACATTTATAACACTAATAAAAGTGACCGGAACAAGCCATTGAACTATACCGCTGGCACTGCCAGCCTCGACATCGCAACACAAGCAGGCAGGGCCGTAAGGCCACGCCCTGAAGAGTGATTGGTCCAGGATTGATTGGCGCAAGGATTGCAAAGATGGGACTATGGGAGTGGTGGAGCAGGCACGGATGATGTCAAAGCCTTGAGTATAAAAGAACGCTCTCCCCGACATTTTGTCTCTTGGCTGTCTCTCCTTTTCTGAGTTTGGGGGCGAACGGTCGTGTTCCCGACATTTTGTTCTCTGGAGCGAGGGACATTCATAACGAATGGTCAAACACCTCTTGACCTCCTCTTGATTTCCCTGCATCTTCTGGCTTTGGCAGTGAATGGTCACGCGTTGATATCTCGCTCTGCTTCGGGATTTCACGGCGAGCAGTCGGAGTTCATAGCGCTCCTGCGCGAGGGGAATTCATTGACGAGTGGGGGCGAGTGGAACGGTCATGGCCTGCTGACTCCGTGCTCGGCAGCGAGAGACGCAGACTGCACAGAAAGCCTAGTTCCCGCTCGTGGCAACGCAGCCTATGGTTCCCGCGCAAGGATGTAGAGGCCTGTAATGAACCGGGACGATTCCTGACAAGCTCCAAGAGCAGCTCGGAGCTAAGTGCCCACAAAAACAACGCATTTATTTTCACAGTTATTTTTTCCTTTGTCTGTATTCGAGTCTGTATGGGGACATCCTGGTTAGGAATCATAGTTTTTATTGTGCATTCTTTGTTACCGGCATTCTTCAATAAAGCCGGTATTTTTGTACATTTTAATTCCGTGTCGGTTTGAGGTAATTGATTATCCAGGTGCGAAGACGTCGGGTGGAAGTCATTCAGGTAAGTTCGTCATCCTCCCTTCCCTCGCGTGTAACGAAGGTCTGCCATTGGATTGAACGCCTTGGAGTTAAAGCTCGTTTGGTCATCCGTGTCGCCCTGCGGTGTTCACTACAGGGCAGACACACGACAGTATTTATACCTCCACCGCCACCTATATTCATCAATGTGTGTCTGTTTGTCTGTGAGCAGGATATCTCAGAAAGTTATGGATGGATTCGGACGAAACTTGGTGGACAAGTTGGGAGTGTGACAAGGAGGAATTGATTATATTTTGGTGAAGATCCGGATACTAGAATTTTTTGGATTCTTCACAATTGAGAGATATGGCCAAAAACTATATATAACATGGTATTTCAAAAAGTTGTAGACGAGTTATGACAAAACTTGGTGGATGAGTTGGTTAGGCGACAAGAACAAGCTGATTAGATTTTGGTTCAGGTCTGAATCCAGATCCGACCTATCGCATCAGTGGGATACAAAACATAAACTGTTCAACCTGGCGGAGGGATGCTTTCTATCAGGTGCTGTTCGAGTTCATACAATAATTTAATATGAAAACAAATATGGCACAACTTTTGACATCATCCTTCCACTGCTCCCCTACTCGCCCTTCCCCATTCAGTAGGCTCCATATATGTCTCTTTCCTTTCCTCCTCCTCCTCCCATCTCTCCTTACACTTCTTTGCCTTATCTCCTAACTCTAACACTTCCTACCCTTTTTCTTCCTCCCATATCATTCTCCCGTGTCATCCTTTGTTAAATCCGAGCGATGGCCCCTTCCAACTTTCTGCATGCTGATAGTGAAGCACCAAAGGTTGATGTGAAAATGCCTACAATGTATACTGCCCAAGATGCCATCAGCCATTTAATTTTCTTTGACTCACACGTGTGCAATGGCGTCCTCAAACAGCACAAGGTCCATGTTGGCATGGACAGCATTGTACCCTTCCAGCACCTCCCTCAAGGTGTGATGCAAAGCCTTCCAGCTGGGTGCAGGCAGGTATCGTGCATCATCGATTCCCATGGAGAAGTGGCAGAAGATATCGTCCGACCACTCTTGAAGCTGCGTCTCAGTGATATCCTTCATGACAAATAAGCGCAACTTGTGTAAATTTTACTGCAGTGCATTCATATAAATTAATGTTCAACATGTTTTTAGATTTTTATTTAAAATAAGTTTTAAAAAGAGGGGCAATACCCCTGGGCACTCACCTGGTAGAATAAAGCAATATACTACACTGACTAAAGGTATTTT
The DNA here is from genome assembly GCF_964187855.1 of Myxine glutinosa. Classification (NCBI taxonomy): domain Eukaryota; kingdom Metazoa; phylum Chordata; class Myxini; order Myxiniformes; family Myxinidae; genus Myxine; species Myxine glutinosa. Next base: position 22,197,259 of record NC_136269.1, read on the forward strand.
AAACAGCATCACGGTATTGTTAACCAATTTCAATGGTTTCTAGGAGACAGGGCAGCATTTACAATCATACTAACATAATCATAAGACATTAAACAAACAAACAACAAAAAAATATATACCTATTTTGGGGGACAACCCCCCTCCTCCAAACCCGCATACCTCCTCAGACCCCAATTTTTCTAATGCTTTGAACAAACATTGGTACATCACGGGTGGTGAAGGTTGTGGTCAAGTTGCATTGAAATTGTGTGTGTAGTTTCAGAGAAAAGAGCAAATACCTACTTTGGGGGGCAACCCCTCCTCTTCCCCCATCCCATAAACCTATTTAGGGCCCGATGTTTTTAATGCTGTGAACAAACTTTGGTACAACATGGGTGATTAAGGTTGTGGTCAAGTTTCATCGAAATAGTGTGTGTACTTTCAGAGGAAAAAGCAAATTACTATTTTGGGGGGGGGGGGGGGGGGGGAGGACCCACTTGGACCCTGGTAAACCCCCTTAGACCCAGATTTTATTTTAATGTCGTGAACAAACTATAGTCACAACACAACAAGTATAATTTGTTCCAGGTTTTGTCACAATCCCATCAGCGGTTTTGGAGACGAAGTTGCAAATGTTTACGGACTGACAGACTGACTACGCAGCATCGCATAAGCTCCCCGGAACTAAGTTCCAAATGAACGAATAATTTGTCGACTTAAACGTGATGCGATACAAATATGCGTTTCACAGACAATTGGGGGCCAACAAAAGAGGCATGGCGATACCTCACCAGAAATTACTGGGAAATTCACCACATTGCATTGACAGCTTCATGTTACATTCTTCTTTTAAGCATATAAAGTGAACCATTCAATAAGAATCAGGTTTAGTAATTCTTATTCTTTGAAACGAGTTAAATTAATGTATTTTAAGCTATAATAAAGAATGGAGACAGAGCAATATGCTGAACTTTGTCGAATGCCAAATAAGGCTTAAAACGATATTTTAATTATGTTTAATAAATTAATTAGTTGGATCAACTCTGGCTCGCTCCTGCCTCCTGCGAGATCGATCGGCTATCTTACGAAAATGCAAACTGCCCTCGGGGCATAAGAAAGGCAAAGCTACAATGATACACCGTCCAATTATAGACCTGACGGCATTTCAATAAATGATGAAATATTCAGATATGCTGGTGGAGTTTATCGTGATGTACGGACTCAATACAGACGCAGTGAACACATATAGCAATTGTTGGCAAACAGGACAACTAATTGGTGTGTAAACAAAGCGACAGATAGACTCTGCTAGTATTCTAGTAATATATATATATATATATATATATATATATACATATATATATTGTTACGGAACCCAACGTCGGCCTCTGTTCCCCTTACCGAGGGGGGATTAATCCCCTCGTCTTTGACTGACCGACGGGGTCCCTGACGCTGCACAGCTACCTCCGGAAAGGCAGGTGCGCAGCCCCGTTCGTACCACGGACAGATGTTAATTGCCGAGCGGTTTTAGGAACCGCGGCACGAACTATTAACAGAAACTAACCCGATTCCGAAACGTTGGCCAAATCGTGCCACAGGTGTTCAATGTGGAAACCTCAAAGACGAACGGATGTAAAGAAGAAGAAGGCAAAAGGTAGGAAATACGAATATGATTTATTACTACTATTTACACAATCAAAGAAACCAAGGAAGAAGGAAAAATAAGAAAATAATTACAGAAAGAGGGACGGACCAGAAGGACACAGTGCAATGCTAGCTTACCTATGGCAGTCTTACTTAAAACCCAGGACAGAACAAACAAAGACAGACTCACACGAATGGGCAATGAAGGCAGGCACGAGTGGCTGGAAAGGGGGGAAGGTTCAGCTCGGACCAGAGGACGATCGGGCCGGGAGGGAGCAGCCGCCGACTCTCCACACTCGTTCGTCCGGCGGCGTTGCTTCGCGGCTGCGGGTCGAACTGCCGTTAGAAACGCAACCCCACCCAGCTGCGGTGGATTCAGCGGCGGTGGACTCCTCGCTCATCTGCTGTGGGGGCTTCCTTGGTCAGTCGCTCCACTGGACTCTCCGCTCCTCCTCAATTGGACTGGACTCGACTGGGCTTCGGTGCACTGCCAACTCTCTCACGCATCTGCTGTCTTTTTCCAAAGGCTTGCGCGCGCGCTTTTATTGCGCCTGGGGCGATCAAGCCACCGGCCTCCAGGACACGCCCATCGGTGAGCTCGCCTCGGCCTTGATGGGTCGCGAGGGCTCACCGATCCTGCCCCTAGAGGAGGCGTTTGCAAGGCCATGCCTTGTTCCTGGCGCTGGGCTGACTCCTCCCACCTTCTGCTCCGAGATGACCTCGTGCTCAATGGAGTCTTGCGGCGAAAAACACTGTCCCAAAGCAGCAGCGGCGAATGCAGAAAACCGCACGCAGAAAACCGCCCAATGCAGTTGGCAATGGATGACAAAAAGGGGAATGCGGTTGGAAATGGAGGCTTTGGGGAATTTGAAAAGGGATTCTACCTTGTTCCAATTTGATGCAATGCAGTGTCAACTAATGGAAGACAGAACCTTAACCTAATACACAGAATAAGGAGATAACTACTAAAAAAGGAAATCTATGATTTGCTACGTGATTGTATATGGAATAACTAAGGAGACGACCTTTGACCTTTATACACAAACTGGAGGGTGATATTTACAACAAGCTTCATTACACTTACAACGATAATAAAAAACACAACACAATTCCCAAATCCACAACAATATATATATATACACACAGACATATACAGTGCATTCAGAAAGTATTCAAAACCCTTCACTTTTTTCCCATTTTGTTATGTTGCAGCCTCATGCTGAAATCGTTTAAATTCATTTTTTCCCTCATCAATCTGCACTCAATACCCCATAATGACAAAGAGAAAACAGGATTTTAGAAAGTTTTGCAAATTTATTAAAAAGAAAAAACTGAATATCACATTGACATTAGTATTCATACCCAGAGTGGCCAGACGGAAGCCTCTCCTCAGTGAAAGACACATGAAAGCCCACTTGGAGTTTGCAAAAAAGCACCTAAAGGACTCTCAGACTGTGAGAAACAAGATTCTGTGGGCTTTCATGTGTCTTTCACTGAGGAGAGGCTTCCGTCTGGCCACTCTGCCATAAAGCCCAGATCGGTGGAGTGTTGCAGTGATGGTTTGTCCTTCTGGAAGTTTCTCCCATCTCCACACAGGATCTCTGGAGCTCATCCAGAGTGACCATTGGGTTCTTGGTCACCTCTCTTACCAAGGCCATTCTCCCCCGATTGCTCAGTTTGGCCGGGCGGCCAGCTCTAGGAAGAGTCCTGGTTGTTCCAAACTTCTTCCATTTAAGAATTATGGAGGCTACTGTGCTCTTGGGAACCTTCAATGCAGCAGAAATGTTTTTGTCGGCTTCCCCAGATCTGTGCCTCGACACAATCCTGTCTCTGGGCTCTGCAGGCAGTTCCTTCGACCTCATGGCTTGGTTTTTGCTCTGATATGCATTGTCAGCTGTGAGACCTTATATATACAGGTGTGTACCTTTCCAAATCATGACCAATCAATTGAATTTACCACAGGTGGACTCCAATCAAGGTGTAGAAACATTTCAAAGATGATCAAGAGAAATGGGAGGCACCTGAGCTAAATTTCAAGTGTCATAGCAATGGGTATGAATACTTATGTCAATGTGATATTTCAGTTATTTATTTTTAATAAATTTGCAAAACTTTCTAAAATCCTGTTTTCTCTTTATGATTATGGGGTATTGAGTGTAGATTGATGAGGGAAATAATGAATTTTAACGATTTCAGCATAAGGCTGCAACATAACAAAATGTGAAAAAAGTGAAGGGGTCTGAATACTTTCTGAATGCACTGTACATATATATACATATATGTATATATATATATATACATATATATATATATATATATATATACATATATATATATATATATATATATATATATATATATATATATATAAATATATATATATATATATATATATATATATATATATACAGTGGAACCTTGACTTACGAGTTTAATTCGTTCCGTGACCGAGCTCGTAACTCAAATTGCTCGTATCTCAAATCAAATTTCCCCATTGAAATGCATTGAAATGCTATTAATCCGTTCCAGCCCGCCAAAAACCACACCAATTTTTTTTTTAATATACAGTATATATATAAATATCTCGCGCTTTATATTTCACCTGTATGCAGCATACAAGTTGGCAGGATGGCCTGGACTGGAGGTACGCACACTTGACTCTAAAGTCTAAACTGTCCAGCCTGGGTTTGAATCCCGACCCAGCTATAACCTGTCATGGGTGAATCACAGGCAGGGTGATTCATCAATGGGTGTACCGCTAAACTGGGCGCCCCGTTTGCGTCCCATTAGTTGTTGGATGTTAAGGATCTCACCGTGTTTTCCACAAAGAGAAGGCGAGCTATCGCCGGCACTCTGAACAAGTTGTGGCCTGGCATGCTCTTCTCCTCTGCCGTTATATACGTCCTCCTCGGCACGTCGCTCATGTTTTTCGACGATTGCGTGTTTTATATCCAAGCACAAGTTTTATATAAAACACGACGATTGCGTGTTTTATATCCACAAGTTGTGCCCTGGCATGCTCTTCTCCTCTGCCGTTATATACGTCCTCCTCGACACCTCGCTCATGTTTTTCGACGATTGCGTGTTTTATATCCAAGCACATCATCCTCTTCTTCTTCTCAGTACCGTGTTTTCCACAAAGAGAAGGCGAGCTATCGCCGGCATTCTGAACAAGTTGTGGCCTGGCATGCTCTTCTCCTCTGCCGTTATATACGTCCTCCTCGACACCTCGCTCATGTTTTTCGACGATTGCGTGTTTTATATCCAAGCACATCATCCTCTTCTTCTTCTCAGCACTGCACTTGCCACTCACTTTCTTAGGCCCCATGGTTAAAACTAAGAAATTTTCCGAAATAACCAAAATGCGAAAACAAAAATGCAGCGCTATACGACAGAGATACGTACTGTACTTGCACGGCAAGATAACCACGTGACCAGAACCCACCTGGCGGCGTAAACTCGAAATAACCAAAATGCGAAAACAAAAATGCAGCGCTATACGACAGAGATACGTACTGTACTTGCACGGCAAGATAACCACGTGATCAGAACCCACCTGGCGGCATAAACTCGAAATAACCAAAATGCGAAAACAAAAATGCAGCGCTATACGACAGAGATACTGTACTTGCACGGCAAGATAACCACGTGACCGGGTGGCGAAAGCTCGTAACTCGGATCTCGGCTCGCATCTCAAAGCAATAAACCGCCCGAGCGACGGCTCGTATCTCGAAAAACTCGTAAGTTGGGGCACTCGTAAGTCAAGGTTCCACTGTATATATATATATATATATATATATATATATATATATATATATATATATATATATATATATATATATATATATATATATATATATATATATATATATATACACACACACAACTACTATGTATAACGACTTGAGGACCAGCTCTGAGCTTGGGTCACGTGAGCCTGGCTTGGGCGTGGTTTCAAATCAACACGTAACTCTCGCCTGTTAAGTGTCGATACAGCGTCATGTTTCAGCAATTTCCGAGGTTTGTTTCCCAGGTAGTGATCGGCTGTTGATGAAATATGAACCCTGACGGCTCAAAGTGGTTTTCACAAACAAACCGATAATTTTGATTGAACGTACGTTTTGATATTTCATTTGGTACTTCCAAGGTTTTTCAACCTCACAATTGTTGACAATCTTTGTGTTGGTCAGGAATGCATGAAAACAACTTCTGAGTTATGTGGGCAAATTTCTCAACAATTTGAATAGTTAAAAGCTTGGCACATCAGCATCTTGAATGCTAGAATAACTTGTGAAGAAACGCAGACATACATGACCGTCAGTGAGGTGTGCCCCTGTGGAGGATTCCTCCCGTGACATCACACGAATCGACGGAAGTAGCTCATTTGCATAACGGAAGTGAAAATAGTCCGATTTTAAAACAAGATTATGAGCTTATTATTCTCCCCCCAAAAATATATTTTTTGTGCTAATGGGTGAGAGATATCATCCTCTAAAACATATCTCTTCATAAAATTTTCATGATTGTGTCCCTTTAATAGCAGAATTGGCTGTGATGGAAAATGGAAGCCCATGCCTAAAATAGCCATCCTTTGAGCAGAATTTAACATATTATGGCGATGAAAGAAAATGCAAACACTTGCACACATATAAAGAAACCATATCGGCTTAAACATTAGACAAACAAGACCAAAAGTCTAACAGCAGCCTAGCCGGGCTTGTAAAATATTATAAACAATAAACACATATGATAAGCTTTTCAAACAGTCGCTAATGCTGCTTATAACATTAACCAAAGAAATTTGGAGGAATCCCGACATCCGTGAGGTAAGTTTTACTCACAGAACTGAGCGAAGATCTAATGTAATCTATATACCCCACAAGGGTTGGAGTTGTGTTCATTTACCAAGCAGCTACCTAGTGCTTGCCAAGCCAGCCGTTCCTTAACGGTTTTGAATGGAGTGCTTGCTCGAATGCTTAAACCACTTGGCGATCTCTCCACAAGAAACTTGGTAAATGAACACACATGCAATGTTCTTGAGACCCGACCATAGATCGACTGTAATCTATATACCCCAAAGAGGAATGACCCTTCCTGCCGCTCCTGTAGTGAGTGGGTGTACAAGTAAATTAAAATGTCAGTCCGTGGAGTCAGCCGTCGTAATGACATCATAGATGTAATGATGTAGCGGGATAGCAGGACACAAAATTTCCACTACTTTAATATATAGAACATGATATATTTTAACTTCCAGTACATTTGCAGTCACTACGAAGGGATTAATGTTACGATTATATTTACTATAATATTAACGTTACGTTATCATTATTTCGAAAATGATATTACCATTAAAAAACCGAGGTGAATTCCTTACTTCCACGGTTATTAATATTCGTGCCGAACAACGCTCATCATTGATCATGAACCGAACACCGCTTCAATCCATTAACTTTCCATTCACGTCATTGGGATTAAAGTATTATGGTTATATTTACTATATTATTATTATTATTATTATTATTATTATTAAGAAAACTATACGACTGAAACGATACACTACTGTATGAAGAAACCCGGGCTTATTTTGTCCGAAGCGGTCCGAAGGTGAGGCATGAAGCCTAAGGCCTATACGTACCGTATTGTTGCAATAGCTGTAATGCCGATGCCTTCGATATTTGATGGTCATTTTAACAATCGGTTTGTTTGTGTTTCACACTGAGTGAAAAACGTAAGGGTAGAGCATGGCGATTGTGATATACGACAGGTTCGACGATATGTTCGGCCTGAACGAAATTGGAATCAAAATGCCACAGTGTGGAGTCAGCTGCCGTACCGCCGTAATGACATCAGACGTAATCACATCACGCTGTCATGTGACCAGATCCTCAGCTCTGATTGGTATACGTTTGAGGGGACATACATACATACATACATACATACATTCATACATACATACATACAGACGGACAAATACTGTTCTAGACGGCTTTGCCCTATGGGCTATGCCGTAAAAAGAAAATCCCCTTTGGGCTTGGTTGAGGCCCACAAAGAACCAATACAATTCTTTATTTAGTTGGTGTAGGTTGGTGTGTAGATCATTTCAAGACAACCTTGAGTCATACGTACATGAAAGTGTTTTTTCACCAATGTGGCTTGGATTCTGTCAAACATTTCTAAATCCCTTTCTTCCACCATCCTGTCCTTGTAAACCCGGTTGGACTCGTGCAGGAAAAGCCGCAATATATCAGTTTTGTGAAGAAAATTTTCGGCCTTTGAGAACAGCAAGCCCTGCATGCACGTTTCACACAATGATCACTTAAACCAAGCAAAGACCCACAAAAATCAGTCCATCACTTCAGCCAAGCGAAGATCCACAAAAATCAGTCCATCATTTCAGCCAAGCGAAGATCCACAAAAATCAGTCCATCACAAGCTAAGCGAAGATCCACAAAAATCAGTCCATCACAAGCTAAGCGAAGATCCACAAAAATCAGTCCATCACTTCAGCTAAGTGAAGATCCACAAAAATCAGTCCATCACTTCAGCTAAGTGAAGATCCACAAAAATTAGTCCATCACAAGCTAAGTGAAGATCCACAAAAATTAGTCCACCACAAGCTAAGAGAAGATCCACAAAAATTATTCCATCATTTCAGCCAAGCAAAGATCCACAGAAAGAAGTCTTTGTCTGACACCTAAATAAAGAATTTATTTGAGGCACCTTGCTTTTTGGTCAAAAAAAAAAGTTGGGGTTCGGGAGCAAATATTTCAAGAAGTCAGAGGTCTTGGGTAGAGAAGCAAATCACAAGGCCTTTTTGCACTGAAACTATCAAAAGGAATCACTCTACAAACCTTACAGTGGTGATTACAATTTCAAGGACACTAAAATGACATCAATATTGAGATCCATTCATGAAATCCCACCTTTAACATGCCTGCCCAACAAGGTAGCACCCCTGAATGTGTCATCTGTAGTTGGTTAGGAAGATTTGGGGGCAGTACTGCTTTTTCAAGGTGGCATTGCGTATTAGCAAACAAAATGTGCCGGCAGTTTTTGCGATAACAAATCAACCAGTTATCAATCCATGGCATTGACAACTGAAGAGAGCCAATTACTGCCGAGCTCCTGTTTTCCCCTTAAAGGTCATCGAAATGCACACAAACTGAAAGATTACCTGGAAGATTCTGGAAAGGTCTCGAAGGTTGAAGATGTAGTGAAACTTGATGTTTGTTGGTAGGAACATGGATGAAACCTTTTGGTGGAGATCAAGAGCAAGAAGAACTATTTCTGGTGCTGTCTTTTGTATTACAGGTGTGAAAGCACCACACTGCAGGTGTTGCTCCAGGACGGAGCTATAGATAGACGTGAGAGCCTTTTTGTCAGGAAATAAAACTGAGAAGACGCAGAAATGACGCTGTCAAAGAAACAAGGTTCGTTCAAATTTTGAAAAACTACCTCATTATGAAATACATTTCATTAGATTTTCAGGAAATTCGTGTTCTGTGTTGTTGTTTGCCAAAAATGTAGCACAACATTTTATAAAGGAAATGTAGATGAAAGCATGCCAACAAAAATAAACAGAGCAGCAACCATGATGGTAATAAAATCGTAATAATATCTTGAGAGTTCATGGGACACATTATCCCGCACGGCTTTTTAAAACAAGGACATGGGTGGGATCTGCGAGCAGCAAATTGGATTGGTTGAGATGAAGTAAAATGCTGTAATATTTTGTTTAGGTACTGCTGATTGAAAGGTTTTTGAGAGTGTCACAAAGGCGATTTGTGTTCAACGGTGTTCATAAGTATATAAATCAATTGAAATAAAATAAAGATTTTGAAGGTTGTCGAAAAAATTATTCGGACGTTTACCACCGTTGATGCAGCATCTTATACACCACCTTATTAGTCCCCTACCGGTGTACACCGGAGGGGACTATAGGTTTGCACGCCGTCCCTCCGTCTGTCAGTCCGTCAGTCCGTCAGTCCGTCAGTCCGTCAGTCCGTCAGTCCGTCAGTCCGTCAGTCCGTCCGTCACGCAAAGAACAGCTTTCCTGACTTTTTTTCTAAATTCTTAATGCTAATGATTTCAAACTTGGTACATGGTTTCCTCATGATAAGTTACAGATCTAGTTCGAACTTCACGACGTTTCGATCATTTTTTGACAAAGTTATGGCACTTTGAACTTTGGTAATTTCCCCAACAATTTTCCGGACTATAATTTGGAGTGTGGTAAGTCAAAGCTGTTAATATTCCTTATTTTAACTCCAATTTACATTCTGTTTCCACTTTTAGTGAGAAGTAGGGGTCTGTGCAACCATTCATAAACTTTATTTCGTGCAAATTGGATAATATTTAGCCGAGTTACCTCAGATCGTGAGTTGGTAATTATATAATTCACACATAGTGCAATACGTGCAGGCTGCTCCACGGAGCGACCTTGCGGGCCTATTTTAACTCCAATTTACATTCTGTTTCCACTTTTAGTGAGAAGTAGGGGTCTGTGCAACCATTCATAAACTTTATTTGGTGCAAATCGGATAATTTTTAGCCGAGTTACCTCAGACAGTGAGTTGGTAATTATATAATTCCCCAACAGTTTTCCCGACGACAGACTGCCGGTAGGGGACATGTATTGCAGCGCAATACTCAGAATGCTTGTTGAACATGCTACATTAATTATCCGTGCTTGTTGTGTGTTCCTTATGATGTCCTTAAAAACAGTAAGTTTCCTGTTTGGAATGATTTTCAATTTTGTTTGACTGCCAGACAGGTAGACAGACAGTAAAAAAACAAAACATTCTCACTCCTTTCTGCAGATGCATGATCAGGACAAATTCAGAGCCAAAGTGCTGCTAAACTACAGGCTCATTTTTCGATTCATGTTCCGATTCGTGTTCAAAATACAACATTGAATTAATATCAAGTTGTATCTTGATCATAAACTGACGTTTGTAGACAGATAGACAGATAGACAGAGTGAATCAATTGCTTAATCCCACCAACTTTTTGCTTTGCGCACGTGTGGGTTAACGATGATCGATAAACTTTCTTTATACCTGTAACCGGGGATTGATGGTGAAGCTGCCAGCCACGTGGTTCATACATGCCACATATTGTACATTATGGATGTCCCTCACACCAAGTGTATCCCGGTCATACCTGCAACATGCAAAGTCAAGTTATCCTGAAAAAGAAAACACACACTAGTTTGTCCTTCAGCACTTTGGTGTCCTGCTCATGACCCACCAGTGGTGATAGTCCAGGTGTTGACGAAGCAGTGTGTGTGGCTGTACCGTGCCATAATCATCCACTTGTGGCATGTTAAAATCGTCAATGAAATACACCATGTGCTTTGTGCCTGGAGGACCGTAGGCCCTTCCAACTTTTTTCTCAAGAGGCTTCTGCAACGTCGCTGCAAAGGTGTTGAAGCAATTTTATGGCAGTGTATTTGTGTCATTCCTCAAAGATGAACTCTTGTCCACAAATATGGAGCACAAATTTCCACAATCCTCGCTTACATTCCCTATATAGCTTTGAGCAACACTCTTTTTCCCAGGCACATTGCTTCTACATGTCACTTTGATTTATAGTTGCGGTCCACTTTCATCAACACGAGTTCCAAGATACCTGCTTCGCACTCATTTCAATTAATTGGTTTCATTAGCCCTAGTTTTAACTCATTAGCACGAGTTTAATATATTACAATTGAATATACTTGAACACGTTCAGCCTGGTGTTGGCTTAGCGGTTAGGGTGCCAGCTTGGGATCCTAGAATCCTGGGTTTGAATCCCGGTCGATCGCTGAATTAACGCCGGGGGGTTGACTCAGCCTGTCATCCTTCCGAGGTCGGCAAATAGAGTACCAGTTCACTGGTACTTCCCTGTGTGTCGCAAGAGGCGACTAACAGGGTTGGCGGCAGGAAGGGCATCTGGCCATAAAACGTTGCTTCAAAAAAGGGGACCACGATGCTCGAAAAAGGCCAACCCCTGCTCTGCGGTGAAAAATGGCCTCTAAAGATGGTTCATACTTGAACACGTTCATTGCTCGGCATTTTCAAGGAATGCAAAAATCAATTCATAATGCTGTCATTTAAAAAACAACAACTAGAAAGCATCCCAAAATGCAATGCTCGTCTGCGTCCACTTTGTACTCAAACCAACTTGAGAAAACGACAGTTAAAAATAAATTGTACATTTTATTAATTTGTGTTCTCTCTATTCTTATGATGAAGATTTGGTGACAAAAGCTCATTGGTAAAAATGTTATGGCCTGGACAGGTAGACTGAAACTCAATGATAAATAAATAAATAAACATTTTAAAAAGCGGGGCGTCTCGTACTTGCCGTTCTGCAGCGTAGCTAATAAGGGATATTTCTAGTCACTTTGACTTTGTCCTTTCACATTTTTACCCAATTCTTAATTATTTTCTCCATATTCCCATAGTAATGGCTTGTTGAAAATTTGATGCCAACAGCTCGGTGGGACGGGCTAATTATCCCGTGAAGGTATGAACAATTCCTACATTGACCTTAAAATGGCACAACATTTATTTAAGGTTCCTTACAGTGCAATTGCACCAAGCGAGCACACTCTGCCCTCAGCTCACCTTCCAGTCTACACTTCTTCTCATATTACACGTTGTGAGCCCCATATTTTAGCATACGATAGACATAATAAATGGGTCATTCCACTTTCATTAATTCCAGTACATAAGTGGAAATGTATTGCAAAGAAGATATGAATCATTGGCTCCCATTTGCAAGGAAAAAAAACTCATCTACTAAGCTGACAATCCTGTGTGAATCACTTTATAATTCATTGCTATGCAATGCAGTAACACTCCGTGAGACTCTAATGCAGCACCAGACCTTGCAGTGTTGCTGACGAGGAGAAGTAGTTGAAGGAGACATTTCTGATGAGGAACTCATCTCTGTCCATGCTTCGAAGTGTTTCTCCAATGAGCAGAGACTTGCCTGTCCCAGCATTACCAACCAGCATAACATGCCAATGTCGCACTATCAGCAACTTTAGTAAACACTGCAGTCTTATGGTCTCCGCTGTGTGAACAAGACATGCCTGGACAGGAAGTAAAACATCCAGTGAAAATGACAATTATGTCCCAATGGTGAAAAGCAAAATCACATCAAATAACGTCAGGTTCTTGGCATCTTGGTGTGGCCTCACCTGCAGAGGGACATCACAGTCGAAGATGAAGGTTGGAACAAGATTGGACCAAGGTTCAAGCCTCTTGGTATCTCCGTCAACAAAGTAGTCGAAGACAGTCCCCTGAGTAGGGAACTTGATCGTCTTGAACTCGGATGTCCACCATTTGCTAAATTCTGCTTGTTGGTCTCTCGACTGAAAATGTGAGCAGTCAGGAGTGTTGTCTTTTACTAAATCATGCATTCATCATGGAACAACAATCATGGAACAAAACACAAATGCATATACCGTATTATATACAAACATATACAGTCGTAGCCAAAAATATTGGCACCCTTGCACTTTTTTCAAACAACTCACAACTTTCTCTAAAAATACGTTTTAATTGACAAAAGTATTTGGTCTCCACAATTCTTTATTTCGCTGTTGATGTTACAGAACCTTTGTTTTTGATTCAGAACTTAATATATCCTTTTAAATCAGAAAATAAAAAGAAATGGCATTGACAAAATTATTGACACCCTAGACTTAAATCTGGACTCATTGTTGGCCACTTCAGAACAGTCCAGAGTTTTGGCATGAACCATTCCTGGGTGCTTTTTGAAGTGTGTTTGGGGTCATTGTCCTGCTGCAAGACCCATGACCTTCGACGAAGACCCAGCTTTCTGACACTGGGTTGAACATTGTGCTCCAAAATGCCTTGGTAATCTCCTCATTTCATGATGCCATGCACACATTCAAGGTCCCCAGTGCCAGAGGCAGCACAGCAACCCCAAAACATCACTGAACCTCCTCCATGTTTGACTGTAGGGAAGGTGTTCTTTTCTTTGAAGGCTTCATTTTGTTTTCTGTAAAAATAGAGATGATGCGCTTTCCCAACAAGCTCTAATTTGGTCTCATCTGTCCACAGGACATTCTCCAAGAATGATTTTGGCTTGTTCAGGTGTGTTTTGGGTCTCTCTCACAGCAGTGGGGTACTCCTGGGTCTCCTACCATAGAAAACCCTTTCATTGAGTTGGCGACGGATGGTTCGAGTTGAAACTGTCGTACCTTGTGTCTGAAGGTCAGCTTGAATCTGTTTGGCATTTGATCGAGGTGCTTTCTCCACCATTCAAACAATCCTTCGCTACAATCTTCGATCAAGTTTTCTCTTGCGGCCATGTCCAGGGACGTTCGCTGCAGTGCCATGGGCCTTCAACTTCCTGATAACATTGAGTACGGTGGACATAGAAACATCAAAGTCTCTGGAGATGGACTTGTAGCCTTGAGATTGTCCATGCTTGGCAACAATCCTGTGTCTGACCTCCTCAGACAATTCTCTGGTTTTATTTCTTTTCTCCATGCTCATTGCGGTAAACACAGTGACACAAAACAGAATAATGACTCCTTTTCTCCATTCAAACTGGTTGAATGAGTGATTTTTAAAATATTGCAGGCACCTGAAACTCACCATAGGTGAGTTCATTTCCAAATTAAAGGAGAATCACCTGCTTGAAATTTTCTGGAAAAAATTTTCTGGAAACAATTTTCTGGAAGAAATGGTGCTTTATTTGAAAAAAGTGCAAGGGTGCCAATATCTTTGGCCATGACAGTACATACAGTATATATGTATTATATATATAATTATACATACAGTATATATGTATATATATATATGTATATACAGTGCATTCAGAAAGTATTCAGAACCCTTCACTTTTTTCACATTTTGTTATGTTGCAGCCTTATGTTGAAATCGTTTAAATTCATTTTTTCCCTCATCAATCTACACTCAATACCCCATAATGACAAAGAGAAAACAGGATTTCAGAAAGTTTTGCAAATTTATTAAAAAGAAAAAACTGAAATATCACATTGACATAAGTATTCATACCCATTGCTATGACACTTGAAATTTAGCTCAGGTGCCTCCCATTTCTCTTGATCATCTTTGAAATGTTTCTACACCTTGATTGGAGTCCACCTGTGGTAAATTCAATTGATTGGACATGATTTGGAAAGGCACACACCTGTCTATATAAGGTCTCACAGCTGACAATGCATATCAGAGCAAAAACCAAGCCATGAGGTCGAAGGAACTGCCTGCAGAGCCCAGAGACAGGATTGTGTCGAGGCACAGATCTGGGGAAGCCTACAAAAACATTTCTGCTGCATTGAAGGTTCCCAAGAGCACAGTGGCCTCCATAATTCTTAAATGGAAGAAGTTTGGAACAACCAGGACTCTTCCTCGAGCTGGCCGCCCGGCCAAACTGAGCAATCGGGGGAGAAGGGCCTTGGTAAGGGAGGTGACCAAGAACCCGATGGTCGCTCTGGCTGAGCTCCAGAGATCCTGTGTGGAGATGGGAGAAACTTCCAGAAGGACAACCATCACTGCAACACTCCACCGATCTGGGCTTTATGGCAGAGTGGCCAGACAGAAGCCTCTCCTCAGTGAAAGACACATGAAAGCCCGCTTGGAGTTTGCAAAACAGCACCTGAAGGACTCTCAGACTGTGAGAAACAAGATTCTGTGGGCTTTCACTTGTTTGGACAGGATTGACAGGATATAAGGTCCTTCTCCCCCGATTGCTCGGTTTGGCCGGGCGGCCAGCTCTAGGAAGAGTACTGGTTGTTCCTAACTTCTTCCATTTAAGAATTATGGAGGCCACTGTGCTCTTGGGAACCTTCAATGCAGCAGAAATGTTTTTGTAGGCTTCCCCAGATCTGTGCCTCGACACATTCCTGTCTCTGGGCTCTGCAGGCAGTTCCTTCAACCTCATGGCTTGGTTTTTGCTCTGATATGCTTTGTCAGCTGTGAGACCTTATTTAGACAGGTGTGTGCCTTTCCAAATCATGTCCAATCAATAGAATTTACCACAGGTGGACTCCAATCAAGGTGTAGAAACATCTCAAAGATGATCAAGAGAAATGGGAGGCACTTGAACTAAATTTCAAGTGTCAAAGCAAAGGGTATGAATACTTATGTAAATGTGATATTTCAGTTTTTTCTTTTTAATAAATTTGCAAAACTTTCTAAAATCCTGTTTTCTCTTTGTCATTATGGGGTATTGAGTTTAGATTGATGAGGGAAATAATGAATTTAAACGATTTCAACATAAGGCTGAAACATATCAAAATGTAAAAAAAGTGAAGGGGTCTGAATACTTTCTGAATGCACTGTATATATATATATATATAAAACAATGATTTTCCTCTAAAGCTAACACTAAGATGTGCTTCTGAAGCAACATTCTTCGTGCAGGTTTGCCTGTTTGATGTTCCCTTCTGAGTACATAGCTCAAGATGCTGGATCCTTCTCTGGCTGACAGTATTGCGGCATCTTTACTTACTCTCCATACTACCGGTACGACATGAGTCTTCTCGAAGATTATTGGAGAAAGAAACTAAAACTACTTGTGCAAAGCTGCAATGTCAAGCTGATGTTGATTTAAGGACAGGACCAACCTGCTGTGGACAAAGCATTCCACCAAAGGCCCAGACAGCTGCAAAGACGAAGTAAAGCTCATAAAGTTCCCTGGGAGAGTCATGAGGTGCATTTTCAGAGGTCAGCAGGCAATCGAGCAGAGAACACAGAGTATGGACCAAGTTCTGCTCAGGAAGTGGAATTATAGTCTTGAACCTGCCAAGGACAGGAAGCTAAACATAAGGCATATCAGTGGCACAACAAAGGACACTAATATGTGGTTATGTATTCCGCTGTAACAAATATTGCCTTCAGAGTTTCATGTTTTATAGGCTATGTATTGAGTTACCTTGTAACAGCTAAGCAGATTTTAATTGTAACCACTCACATAAAGCGAACAAATTTATTACCTACGTCACTGATATAGTTTTTGGCCCCATCTTCAATTGTGAAGGATCACATAAATTTTTTATCAGATCTGGATCCGGATCTTCACTAAAATGAAATCAATTTGTCTTTGTCACACTTCCAATGTTTCCACCAAGTTTAGTCTGAATCCTTCCAAACTTTTTGAGATATCGTGTTCTATATCGTTTTAGCCCTATCAATCATGTCGAGTCTCCTCGATGAACTCAGCCCCATCACTCAATGCCGAAGAATCACCAAACAAATTATTTATCCAGATCTTCACCAAAAATCGAATCAATTAGTCCTTGTCACACACCCAACCTGTCTACCAAGTTCCATCTGAATACATCGCAACATTTTGAGATATCCTGTTCACAGATAGGCAGACAGACAGACAGACAAACACACAGACCGATAGAGGTAAAAACATAATCTCCACCTACCTTTCACAGACAGACAGACAAACAGACAGACAGCGGTGAAAGCATAACCTCCACCACCTTTCACAGAGAGATAGAGGTAAAAACATAACCTCCGCCCACCTTTCACAGACAGACAAACACAGAGACAGATAGAGGTAAAACATAACCTCCACCCACCTTTCACGGACAGACAAACACAGAGACAGATAGAGGTAAAAACATAACCTCCACCCACCTTTCACGGACAGACAAACACAGAGACAGATAGAGGTAAAAACATAACCTCCACCCACCTTTCACAGACAGACAAACACACAGACAGATAGAGGTAAAAACATACCCTCTGCCCAACTTTCACAGACAGACAAACACAGAGACAGATAGAGGTAAAAACATAACCTCCACCCACCTTTCACGGACAGACAAACACACAGACAGATAGAGGTAAAAACATACCCTCTGCCCAACTTTCACAGACAGACAAACACACAGACAGATAGAGGTAAAAACATAACCTCCACCCACCTTTCACGGACAGACAAACACACAGACAGATAGAGGTAAAAACATAACCTCCACCCACCTTTCACAGACAGACAAACACAGAGACAGATAGAGGTAAAAACATAACCACCGCCCACCTTTCACAGACAGACAAACACACAGACAGATAGAGGTAAAAACATAACCTCCGCCCACCTTTCACAGACAGACAAACACACAGACAGACAGAGGTAAAAACATAACCTCCACCCACCTTTCACAGACAGATCGAGGTAAAAACATAACCTCCACCCACCTTTCACAGACAGACAAACACACAGACAGATCGAGGTAAAAACATAACCTCTGCCCACCTTTCACAGACAGACAAACACACAGACAGATCGAGGTAAAAACATAACCTCCACCCACCTTTCACAGACAGACAAACACACAGACAGATAGAGGTAAAAACATAACCTCCGCCCACCTTTCACAGACTGACAAACACACAGACAGATAGAGGTAAAAACCTAACCTTCGGTGGTGGAGGTAATTACTACTTCCATTTTCAGAGCCATGTCCATTTATATGTGGCAGTTTAGCTGACGTACATCAGCGCTCATATATATATATACTGTTTTGAGGGCGTGTGAAGAGGAACAGGTTGAGATGGTTTGGTCATGTGTTGAGGAAGGATGAAAGTGACTGGTTGAGAAGAGTGATGGAAATGAATGTAGAAGGAAGTAGAGGCCGGAGAAGACCGAGAAAGACTTGGCTAGAGGTGGTGGAAGAAGAAATGCGGACAAAGGTTTAACAAGGAGAGATGCAGAAAATAGGGCAAAATGGAGAAGATTGTCATGGGGACCGCAAGGCTAACCCCCGCTCTAGTAGGGAAAATGGCCTTAAAATGCCTGTTGTTGTTGTTGTTGTATATATATATATATACATACATACACGATTGCGGCTCGTGGAAGAGCTAGAACATATCATGATATTCCAAGGCTGCTCAAATGAGGTATCTTCAAAAATGGAAGCTTCCAAATTGCATGCTTCTCTCAAGCCAAAATGGATACCTGTTCCGCATGGCATCGAGGCAAGCTGGGAGATATTTGTCGACAAGGATACTGAGGTTGGCCCTCTCAGAGTGCACCTGTCTTTGGTCGATCCAACTCATAACTGGGGCACACCAGCTAAGATCACTGGGGTTGATATACAAGATTCCTGTGAAGAGTACCGAGAAAACAATTATTTTTATACAGTGAAACACTAAACCAAAATGTCACATTTGTAACTTTACATATGTTACCGAGGACAGTCACTTTGTTTGTTTATGCACCACCAAAAGGTTAACCCATCGTGCTCCAAGTATCATCCTGCTTTGAACACGAGTTTGTTGTTCAATTCCAGCAATTATTTACTCACTCCTTCATTATAATCTTATTCTTCCTGGTTTATATAATCATCATCCTTATCATTATCATCATTGTAATGTTAAATCGGTGCAGGTTCTTTTGAGTCATGAAGTCAAATTAAATCAGCAAAAATTTATAATTGAAAAAGTTGGACTTACGAATCAGTAGAGCTGACGTTTTTCGGCGTGAATCAACTCACCTTCGTCTGTCATACACCATGTCGGTCATGTTCATGTTAAGGATAAGATCCCAAAGTATAGGAAACGTCACTCTTAAAACTCTGCATAAGGCCCGTATGACGCAACATCGATAATAATACGCACTCAGTGGCGGATCTAGGATTTTCTGCAGGGGGGTGACTTCCTCGAGGCCCCAATGGGGCCGAGCCCGCTAGGGAGGCCCGGGGGGGGGGGGCATGGAAATTTTCAATTTTGCTTGTTCTGAAATGCAATTTCCTGCATTCTGTGAAACAAATCTGCCTCACTGTTGGACTCCTAGAGTATGACGTTTTAGGTAGGGATTTTAATTTTTCATCAATGAGTTAAATTTTCGTAAAATAGGAAGAAATAAGATTGACCAAAACAGTGACCCGGTATCGGGATGAAGAATTTATTCCGACTATCAGTAATCGCTGGCCAACTTACAATATTACTTGACTGATCAGAAACAATGAACATGAATGTGAGCGGTATCAAACATGATAAATGTGACTCTGTCACCGGCATTTTCGTGCATAGAATTAATCACCATCACGGTCATCAAACGACGACGATGCCATCATTCGACGAGGGTGTAGATCCATGTATCGTTTGCAGATGTCCGCCTTTGAGATTGGCACCTCGTGTCCGTGCATAGCGATTACTGCCAAGTCGCTCAGCTTCTCCGTTGCCATCGTATTTCGGAGCCAGTTGTGGATACGCCTTAAACACGAGAACGACCTCTCTGCCTCCACGCTTCCCACTGGCAGCACAGCTAGAATCTTCAGTAGTTCTCGTAGGTTGGGAAAGAAGGTGGCGTCAGCATGGAAGGTCAAAAGGCAGGTTACTGAGCTTGCGGAGATAGCTTCCAGTAATTCATCCACCTCTGCAGCTCACTTTGAAAGGCTGATGGGAGCGGCATGACGTGGTTCCACTTCACCAGAAGGCATTGACCCAGCTCCTTCACTTAGGCAGTGCTCTGTTTCACGATTACCTCAGGAATGAGAGCACAAAGCTCATGATGCGCCCTTTTATCCTGACTGAACCGAGATTTCATCTCACTACATATCACGTCAAGGAATGGTATCGCTACAGTCCTCTTCCAATATTCGGCTACGGACTCAGATGGGCAGTTTTTTCGTTGTGTTTGTCGACTGCATACTCTTGGCCGTTGCTCAGTAGACCCAACTTTTTCAGCTACAGCTAGTACTTCCACGTACATATGCTGAAACCACTCGTCGATCCCTTTTCGGATGTCCACATACGAAAGGTTTACCTCTTCGATCTTCTGAAACCCGAAGTACACCTCCATCAGTCTACCTTGTAGCGATGTAACCAGTGGTCGGATAGGTTCCAGCAGTTCCTTTGCACACACGAAGTTGACAATATGGCCAAAGCTTGCCATCGTATGCCGTAGACCATTGGCTGCAGTCCTGGTATTTGTGTCCCAGCTCCATTCTTCATTGTGCGGATAGAATCTCTCATCAGTTGTGGGTTGACATATTTCATCGAGAGTGACGACAATGCATTCGTACAGCTCGAAGATTGTTTCGAAGGCGGTATGCCTTTCGATCCATCTCGTCTTGCACAGGTTTTTTAGCTTGACCTTCTTTGCGTCTGGAGACAGGGCATGGATAATGACCTCCAAAAACCTCTGTCGCTTCGGTGAATTGTCAAAAAAGCTTAACAACTCTCGGCAATTATCCATCATATTTACAATGGATGGGATTTTGCAAGCATGGCAGATAACAAGATTGAGTCCATGCAGACAACAACCTTGATAATCCGCATCCGGCGCAAGCTTGGAAATTTCAGCTTGAACACCCTTCTTGTCGGAGCTCATTGACGCAGTTGTGTCATATGCCTGACCCTTACAATCAGCAATTCTGATCTTATTTCTCTCAAGGCTTTTTTGAATTGCCTTGGCAATAGCCTGTCCAGTCGTACGTTCAAGGTCGCATATGTCTATCAGCACTTCACGCTTTTTCGGTTTGGATGGATCAGCAAGGAAGTCGAGTAGGCGAATGCATACTGACAAAACCTCACGGCCTTGTGATGTTGTTTCATCCGCGATGATTGCAAAGTGAGGGTGTTTTTCAAGGCATTTTCGAAAGTAGTCACGGAACAAGTCGGCAGCTACATTGATCAACTCAGTCTGAACCGTTTTACTGGTGTACCGAGCATTCTTCGGTCCAGAGATTAGATGCTCTTTCAGGGCAGGATTGCTCTCTGCCAGAAGACGAATGATAGCTATAAAGTTCCCTTCGTTGGTTACGGGTGCCTGAGCGAAATCCACCTTGTCGTCCCTAAGCCCACGTAAAGCGATCTGCTGTGTGGCACATAGCATCACCACGTCGACGATATATGGCAGTATCTGTTCATTTCTTTTGACATTTTGCGCCGCCATTTGATTGATCTGTACGTCAATGCGACCCTCGACGTTTGCCATCTGAGCTCGGATAATACCTGCCCGTTCGATGCATATCTTGTGGTATTTCTTATCCTCGTGTCCACTCAGCGATTCCTTGGATTTGTTGTAGTTTCTGAATGGAGTTTTAACAAAGACCCCAAGAGTTTCCTTTTCACGGTCACTCAAAAACAGTAAGCACGGTAAACACCAACCGCCTCTATGGTTGACGTGCGCACTGTATGCAAGCCATTTGTGGTGATCAAGCCATTTCCATTGGAATGTCAGGTACCGCCTTTTCGACTCGCAATATTGGGAATCCAGGGCATCAGACGTTGAAGGTTTCCAGCAATTGTCTATGAACCGAATCTTATCCGAGTCACTTAATGTTGATGATCCACGAATTACTTGTCCGACGTCATACGGCGAGACAGACACTTCAACTGTCGAGGATGCCACAGCGACGGCTGCCGCTGTACCATCAGAAGAAATAGGATTCGCAACAACACCATGCTGAGGTTGAAGTTCTCTTGGAGCGATCGGTTCTGTGTGTTCTGCCGTTGGCTCCGTGACCATATCAATCGCCTCAGGAGCTTCAGACGTTGTCGTACCTTCGCTGGAAATAGGCTTTTTAATGAAAACGTCCAGGGTTCCTTGGCGACGTGTTTTCTTCCTTGGGTTGTCCATTTTTCAAACGCATGCTCAAATCTGAAATAAATTGATAATCAAGTTGAATAACTGCAATAAAGATGAAACTTATGGCTATACAGAACGCCTATTCCCAAACAGTAGGATATGATCGACTAGGCCTAGGCCTAGTCAGGCCCCAGCGGCTTATCCTACACCTCGGCAGCATTAATCTAACTAGGGCCTACCTCCTGCTAATTAGAGCTTATCTTCAACCATAACGAACACTAAATTAATAGATAATATTACCAGGCGATGTAGATGGATTCCATAGGCCCCTTGCAAAATGGAAATCTGAAAGACCAAAAAAACCAATTTCCTCTGTTTTAAAACATAGCTATTCCAAAAATAGGGAGGTGACTAGTCACCCGTGTCACCCCCCCTGGATCCGCCCGAGGCACTTGAACCTGCATAGTCACAGCTTTGATAACAGTGAAGTGGTCATCTTAGAGAAAACTAGAGCAATGGGACTGTGTCACCAATATGCCTCCGCATAGTCCCACAATGGGTAGATGCCATCACTCCGCATATGTATGGGTAGGGGATCACGTTTGTGAAGTTTCGTGTTGATCAGATAAGGTTAGTTTTTCCATCCAAGATGGCTGCCAAACCACGTGACCTATGACGTCATCATTTTCAAACGATATGCAACAGTGCTGTTAGATGATATTTGTAAAATTTCGCATCGATAGGGTGAGCGGTTTCAGAGATATAATTATTTAATATTTTCCTTCAATCCAACATGGCTGCCAAACCATGTGACCTATGATGTCATAAATTTAATATTTCAATACAACTGGGTCATAGATCATGTGCATGCAATTTCAGATTTTTAGGATAAGGAATTGGATTAAAACATTTTTGGCTGGTATACCACTTCACCTATGATGTCATCATTATCATGCTTTTGTTCCCCATTGGGAGTACTTGACAATGTGTCAAGTTTAAAATTTCTCCATTCAGCGGTTTCAGAGAAATATTATTTTAATTATTTGCTTTTAATCCAAGATGGCTGCCCCACCACGTGACCTATGACGGCACAATTATCATAAAAACATTCTGCATGGGTGTCACTCCTACCCTGAAAGTTTCATCTCAATCGGACATATGGTTGCTGAGAAAAATGAGGTTTAGCCCGTACGGACGGACGGACAGACGGAAGGATGGACGGACAACCCGAAAACATAAACATAATCCATTTGGGAAAGAGTTGAATCACCATCTGTCAACGAAAGGGGCGGCTTACAATTTACTCTGTCACGGATGTGGGACAAGGCTATAACATCTCTCCCACGTGGTCTGCGATCGTCACGGGACGCCCGGATTGGTTAACAGACCAATTCGCCCTACCAAAACGGTTGGGCGTCACGTGGCGATTTTCAAGCTTCTTCTTCACTTCAACATCTGCCATGACCAAGGCGAGTGTATTATCGCTGAAACGTCAGTTCTCCCGGATAGCAAGTCTTGCTTTTTCAATTGTAAATTTTCACTGATAATTACCATCTTGTTTCTGTATTTTAAAATACTAGGGCATGCCCGTACGTGGGTGCCCGTTCGGAAAAACATTCCAAACCGCGTGGCAGTAACGACCACAGAACCCCCCCCGCCTCTATTTACATGAAATGGTTTGGTCCATTCGCAAAGCCAAAGCGAACGACCACAGAACCCCCCCCCCCCCCCCCCCTCTATTTACATGAATGGTTTGGTCCATTCGCAAAGCCAAAGCGAACGGCGAACGGCTAAATCGCCATAGCTCGGTAACTACTTCTCCGATTAATATGAAACCTTGAAAAGGCACATCCTCAGGTCCCCAGCAATATACGTGCCCGTACGTGGCGTACCCGTAACCGTACCGTACCTGGTACCGTACCCGTACCCGTGACGTGCCCGTAATGAATATGTACAAAATATAAATATGTATGTACTACAATCGATCGTACCTTACAACAATCAACACAGATTGCAACGTCAAATAAATGAATACGCTCTCAAATGTGCCGTCCGAGGCAGCGTCTGCTCGCCACGTTCAGCGTCACTATGACTATTCGTAAGTCCGGAAGTGACGTCCTCATTTGACTGTCCGGAAGGTCGCAAATCGCAGTTATGATGAATCGCAAATTAGTTTTAATTAGTTTTAAAACATAGTTTAACGGCAACATAGTTTTCCAACGTGAAATAAATGAATACGCTCTCAAATGTGCCATCCGAGGCAGAGTCTGTTCGCCACGTTCGGCACACGTGATAGCTCGCTGCTCTCTGATTGGTTGAATCGTTTTTTGGACATAGCTCGGTAACTACTTCTGCGATTAATTTAAAACCTTGAAAAGGCACATCCTCGGGTCCCCAGCAATATACCTGGCAAGTTTCAAGTATATCGGACCGGTAGTTGTCAAGAAACAGCGGTCACAGACAAACATACATACAAACATACAAACATACAAACATACAAACATACAAACATACAAACATACACACAGAGATTGCTGGAATTATAGATAGATGTTCTGATGTCCCATTTGAATGTCTAGACTCTAGGGTAATGGTTTTGGAATCAATTGTAGGTTTACATTTATTTAGAAAATGACGTGGAAGAAAAACTATAAATTAAAAGGCATAAACAAGATGATTAGGAGAAGAAAAAAAGAACGACAAAAATATGAAGTTCGAAGGATAACAAACTTGTGTACAAACCCATTCTGCTAATGTTTAACGTGTTTTTTTATTTATGATTAATACGAGCAACTTCTTCCAGATGTTCACGGATGAGCATCCTGTGTCGTGTGTCATACGCATATCGGAATGTGTTTGAAGCCTTTCAACCACGTTACCACCATCACCACCAAATCATTCAAATATATTGATACATACTTACACCTCATCATCATTCTTGCTTCGCAGGATGGCCTAGAGGTAGGCACATTCGCATCCAAGCCGTCTAGCCTGGGTTTGAATCCCGGCCCAGGTCTAAACTGGCATCCTGGTGTTTCGCAGGGTTCGGGTGATTCATCAATTTGTGTGCCATCCCTCGGCTGGACGTTGAACGGGCGTCCCGTCTGCCAGCATTAGTTGATGGACGTTAAAGACCCCGAGGTGTCCTTCGTGAAGACTCGGCGAGCTATCACCGGCACCTTGAACAAATTACAAATTGCTGCCCTAACCAGCAGAGGGCACTGCATCAGCGGCACATCCGCACCCCCAGTCAACGATGCTATCCCTACTGTATGCGAACGAAGAATCATTGGAATCTCCCGCGATGAAGCTAACTCCAAGGGCCTTTCACTCACTCACTGCAGGCAGGTAGGTGGTCTTTCTGTCTTCTACCGACTCCTATCTGGCCTTGCCCCCCCCAGCTCTATCTGTGCTCTGTCCCCCAAATATTCCTAAAGGTCGCACAAGATCTGCCAGTAACCCTCTTCTGGTGAAATTGCCAAAATCAAGACTCTCTGTTCACCTTCATTCTTCTTTACTTCCGCCTCTGGAACAAACTCCCTCACTCTCTTCAATCCCTCTCCTCCCTCCAGGTCTTTAAAACAGCTGTTCACCACCATCTCTTATCTTCCCCCATCCAAAATCTTGATGTCTTCTACCCCCGTTAATTCACCCCAGATCCACTTTTTTTTGAAATCCCGACATATTTCTTTCCTGGAAGTTCTAGCAGTGTCCATGTGTTTTATACCGTTCCCGCCCCTCCCCCCCCCCCGCCTTCCCATGCCTCCTCCCCCCAAGCCCCCCCCCCTCACACAGATCTCCCGATGTCCCTGCTCTCTACTGTTGTGCTTGCGTGTTTCCTTCTCTCTCCCCATTTTGTCTCCCGCTCCCTTTTTGTGTGTCCGTTTTTTTTGGTGATTGATGTTAGCTCTTACACGAGCCTCGATCTTGTATACAAAAAAAAAAAGACCACTATTGATCTCTCCTGTGTTGTGGGCGTGTGCAAAGTGATGACAAAGGTCACAAAATCACCTGCTGTACTCAGCAAAATTCGGTGTGGCACCGTTTGGGGTCACCTGAAGTGTGAAAAGGGCAATTGTGTTTCTCAGAGCTAGAATAACCCACCAGCACGAGAAACAGTGGCAGGTGTGGCATGGTGGAGGCAGCCGATCTCAAACAAGAGCCGCATGTTCGGCTGCAACGGAATGCGCTCATTGCTTGTCAAAGTCAGCACCTGCACAAGAACAAAACCGCAATGGACACAAATGCAGACCTTCAGCCAGAAGTAAAGCATCTTGCTATAACATAGAAGTAGCCATCTTGGTAGCGACCCTGACACTTCTTGGAGGACAATTGGCATCTATTGAAGTGGAGAACTTTTTACTTCAGTACAAATATATACATAAAAGATTAAAGGAAAGAAGATATACAAAATGGGGAAAAAACATGCTTCCAGGTATTTCATGACACCTTGTTGTCATCCATGACCGTGTTGAGGGATTCAATCCACATGGGGTCAATGTCTCCATCCAGTACAATCCATTTAGGCCTATCAAGTGTCATGTTCGCCTGATCTCTCATCACACTTGAGAAAATTCCTGTGGAATGCATGGGGCAACTACAACAGAGAAAGGTCAATCCTACATTATGCTGACAGACAAAACAATAAAATTAACACCTTCTCCAAAGGTCGGCGGACTCGGTAAATACAATACCGTGTCTGCAATGCACCAGAATAGCAGTTTATAGTTGGGTTGGGCATTGGAGCCCAGACAAGACAGCTACCTCTGAGCCATCATGTCTACAAATAAACACATTACAATCGTTTTAGTTTTTAACACCAAAAAAGCTTTAAATGTAAACTACATGCAGCTCTAATATAACAAGAATGACCGCACTGTGGTCATCACCTGCGACAAAATCCGGTAACGGGCCGATTGGGAAACACACATTTAAAGCACTCTTAAAAGATGAACAGCGCGATTGGGAAACACATTTAAAGCACTCTTAAAAGATGAACAGCGTGATTGGGAAACACATTTAAAGCACTTTTAAAAGATGAACAGCACGATTGGGAAACACATTTAAAGCACTCTTAAAAGATAAACAGCACGATTGGGAAACACATTTAAAGCACTTTTAAAAGATAAACAGCACGATTGGGAAACACATTTAAAGCACTCTTAAAAAGATGTACAGCACGATTGGGAAACACACATTTAAAGCACTCTTAAAAGATGAACAGCGTGATTGGGAAACACATTTAAAGCACTCTTAAAAAGATGAACAGCACGATTGGGAAACACACATTTAAAGCACTCTTAAAAGATGAACAGCGTGATTGGGAAACACATTTAAAGCACTTTTAAAAGATGAACAGCACGATTGGGAAACACACATTTAAAGCACTCTTAAAAGATGAACAGCACAATTGGGAAACACACATTTAAAGCACTCTTAAAAGATGAACAGCACGATTGGGAAACACACATTTAAAGCACTCTTAAAAGATGAACAGCACGATTGGGAAGCACATTTAAAGCACTCTTAAAAGATGAACAGCACGATTGGGAAACACACATTTAAAGCACTCTTAAAAGATAAACAGCACAATTGGGAAACACATTTAAAGCACTCTTAAAAGATGAACAGCACGATTGGGAAACACACATTTAAAGCACTCTTAAACGATAAACAGCGCGATTGGGAAACACACATTTAAAGCGATATTAAATAATGAACTCGACACCTCTTATCCATGTCACCCTCCGCCACGGTTATATTAGAACGAGTTGATTTGCCACACGGTCACATGCAGTTTGTTTAACCCCAATATGGTGCCTTTCGAGCAGACGGGCTTGATTAAATCTTACCAACAATTTGTATTTGACAAACGATTAGATTTTTCGGGATCCCTCATCGTGAATAACACTCGACCCAAACAAAGCCAATGGAAATCTGAAGGAACAAACCCAGGCAGTGTATAATCAGCAGAGGCCTTTAGGCCTGATGTCTTAGGCCCACCAGAAAATCAAGATGGCAGCCATATTAATTAGTCTAGGTGTCATGGTGGGTGGAGTCAAGTGACAAATGTGGGTATGGTCTGTCAGCTCTCCAACCAATGGGTGCACATTTCAAAAATAGACCCCCAACAAGAACCACAACAAGAACAACAACAACAACAACTACAACAACTATGCAGAGCTTTTTGTTGACCTGCGACCGTTGCAGGTAATAATATCTATACTGTTTATTTTCTTAATTGTCAAGTTTCTATGGTGAGGGACGAACCATCCTTCCATTCACGTGTCGTTGGATGAACAATGCCGAAGAGATCCTCTGTGGTCA
The DNA here is from genome assembly GCF_964187855.1 of Myxine glutinosa. Classification (NCBI taxonomy): domain Eukaryota; kingdom Metazoa; phylum Chordata; class Myxini; order Myxiniformes; family Myxinidae; genus Myxine; species Myxine glutinosa. The sequence goes on from NC_136269.1 coordinate 22,225,747, forward strand.
CGGCCTTAGGATTTAGATCTGCCCATAGTGGTCTCTTGCCAGTAAGCTGGTAGGTCTTGTGCAGGGTGCGCAACACCTGGGACTTCCCCGTACCAGCAGCACCCACAATGAATACCGAATGCCGTACCTCCAGCAGTTCATGAAGTTGTACCACCTGGAGCATACCGGCAGTGATTTAAAAGCAGACGCAATAGTCGGTATTATATTTCCATCCAAGGGATGGCAGGATGACACCCAAGGGATGCCGCATCTCCCTTACCTTTAGCATAAAGCTGTCTTCAGCTTGCAGGCCCAGCTCAAGCACAGCTTGCATCACTCCTTGCTCAAAAGCATCGTCTCTGGATCGTGGCACGTTCAAAGAGGGAAAGAGGTCTTTCACAAGGCCCAGAAAGATCGGTAGATCGGCAGACACCACCTTCATACAGGAATATTTGATTATTTTGATTATTGTGTTGCTCCAAAAACAATCACTGCACAGCATTTCATATCACAGCAAGAATTTTGACTTCAGAGCCAGAGACATCTTCTATCTCCAATGGTATCAGGAAATGCAACCACCGGTGGGAAGAATTTGTGGCACGAGCTGGAAACGACATAGAAAGGGTCCAGCTATCTGTGTCATCATCTGTATAAGCCATCTGTGTCAGGTTTCATTTCATGGGGGAAATATTGTTTGAGGCAAAAATGTTTTGAGCTCCTTCCCTACACTCTTGCTCATGCAGGCAACCACAACTTAGTTTGCTTCCTCAGTAATAAAAATGGAAGTCATGAAAAAATAAAATGTTGGTAATTTCCAACCACCTTGGGTAGGTTGAAGTCTCTGAGTGCTCGCATGAGCACCTGATCTTCAGGTCTTGTAGGATCACTGCGCTTGAGTGAGCCAGCAACCACTAGCACAGACTTGATGGCACGTAGACCCCAATCATAGTGTTCCTAAGGTAATCAAGTGGAACACGAGAGTTAGTGGTGTCATGGTTAAATTTAATTAACCTTTTTTTTTTTTTTTGTATACAAGATCGAGGCTCGTGAAAGAGCTAATTTATGACATTAATCACACAAAAAGTCAAACCGACACATAAAACACAAAATAAGGGGAGCGGTACAAGATGGGGAGAGAGGAGGAAGGACACAAACACAACATTTGAGAGCAAGGACATCGAGAGGTTGGGCTTCCTTCTTCAGGTAATTGTAGATGCTAATGGTTTCTTCTTATAATGGGCCCATCCACTGGAACACTTTTCTGGTTCTGATCTTCGATCCAGACACTCAATCTTTTCTCCATTTTTCTCCTGCTAACGTATGATGTTGCGATGGAGGCTCCTGCACGAACGCTGCAGGAGCAGCGCTGCATTCCAACATTATGAAATCCATGGATTATCAGACTTGACTGTACATGGGGCCATCTTGAGGGGTCATTTTTGGAAATGCCAACGTTTTGATGGAGGCAGACAGGCTGCGTCGGATGGGCCCTCCCCCTTCCCTGCACCCCAGTGGCCACTTGCCAGTTTATGGAGGAGGGAACCAGATGTGGGTTTTTAAAAAGTGAATGTCATGATGATCTTACTATAATTCACCAAATGTCTGTCTGTCCGTCTGTTCCCCAGGTACCGCAAAGACGGCTGAACCGATGGCAACGAAATTTTGGGTGGGTAATCCTGGAACCCCCCTGGAGTAAAATAGGCAATATTGTTTTTCCAATTTTTCCAATTTCCAATTTTTCCAATTTTCCAGTTTTTCCAAACACGATGGAATAATATTTACCGATATGAACAGTGATGTGGCTTTCATTGAAATTCTTCAAATACTCTTTAGATTTTGATGATTTGCGTGTGATATGATTTAGCGGATGTTTATATAAATCGTTTAAAATAAAATAAAAAAAGCCTTCAATTTCTGATATTTTACGTCTTCATTTTGGCCTCCCAATTGAAGCCCCGCCCATAAGGCGGGTACCATTGCTAGTCTATATAATCTTATAATCATTAGACGCATCATCATTAAGTACATATATTGCTGGGCACGTATCTTCCATATATTCTCTATGTAAACTTGAATAAAAAACCTATTCACGTCAACCGTTACAGTTTCATAATTAAATATATAGCGCCAGTCCTATAAAACATCAGACGAAGAGAATCAGATGAGCTAACATCAGATGGCACGTAGACCCCAATGGCACGTAGCTGAACATCAGAATCAGATAAAACATCAGATGAGCTGAGACAATTCCTTTTCATCTTGGATTAAGAAAAGTAATTAACATGCATAGTTTACACACAATAACATGCATATCACGTACTTCAAAGCCTCCCTGTGCCAATATATCTTTCTCCACCCATAACAGCACTGCCTCAGCTGTGGTGAGGCAAGGCAGATCAGACATATCTACAAAACACACTTTATCTAAAGGCTTCTCAGCCTCCTCTCACCCTCCCAACCTACACTCTCTGGTGTGCCACTTCTCGGTGAAATGTATTTAAGGAGCTTTTTACAAAGGAACGGGGAGAGAGATATGCCGGCTGACTTCTTCGTCCTGTAATTGTTGATTGATTTTGAGTATACTTGTATCCCTGCTTGTAACTATTAAAGTCAATCTATATATCTCTACGGCAAAAAACGCTTCGTTTTAAACCACAAAAAGTGGAGGACATTAAATTATTCCACCACAGTTGTCATAAAATAGTAACCGTGATCTCAAAGGTCAAAGGTCAGTTTGTTACTCAAAGCAGATCATATCCAAACAAGGAGCTGGTGCTCTAGATGCCACACTTTTTGGGTGGTATGAGGAATACCCCTGTGTAATATGAAAGCTAAATATTAAACGTTTCTTTAAATATCACGTACACAAGTCAAGCTACCGAGATGGTTGCCATGGAAACCTAATTCAGCCAATCACAGCGTGATCGAATCAGGTTGAGATAATGTTATAAGAAATAGATATCTGCAATATGAAAGCTAAATGTTCAGTGTTTTTTGAAATATCACGTGCCAAAAAGTACATGGACAGATGATCAGTAGGTCGGTCCTCATTTTAATGTCCTCAATCTTCGACTTTGGCGGAGGGGTAGGAGACACAAATACGAAACGCTTTGTGCACAGCATTATTTCCTGTGCATGATTTTAGTTGTCCAACTCCTGCATATGTACCATAAATATTCCAGCTGCCCTTGAAATGCACGGTTGGTAATAATACAAGGCCGTAAAAAGAGTGTCAAAGTGATATATAAGGTGTTGGGACAACGAGGCTCTTCCTTGCTTTGAAAAAGGATTCACACCCAATATGTTGCTTAATCTCCCTCCCCACGACGGTTAACATACTTCTCTCAACATTCGATAAATAAAATCAATTGTAGTTATTTTCAGCCAATGCTGACCGACTCTTGGCCTTATGAAGACTAATTTTCCATTGCATACAGAAACTTACCTGTTTCGACAGTAGCTCCTTACAAAAGTTGTACAATGAGATGAACTTGTGTGCCAGCGACCGAGCCTCCATGAAGCCCTCAGCCACCAGCATAATCTCACAAATGAGTTCAAAGTCAGGTAGCACCATAGCACATGGCCTGCCACACGAAGGATGAGAACAAGTGCTTGATCAATCTAAATGATCGACTCCTTCATTCATGTGAAATGTGTGGAGGTAATAATGGCTAAGAAAGCCTCAGTGATAAAAAGCATGACTGATGTCGCATGATTATAAAATCAATTGCACCTGAAAAGGGACTTGAGATTCTCTGGAAGCTCAGTTCTTCCTGCGTAACCTGGATTCATTGTAATGAAGATTCCCACGGGGCAAACGAGTGATATATCCTCTCCCTGGAAGTTAAAAGTTTCCTTCCTGGCCCGGACAGCTTCCTGAATGCAATTTACCTGCGATCAAAGACAATTTGCATATCATGGCATTAAATGGAAGACAGAATTGTCAGCCTGTTGCACCATCCTCTGCTCTCAGGGTAGTGTTGTGCTGTTACGTGAGATGGATTAAAGAAGGTGAGCTGTGATTGCCACAAGTTACTCCCATCCAGGACAAACCTCCCATCATCGGGAATTGGAAAATAAATTTCCTGTGCTCTGAGCTGGGTGTTAATACTGAAGATGGCAGAGTGACAGGTGCACGGGTGTGCAGTGCCCAAACCAGACTGTTAATTTAATTCTTTATACAAAAGGCCAGTGAGCAGAGGGTGAAGCATCATGCAAAGCAGGTTGTATAAAACAAGACTCATGAAACTGTCATGGAGAATGAAAAACAATGCAAAATTGAATTCAACCTTTCATGTTTAAGATAATTTTATGATTGATTGGTACTTATTTAAATAAGAAAAGCATTTAGAAAAGATGAATAGACAAGTAGAGCTACATTCAAAGTACACCGCCTCCACCCCAAATCAATAACATAGCCTCCAGTGCGCGACAATGCTGGGGTGCCTTCGTTGCCCAGCGATACCGCCATGCAGCACGTAGAGACGGTATTGGGAGGGAAAGGTGTACAATAATTGATTGATTAATTGCATAATTAAAATATATAAATAATATTAATCGTAAAATAATTTCTTAATCGATTGGCTAATAGCATACCTAAACCACTACCGTTTCATCCAAATCAGTACGTTTTTCAAAATTAATTAAGTAATCAAAAATTAAATTATTAATCGATTAATTGATTAATCAATAAATCAAAACACCCTTTATAGCCAAATCACATGTTAATTGCCATTTCCAAATATCAGATTCCTAGCTCAAAAGGTGCCCGATATATTGCACAGATGAGAGAGGAAATAAGTAATTCGTCGGACCCGTCTATTTGCGGTTCCACTATTCGCGGGATCTGCGTATTCGCGGCTAATGAAATGCGACCTGTTTCTGTATTCATGGGAAAGTGTTCCACAAATTCACGGTTTTGTTTTCTATTCACAGCCGTGTTCCATGAAATCGCGGGGTTTTTTTTCCTATTCGCTTCCGTGTTCCGCAAATTCGCGGTTTTTCAGGGGCGAAAAAAAATAATTTCACGAGCCGCTAGCTTGACACATTTATAAAACTAATCTTTTACCCGCCATGCATAAAACAGCTGGACATACGCAAAAAAAACATCTTCTGCGAGCCGCGAAATTGATGGTGTTGTGGTTTTTTTTAGTTTCACGATGCGGTTTGGTTGAGCTGGTTAAGCACTTTTAATAAACAGTCAGCATATTCCTTCAATAAATTGCAAATGGTACCTGGTGTTGTCGTTTTATTTATTTGTACGCATTTTAATGAAACTGTAATCATGTGCATTTGCGGTCGAAAACATTTTAAAATGTAAAAAATTTCCTCCATGAAGCAGGAACCGCCGGGAACCTATAACAACATATCCCCCTTTCCCCCATTGAAACAACTAGCAACGGTACCCGCCTTATGGGCGGGGCTTCAATTGGGAGGCCCAAATGAAAAGGCTAAATATCAGAAATTGAAGGATTTTTTCTTTTAAACGATTTATATAAACATCCGTTAAATCTCGATCAGTGTGGCCATTTGTGCAGCACCCGGGAAAATAACGTCATGCGGGAGCAAGTATCAGCAGGATGTAGCAGCGTGGGAGTCCACGTTTCTGATCCTCCTTCATGCCGAAGTAGCCCACCACTTCTCCAAGCATTACACTCTTCAGATCCACCATGAGAGATTTAAGCTTGACACTGAAGACACGTGCAGTTAGTACTCCCGATGTTGTATGTACTCCCGTGTCCTCTAACAAACCGTGTCCTTATAAAAGGTCTTTGTCCGGGGTCACCAAGTTCGATCGGTGCAGCTGTGCAGCGATCGGTGCAGCCATTTGTGCGGCACCCGGGAAAGCAAAGTCACAATGAGAACAATGAACGTTATGTGAACGCGAATATTCTGCGGGAGTCCAAATCTGAGAATGCTGGAGACTAAAGCTGAAATTGAAAAAACTAAACAGCCTATTTTACTCCTGGAGATCTCAGGATTATCCACCCAAAATATCGTTGAGATCGGTTCAGCAGTTTTTACGGTACCTTCGAACAGACAGACAGACAGACAGATGGACAGACATTTGGTGAATTATAGTAAGATGCCGCAGCATACATTCGCGGGATTTTCATCGACCTACGCAGATTATCGTTGACATTCGCGGGATTTGTCTCGCCATTTCCGGGACTGCCATCGACCTTCGCGGATTATCGTCGACATTCTCGGGATTTGCCTCACCATTCACTGTTTGTTCCTCTCTATTCGCGTATTTTCGCGACTTGGGAACCTATCCCCCCCTTTTTCCATTGAAACAATGCCCCGCCATTCGCGGTTTCGCAATTCACGGCATTTTCAGGAACATATCCCCCGCGAATAGCGGGTACTTAATAAATCGATAATATTTAAGTAATTAATCAGTTAAGTGATTGATCAAAATATGAAAAATACTGTTTTTGCCAAAGCACGTGCTCACTATTGTGCTCAAATTTCAGCTTCCTAGCTCAAAGAATGGCTGAGATATCGCCCGAACAAACAAACAAACAAGAAAACAAACGGAGTGAAAACTGAGTACGCCCTTTCGGTGCCCGGCAATGACGTCATGCAGCGCCTGGTGATGGAATAAGAAAGGTCGGAGTACAACAACACTCATTGGGCACTTTACAGATATGTGCACTTAATAATAAAATCATGAATATTCAGTTAAGGGAGTATGGATGACTGCCTTTTCATACCCGGCCTTTCAGTGCCCATCCCAGCTATACTGAAAGCATTGATTCAACCACAGATGTGGACTGGCATGACATGCAGACCAGAACCGGTAGAGCAGGCAGATTACCCCCTCCATAATATGATTAAAAAACCACCTTTAGAGGCCATTTTTCCCCGCAAGCGGGGGTTGGCCTTTTTCGGGAACCGTGGTAGTTGTTGTTTTTTCTGTCCCCTTTTTGAAGCAATGTTTTACGGCCGGATGCCCTTCCTGACGCCAACCCTTTTTGCCTCCATAATATGATAGTGACATGGTAATTCTCCTGAAAGTTTCGGGAATCGTAGTATCCAGATCCTTAATACCGTTGCCTTCAGCCAGATTTGAACACATTATGCATCATTCCTAATGGTATGGGCTGGCAGGATGGCCGAGATGTATGCACACTCGCCTCGAAGCTTAATATAGATCCAGACATAAACTGTCATCTCAATATTTCACAAGCAGGATGATTCATCAATGTGTGTGCCATCCTTCGGATGGGCTTTAAACTGGCGACCCATCTGCCAGCATTCAGAGGTGGATGTTAAAGATTCCAGAGCTATGGCCAGCACCCTGGCCAAATTCCAAGTTCCTGCCCTGACTTCCAGGCTGAGTGGAGACCTCACATAGATTGTAACCTAGTATCTGCTTCGGCACTACCAACGCTCTGCATAGGGCATGGCATATGATGATGATGATTGTTTGGTTCTACATACTGCACATAGATATATATCAGTTAAAGAGGGTCCGAAGCATGTTTAGAAATCAGATATTCTGTCTGATTGTATTTAACCTTCAGTTGTGCTCCTCATAACTTATTACCTGGATGGCAACAACAGACAGCACAGCCACGGAGATGCGATTAAACTCATCAAAGCAGCCCCAGGTGCCAGTCTGAGCCAAGCCCTTGTAGATGTTTCCACAAGACTAGAACAGAATGGAGGACATGGATAAGCCAGATAAGTAAATGTAGTCATGTTTACACACTCCCTCGCCCCCTCACCCCTCGTCGGCCACAGGCTCTGTACCTTGTAATCCATCTGTTCTGAACAGTTAAAAACATAAACCATCACCCCAAGGGCTCTTCCCAGGTCTTTGGTGGTTTCGGTTTTGCCTGTTCCAGCCGGTCCAGCAGTTGCACCGCTCATGTTGAGGTGCAATGCCTGTGTCAGTGTGATGTAACACCTGCAGAGCATGTGATAGAGTGTTTAAAAAATACAACTTCCAAGGTTCACTACTCTACAGAATACTTCCAAGATGTTCAAGGAATTTGCAAAGAAGAGCAAAGCACCTGTCTGTGAGTGGCGTGATCACGAGACGCGGTGTGTTACCCAGGTACTCATAGCCGTAGCAAAATTCTGCGTCACAAATATTGGCAAAACAATGCTTCGTATAATCATCCCATCGGTGACGTAGCTGGGACTGCCACACGAAGGCCTGCACACTGTCTGCCTGTCATGGCAAATGGGGAATGAGCTGGTTACATCCAAGAAAGCAAAGGTTTCTCAGAGTTTTAGTATGAGGGCAGAAACCACAAAACTCCAGAGAGATAGAAAGTTATTTTAATATTTGGTTAACATTTAAGGTGAAGAAAAAAAGACAAAAAGACAGGTAAAGAACTGCTCAGAACGAACAGCGCACCCAACCTTATCTGCAATCATTTTGGAGACAACATCACGGGCATGAACGTCGATGGTACACACGTTCATGACCTTCTGTCGGTCTTTGGAGGAGAGTCGACCCATGAGCAAGGAAACAAGCGTGCTCAACTGAGCCACCTGTTTCCGGTGATACTCTCGCAGGGCATTCTCATAGCCCTCTTCAAGTTTCCCAAATGCCAGGCACACTTCTGTTGTCCACCAGATCTGTGTACAAGCCAGTGCCACCTGCACACAACATGCACAGGTCAATTAGTAGAGTAAGGAAGTACACAATATACATGTTCTCATCTGTTATCAACTTTGTGCACAATGTTATACACTTTTCCTACGTTTGGTTGGAAGACTTGGACAAAATCACAGACTGGTCAAACAAGTGGAACATGTCTTTCAATCCTGACAAATCTCACACTCTTACTATGTCTCTCCGAAATGATCGACTGGACAACCCTCCCATCTACTTTCTCAACAATCCTCTCCAAGAAGTTCTGTCGCTCAAGCTTTTGGGTCTCACTATCGGCCATGATCTTTCTTGGGAAAACCACATTTCCAAGCTGGCCTCCAAAGCCAGTCGCCGACTGGGCATCCTCCGTCGTGCGAAGTCCTTCCTCGGCACACCTGAGCTCCTCACCACATACAAGGCTTTCATCCACAGCTCAATGGAATACTGTTCTCCCCTATGGGCCGGTGCTCCTGCCTCACACCTAGCTCGGCTTCACGCTGTTGAAACCAAAGCTTTCAGAATTATTGGAATCTCCCGCGATGAAGCTATCTCTGAGGGCCTTTCACTCACTCACCATAGGCAGGTAGGTGGTCTTTCTGTCTTCTACCGACTCCTCTCCGGCCTTGCACCCCCAGCTCTCTCTGTGCTCTGTCCCCCAAATATTCCTACAGGTCGCACAAGATCTGCCAGCAACCCTCTGATGGTTAAACTGCCGAAATCTCGGCTCTCTGCTCACCTTCACTCTTTCATTCCTCTTTTCTCCCGCCTCTGGAACAAACTCCCTCACTCCCTTCAATCCCACTCCTCCCTCCAGGTCTTTAAAACAGCTGTTCACCACCATCTCTTATCTTCCCCCATCCAAAACCTTGATCTTTTCTACCCCCGCTAATTCACCCCAGATCCACCTTGTTTGAAATTCCAACTTCTTTCCTGGAAGTCCTGGCAGTGTCCATATGTTTTATACCTCTCCCACCGCCCCCTTCCCATGCCCCCCCCCCCAAAGCCCTCGCCCTCTCTCAGATCTCTCGATGTCTCCATGTCTCTCGGTCCCTGCTCTCAAATGTTGTGTTTGTGTCCTTCCCCCTCTCTCCCCATCTTGTCTACCGCTCCCGATGTTATATGTTTTATGTGTCGGTTTGTCTTTCTGTGTGATTAATGTTCGCTCTTTCACGAGCCTCGATCTTGTATACAAAAAAAAAGAAAAAAAAAAGACAAAAGTCATTATTAACATTCAATGGTATTTTATGAAATTCAATCGACTTCAAACAATCTGTTTGCATCGACCTGCAGGAAAAAAATAAAATAATTAATGTGACCATATAGACCATATCAAAATACTAACATAAATGCTACCTCATAAAAAATTGCAATAAATTGTATGTCTAAAACTACAATGGCACTCGGTGGAGCGCATACCTCCGCCAGACTGAACAGTTTACATTTTGTATCCCACTGAGAGTTTGTATCCCCGGATATGCATTCGGATCTTAACCAAAATCAATTCAATCCTTCCTCGTCACACATCCAACATGTCCACCAAGTTTCGTCCAAATCCGTCCATAACTTTTTGAGATATCGTGCTATATATCGTTATTGGCCCTATCACTCAAAGGTGAAGAATCACTTAAAAATTCTCGGATCCAGATCCGGATCTTCAAAAAAAGAATCAATTCGTCCTCGACACACACCCAACCTGGCTATCAAACTTCGTCAGAATCTGTCCATTACTTTGAGATATCCTGCTTACAGACACACAGACAGACTTAAAGTGGCAATGAAATGAATTGCGCAATGAGCAATCCTTGATTTGGCTTACAGAAGAATTCAGCCATTTTATTCTCGTATTTACACAAGACAGCCCTTCAGCCCTTTAGCTTAATTAAAATCAGTACCTGAGCAGGGAAGTCAAAGATCCATTGGTCTCGAGCCTTATCCTCATAGGCATTGATAGCTCCCACCATCTGCTCTCGAATGGTAGCACGCATGCCATTGAGTAGTTGGTTGAGCCAAACTTCTGCCTACAGATAAATCATGGGGACAGCATAAACCAGAGACAAAACAGACTGACAACTGATCAAAATGTCCGCAACAAATACAACTGCTTGTAATAGCTCAGAAATAACAGCGGTTCACCACAGTTGTTGTACATACACTGATATGACATGAACTCCATGCCAATCATGTCTCTCAGACATGATGACCAATAACTCAATCAATTTATGATCACTGCTGCTGGAAACTGGGGATACAAAAAGGCAGTCACCGGTTTGGAGGAAAGTGAAGCTTTACATAAGGGCTACCGAGAAGCTGTACTTCCAGAGGCAGTTGAAATGACAGGATGTTCCAAAAAGACTCGGACAACTTTGGTTGTTAATTTATAACCACAAATGATACAATGATACCCTTTGTGCAGAAACTCAGTTTTGTGCACACCATCAATACACTTCAATGTGAGCTCCGTTTGTTGCATGCAGGACATCAAGGCGGTACACGAGTTCTTTCCATGTTCGGCTCAGCATGTTTGCGTCCACCAGTGCGCATGCATCTGTGATCCGAGAACAAAGATCCTGCAGGTTTGCCAACTTGGTGTTGTAGACAACATCTTTGACAAACACCCACAGAAAAAAAAAATCAAGGGGGGTTATGTCTGGTGATCATGGGGGCCAGGAGGTTGGTCTATATCGGCCAATCCAGTGACCTGAAAAATTTTCATTCAGGACAGCTCAAACGACTTAGGCCCAATGAATCTGCACCGTATAGGCATAAAGTTTCAGTATTTCATGCAAAATATCCAGTGTACAGTGGTGGTTGGTAGTCCCAGTTCTCTGGATGCACGTCGGGTTGATTTTCTGGGACTTCATTGAAATGATTCACACAATCGTTCAATGGCTGCTGCACTTTTGCTTGGTTGACCGGCATTTTTCTGTTTCTAACAACTTCCGGTCTCCTTAAACCTTTTGTACCACTCTCTGATATAATTCCACGATGGCGGATTCCTTCCATACATTGTACGGAAATTATGCTGAACTTGCGTGTTAAATCTCATACCGATGAACGATTCGACGCACTGAGTGAGCTTTGTCGTGTGGAGTGACCATTTTATTTTACATGAAACCACCAGACCTGAAAATAAAGAAAACTTTATAAATTTCTGTATCAAATAAAACAAAGGGTATCATTGGATAATTTGTGGTACGAAATATCTTTTTTTGGAACACCCAGGACGGGTACACCAAGGTTGCACAGCACCTCAGCACACAAAACAACACACAGTAATCCCACAGGCATTCCAAATCAAATGACTGAGCATTTTCGCCATTGCTGGGGCAATGTCAGGACCATGAGCCCTCTACACCAATTAAGTGCAATCAAATCTAGAAGCAAGACTCCTTACCTCACTTAGAAATTCAATGTAAATCATGTCTCTCACCCATGATGGCAGATGTGGTCACTGATATATATACACACAAAGTCGGACCCCGCGATTCGCGGGGGATACGTTCCTGGAAAATCCACGAATAGCGAAACCCGTGAATAGCGGGGCATTGTTTCAATGGAAAAAGGGGGGCCGGATGGGGGGGGGGGGGGGGAATGGTACCCGAGTCGTGAAAATCCACAAATAGAGGACCAAACCGCGAACGGCGAGGCAAAATCCGCGAATGGTGATGCAAATCCAGAGAATGTCGATGATAATCTGCAAAGGTCGATGAAAGTCCTGGAAATGGTGAGACAAAGCCTGTGAATGTCGACGAAAATCCACGAACGTCGATGAAAATCCTGTGAATGTATGCCGTGGCATTGTTTCAATGGGGAAAAGGGGGATACGTTATAGGTTCCCGGCGGTTCCTGTTTCATAGAGGAAAATTTTTAAAGTTTAAAATGTTTTCGACTGCAAATGCACATGATTACAGTTTCACAAAAAATTATTACCAAAAAAAAAAAAAAAAACCGACAACACCAAGTACCATTTCCAATTTATTGAAGGAATGCGCTTACAGTTTATGAAAAGTGCTTAACCAGCTCAACCATACCGCACCGTGAAAAAAAAAAACACAACACCATCATGTACCGTTTCAATTTTTTTTTTTTTTTTTTTTTTTTACAAACGCACGCAACTTTCAAATGATGATGATGATGGCGACAATGATGATGGTAATTAATTAAAATCCCATGAATTTCTCGAACTCTGAGGATGACCCAAATGATAGTCCTGCAACGTCATGCACTGAGGGAGAGGTAGGAGAGGCAGCAGTTGAGGGTGTTGGTGAGGAAGCTGGCGAGAGGACACTGAGAGGCCGGCAGGAGAGGAGGGTGCTGGTAGTCTTGAGGTGGAGGGAGCAGGGCTAAAAAAATGGGCAATGGAGAGCTGCCTGGCAGATTCCCGCAGGATTCAATGCAGCTCTTTGTAGGGGAGAAGCAAATCATCCAAGCCACTCTTGAACTTGAGGTACCTCTCCATGACTGGGTCAGCATCTTCCATCCTGTCGACAAGCGCCCGCATGCCATGCAGCAACTCACTCCGGACTGAACTGTGAGGTTAGACCTTGGCACCTCTTCCTCATCACTGCCTGCGTCGTCCTCCTTGGAAACCGTAATAATGGCCTCCAACTCCTCCTCGGTGAGGTTGTCGCCATGTGAGGCAATGAGATCCTCCAACTCCTCAGGCTGAATGTCATCAAATCCTTTCCTCACAACTGCCGTGCCAACCCGACAATCACATGCCTCTCCTCAGTGTTATCGGGAAAGCCAGTAAAGTTTCTGACTGCCTGTGGCCACAGGTTGTGCCAGCAAACATTGATGGTGGAGGCTCTCACCTCATCCAGCAACTCCTTGATGGCACCGATGCAGTAGGCAATATTGAAATCCTTCCATTGTTGCTGAGGCTCATCACTTTCTTCTGCCTCTTGGTAGTCGACACATCTCCGGCACTGGTCTTGCGCTTGGGAGCCATTAATTGAACGATGAGCAGAGCAACAACAACAACAACAACATGCATTTTAAGGCCATTTTCCCTGCTAGAGCGGGGGTTAGCCTTGCGGTCCCCATGACAATCTTCTCCATTTTGCCCTATTTTCTGCATCTCTCCTTGTTAACCCCGTTGCCCGCATTTCTTCTTCCACCATCTTTAGCCAAGTCTTTCTCAGTCTTACCCGTCCTCTACTTCCTTCTACATTCATTTCCATCACTCTTCTCAACCAGTCACTTTCATCCTTCCTCAACACATGACCAAACCATCTCAACCTGTTCCTCTTCACAGCATCAATCACAGGCTCTATTCCCATCATCTTTCGCAATTCATCATTTGTCTTCCTCTCTCTCAATGATACTCCACAAATCCACCGAACCATTCGCATTTCCACCCTTTCCAGGCTTCGTTGCTGCTCTACGTTCATTACCCATGTCTCACTCCCATAAATCATAACACTTCTCACACATGCAGCATACACCTTTCCCTTCAGCTTCAACGACACTCCCCTCCTCGTCAGCACACCACTCAGTTCCTGAAACTTCTTCCATGCACATCTCACTCGAGCAACTGTTGCCGAGTCTGATCCACCTTCTCCATTCAGCATGTCTCCTAGGTAACAAAATGTTTTCACACTTTCCAGCTTCACGCCGTCTCCAAGATCCAACTCAACATTTCCTCCATCTGTAGCTCCCTCTGTGCACACCTTACATTTGAATGTAGCTGCCACACTGGTTAATGACCCTCTCAGACCACTACATTTTTGATGAGCCCACTCAGCGCACATTGTACATTGAATGGAGTTCACTCCGACACCCTTCCTGCACACAGCACACGGCCACTTCACAGTTCTTTCCACCTCACCACATGCTTTACCACTTGCCATCACCTTTGTCTTTCCGATATTCACCTTTAGACCTTTTGTCTCCATACATTCCTTCCACTTGTTCATCTTTTCCTTCAGTCCATCCATACTTTCCGCAATCAACACCAGATCATCTGCATACAACAACTCCCACGGTAAACCCTACTTTACGTTCTGAGGCAGCACCTCCATCACAGCTACAAATAGTAGTGGACTTAGTACCGACCCCTGATGCACTCCCACCTTCACCTCAAACTCACCACTGTTCCCGTCCTTCGTCCTTACAGCTGTGCGTGCTCTTTTGTATATTGCCATCACTACTCTGATCAACCATTCCTCCACTCCTAACTTCCTCAATGCCCATGTCAATACTTCACGTGGAACCCTATCAAATGCTTTCTCCAGATCAACAAACCCAAGAAACAACTTCTTCCTCTGCTCCATATACTTCTCCTGCAACTGCCTCACAATAAAGAGCGCGTCTGTCGTTCCTCTTCCTGGCATAAATCTAAACTGCATTTCGTCGATCTTCACCTTCTTCCTTATCCTCCTCTCCAACACCCTTTCCAATACCTTCATTCCATGCTCCAATAACTTTATCGCTCGGTATGAGCCACAGTCCAGAGGGTCACCTTTCCCCTTGTATAGAGGGACGAGGGTACTCTGTTCCCAATCCACTGTAATGCGGCCTTCTTTCACCACCAGATTACAGATCTCTGTCATTCTCTTCACACCCCAACTTCCTGCTGCCTTCAACATATCTCCCACAACTCCCGTCGGCCCTCCCGCTTTTCTACTCTTCATTGCTTTTATCGCTTCCTCAACTTCCTTCTCAGTTATCTTCTCTGCCGGTCCTAAAACTGGGTTACTCTCAATGTTGCCATCCCATTTATTGTCTGTATTCAACAGCATTTCCATATATCTTTTCCATCTTCCTTTAATTCCATCTGGGTCCACATCGATTTGTCCCACTTCATCCTTCAAGCAACTCACCCCCATCACATCACATCTCTCTTTCGCTATCTGCTTTGTAATCCTGAATACCGCTCTCTGACCCACTTCCGAATCCAAGCGTTCTCCGAAGATTTTGCTGCATGCCTCCTGCGCCTTTGCTACCTCTTTCTTTGCAGCCTTCTTGGCTGCCTTATAACTTTCATGCTCTGCTTTTTCTGCTCCCGTATCCTTCACCTTCTGCCACTCCTTGAACTTTTTCCTGTTCTTGTCAATCCTCTTTCCAACTTCATCATCCCACCACCATGTTTCCGAGTTCCTCGGTGGTCCTTTTGTCCATCCACATACCTCACCAACGGCTCCCAACAGACTATCTTTCATTGACATCCAACCACTTTCAAGCTCAACCACATCATCCTCTACCCTACTCAGCCTCTCTTTTAATGCCTCCCTTACTGTCACCTCTTTCAACCTCCACACCTTCATTCTCGGTTGGTACTTCACCCGCCGAGCTCTCCTCGCACCTTTCACCCTTATGTCGCAGACAACCAAGTGGTGCTGTGAAACAGCCTCCTCCCCCGGGATCACCTTTGTGTCCCGGAGGTGCCCCCTATCTCGCCTACGCGCCATCAGGTAGTCAACGGTTGTCGTCGACCCACCTGACGTGTATGTAACAAGCTTATTATCCTCTTTCTGGAACTGAGTATTACAAATCAACAAATCAGCTCCATCAGAAAACTCGAAAATCCTTTCACCTTCTCCATCATTTCTCACACCATATCCGTAACCCCCATGAACTCCCTCAAAACCGTCCATACTCCTTCCCACATGTCCATTTAGGTGTCCTCCCACCACAACAACTTCCTCATCTTTCACGTTTTCCATAAGCTTCTCTATCGCACACCAGAACTTGTCCTTCTCTTCATCGCTTCGACCAACCTGCGGAGCATATCCCGAGATGACGTTCACCAAGAGCTTTCCAATCATCATTTTCACCATCATCAACCTATCACTCACTCTTGTCACACTCACCACACTGTGTACAAACTCCTCAGAAAACAGGACACCAACACCATTCACGCCCTCCGGGCACCCTTGCCACACAAACTTGTATTTCTGTCCCTGCCTACCCTTCACCATTCTCACACCACTTCCCTTCCATCTCGTCTCCTGCACACAACGTATGTCCACTCTTCTTCTGACCAATACTTCCACCACTTCTCCTGATCTCCCTGTCATTGTCCCTACATTCCATGTCCCAAACCTCAGAAACCGATCTCCACTTCGGGCTGTACCCTGCCCATATGTAGTTGTAATTGTCTTGGTTCTCTTTATGAGGCAATGTTTTTATGGCCGGATGCCCTTCCTGACGCCAACCCTCTTAGTCGCCTTGAACGATGAGCAGAGCGAGAGTCAAAAACACAGGTCGAAGCAACGGGATGAGAACAATGATCGAGATCGAGGATACAATCTGTATATGTATGATTGCGAGCATTGTGGGTAGCTGCGGGAGGGGTGAATCCCCTGACATTGTTTGTGGGGGATGTTATCAGATGATGCCCTATTGAGCCTATCTGCGAATTTCAATGATCGTCTTAATGAAGCATTTGCATTCTATAATTTGTGGGGTTGACATATTTTCGTCACTGATGGAACATCCCCCGAAGCGTTTTCATTGTGTAACATCTCTGATGATGCTTTACCGTAAATTGCAAACTGTAATAGATTTATAAATGAAGTGTTTGCATTCGATAATTCACGGAGTTGACTTGTTTACACATCTGGTGTGATATCCCGCGAAGCTCGCTTATAGTGCGGCTAAAATTCACGGCCACGAAAGCCATGGAAACGCAAAGCACACAGCAGTGAATGTACGGTACTGTACTGTACTGTACTGCACTGTATAAGCAGGTGATGCTCACGGCTCGCATAAGATGTTTTTTGCGTACATACGTCCAGCTGCTTTATGCATGGCTGGTGAAAGATGGGTTTTATAAATGTGTCAAGCTAACGGCTCATGAAATTTTTTTGGTGCCTCTGAAAACCTGCGAATTCGCGGAACATGGGCCATGAATAGGGGGGGGGGGGGTGGGGGGGGGGCGCGTTTTGCGGAACAGGGCCGAGAACCGGAAAAAAACCGCGAATTTGTGGGACATTTTTCCGTGAATAGAGAAACATGTCGCATTTTATTAACCGTGAATACATGGATTCCGCAAATAGCGGGAACTGTGAATAGCGGGGTCCGACTGTTTATATTGTTACGGACACGGTTTTTGGATGTTATTTTACCGAGCGGTGGTGTATTTAACCGCGTCCGAACAGTTACTCCCCGATTAGAACCCGATTCCAACCGAACGTTGACTAATCGCGCTACAGATATTCAATTGGGAAACCTCTAAAGCGACCGAAAGAGAAGAAGAGAGAAGAAAGACAGAGTTTGGAGGAAGAACAGATTTATTATACACACACAAGCAATATTTTAGAGCGACCAATATTATTTACAGCAATAGATGGAAAAGAGCAGTCACACAGTGCATTGTTAACTTATTCTATTTCATTTACTTAATCCCCAAGACAAACGAGTAGGACAGGACGTTCACACTCACACGGTGGATATTGCAGGCAGGTAATGGCTCGAGGTTGATTGCTTGAGAGGAAGGCAAGGTCGGAGGCAGTAGCTTTCAACCCCTCGCGGTTTTGGCGGGAAAACCTCCGTCGCGTATCCGCGGCCGTCACGCGCTGGCTCGGCACACCTGCTCCTCTTCCTGGGGTGGAGCCGTCTCCCTCCGTTCAGCGCGTCTCTCCAACGACAGGGGATATTGCAGGCAGGTAGGTAGGGCTTGCGGTGGATTGCGCTCCTCTTCCAGGTCATCCCCCAGCGTATCTCTCAAGGCCTCTTCGTAAAGCAGTTCCTTACATTCGCTTTTATCACCTCCGGCGGAATTAAGCCGCCGGCTCCGAGGGCACGCCTACCGGGTCACTCACCGCGGTGTTGATTGGCTGTTAGGGCCGGTTCACTCCTGCCCTCTTCTGACGAGGTGGAGACACGCCTTTCTTCTCCGACCCTGTTTCATGGCCAATGGTGGTTGAAGAGAAAAACCGACCAAAATGCGGAAGGCAATTGGAAGGGAGGTTTTGGGGAAATTGGAAGGGCCTACGCTTATTTTGTTTGATACAATGCAAAGTCAATCTAGTGGAAAACACATACTTAGCCTACATGGAATAAGGAAATACACTATTTAAAAGATATATCGTGACCTGCGTGTATGTTCTATGAAATTAATTAGGAGGACGGCTGCGACCATTATTTACATTACCAGGATGTTACCATACCAAAACCATACTCTTCACATCCGTTACCCTTCCTCCAAAATTGTTACACTCCTCAAAACCCGTTACACTTCTCAAAACCCGTTACACTTCTCAAAATCGTTACACTGCACCCTCCTTTCTTCAGGCACGTCCTCGGGCCTACTAGACTTAACTGAGTGTGACATGTAGGTGTAATTCCCTCTACAATTAACCTGACCCTGAGTGTGACAATTTTAAAACACAAATAAGTATGTCCCCCTATTGCATTGCATCCTGTCTAACAGACTCAAGCCCACAGCTAACCGAATTACGGAATTATTCTGAAACTATACATTTACGGTGGGGAGCATTATTTACAATGACGTGATTTCTTATTTACAACGCAACCCAGGACCTGTGTGTTTTTTTCTTTTCTTTTTAGGGAACAAGAGAAAGAAATTCCTGTTGGGAGGGAGGAGACAGCACGCATTGCATCGATGCACCAGTACCAATACCACCAAAGCACCCAAAAGCACCAAAAGCACCACAAGCACCACAAAGCACCACTCGGTGCGCAGTCACCATGGTTCATAATAAACACAACAAAACAACTGGTGGTGGTCTTCTCCTTGTCTGCTGGGCCGATGTTCTTCCTGACGTCTTCTGGCTTCATGCGGCCTATTTGGACATAATAAAAAGCACAACTTGTGTTCGTTTTTTATTATTATTTAGGGCCTCAGGGGCCAACTAAGGGTGGTCCACCTGTTTGGCATAGGTGCCACCTTACCGAGGTCCGCAAGCAAGATTCCCTGGCCACTATGGCCGGTCTCCAACAGAGGTGCTCTGCCCCAGAACCTGGGGTCCATCAAGTGGTACTTGGCCGCCGAACAGCGGTCCATAAAGTGGTACATCAACGCAATGCGTGCTGGTTCTGGGAATCTCGGGCGCACAATGGCCACCTCACGCACGCTCCCCTCGGCACCCAATGGCGCACAGGTCATGTGGGAGACAAAAGAAAGACAATTGAGCGAGGGGTAAGGTCACAAGGGTACACGTCAAACAAGGCAATGCAAGGTGAAATGCGTACGGAGGGCGAAGTGAGAAAGCTCGTCCCTACCGTACGTCACCCCCCTGTCACCTACACTACCCTTGCTCTTACCCCATATTTACAAAATCTACCCATTTACAAATTCGTCACTACTGTCACGTCTTCCCCATATTTCCCTTATACCAAATTCGTCACCACAATCCCTCTACTTCAAAATTTGCCATCATCAAATTCATCATCAATCCTCATAAGGAGGCAGAGATGGAACATCAAAGCACAATGTCACACCCACGTCATGATGCGTCTCACAATCCAAACATTTGCATCATAAAAAATAATCAAAACATGGCATGGTGTGGAGTACCTGTCACCTCAGGTGAGTGGATGCAGATGGTGTGAGGAGATCCTTCATCCTAACTATCCTCTAAATGATTTTAACACACTTTACACTACCCGGGGTCTTTCCCTGCCAATCCATTGGCAATCTTACTCTATGTGGTTTTAAAAACCAATTCCCATTGACCAAACTGTGGTGCTTCTCAATTTGGGGTCTCACTCCCCCGATTCATCTCCCGGTGCTCTAGCACAATTTCTGGGCTGCGACGTGTACCTCTCCCAACAGGTCTACCCACCTGCACACCTCCACCACTGTAGTTGCCACCCGAGCTTACCTAGCTCCTCACCCTAACCTAACTAACTGGGGACAGCCCCTCTCCTGGCTCTGTCACCCCTTGGTGCCCTCTGGCACTGGGCTACCCGGGTCCGTCCTCCGGATCCTCGGGCCCCATCCACACAACTACTACCGGCTCCCAGAGCCCACCTGCGGCCTCACCTGGCCGACATCCTTACAGTGGTGGAGTGCCCAAACCAACTACACACACTAACAGGCTACACGCCCAGCCATTTCCACAACACCAACGCACCCATCCACATACCATTCTGTCACCCGCACCACAGATGCCAATATCCAACCACAATTTACCTGTACCCTCTACCTAACACTTACACTACCCGCCCCGGGTATCCGTGATGGGGGTCCACTCTTCCCCCATTCACACCTTCGCACCATCCACTCCACTCCACAATTTCCACCATTCTCACTCCACGACCATCCATTCCAATACTCCATACCATTTATTCCATACACCTGTCGTTGCACACCTGTGCAATCATACCTGGTGCCACCTGCACCCTCCTTTCTTCCTGGACCATTTGGTCAACACAACACGCAATCACCACTACTCCCTCATACACTGCTCCACACACCTGTTCAGTTGCACACCTGTGCAATCACACCTGTTCCATTCTCACCCGTTCAATCCTCACACACACGGCATCATCTCAGCTAACTTCTCCCCTCTGAAACTTGCGCTTCCCAGTCGTCCCTTTAAACTATTGCGCTCCCACGTCATTATAATCCACACTAATCTACCTGCGTCCCCACTACAGGTATCAGTCACTAACTAAACTTAACGTTACCTAATGTCAATCTCTTCTAGATCCCTATCATTATCCAAGCCCTCCCTGGCTCGGTTGTCATAGCCACCCCATAAACTATTGCGCATTTGCCCCCACTCTGTGAGGGATGGTGGATTTGCCATCCCACCACATCGCGGGTCTCTCACTATCAATTTTGTTCGTCGAGATTCCACAAGTCAAAAATTTTCTATTTACTGCCAATTCTATTCACTTTTCTAAATTTTGTATCAAATCACTACTATCACTATCACCATCACCCGTCTACTTATTAGGTCCTCTCGGTGCGCCAATTCACATCTACAGCCCGGCTTCGTACAGCCGAGCAATGAACGCGGGTTCTTTTGTGCCAGCGGCTGGATACGTCCCGCATTCGGGGCAGGGACGGAGGCTTACCCGGGCCGAGATCCCATGCACCACCTCGGCGTGGAGCCATCCAATGTCCCGATCTCGACCTGCCGGCACGTCTCAATAGAAGGTGGTCGCCATGACGACCCTTCCTATCGGGCTGCCCGCTCCGCCTAGTGGAGCCCGGACGCGGCTCCACGCGAGGCCCAGCGTGGATCGCGCACGGCGGTCCTTTCGAACCCGCCGTGGCTCGGATCTCCGCTGGTTCTCGCGGCACGCGAAGCCCGGCACGCACCGAGGGCCCGATCCGGCTAAAAGTCGACCTAACCTTTAACCCGGTTATCGTCGACGCCTCACCTGCAGGCTTACATGCATACGCTACCCCTTTCGTGCTCATACATGCAGCCGTTCCCATTCTCCTCGTACCTTTCCTTACACACCCCGGTACACTCACTCCGCCCATCGACTTGGTCACACACCTGACCACCGAACACCTTGGCACACATTCGTCGCTCGCACACCTCACCAATACACCTCTTCGCGCCCCTTTCTCGGTCACCTCCTTTGTGACAATCACAGGTGTGCTCTCACCCGCACACCCAACCACGTGTCTCACTACCAATTCCAGCGTGCATTCCCACTCACGCTCTACCATTCCAGGTGTGCATCCTTCTATTCCAGGTGTACATCCTCGCTCACCTGCCACAACCAACTCACGCTCCGTTTCACTCTCACTACTCTCACCTCCACTCTCGGTCGCGCACTCACCCTTCCTCTCGACAGCGCACTCTTTCCTCATGCACCCGTCCGTTACACACCTTTCTCGCGCACACTCTGCCGCACCTTGTCCCGTCACACCCTCTGTAACACTCACCACAGGCATGCATTCTCCCTTACTCTTGACAGCATGCGCTTTCCCCTTGCACCCGTCCGTAACACACCTTTCTCGCGCATCCTCCCGCGCACACTTTTTCGTTACCTCCTCCGTAACACTCACCACACCGCGCTTCCCTGTGCTCCCTCGCACACGCGCTACGACCGACTCACTCCTGACGGCACACTCACTCCTCGGCGTGCACTTTTTCCTCACACACCCCATGGTCGGACATTCTCGCACACCTCTTTTTTCGCACACCAGACCTGTCGCACACCTCACCAACGGCCTTTCACGAACACCCGGATCCAAACCAATCCCCAAGCCGACTGAAGCTTTCCTCACATCATATACATTGCCACTCACCTCCGTACCTCGTCGCACCTCCTCTGCCACCTGCAAACTTTTTATTTGGTTAGTGAGCACCGCATCATGATTTGAACACAGACCTTGTACATATTCCATGACTTCCTCCTTTATCTCCCTCTTAGCTTCCCTCCGTCTCTTCTTAATTTCACTCACCCCTTCTTCCACCTCCTCTAATTTTTCCTTTACCTCTTTTATTTCTCGGTGCGTCCCCTCAAGTTCGTCCTCTAAGGCTACCGTGACCGTCTCTATGTGCATCCTCACCTGCCGGTCCTTTGTCTCCATTACTTCTGTCACCTCGTCCACCCTCATTGTCAGTTCCTCCCGTACCATCTGACATTGCCTCTGCGTCGCTATTAATTCGTTTTTAATTTCTTTTTGTGTCGCCTTTAACCCTCCTAGTACCGCAGTGTTCTTTTGAACCTGCTCCACTAACTTAGTTTGTCCCTCTGTCAGCTGCTCCACCTCCTCCGTCAGATCTTCTATTCCCCCTTGTAACTTAGCCGTATTATTTCTCACCTCTTTCTCTATACGCTTTTCGCCTCGCTTTACCTCCTCGCGCAGCCCCGAGACCTCCTCACTCACCCCTCTTCGTATTTCCTCCATCTGGTTCCCCATCTGTTCGATTTCCCGGGCGGATTGTTCCCCCATTTCCCGCAATTTGTCCTCCATCCTATTTTCTAACCCCATTAACCCATTTTTCACCCCCTCTAACTGATTCTCTTGAGCGGCCATTCTGTTTTCTACCCCCATTAACCCATTTTTCACCCCTTCTATCCCATTGTCTAATCCCTCAAATTTCTTGTCTAACTCCTTAAAATTATTGTCTAACCCCTCAAATTTCTTGTCTAACTCCTTACCGGTACCCCTCGCTTCGTCCCTCATTACCCCCATTTGGTTTCCCATTACCCCCATTTGGCCCTCTAATCGCTCACTCTGAGCATCCATTTTTGCTTCTAGCCCCATATTTGCCATTAGTATGGTTGCATTAATCTGCGCCATGAGGTCCCGCACATCAATTCCCGCTATTTGCGCAGCGGGCGCGGCTACCCCGCGCTCGTGCGAGCCGCCCCTTTGTGCGTCTGATACCACGTGCGCGAGAGCGCCATTTTGCGCGTCTGACACCCCCTCAACCGCCTCCTCATTGCTCTCCTCCTCCCTTTCTTCCACATACATTTCCCCTGGTTCCTGGGTTACCCCTAACCCGTCTATCTCCCCCACCGACATCCGATCGCCTTGATTGTCCATGGCGCGATCTCAAAATTCGGGTTTTATAAAACAACACAATTTCGGCAGCTCGTAATTTTGACCAAAATTTTTTTTTTTAAATTTGGGCCTAACAAATTTAGTCCCGGGTCCGAATCCGACTCCTCGACACCAATTGTTACGGACACGGTTTTTGGATGTTATTTTACCGAGCGGTGGTGTATTTAACCGCGTCCGAACAGTTACTCCCCGATTAGAACCCGATTCCAACCGAACGTTGACTAATCGCGCTACAGATATTCAATTGGGAAACCTCTAAAGCGACCGAAAGAGAAGAAGAGAGAAGAAAGACAGAGTTTGGAGGAAGAACAGATTTATTATACACACACAAGCAATATTTTAGAGCGACCAATATTATTTACAGCAATAGATGGAAAAGAGCAGTCACACAGTGCATTGTTAACTTATTCTATTTCATTTACTTAATCCCCAAGACAAACGAGTAGGACAGGACGTTCACACTCACACGGTGGATATTGCAGGCAGGTAATGGCTCGAGGTTGATTGCTTGAGAGGAAGGCAAGGTCGGAGGCAGCAGCTTTCAACCCCTCGCGGTTTTGGCGGGAAAACCTCCGTCGCGTATCCGCGGCCGTCACGCGCTGGCTCGGCACACCTGCTCCTCTTCCTGGGGTGGAGCCGTCTCCCTCCGTTCAGCGCGTCTCTCCAACGACAGGGGATATTGCAGGCAGGTAGGTAGGGCTTGCGGTGGATTGCGCTCCTCTTCCAGGTCATCCCCCAGCGTATCTCTCAAGGCCTCTTCGTAAAGCAGTTCCTTACATTCGCTTTTATCACCTCCGGCGGAATTAAGCCGCCGGCTCCGAGGGCACGCCTACCGGGTCACTCACCGCGGTGTTGATTGGCTGTTAGGGCCGGTTCACTCCTGCCCTCTTCTGACGAGGTGGAGACACGCCTTTCTTCTCCGACCCTGTTTCATGGCCAATGGTGGTTGAAGAGAAAAACCGACCAAAATGCGGAAGGCAATTGGAAGGGAGGTTTTGGGGAAATTGGAAGGGCCTACGCTTATTTTGTTTGATACAATGCAAAGTCAATCTAGTGGAAAACACATACTTAGCCTACATGGAATAAGGAAATACACTATTTAAAAGATATATCGTGACCTGCGTGTATGTTCTATGAAATTAATTAGGAGGACGGCTGCGACCATTATTTACATTACCAGGATGTTACCATACCAAAACCATACTCTTCACATCCGTTACCCTTCCTCCAAAATTGTTACACTCCTCAAAACCCGTTACACTTCTCAAAACCCGTTACACTTCTCAAAATCGTTACAATATATATAGAGGGTGAGCCAGAAATATGGTCATTTTTGAAATTCGTGTGAAGGAAATAAAAAATTGTATTTCAAAATAAATTAATTCATGATATTGCAGTACATAACATGCATTTTTATTATTCTTATTTTTTACTGATTTAGTTTTATTTTTTGCAGGCAAAACACTTGAGTGACCATGTGGAACTGGTCGGGTGAAGAACGCGCTTTCGCTATCAAAGCTTTTTACAAGAATAATGATAGTGCAACTGCTGCACAACGTCAATTCAAACTCCATTTCAATGTTCAACGTCATGGAAATGTGCCGTCTGTTCGTGCTATCAAGTTATGGGCTCAGAAGTTTGAGAGGACCGGTTCAACTTTAAAAGAGAAACCGCCGTGAGCACTCAAATCAGTAAGAACGGCACAACACATTGAGCGTGTAAGGGAGTCAGTTTTGAGAAGTTCGCATCGCTCCAGCCGAAATCATGCATCAGCCTTAAGAATTTCTCACATGTCACTACGCCGCATATTGCATAAGGATTTGAACTTTTATCCCGATAAAATTCAAACTGTCCAGGAATTAAGCCAAGATGATGAGATTGCCCGCAATAATTTTTGTGAGGGAATGCTTGGCCATGTTGCAGAACGTCATGAATAATTGGTGTCAAAGATTGGAGAATGGGTCAGACTAAATGGTGCGCATCTCCTGGATGTTCTTTTCCACAAATAAATGGCATGTTATGTACTTCACTTTCTTGTAAGAATTTGTTTTGAAATACAACTTTTTA
This sequence comes from Myxine glutinosa, assembly GCF_964187855.1. Lineage (NCBI taxonomy): Eukaryota > Metazoa > Chordata > Myxini > Myxiniformes > Myxinidae > Myxine > Myxine glutinosa. The sequence continues at coordinate 22,251,855 of NC_136269.1, forward strand.
TTACCTTTACACGAGGGTTAAAAATAACCATATTTCTGGCTCACCCTGTATAGTGTATATACACACATGTCTGTGATTCACGTTGTATGTTTGTGAATTTGAAAAGTATTAGAGTGTGATGCCACATGTGGATGCAAGACTAAAACTAAATGTGATATACTACCAGAAGATAAAAGGATTTAAAGACTATTGAGACAGGTGAACGTTATGGAACCGGATGCAAGTACGAGCCAGGATGATGGTGCAAATTCTGAAGCAAATACGAGTCAGTACGTCAGTTGAATTTATGATGTAAGCATGAGTCTGGATGCTTCCCTCCAACACTGACCATGCCTTTGCAGTCGTAGGCCTTGCTGAATGGCACAAATTCGCCCTCTTTGCTGTGCATGCCTCGGATTATGAATTCATCCTTCTCATCGGTGGCAGGCCCAAGTTCCAGTCTTGCTATTCCATCAAACAGCTTGCACAGGTGGTGTTGAATCTTCACAATGAAATCCAAACAGCACTTTATGTTGTCACAAATTTATCCAAATTCGTTTTTAATTACTACGTGTATCATCATTCATCACACAGAACTTATGCTGTTGCTTCCTTCAGAAAACACTTTTTCTTCAAGTCATGTTTGTTAGTGCCCATTCTTACAGAATAAAATTAATTATTTGTCACCAAGTAATAGAGTCTTTTTACGCATGTACACCATTTTGAATAATAATTCCACCATTATTTATACTTGTCACTTCGTCTGTAGTTGGTACTTTTCTTTGGGGTGCAATTTCAGTTTGTTTCAATACTTTCAGCATTAATGTTATTAATTTAAACTATGACGTGAGAATTTACAAACTATGATGTAACGGGTCTCGGCAGCGTAGTGGATAGATAGAGCATCCGCTTTGAGTCTGGGAGCTCGGCCGGTTCAGGCCCCGACCGAGTCATACCAAAGACAAAATGGCACGTACTGCTTCCATGCTTGGCACTCAGCATATAAAAGGATAGAGCAAGGACAAGCAACCATATGGTGGCAACCATTGCACAGGCTTTAATCGCCTAATGGCCTCCTGTATTGACATTCCTTGGAAGAGATCTCGTATCAATGCTATAAATCTCAAAGAAAGTTTATGTTATTGAAAAAATAGGACCTGAACTTAAGGCTGATAAACATGGCACCCCAGAGAAATGTCTGAATAATCTGAAATGATTTGTACGTCAGTTATTACCAGATGGGGGTTCATTCCCTTGGAGAGAATATCAAGAAGGTCTGCTGATGAGATGAAGTAGAAGCGAGGGAAAGCTTGGCGTTTCGTGTCCAAATATTGAGCCAAAGCTTTCTTGCAGATGCTCAGCCTGAAAAGGAATACAAAAGGGCCAAGAATTAAACAACTGATCATAGTGGACACTAATTTGGTGACAAATTCAAATTGGAAAGTACAATTATTTTAAACTTGACCACAAAGTATCCTCACTTACAAATCCAGAACCAACTAGAGGGTGCATAGAACACCTTACCCAACGCAGTGTTCAAGTATTTAAATAAATTGAAATAAAATAATGATCTTAGAGGTCGAATTTTAAAAATCAGGAAGTTTAGCACTGTTGAAGAAGTCTTATACACCTCCTTATTTAACATGTCAAAGTACTGCAAAACTGGAGGTTTATGGAAGCAGTAGCATGGCGATTTGTGTTCCACGGTGTTCAAGTACGTAATTCAATATAAATATAATAAAGACTGTAAAGGTCATATAAATAAATTAATTCTGGAAGTTTACTGCTGTTGATGCAGTCTTATACACCACCTTATTGAACATGTTACATTAGTTATTCGTGCCTGTTGTGTCTATCCTTTATCCATAAAACAGTAAGTTTCCTGGTTGGAATGATTTCCAATTTTGTTCGACTGCCAGACAGTCGTAAAAATATTATCTCACTCCTCTGTCTCTGAATTCGTCCCGATCACAAATGCGCAAAGTACTTCTAAACTTCAGGTTTGTTTCCGGATTCATGTTCTGATTCGTGTTCAAAATATAACATTCTATTTAAATTCAGCTGTCTCTCGATCATAAACTGATGTTTGTGGATGGACGGACGGACAGAAGTGACCCGATTGATTTACCCCACTTTTTGCTTCGCGTGCGCAGGGTAAAAAAAACACCCAGGCGCAACCTCACAACTAACTGAGCTATCCTAGTGTCCCTCAGTCTATAGGATCTGGACTTCCATGAGGCCTCACATTCAAGTACTGCCTGAGCAAAAATCTGCTTTGCTTCTGAGATCAGATACAATCAGGCAAATTTAAACTGATGGCATACCTTAACAGCCGGTGTGTGCCCCGGTTTAGAATAGGTACACCGTATCCCTGCGTGTCGTAAGAGGCGAATAAAGGGTTGGCGTCAGGAAGGGCATCCGGCCATAAAAACATTGCCTCAAAAAGGGAACCATGATGATTGCCATGGGGCCTGCAAGGCCAACCCCCGCTATAGCAGGGAAAATGGGCTTTTAAAAAAGGGGCATACTTTAACAGGAACAACATTGAAAACGCATCAGGATGAAAGACGTATGGCATAATAGCGACATGTTTAATTTTCCGTCACCATTTTAGCTCAACTGGACTTTAATCCGGTGAGCTTATGGGATCGAGAGCAGGGTCTGTGGGTCAGTGAGTGAGTAAACCAGTGAATCTGGAAACACTTCAGACTTTGTCACTTCAACTACACACACAATTTTGAAGAAACTTGGCCACAAGCTTCATATCTGATACCTAACGAAGATGTATTGACCGCATAAAAATCTGCGCTCATTAAGGGGGTCTATGGCAGGGTTTTTGACCACCCAACATTGGTATTTGCCCTTTTCTTCGAAATTACATGCACAATTTTGATGAAACCTGGCCACAAGCTTCATAACTGATGCCTAACAAAGGTAGATATAATTCGCAAATAGATAATTAGTTTATCAACAGTACCATTTTTATTATTATACGACAGCAGGATCACTTTTGAATAAAGCGTGATGGAGACACACACACGCACACACACACACACACACACACACACACACACACACACACACACACACACACACACACACACACACTTCTCCAGTTCTCCATTCAGTAATAGATGATTCATCGGGCCTGTTCAGTGCCACTGTCAAAAGAACCATAGTAGCAGAAACTACGGTTGTGTCCAAATTCCTTCCAATTTCTAACAATCTGCTGGTAGCAAACCACCTAAGGTAGTGAATTCCCTGAATGTAGAAGCAGTCTGTTATGTCCTCAAGGTCGAGTTAGTAATGCGTTTTTGCAATACAATATAATCTAACATCACATATAGATAGTAAGTAAACATAGGCCAAAACTTGCACTTATATATTTCTAATCAATATCTGTCCTTGCACCGGTGCTCGGTCAATGCTGGTTTTGTTGGCAATTTTATCTATCTATAATTCCAGTAATCTCTGTGTGTATGTATGTATGTATGTATGTATGTATGTATGCATGTATGTCTGTATGTCTGTGACCGCTGTTTCTCGACAACCACGGGTTCGATATACTTGAAACTTGCCAGGTATATTGCTGGGGACCCGAGGATGTGCCTTTTCAAGGTTTCATATTAATCGGACAAGTAGTTACCGAGCTATGTCCAAAAAACGATTCAACCAATCAGAGAGCAGCGAGCTATCACGTGTGCCGAACGTGCCGAACAGACTCTGCCTCGGACGGCACATTTGAGAGCGTATTCATTTATTTCACGTTGGCAAACTATGTTGCCGCTATGTTGGCGTTAAACTATGTTTTAAAACTAATTAAAACTAATTTGCGATTCTTTCGCTTTCCTGCGCGTTTGTGCACGTTATGGCGATTTCTTTACCAAACTCCGCAAGCCGTTCGCTTTGGACCAAACCATTTCATGTAAATAGAGGGGGGGGATTGTCACCGTACTCGCAAGCCGTTCGCTTTGGACCAAACCATTTCATGTAAATAGAGGGGGGGGGGATATAATTTTAGATATATATATAGTACGGGCATGCCCTAGTATTGATAATACAAGCTTGTTCAGTCTGCCCCTGTTTCTGTACAAAGAAAACGTGATCAAGAACATCAACATGCCTGCTTTTCATGTCTTCAAGCTTTTCAAGTAGACCCTCCCTGGTCATAGTCTGCAGCACATTAGGCGTCTCCTTTATGCTGTTCACCAACTCTCGGAAATCCTCGTCAATTGACTCAAAACAACAAGAATCCTGTTGACAATGGTGATGCAACAATTAGACTTGTTTTTGAAAAAAATGTCCTCCGATTTCCTACGAGATCTGATATAAATCTGATGAGACCGTCGTGATTTTAGAACAACGGAAATGACCGTATGCTACTGTTACGTGCTCCTCCCCAAACCCCGGTCACGGTGTACCTCCGAGCCCCGAGAGGAGTCACGGCAGAAAGATGTGTTATTCTGTATGTCAAAGATCAATGGTGAAACCACACCAATTGTTACCAACAAACAAGTATTGTATTAATATCACACAAGAATAACAGTACAACAACAATAGTAATCAATTGTACAACCAATATATTTTCCCTATGATGGTACCATCAGGTTCGTACAATATAACTCACTGTGCTCCAAGTGAGCGAAAAGAAGAACATTCCCAATGTCTCTATTCCGGCATCAAGCCAAAGTCGATCCGCTCCAGTAATCGTCAGAACGATGTCTAATCGAGACCAGAATCCCGTTCGGATGACAGTCACAGTCACGCTGCCAAAGCTGCGCAAAGGTGCCCTCAAGGCGACTGGGAAATCACACCCTCGGGTGTGGACGTTCCACGGCTCCCACTCGGCGAACCGCAGATTTCCCACTCAAAAGCCACATTGCACACACACACCAGATTAACGTCTGAATGCGGTGAAAATGGTTGAAGCGAGATGAAAAACCTTGAGCGAAGCGCAAAACCTGCGCGAGGTAAAAATGGCCGACGGCCCGTTCTCGTGGCGTAACGGCACTCTGATGATTCTCTCCGGAATCAACCGCAAAACCTGTCACGCAGGTTTATCTGTCACAGCGATGACAACTCTGTCGCAGGAATCCATTTCCCGGGAAACCCAAAGTTCACTCGTGACCCCCGTTCGCTAATCGTTCGCTCCAGACCTCGAAGCAGCTCGGCTTCTTGTCCGACTCACTCGCTCCGCCTTCTCTTCCTCCTCTTCCTCTTCCTCGTCGTCCGGTTCCGGTTTCATTTAAAACATTAACTGTTTTACCTTTTGAAAATAGTAATCTCTATTTCCCTTAAACGACAACAATAATAGTACATGGAATCAAAAATGTTAACAGTGGATGAAAACCACAACAACAGAAGTGACGAATCCGTAACACTACATATACATGAGTAAGCTGTGCGTACTTGTTCATCAGATGCAATTCCTTCTGCAGACAAATACTGACCTCGGATAATTGGGAGCGTACGTCTTCAGAGCCAATGAATATACTCTCGAGATGAGACCAGGTTGTCTGTACCTCAAACCAAGCAGAGAGCGCTGCGTCCATTTTAGCAAGTTGCTGCTGCCAAGCAGAAAGCTCGTCCACAAAGAGGGAAACTTGTCTGCAGGATATGAGATTTTGTAACTGCACCTGAAATAAGATAGGCCTAAGAGTTACATCAAGTGGTAAATAGAAATTAAGATTACATGTATTGTTAGGAAAGGATGCTGTTAGGCCCATTAGCATTTTAAAATTAAAATTTACAAAGAACGTAGAGCTGACCCACATGAGACAAGCGAAGTTTGGGAAATCAAAAAATTGTATTGCATTAATTATTGCAAACATTTTATTGCAATAGTTTTGTTGCATTTTTTTTTGTATACAAGATCAAGGCTCGTGTAAGAGCTAACATTAATCACACAAAAAAAACGGACACATAGAACATATAATAAGAGGAGCGGTAGATACGATGGGGAGAGAGGAGGAAGCACACAAGCACAACATTTGAGAGCAGGGACATCGGGAGATCTGTGGGAGGGGGAGGGGTTGGGGGGAGGAGGCGTGGGAAGGGGGAGGGGGGTGGGAGAAGTATAAAACACATGGACACTGCAAGAACTTCCAGGAAAGAAGTTGGTATTTCAAAAAAGTGGATCTGGGGTGAATGAACGGGGGTAGAAAAGATCAAGGTTTTGGATGGGGGAAGAATTATTATTACATTATTTCATTAGACAATTATTTTTTTATCAATTAATGGTGAAAACTAGCAAGAAACAAAGCCCCAATTATTGGCACCTTCTTGCAGGGAACGTTTTGGGACCAAGTCGTCCACGAATTGGCTACCGTAGTCAGGAATCACGTTCAACTGAAGGTGATTTGGGCAGAAATTTACTTTGCCAGGGTACCGACGATAATTCGCCAACTCTTTGTGAAAGACACCGTGGTATCTTTAACATCCACCGAGAACCAGTGTTGGCCCACGGATCCTCCAGCTTAACGTTCTTCCGACGGACGGCACAACACACAATGCATGATGCATCACCCTAGCAGGATGTATGTATGTATGCATGCATGTATCTGTCTGCTTTATACCCATTGGTTGGACAGCTGGCCTGACGCCACCCACAATTGTAACCTGAAAAATAAAATCATACGATACATCTGCCATTTTGGTGCTATGGGAATCATGTTGGGAAGTGTCATATTCACAATTGCCATGCCCTCCCTATAGGCTTTCCGTTCAGTGTAAAACAACCTAAGCGACTGTAAAAAGCATCATCAAATATCAGAAGGTTTGAGCCGAAAGGCATCATGGGCCTTGTGAAGGTGACAGTTCACATAGGCCTCAAGCTTCAGGCTTTAGGCCTCTGGCGTTAGCCTATGGGAGAACACAATTGGAATCATCCCACCTGCATAACCATGATGCACGCAGTGAGCATGGTTTTGCTTCATGTACGTAACCCGGGTTATTTTATATTTTCGGGAGCGATCGAGGCAGCGGTCTGTTGCCTATACACTGCCCAAATAAAGCGACATGTCAAGAAAAACATGTCGTACGCTTGGGACAACATCGCCAGTGGGGCAGTTACTCTGCTAGTTAATATAATAATCACTGTTCAGTTTTACTGGGAGTCAAATTTATGGGCAACCTTGATGGTAAAACGATTCTCATTTCAACCACAACACGAGAATTGTGAAATAAGAATCAAAGTTTGACTGCATGTTTTCTGTCAGGAGTTTGGAATTGCGGATGCGATTTTTAAAATTTATACTTACAAATATATAATTAATTCACCCAAAATTCCACTTCTCGTTTTCATTACCATACAATACGATGGGAAATCATAATTATTTTTCCCTCTATCTGCAACAATGTAGCTGTCTCGAGCATCATGTTATGTATCATCGGGGAATAAAAGAAATGCATTCTTCTGATACTGAATGGCCAATGGAAAGCAAGTTTATAATTTAAATGAAAGTAATTATTTGTTTTTGGTAACCCGACAGCCCTTATATTTCTTACCGACTGAATTTTCTTTTCTTTTAACTTCCCAATTATGGTAGTTTCCATACGTTTGAGGTCAATACTCATGTTGGCTTAGGAGGTTATTCGTGCCACATTTCTGTTTTGGCCTCTGAAACCAGCCGCTGACTATAGGCATCCTCTGTCGTACAAAGTCCTTCCTTGACACATCTGAACCCCTATACATGGCCTCGAGTACTGCTCCACCCTCTGGAATGGCTCCCATGCTTCAAATCTTGCTCAGCCTGAAGCTGTGGAACCCAAGGCCTTTAATCTTATTGTAATATCCGGCAATGAAGCTGAATCTATGGGATTATCGATCACTTCGCCATCGCAGACAGGCAGGAGGTGGTCTCTGTCTTCTTCGACCGGCTCCTTTCTGGTCTTTCCCCCTCTGCTCTTTCCGTGCTTTGTCCCCCTCCCCCCCCCCCTCAATCCCCATGGATTCTGTAGGGCTCAAAGATGGCTGTAAACAATCATCTCAGATCATCCCCAATCCAAAACCATAATCTTTTCGACCCTTATTAACCCCCTCAACCTACCCCAATCCCTCGTCCTTCCAAATTTCCAGATTTTCTCTCCTGAGAGTTTCCTTCTGTATCAATCTTGTCCACCCTATCTATCCTCTCCTGGTCCCCATTCCTCCCCACACCCATTGCGTGTTGGCTTCCTTCTGTCTTGGCCTTCAGCTCTGCTGTTGGTGTTTCCGCCTCTCTGAACTGTTCCTTTTGTCCTGTTGGGTCCTGATCTGTTCAGTGTACGAGTACGAGCTCTTCCACGAGCCTCGACCGCGTATTAAAAACAACAACCTGTCATCCTGGTGTTTCACAGGCAGGGCAATCATCTTCAGTTCAACTACATACAAATCTGTATCCTCCTTTTACGAGAAGCATTACTTCCACCACCAATTCATATTCAAACTGCCCAATAAAAATATATAATGAATTGACTCCCGATTGAAAATCCCAGCTTAAGCTATTTTGTAGCACTTTCTGCTTAAATCAAGGTGCACCAACCGAAGATGATATTATGTATTGTTCGTTGAATCCAGGTAGCAAGGTGTAATTGAATCGGTGTTGAACTAATGTTGACAAAATGAGTTCAGTGTTGATTCAATTGCATTTGCTATCTGGGAACCGATTCAAGACTTTCTGCAGTTACCTGGTTATCCTCCAGAGTCTCAATTAGTTCTTCATCATAATGCAGCAAAGGTACGTCACTGTGAGAATGCTGATCAAATCGAAAAGCAATGGCACCCCAGGTGGTCTGCAAGTCGTCAAGAACCTTTTCAATAGCCATCTCCTTCCCAGCCCTGTCAACGATGGTCCAGACAAGATCTTCACGCTCATGCAATCGCAGGCCAAGCAGAGCTTCCAGGGTGGTATTTTGGTTGACGGAGAGAGGTGTACCTGTGGCCTGTGAAAGACAAACAAAAGGATACAGAAGATTGTGGATGGGGAATTCTAGAATAGGTTTGCTGTGCTCACATGAATACTCTCATTGGCATTGCATGGTCAAGGGTTGTTACTGTTAGCCCATCCACTGCACAGCAGGAGACGGGGTTTTGCAATCACTGTGTGTGTGTGTGTGTGTGTGTGTGTGTGTGTGTGTGTGTGTGTGTGTGTGTGTGTGTGTGTGTGTGTGTGTCCGGGCCGTAACGTTTTTACCATTTGAGCTATTGTCATCAAATTTTCACCAAAGCTTATGACAATATGGAGGATGCAAATTAATAATTTTGTCAAAAGGTCACTGGTCAGCGTCACATAAAATCATAAATTTTCATCCAATTGACCTGAAATTTCAATTTACCATTTGCGTTTTGTCATCAAACTTTCAACAAAGCTTTATTATGATAATATGAAGAAGACAAATTAATTTAAAAAAATATATTATTATTATTTTTTATTTATATATTTATTATTATTATTATTTTATTTTTTTTGTATACAAGATCGAGGCTCGTGTAAGAGCTAACATTAATGACAAAAAAACATAAACGGACAAATAAAAAATATGATAAAGGGAGTGGGAGACAAGATGGGGAGGGAGGGCGAAGCACACAAGTACAACAGTAGAGAATAGGGACATCGGGAGATCTGTGGGAGGGAGAGGGCATGGGAGGGGGGGAGGGCTTTGAGGGGGGGAGGGCATAAAACAAATGGACACTGCTAGGACTTCCAGGAAAGAAGTCGGTATTTCAAAAAGGTGGATCTGGGGTGAATTACCGGGGGTAGAAAAGATCAGGGTTTTGGATGGGGGAAGATAAGAGTTGGTGGTGAACAGCTGTTTTAAAGACCAGCAGGGAGGAATGGGACTGAAGAGAGCATGGAAGTTTGTTCCAGAGGTGGGAGAAAGGAGGAATGAAAGAGTGAAGGTGAGCAGAGAGTCTTGATTTTGGCAGTTTCACCAGAAGAGGGTTGCCATCTACTTTCTGAACAATCCTCTCCAAGAAGTTCTGTCACTCAAGCTTTTGGGTCTCACTATCTGCTATGGTCTTTCCTGGGAAAACCACATTTCCAAGCTGGCCTCCAAAGCCAGTCGCCGACTGGGCATCCTCCGTCGTGCGAAGTCTTTCCTTGGCACACCTGAGCTCCTCACCACATACAAGGCTTTCATCCACAGCTCAATGTAATACTGTTCCCCCCTCTGGGCTGGTGCTCCTGCCTCACACCTCGCTCGGCTTCACGCTGTTGAAATCAAAGCTTTCAAGATCATTGGAATCTCCTGCGATGAAGCTAACTCCGGGGGCCTTTCACTCACTCACCGCAGGCAGGTTGATGGTCTTTGTGTCTTCTACAGACTCCTCTCTGGCCTTGCTCCCCCAGCTCTGTCTGTGTTCTGTCCCCCAAATATTCCTACAGGTCGCACAAGATCTGCCTGCAACCCTCGTATGGTGAAACTGCCAAAATCAAAACTCTCTGCTCACCTTCACTCCTTCATTCCTCTTTTCTCCTGCTTCTGGAACAAACTCCCCCACTCCCTTCAATTCCACGCCTCCCTCCAGGTCTTTAAAACAGCTGTTCACCACCATCTCTTATCTTCCCCCATCCAAAACCTTGATCTTTTCTACCGCCACTAATTCACCCCAGATACACTTTCTTGAAATACTGAATTCTTCCCTGGAAGTCCTGGCAGTGTACATGTGTTTTATACCTCTCCCACCTCCCCCCCCATCCTTCCCATGCCTCCTCCCCCCAAGCCCTCTCTCCCTCACACATCTCGCGATGTTCCTGTTCTCTAATGTTGTACTTGTGTGCTTCCCTCTCTCTCCCCATCTTGTCTCCCACTCCCTTTATCATATGTTTTATGTGTCAGTTTTTTTTTTTTGTGATTAATGTTATCTCTTACACGAGCCTCGATCTTGTAAACAAAAAAGCAAAAACAAACAAATAAAAAAAACACTCTTAACCTGAACATTTACCCTGCTTATGTACATCGAGATGGCTTCTTCTTCTTCGCGTCACACGGTTCATACTAAAACCTACACATTCTGAATTTTCCTGAGGTATTCCATGCCTACCCCCACAAGCGTAACAATATTTAATCACTATGGTCTACGGCATATACATTTTCTCATCCATCTTTTGGAAGGAATGATAGTTGGCTGTCCTATCTACTAACATTACCTGTGGCAGACACTATAGATCCCATGATATCTTTGGAAAAGAGGAAGTGAAGTCGTGTTAGTAATGGCTAAATTTGAAATTCCTGTCCAGATTTTTGGGGAGCACTGCATGAGCCGTATACCTATACCCGAGGAGTGATGCAAACAAGCAACCAGGTGCTGCATAACCAGAAATTAAACAAGATAATCAAGTAATACTTGTGGAAATAGATAATAACCTGCGTGAGCTGAAGCCAATGGTGATCCCGGATGGCAGGGCTCTGGAGTTCTGAAAGAACACTTAGCGCAGCCAACGTTGTTTTGATCTCCTGCTGAAGTCCTAAGAAGGCGTCCCAATCACGTGTTTCTTTGTCCAAGTTTCGCAACTCATTGGCGAAGTGCCGGCACATGTTTTGCAGAGCTTCAAGATCTTGTTTCTTCCAGGGACTTGAAAACCAAGCTGCCATGCTGCTGCGCACCACATTTATAATGTCCCATAGGTCCTTGAGCAAGCAAGCCTCATATCGGCACAGCTCAAGGTTTTGTCCGTCTGGCATTCCGACTTCAAAGAGCACTGATGACTCAATCAATGTCTTCAATGTTTCCTCCAGTTTGGCCATCTCCTGGTTCAGGAGGTCGAGCCAATTATACGGCTTCACACAGTCATATCTATAAAAGAAGAAGAATGTGATTGGAATACAAGTAAGAAGGAATCCCTTCATCCATATATAATGGAGCAAGTGCTTGCGATTATGTATGTGCGCTCTTCACCCATTGGTTAGACAGTTGACCTGACGCCAGCCACAGCTGTACCCTGAAATACTTAACCCAAAATATCCAGAAGGCCCAAAAGACCTTATTTTGTTTTTATGTATCCATAAAAGTAGCCTCATTGAGGAAGAGCAAGAGTCGTTTACCCATAGTGGCCTACAAGAGAGTCAACAGCACCAATCTGGTGGGCCTTACCTGAAGGGTGCCTTATGCTGAAAACGTTTGCGAAAGTGAAGTTGCTGCACTTCACAGGAATTGCATTTTTTCCGCAGTATAGCAACCTGTTCAGCTTGCAAGGGAGCCAAATGCTGCCGCACAAGCCCAGCCTGGCGCTGAACTTCAACCCAATGGCCTGGTAACACCTGAGAAATACACAAAACCAGACTATTTTTTTTTCCTTTCATCAGACTTCAAGCTGATGTACCCGGCTTTGCCCGGGGAGGGGGGAAACGGGAGGAGTGGGTGATGAGGAGGAGAGAGGTAAAAGGAGGGAGAGGGGGAAGGAAAGGAAGGGGAAGAGGTGAAGGGGAGGGGTAGGAAAGAGGGAGGGGAGAGATATACTACATATACATCTTTTGGGGGGGGGGGGCTTTGACAGGCCCCTCTGTTTTTGGAGGGGGAAGGAAGGCGGACAAATTTACCCATACAAACAGTGCTTTCATCTCAGTGTTGTCCAGGTAAAAAAAAAGGAAATTGTAATACCCTCTGCCACCACCACCAGGTGGCGCTACACGGTGCACATTTACATATATAATTTATGCCCCCCTCCCCACCCCCAACACTCCTGTGTGAAGCCAAGGCCACATAGCCTATGTTATCCCCCATGAAAATTTTCACGACTATTATTGTCATAAATAATAGTCTTTAAAAATATTATTGTCAATAACAGTGACACCCTGACATTTCTACAGCTCCGAGTTGAAAGTAGCAAATGCACTTTTAACCATTGGTAATTAATAAACAATAACGATATGAAGACACATGGCACCTCAAGCTGCTGGTGTATTGCTTGGGGCATCTCCTGTCCATATGTCTGAAGCATCTCAAGTGTATCTTTCAGAGACTGAAACACGTCATGCATGGAGATCTTTCGTTCTCTCACAGATTGGAGGTGGCCCATGACTTGCAGAAGTCCCTCGAGGTCGTCTGGCTCCGTGTGTTGGGCAATTCCAAGCTCAGTTGATTCTACAAAGGCTTCAAGGTCGTTGAGGCTGCCAACATATCAAAAGGTGTAAGCACGATATGTAGAGCACACCAAGTTATCTATCTTATGAGGGTAATGAAGTTATAGCGATTTGCTAAGAATGTTATCGAGAGCGTCAACCATTCTTATAAACAGCTCTCCTTCTAACAAAATTTGATCTTAGATTGCCAGCACATCACTGTAAATGCTGTGAATAAATTTACTAAGTCTTACGCCAAGAAGTTTTGCACTTCTGGTTCGGGGATTTCATCACGTGTTGGTCAAAGCTGCAGCTGCTGCTTCCATCTCATCAAAGCGTAGTTTTCCGAACCGGGTCTGTCGTGTTTTTCTATCATGTACATTTTCGTCCCTGTGTTTCTGTTTGTGTTTTCGTCCAATTTTCCGTGTTAAATCGTACTTCGTTGTGCTGTATTTGTCAAATTATACTTTGTGTTGTTCAAGGCCTACTCCTCAGATAGCCGGCGTGATAATTATCATTATGTGTCCCTTTTGTCACCATGATCCTCATTATGTTTCTTTAACCAAATATTGTACTTTCTACCTCCTCAATATTACACTATTTCCCCTCCTTGCTTCAAAAAATAAAAAAATAAGTAAACTCCACAATGATCTCATTCTACTACTTGAATATCCTTCTGCTCGTACTTCTTGAGTACCAGTTCACTGGTAATTCCCTGTGTGCCGCAAGAGGCGACTAACAGGGTTGGTGGCAGGAAGGGCATCCGGCCATAAAACATGGCCTCAAAAAGGGGACCACGGTGCCCGAAAAAGGCCAACCCCTGCTCTGTGGGGAAAAATGGCCTCTAAAGGTGGTTCTTCTTCTTCTTCTTACAGTACTTCTTGAACTCGTTCTTTATTTCTCCCTATTCTCAATATCTCCAAACTGAATCTTCAATGAATGTAAACGCTTCTTCCTTCTTTCTTTAAAAGTATTTTAAAACATGTTAAAAGGCTTCACTTTACATATTTCTCAATCAGGAGTACCTCCCACGTTCTTCTTTTACACCACGACCTATTGCCCTTCTTCTTAGTCTTCTTCTTCACAAACATCATTTGAATTCAACAAAAAATTTTACCCACACATCTCATGATCTTTGTCTCCATTTGTCCAATTTGGGAATCTTGAGAAGTCCAGTTTGCAGAGGTTTTCTACACAAGACAATCAAACCCCTTTCACGTCCTTTAATAGCGCCAGTAACACCCCCTACCTCCTCTACATCTCCTATAAGCCCATGTCCTTCAAACCCTACCCCTTCTATGTTCCCCCTCCATCTCTTCCCTCTCTTCAAATGGCACCACACCATCTCCTCTTGTGAGAAGGATGAATTCCTCAATTCCTGTGCTTACTTCCAGATCTTTAGCCCCCAACTCCTTGGTCTCTGTACCCTCCGTACCCAGTCGTACCCAACTGCTCCTGGACCCTGTGTCATTTGCACCCGAGAAGGTGGTAACGTTTCTGGCAACCCTCGACTCCGATTATGCAATGAACCAGACGGCATCAGCTCACATGGCCTAAAAACCCACTCTGCTGCTTTTGCACATCCTCTCTCTGCCCTTTTCATCTTACTATTTGTCCCAGGTCATCTTACATCTGCTAGGAAACTCACCATCATTGCATTATATAAAAAGGTGCAAAAACTGATCCCCTTAACTACAGACCTATCAGCTTCATTCCAATCACAGTCAAGGTTATGAAATCCTTCCCTTTTCCTTTTCTCCAAAAACTTCATCTCAGATCGCCAATTTGGTTTCAGACCAGGTCATTCATTACCTTGGACATCCTGCTTCCTTTCTACCAAAAATGGATGGAGGCCCTCAATATCACACATGAATGAGTTCAGGGCCATCTCTACAAATATATATTGAGCTTTCAATACGGTAGTCTGGCATCCTGCCTTTCTCTTCCAACTCTCCACCTATGCTATCCAAGGCCAACTGAGCACGTGGCTGACCGACTTCCACTACTCTCGTAGCCATCGTGTGGCTCTCAATGGAATCCTTTCATCTCCTCTCCCTGTCAAGGCTGGAGTGCCCCAAGGCAGTGTTCTGGGCCCAGTCCTATTCCTAATCTTCATCAATGATTTATCTGACTCTCTGGAAAATGCCCTCTATCTATTTGCTGACGACTCCACCCTCTGCCGTGACATCCCTCCTCCTTCAGAAAGACAAGCGGCAGCCTCTTTCCTCTCTTTAGACCTTGGAAAAATCACAAGCTCGTAAAACACTTGGAATTTGTCTTTCAATCCAGACAAATCTTACACTCTCACAATCTCTCTCCAAAAGGACAATCTGGCAAATCCTCATATCTACTTTCTCAACGATCCTCTTGAGGAGGTTCAATAACTCAAACTCCTTCCTGGTTCTCACTCTCAGCCATATTTCTTGGGCAAACCACATTTCTATTTGGCCTCTAAAGCCAGCACTGACTCAGCATCCTGCGTCATACAAAGTCCTTCCTTGGCACAACTGAACTCTTATCCACCTATAAGGCCCTCATCCACAGCTCGATGGAGTACTGCTCTCCTCTCTGGACCAGTGCCCCTCCATCATACATTGCTCAGCTTTATGCCACAGAAAAAAAGGCCTTCACGGTTATTGGAATCTCCCACGATGAAGCTGAGTCTATGTACCTATCACTTTCTCATGGCAAATTACAAATATGATCGCCTAACCATCCGGTGAAACTCAAAATCCAGAACCACTACTCACCTCCACACATTGGTCCTCTTTTTTCCCACCTGTGGAACCAACTTCCACATTCTCTTCAACTTCATTCTACGCTCCAGGTCTTCAAGACAGCTGTTTAACCCCACCTCCGATCACCTCCCTCCACCCCCATCCAAGACCGTGATCTTTTCTACCCCCATTATCACATCACCCCTTATCCACCCCAAAACCCAAACCCTCAAACCCATCTCCTTCCAAATTTTAGCTTTTCCTTCCTGAGAGTTTGCTTCTGTATCCATCTTGTCTACCCCAGCGTCCTTCCCTACTCCTCATTCCTCCCCACGCCCATTATTTGTCCAAGTCTTCCTCTAATTTGTCTTTCAACACTGCTGTTGGTGTTTCCCCCCACTCGCTACTGTTTTGTTCCGTGCATCCTGATCCGATAATTGTTGTAGCTCTTACACCAGCCTTGGCTCATACAAACTAGAGGTTCCAGGGAACCTGAACTCAACTGGTCTATATCAATATGGTTAAAAAAACCCAAAAAAAAAACCTTTAGAGGCCATTTTTCCCTGCAAAGCGGGGGTTGGCCTTTTTCGGGAACCGTGGTTGTTGTTGTTTTTTGGTCCCCTTTTTGAAGCAATGTTTTACGGCCGGATGCCCTTCCTGACGCCAACCGTTTTTGCCGCCTTTAACGACAAACAGGGAATTACCAGTGAACTGGTACTCAATTAGCCGACCTCGGAAGGATGACAGGCTGAGTCAACCCCCCTGGCATTAATTCAGCGATCGACCGGGATTCGAACCCAGGATCGTAGGTATCCTAAAGCCGGCACCCTAGCCGCTAGCCCAACACCAGGGATTGGTTAGGTTAGACCATCAATATGGTCTAATAAACACCATCAATATGGTTAGAATATGCATAATAGAACCACAAACGATATAGTTTATATGTGCTAAAAATATATGACAAAAATTGATTTTTCATTATGGCCGCCCTGCCACGCCCATTTTTGGGCGTGCAATGCCCAAATGCAATCCCAAACTAGTTTATGTCTTAAAGATGCTGCATAACAAGTTTCATCAAATTTCATCAATATTTGTGACTTTTAGAGCATAGACGTCGAATAGTTTACAGACGACAGACAGACAGACAGACGACAGACGGACACTGGGTGTCGACAAAAACTCAGCTGGACATAGTCCAGTTGAGTTAAAAAACTATATACAAAAAAACAACAACATTTCGTCGAGTCCAAAATTCTGATCCACCTGCTAGAGACGTGGTTCAGCAGATACTCCTTCAACATGAAACTCCACTGAAAAGCAATATTCAGAAGGGAGGCTTTGGCCAAGCTTGTGTCTAGTCGTAGCCAACCATGGATCCGAGTTTCAGTTTCCAGGTGAAGCACCTCATTACAGACACGTTCATAGCTGTCCACTTGCTCTCGGAACCGCTCCATAGTTGGGTGGCGCTCTGTGAGAGCTTCATCTCCCACCATTAAAGTCCTATCAACACAAAACAATAATACATACAATTATATGAGAAACAAATTGAGCAGCTTCCACAGATGGAATTGCTTTATCAATATGGAATGGAATTGATATACCTTTGGAATATTTCCTTCAGCATTGTTGCCTCGACAAAAGGCGTTTATCTTTGAAGTTTGGCCAAGGATGAAGATGTTGCCGTCCCAATTTCAATTTATAATTCGCCATTACTAAAAATATATTGCTCGACAATATAATATATAATTTTACGTTTTAATGTATTTTATCATTTTTGTGATGAATTTGCTTATTTCATTTTGAAAATCCATTTATTTTCAGTTTGATCATGAAATACAGTAAAAGAGACAAAAAATTAAAAATCACAATAAACCCTGCTTGTAATAAATGTTCGTTTTTCATAAATCATCCACTTTCTAAACTCCCCCCTCACCCCTCCCCTCCTAAACTTCCCCCTCACACCTCCCCTACTAAACTCCCCCCTCACACCTCCCCTCCAAAAATCCCCTCTCACTACCCCCCCTTCAAATTATCCCCCCTCGCCCCTCCCCTCCTAAACTCCCCCCTCTCCTCTAAATCTCGCCCCTCTCCTCTAAATCTCGCCCCTCTCCTCTAAATCTCGCCCCTCCCCTTCAAAACTCCCCCCTCACCCCTCCCCTTCAAAACTCCCCCCTCACCCCTCCCCTTCAAAACTCCCCCCTCACCCCTCCCCTTCAAAACTCCCCCCTCACCCCTCCCCTTCAAAACTCCCCCCTCACCCCTCCCCTTCAAAACTCCCCCCTCACCCCTCCCCTTCAAAACTCCCCCTTCACGCCTCCCCTTCAAAACTCCCCCATCACCCCTCCCCTCCAAAACTCCCCCCACCCCTCCCCTTCTAATCTCCTCCCCCTACTATCTTTCTCCAATTCTCTCCCCTCCCCCCTCATCCTCAAAGCTGCCTCCTCCCCACTTCCTCTCCGTTACATCACATACCTCCACCTCCTCCAACCTTCTACTTTGCTCTGCCCCCCTCAAACAACACCTCACTGTGCCTCATCCCATCACCATCAAACCTTTTGTCCTCCTCATCCTTCCCTTTCTTCTAACTCTTCTGCAATCTCTGACACACTATCAACAGCTCTCCCGACCTCCTCCTCTTCTTCTCCCTCATCTTACCCTACACCTCCCCTCCCCTGTCTTGTACCCGATGCTCCCCCTCCCTCTTTCTTAATGGTATGGACCTCAAACATCCGGGACCTTTGCTCAAACCTGATTAATCTCTCCATACAGGTTGCTTCTGACAAACCAAACGTGATCTGCTTTAAAACATAAACTTTCCTCCTTCAAGATGTCTCTGATTCCTTAATATCTCTTCCTGGTTACTCCCTCCTCCGGTATGATAGACCTGAGCCTCGTCCTGGAGGGGGGGGGGGGGGGGGGGGTTGCTATCTTTATCAAAAACTCTCTTCCTCACTCTGCTTGCCCTGCCCTCACTCTACCCCACCCCCAGGAGTACCTCTGGCTACGGCTTCCTCTCCGCTCCCACCTTTTGTTCATATGTGTTCTGTATCGTCCTCCAAACAGTGATGACCCCATTTACATCTCCCTGTTTGACAACATGGACCAACTTCTATCGACTCATCCCAACTCTCTCTTCCTCATATGTGGCGACTTCAACTGTCATGCCAGCTGGCTGGGTGTGAGTTCCTCTCTCACCAGCCATGGCACCTCAGCAAAGGACTTCTGCGACTCATTGGGACTGACACAATCTGTCAATTTCCCGACCCGGATCTCAGCCAATGGAGTATCTTCTCTTCTAGACTTGGTTATGACTAACTTCCCTGCTAATGTCTGCTGCTCTTCTTCTGCTCCAATCGGTTCTTCTGATCATGTGCTTGTTAAAGTGGACATCTCTCTGGCCATTCTCAGAGAGCCTCCTCAGCGTCGACGAGTCTGGCATTTCACTCAGGCCGACTGGCGCGGTCTTCAAGCAGCCATCAATCATCTGGACTGGTCTCCCATCTCCACTGCCTCTGACATCAATTCTTCCTGGGAATTCTTCCAAAGCAAACTGCTCTCTCTCATGCACAGATTTATCCCATCTCATCTTCAGTTGTCATACCCTTCCTCCCATCCATGGTACACGGAATCTTGTGGTGAGGCAGTTGCCCTGAAACAACTTGCCTTCACCTCATGGAAGGCAAATCCAACTAAAGGCAATCTCATTTCTTTTCACAAAGCTCGGAACAAGTGTGTCTACCCTCAGGAGAGCCAGGAAACAATATCTCTTTACTCTCAAGACTGAACTCTCAAACCTGTCTCCCTCCTCCAAATCCTGGTGGCATCTGGTCAAATCTGTTTCTGGTGTTTGTTCCCCCTCCATCCCCTCCCTTACCTCTTTTCTACCCCCCGTTAATTCACCCCAGATCCACTTTTTTGAAATACCGACTTCTTTCCTGGAAGTCCTAGCAGTGTCCATGTGTTTTATATCTCTCCCACACCCCCCACCCCTTCCCATGTTTCCTCTCTCCAAGCCCTCTCCTTCCCACAGATCTCCCGATGTCTCTGTTCTCTAATGTTGTACTTGTGTGCTTCCCCCTCTCTCCCCCCCGTCTTGTCTCCCGCTCCCTTTATTATATGTTTTATGTGTCCCTTTGTTTTTTTGTGATTAATGTTAGCTCTTACACGAGCCTCGATCTTGTATACAAAAAACAAAACAAACAAAAAAACGGTTATTCCCGCTACCATTGCTAATTGTGACATTGGCATTTGTCCAATCATACAGGTATGTCAGATAAAGTCACATGGGCAGGTCACTGTAAGGCACCTGTTTCAATGGGTCAACAACAATTGTACCTCTTAAGGAGGTTTTGTCATTGAATTTTGATTGGACCTTCATGATGGTATTTTATATCTCCGTTATTGATGGATGTATTGTGTGGTTTAAAAGTCTCAGGAGTTTAAAATAAGACATTATAAGCTGCAAAGCATAGCTAACCAAGTAGGTAAGCACCGAGAGAAAAAAATTTGATATAATAATAATAATAATACATTAAACAAATAAATGTCTCAGTTGTGTTGTAACTAAGGTTAACGACATAATACAGGCTAAGGAGCATCCACTGAACAATAACCATCATTGGATGAGATCAGGGACAAGACCAAGAACCCTCTGATGTAAAACAACGTTATTCGGCTTCTCGTGAGGTTCCCACCGGAAACCTATTGTTCTTGTAAGGATTATTATTCTCAAACATTTTGTGGAGACAATTCCGAAAAATCCCTGATAGCTAGCTCTATGAAACATGCTCATTATATGTAGATACCAATGTAACTTAGTGAATCATCAATTTTGTTTTGCATTTTTGACTTACATTGGCTGCCGTTGCCGATGATGTCATAAACCTTAAACATCTTCTCCAGAACCGCTGAACGGATCAAAGTGAAATTTTACAAATATGATCGCCTAGCCATGGGGATAAAAGTTTGCGGAAAGATACATCCTCGGTCACATGGTTTGGCGGCCATATTGGATTTAAAAATAAAGATTTTAAAAAACCCACTTCTCCGAAACTGCTTATCTGATCAATACGAAAGTTGGAACACGTGTTTACATTCCGATGGGAGAAAATATTTGCAAACGATGACGTCATCAATCATGTGGTTTGGCTGCCATTTTGAATTTAAGCAAAAAAAACAAAAAACAATGACATAATCAGTCACGTGGTATGGTGGCCATCTTGGATTTAATGGAAAAAATTGAAAATCTATATCCCCAGAACCGCTTAACCTATCCAAACCAAAATTTACAGATATGATCGACTACCCATGAGGAAAATATATTGAAAATTATGACGTTGAATTCAGTCATGTGGTATGGTGGCCATTTTGCCTGGAAGCTTATCATCACTGCTCGCAGTTCTACAGGATGTCCACAAAGTCACACATCATAGGAAATTATTTAATTTATCTAATGTATTTATATTTTAATGTAATTTTTTTTCAGATTTTATAACTTTATCCTTCACGGTTTTATTAACTTTATTCAAAATTAATAGTTTTGAGATTGGTGGGACATATTTCGAACAACTGCTGTACACAACCTTGCAAATAAATGTTTTGCCTATGATGCGTGGCTTTGTGGACACCCTGTAGTTTAAATTGTTTTGTTCCACATTCTGTCAGAGTTTTTAATTAATCATGATAATCAAGGGGTTTGCATGGCTTGGGAGGGGGCTGATATTACTGTACGTGGTAGACGTTCTGCATTTGTATGTTTGGTTTTATGAAGTTCCTTTTAGTGTTTAATGTCCGTGTGTAATGTACACGTTTTATTGTAGTGTTTTCATGCCTAGTCTGTGTTTGTGAACTTGTATTTAATGTTTATGTTTTGGTGTTTTGTTTGTTATATGTTAATTGCTTGAGATTTGGTTTGTGCTGACGCCTTTTTATTGATTTTTAAATATCTTATGCGTTTTTAAAGTATTTAAGTACAAATTTTATTTGGTTAAATTTAGTGATTCAATGGAGCTTTTCAGCTTTTTTGACATGTAAAATTTCCATTTTTAAGTGGTGAAGCCACTTCAATATTTGGCTATGTCCATCTCTCAAAAAATTGAAGAACAAGAATCTTTCTAACCCACTGGGTTTAATTCTAAAGGGTTCTAAAATGTAGTTCTAGAGGTTTCTAAGGGATAATTCTAAAGGGTTCTAAAGGTAAATTCTAAGGGTTCTCAAGGGTAATTCGAAAGGTAAATTCTAGGGATTCTAAAGGGTAATTTTAAAAGGTTCTAAAGGGTAATTCGAAAGAGTAATTCCAAAGGTAATTCCAAAGCATCATTCCAAAGCATCATTCCAAAGCATCATTCCAAAGCATCATTCCAAAGCATCATTCCAAAGCATCATTCCAAAGCATCATTCCAAAGCATCATTCCAAAGGGTAATTCCAAAGGGTAATTCCAAAGGGTAATTCCAAAGGGTAATTACAAAGCTTAATTCCAAAGGGTAATTCTAAAGGGTAATTCTAAAGGGTAATTCTAAAGGGTAATTCTAAAGGGTAATTCTAAAGGGTAATTCTAAAGGGTAATTCTAAAGGGTAATTCCAAAGGGTAATTCCAAAGGGTAATTCTAAAGGGTAATTCTAAAGGGCAATTCTAAAGGATAATTCTAGAGGGTAATTCTAAAGGGTAATTCTAAAGGGTAATTCTAAAGGGTAATTCTAAAGGGTAATTCTAAAGGGTAATTCTAAAGGGTAATTCTAAAGGGTAATTCTAAAGGGTAATTCTAAAGGGTAATTCTAAAGGGTAATTCCAAAGGGTAATTCCAAAAGGTAATTCTAAAGGGTAATTCTAAAGGGTAATTCTAAAGGGTAATTCTAAAGGGTAATTCTAAAGGGTAATTCCAAAGGGTAATTCCAAAGGGTAATTCTAAAGGGTAATTCTAAAGGGCAATTCTAAAGGATAATTCTAGAGGGTTCCAAAGGGTAATTCAAAAGGGTAATTCCAAAGGGTAATTCTAAAGAGTAATTCTAAAGGCTAATTCTAAAGGGTAATTCTAAAGGGTAATTCTAAAGGGTAATTCTAAAGGGTAATTCTAAAGGGTAATTCTAAAGGGTAATTCTAAAGGGTAATTCCAAAGCTTAATTCTAAAGGATAATTATAAAGGGTAATTCTAAAGGGTAATTCGAAAGGGCAATTCTAAAGGATAATTCTAGAGGGTTCTAAAGGGTAATTCTAAAGTGCGATTCTAAAGGCCGATTCTAAAGGTTAATTCTAAAGGGTAATTCTCAAGGGTCATTCTAAAGGGGAATTCTAAAGGGGAATTCTAAAGGGTAATTATAAAGGGTTTGTTTCTAGGCCTTGCCTATTTGATATTAAAAATGCCAAATAAAATGCCCAAAAAATGGACATGGGTGTGATTTTTGTTTTTAAAGTGGACAATAAATGGAAATTGAATGCAATTTATGGGGTGAGGTTTTGGTCAACATAACCAACAAATACAGACTTGGCATTTAATATGGAATATATATTTTTTCTTGACTTGGGTTTACTTTCTTAACTCAGTATATCAATCTGGTGAGTTTCTTTTACACTTTGGCGATTTATTTGTTAAAAGAACCATGTCACTGATTGTCTGTCGCAGCAAGAAGTCAACAACAGGATTATATCACAGGTGGCATGGCAAAATGTACATACAGGTGCATTTGATGATTGGCTTCACAGTCGGGTATACAAGGGTTGTTGCGTTCTGTATTAGTGGAAAACAACTGCTGCACGTCTCCAAAAGTTATTGCCGCTTCCTCTGGAGATGGTCTGTCAATTCGACAATGCTGTTTGTCATGGAGTGGTGGCTTTACGAAATTACGGCATGAAACAGCGTGCTATTGCTCGGCAGTATGGCATCACTCAAGGTCAGGTGTCAAAGATCCTGAAACGAAATGCTCAGAGGGGTGTCCCAACTCCAATACCGAGGCCAGGACGTCCCTGCAGAACCACAAGGAGGGATGATCGCCAGCTGCACCGGTTAGTCCGCAATGGCCGTACCAAGTCAGCTAATCGGCTTAGGGCTGAGTGGCAGCAACTGACAAATGTGCCTGTATCCAGAAGGCTAGTCAACCAACGACTGGTTCAAGAAGGCTATCGTGCCAGGCATCCCCTGAGAAAGCCACGCCTGACCAGACAACACCGCCAGCGCCGATTGCAGTGGGCCAGAGAGCACCATCAATGGCAGCCAGGACACTGGAATCACGTGATCTTCAGTGATGAGTCTAGATTTCTGGTCTATCGTCAAGATAGCCACGTCCGAGTGGGCAGACAAGTGCATGAAGCCTACAACAAAGATTGTATAGTGCCAAGAGTCCAAGCTGGAGGTGGTGGGGTGACCGTTTGGGCTGCTTTTCATGCAGGGGGCAAAATTGACCTGGTTGTTCTGAATGGAAACCTGAACCAGTTCAAGTACAGGGCCATTCTCGAAGAAACATTGCTTCCATTTGCTCGTGCAGCCTTTCGAGGAAACTTTGTCTTCCAAGATGACAATGCACGGCCTCATCGTGCTCGCATGATCCAACACTTTCTTGCTGACCGTGGTGTAGAGCATATGGAGTGGCCTGCCATGTCCCCGGATATGAATCCGATAGAGAACTTGTGGGCAGAATTAACGCATCAAATCGACCACTTGGACCAGCAGCCGACCTCTGTGCGTGAATTGCAGCAGGCTATTGTCACTGTTTGTCGTTAAAGGCGGCAAAAAGGGTTGGCGTCAGGAAGGGCATCCGGCCGTAAAACATTGCTTCAAAAAGGGGACCAAAAAACAACAACAACCATGGTTCCCGAAAAAGGCCAACCCCCGCTTTTTTTTTTTTTTTTTTTTTTTGTATACAAGATCGAGGCTCGTGAAAGAGCGAACATTAATCACACAGAAAGACAAACCGACACATAAAACATATAACATCGGGAGCGGTAGACAAGATGGGGAGAGAGGGGGAAGGACACAAACACAACATTTGAGAGCAGGGACCGAGAGACATGGAGACATCGAGAGATCTGAGAGAGGGCGAGGGCTTTGGGGGGGGGGGGGCATGGGAAGGGGGCGGTGGGAGAGGTATAAAACATATGGACACTGCCAGGACTTCCAGGAAAGAAGTTGGAATTTCAAACAAGGTGGATCTGGGGTGAATTAGCGGGGGTAGAAAAGATCAAGGTTTTGGATGGGGGAAGATAAGAGATGGTGGTGAACAGCTGTTTTAAAGACCTGGAGGGAGGAGTGGGATTGAAGGGAGTGAGGGAGTTTGTTCCAGAGGCGGGAGAAAAGAGGAATGAAAGAGTGAAGGTGAGCAGAGAGCCGAGATTTTGGCAGTTTAACCATCAGAGGGTTGCTGGCAGATCTTGTGCGACCTGTAGGAATATTTGGGGGACAGAGCACAGAGAGAGCTGGGGGTGCAAGGCCGGAGAGGAGTCGGTAGAAGACAGAAAGACCACCGACCTGCCTGCGGTGAGTGAGTGAAAGGCCCTCAGAGATAGCTTCATCGCGGGAGATTCCAATAATTCTGAAAGCTTTGGTTTCAACAGCGTGAAGCCGAGCTAGGTGTGAGGCAGGAGCACTGGCCCATAGGGGAGAACATTATTCCATTGAGCTGCGGATGAAAGCCTTGTATGTGGTGAGGAGCTCAGGTGTGCCGAGGAAGGACTTCGCACGACGGAGGATGCCCAGTCGGCGACTGGCTTTGGAGGCCAGCTTGGAAATGTGGTTTTCCCAAGAAAGATCATGGCAGATAGTGAGACCCAAAATCTTGAGCGACAGAACTTCTTGGAGAGGATTGTTGAGAAAGTAGATGGGAGGGTTGTCCAGTCGATCTTTTCGGAGAGACATAGTAAGAGTGTGAGATTTGTCAGGATTGAAAGACATGTTCCACTTGTTTGACCAGTCTGTGATTTTGTCCAGGTCTTCAGAGAGTGAGGAGGCAGCAGACTGCCGATCTGAGGGAAGAGGAATGGAGCGGCAGAGAGTGGAGTCATCAGCAAAGAGATAGAGAGGATTTTCGAGAGAGTCAGAGAGATCATTGATGAAGACCAGAAAATTGATGAAGATTTTCCCCTTTGCGGGGAAAAATGGCCTCTAAATGTGGTTATTTTATTTTTGTATTGTCACTGCATGGCAAGCGATTCCTGTCCAAACCTTGGCAAATCTCGTGAACAGCATGCCTCAACGTGTACGTGCTCTCCTGAATGCTCGTGGGGGTTACACGAAGTACTGAACTGTAATTTTACTGTCCGTAATCTCAGTCGTAATTTAACTTTTGTTTTTATTTTAAAAAAATTTGGCTAATGTGCAAAATAAAGAGATATTTCTGGAAAACGTAGAGAAGTTTAACACAGTACTGTCCATGAATTGAGTTCGATATCAGTTTACATCACTTTCAAGGATCAATTTATTTGTTTCGAAATATCAAATGTGGTTTTTGTTTCTTTTAAAGGTCACATTAACAAAATCTAGAATAATTTCGACATAATTCCAATGAACTTTTTGTTCTAAGACATCTTGAAAAGTAAGTTCACCCCCACCAAAAAAATATTCCATATTAAATGCCAAGTCTGTATATAATGTCCCTGTGCATGATGTGCTGCTGCAACTCACCCGCTGGTGCTGGCCAAACGATGTACCTCATCAGCTTCAATGACACATCCATAATGCAGAAACTGCCTTAGGACTTCCTTACGGTCGTCGGTCCACAGATAAGCATATTTTTGGTACACCAACCGAGCCTGCAATGCTTCTTCAGCCGCACTGTGTACCCTTTGTCGTAGGTCATCACACATCTCTACCAGGTCTGCTTGTTCCTCCATCTCCACCTAAACATCATCAGTTTAATTTAACTTTAATGGGTTCATTTTATGTACTAGCAACGGTACCCGCCCTAAGGGCGGGGCTTCAATTGGGAGGCCCAAATGAAGAGGTAAAATATCAGAAATTGAAGGCTTTTTTTATTTTAAACGATTCAGATAAACATCCGTGAAATCATATCACACGCAAATCATCAAAATCTAAACAGTATCTTACTATAATTCACCAAATGTCCCACAGTGATCGATACACTATGATCGTGATGATTGTGATCGTGAATCGTGATCGACAATCGTGTTCACAATCGCTATGTCGTATGTACTCCCGATACGTGTTTCCTTCAGTTGAAATGGGTTAGAATTCTCTCAAGCAGGAATTCAACCCGTGTCCTTATAAAAGGTCTTTGTCCGAGGTCACCGAGTTCGATCGGTCAGCCGTGCAGCGATCGGTGCAGCGGGAAAACAACATCGTCACAATGAGACCAATGAACGTTATGTGAACGCGAATGTTATGCGGGAGTCCAAACCTGAGAATGCTGGAGATGAAAGCTGAAATTGGGAAAACTAAATAGCCTATTTTACTCTTGAGATCCCAGGATTATCCACCCAAAATATCTTTGCGATCGGTTCAGTAGTTTTTACGGTACCTTCGAACAGACAGACGGACATTTGGTGAATTATAATAAGATGTTTAAAGGATAGTCACCACCATGTGCAGCTGTGAGATAATGCAATCGATTGCAATTGTTTAGTTTGTATGCATTGCATCTTTTATCTACCATATAAAACACAATGGCAGTTTGTGTGTTTGTACAGACATCTCTCCCCTTCATAAGGGTAGGTTTTAAAGGCCAATCTTTTCACACGAATGTGCGTTCACTACGGTCTATTTTTGAGGATAAAAATAACTCGAAAACATTTTCATTAAAAGAGTAATTATGTCTCTTCTATTAGAATTGTAGACGGTGGCTTGCAAACCGAACATCAAGGGCGGTGTACAGAAGCTTTTTTTTTTTTAAATAACAATAAATACAAGGCACAAGGACGGTAAATTTGCTGCACGTGATGTGCAATGCGCGTAGAGTGAAACGGGTGTTCCTTTACACCTGTATGATGTCTAATAAATAAAGATATAAGCACACCTGGCACTAGGCTGAGGCTTCAGACTTTGGCATGCTTACGAGGCCGTACTGTCGAATAAAACTGTTCCAACCCGTCATTTTTGATAGGCTTTTTACTCGTATGTAATAAGTGGAAAAGTAAGAACACTCACACTGTCTTTGAATTAATTCAGTAATACTGTACTTATTGAAGTGACATACCCATTTTTCTTGTGGTGATAATAATAATGAGAACGGCACTCAGTAGAGCTCACACCTCCGCCAGGAGGACCAGATTGTATTTTGTATCCCACTGATCGGTCGGATCTGGAATGGGACCTTAACCAAGACCGAATTGGCTTGTTCTTGTCACCCAAACAACTCTTCCACCTAGTTTTGTCCGAATCCGTCCACAACTTTTTGAGCTATTGTGCTATATATCGTTCTTTGCCCTATCTCTCAATAGTGAAGAATCATTTTTAAAATTCTAGTATCCGGATCCGGATCTTCACCAAAATCTAATTAATTTGTCATTGTCAAACACCAAACCGATCCAACAAATTCCGTCATAATTCCAAAGCAAACTTGAAGATTTAGAAAAGAATCCTGCATCTCATTTTCCAAGGCTTTCCATAAGCAAATGTGAAAAAAGTATACCTGATAATGAGAATGTTCACAATATTTATCCAGGCGAGGAATGAGGGTTGAAATTGAAAACACGTCGCAGATTAAGCCATCAACCAAGGCCATTAAACTTGATTCATCATCAGGCTCCAGTGATGGTTTGAACACCAAAAGTGGAGGCTCCAGCTCCAGTGTAAGCTCCAGAAATGGCTGCGTACACATCACTGGATCTTCAAACAAAAACGGGGAGAGAAAGAGAAGGTAAATATAAAAGCTTTATTATGATAATATGGAGAAGACAAATTAATAATTTTGTCAAAAGGTCAAAGGTCAGCGTCACATAAAATTGTCAATTTTCATCCAATTGACCGGAAATTTAAATTTACCATTTGAGTTTTGCCATCAAATGTTCAACAAAGCTTTATTATGAAAATATGGAGAAGGCAAATTAATAATTTGGTCAAAGGTCAAAAGGTCAGAATCACAAGTCATCAATTTACATCCGAATGATCTGAAAATTTAAGAATTTGCATGTTGGGTCCCAGAATTTGTTCACCAATCAAAAGCTAGAAGCTGATTCATTTTTAGATCAAAATCACAAAGGTCAAGGCTGCATAAAATAATCAATTTTCATTTTTTTTCTTCTTTTAACTGTTTTCAGAAGAAGAAGACGTCGGAACACAAATGGATGCAGACGGTCTTTGCATTTTTCAGATGCTTTCAAGTTACCCTCTCCAGAGGGTCCGTTTGTTTGGGTATGCTTTTCAGTTCCACAAGAATAGAGTAAAAATGAATACTAGGTACCTGTGTTGTTCAGCAGGAACCTCAAAGAACACTCAATGGCAGCGAAAACGCCATCTGCAACGAGCTCATCGACGTGACGCACATACATTTTCCAGGCCTCTAGATTTTTGTCTGCCTCAAGTAAAGTTTGGTTTTCCTGTCAGACAGAATTATATAAAAGATCAAAACTGACCAAGCAATGCCACTGTTAGTTTCGACATTCAAACTTTACAAAAGCCGCATCAAAGTGAGCAGAATTGTACAACTAAAGCCTTACTTTCCGATATTTTAAATTGTTAGGGCATTTTTAGTGACCTTTGACATTTGATCCCTTGACACCAAAATAAAACAAGTTCATCTTTGCATCATAATACATATTTGTACCAACCTTGGCCAGAATCTGATCACTGGTTCACAAGTTATCGCGGTAACAGTATTTTTACCTAACATGACCTCTGACCTTTTCCCTTTGACCTCGTGACCCCAAAATCTAATCAGTTCATCTTTACCTCATTATACGTAACTGCATTATGTTTGACTAAGATCCCTTCAGCCGTTGTCACGTTATCGCGGTAACGAAAACCTATCACGGACGGACAGACAGCCGGACGGACAACCTGAAAACATAATGCCTTCGGCGACTTCGTCGACTCCGATGCCGGAGGCATAAAAACAGTTTGACCAGAAGGTAACCTAGTGCTGAGCACACGTGAGTGATGGCCTGAAGGTTGTGCATTCCAGGTAAGCTAAATTTTGATATCAATTTGATAGTGTTGATAGTGTTGTACACTATCAACAACAATATCAGTTGATAGTGTTGATAAACTATCAACAATTTTGACTCCTAACTTTGTTTTTGTTACATTGATCTAAGGCTCAGGCAGAAACCTGTACATATATCATATGGAGGGGAAAGACATTAGGAGACATCAGTGTACTTTTACATGAATTTTTTTATTTTATTTTTTTGTATACAAGATCGAGGCTCGTGAAAGAGCTAACATTAATCACACAAAGAGTCAAACCGACACAAAAAACACAAAATAAGGGGAGCGGTAGACAAGATGGGGAGAGAGGGGGAAGGACACAAACACAACATTTGAGAGCAGGGATATCGAGAGAACTGTGGGAGGGAGAGGGCTTGGGGGGAGGTGGGAGAGGTATAAAACATATGGACACTGCAAGGACTTCCAGGAAAGAAGTTGGAATTTCGAAAAAGTGTATCTGGGGTGAATTAGCGGGGGTAGAAAAGATCAAGATTTTGGATGGGGGAAGATAAGAGATGGTGGTGAACAGCTGTTTTAAAGACCTAGAGGGAGGAGTGGGATTGAAGGGAGTGGGGGAGTTTGTTCCAGAGGCGGGCGAAAAGAGGAATTAAAGAGTGAAGGTGAGCAGAGAGTCTTGATTTGGCAGTTTCACCAGAAGAGGGGTGCAGGCAGATCTTGTGTGACCTGTAGGAGTACTTGGGGGACAGAGCACAGATAGGGCTGGGGGGCTAGGCCAGAGAGGAGTCGGTAGAAGACAGAAAGACCACCAACCTGCCTGCGGTGAGTAAGTGAAAGGCCCTCGGAGTTAGCTTCATCGCGGGAGATTCCAATGATTCTGAAAGCTTTGGTTTCAACAACGTGAAGCCGAGCGAGGTGTGAGGCAGGAGCACCGGCCCAGAGGGTGGAACAGTATTCCATTGAGCTGCAGATGAAAGCCTTGTATGTGGTGAGGAGTTCAGGTGTGCCTAAGAAGGACCTCGCACGACGGAGGATGCCCAGTCGGCGACTGGCTTTGGAGGCCAGCTTGGAAATGTGGTTTTCCCAGGAAAGACCATGGCAGATAGTGAGCCCCAAAAGCATGAGTGACAGAACTTATTGGAGAGGATTGTTGAGAAAGTACATGGGAGGGTTGTCCAGGCGGTCTTTTCGGAGAGACATCGTAAGAGTGTGAGATTTATCAGGATTGAAAGACATGTTCCACTTGTTTGCCAAGTCTGTGATTTTTGTCCAGGTCTGCAGAGAGTGAGGAGGCTGCAGACTGCCGATCTGAGGGATGAGGAATAGAGCGGCAGAAAGTGGAGTCGTCAGCAAAGAGATAGAGAGGATTTTCCAGAGAGTCGGAGAGATCATTGATGAAGACCAGAAAAAGCACAGGGCCCAGAACACTGCCTTGGGGAACTCCAGCCTGAACAGGAAGAGGAGATGAGAGAAACCCATTCAGGGCCACACGTTGATCGACCAGAGAGGAAGCCCACAAGCCATGCGTGGAGATTTCCGTGGAGATTTTCCATGACCTGATCTAACATGTTACAATGTCATGCATGTTCTGATCCTTTCAATGACCTCATCTAACATGTTATAATATCATGCACGTTCTGATCTGACGTGTTATAATATCATGCACGTTCTGATCGTTTCAATGACCTAATCTACCATGTTATAATATCATGCACATTCTGATCTAACATGTTATAATATCATGCACGTTCTGATCTAACATGTTATAATATCATGCACGTTCTGATCGTTTCAATGACCTAATCTACCATGTTATAATATCATGCACGTTCTGATCGTTTCAATGACCTGATCTAACATGTTATAATATCATGCATGTTCTGATCTAACATGTTATAATATCATGCACGTTCTAATAGTTTCAATGACCTAATCTAACGTGTTATAATATCATGCACGTCCTGATCTAACGTGTTATAATATCATGCACGTTCTGATCTAACATGTTATAATATCATGCACGTGAAGCACGCGGTGCTACGCGCGCGACTTGCTACCAAGGAGGAAGCGGACAACGCGGTAAGTTTAATGTTCTTTATTCAAAGAGGTCACTGTAGCACTGGCGCGCTCCGGGCTGTGCGCCCGGTGTATATCCTGAGGCCACGCCTACCCCTTGGGCGTGGCCGCCGCCCACTTGGTGCGCGGAATGATGTCACCACGCCAGTGGGCTTTCGTGTCCGCCACACGCGCCCCCCCAGAATTCCCGCGCACCTGGAGGGCCAGTTTGCGGGGCAAACGGATGACCCGGCCGAAGCGCCCTCTGGCGACCGGCGGCGTCCGGGGTGCAGGGATGCCAGGTGGGATGCCCCCGGCTGTACCCGGGATGGGTGCCGGACTGGGGGGCGGCGTGCCTGCGGTGCTGGGCGGTGCCGGGGGTCCGCCCGCAGGGGGGCGGCCCCGACGCAGGGGCCGAGCCACCGGCGGGGGGTGGTCCACGTCGAGGTGGGCCGGCTTGAGGCGGTCTATGGAAACCCGGTCAGGAGTGCTGCCGATGTCCAGGGTGAAATGTTTCACCCCGGGCTCCAGCACGCGCAAAGGCCCGTCGTACGGGGGCCGCAGTGGTGTCCGGTGGGCGTCGTGCCGGACGAAGGCGTACTCCGCGGTGCGAAGCTCCGGGGCGACGTGTGTAGGAGTGTGCCCGTGGTGCGCCGTCGGCACCGGGGCGAACCTCCGGGCGGTCTCCTGCAGCGCAGAACGCTCCTGCGTCACGGACCAAGGTGCCGTGGGGTCTGGGAGGAACTCGCCCGGCACCCGCAGCGGTTGTCCAAAGACCAACTCCGCCGCGGATGCGCGCAGGTCCTCCTTGGGCACCGTCCGGAGGCCCAGCAGGACCCAGGGGAGCCTGTCGACCCAGCCGCCGTCGCGGAGGGTGGCCCGGAACGTGGCCTTCAACGAGCGGTGGAACCACTCGCACAGGCCATTGGCTTGGGGGTGGTAGGCCGTGGTTCGGTGCAGCTGGACCCCGAGCCCCCGCGCGACCGCGGCCCAGAGCTCCGAGGTGAACGAGATGTCCGAGGGGGCGCCGAACCGGGCGACCTAGGTGGCGATGAACGCCTGCGCGACGTCTGCCGCCGTCGTCGCCGCCAAAGGCATGGCCTCCGGCCACAGGGTGGTGCAGTCCACCATGGTAAGGACGTGGGTGAAACCCCGTGAGGGGGGCATAGGTCCCACTCGAACCTACGTGCCGGCACCGTAAACGGGGCCAATGGGGCCTGGGTATGCTGGTGCACCTTCGCGCGCTGGCACGCGAGGCACGTCCTGGTCCAGCCGCGGACGGCCTTCCGGAGGCCATGCCAGACAAACTTGTCGGCGACCAACCTCTGGGAGGCCTTCGTGCCCGGGTGGGACAGGCCGTGGATGGCGTCAAAAACCTGGCGCTGCCAGCCTGCGGGCACGATGGGGCGAGGCCGCCCGAGGGAGACGTCGCAAACGAGGGCCGTGCCCGCGCCGTCGAAGGGCACCTCGGTGACGCGGAGGCCCGTGACGGCGGTCCGCAAGGCCTGGACCCCGGGGTCGGCGGCCTGGTCCGCCGCCATCCGGGCATAGTCAATGCCAAGGTGGACTGCGTGGGCGACGGCCCGGGAAAGGCAATTGGCCACCGGGTTGTCCTTTCCCGCGACGTGTCGGATGTCCGTCGTGTACTCGGACACGGCCGCGAGATGACGCTGTTGCCGGGCCGATCACGGCTCGGCGACCTTGCCCATCGCGAAAACCAGTGGCTTGTGGTCGACGAAGGCCGTGAACGCACGTCGCACGGCCCTTGAGCAGATGGCGGAAGTGCCTGACCGCCAGGTGAAGCCCAAGCAACTCGCGGTCGAAGGTACTGTAACGGCGTTCGGGCGGGCGAAGCTGCCGCCTGAAGAACGCCAGCGGTTGCCAAGCTCCACGCACCCATTGCTCGTGCACCGTGCCCACCGCGTAGTCCGAGGCGTCGGTGGTGAGGGCGATCGGTGCATCGGGCGCCGGGTGCGCGAGCATGGTGGCGTTAGCCAAGGCAAGCTTCGCGCCCACGAACGCCGCGTCCATCTGCTCGGTCCAGTTGATGTC
Organism: Myxine glutinosa; assembly: GCF_964187855.1. Classification (NCBI taxonomy): domain Eukaryota; kingdom Metazoa; phylum Chordata; class Myxini; order Myxiniformes; family Myxinidae; genus Myxine; species Myxine glutinosa. Next base: position 22,285,751 of record NC_136269.1, read on the forward strand.
ACCTTTGCCCGGCTTCCCCCGGAGGGCCTCGTGTAAGGGGCGCATGAGCTGGGCGATGCGGGGCAGGAACCGATGGTAAAAGTTTACCATGCCCAGGAACTCCTGGAGCCCCTTGATTGTGCGGGGGCGCGGAAACCCCTTCATCGCCTCCACCTTGGCCGGTAGGGGGACGGCCCCGTGCCTGGTGACGCGGTGCCCCAAAAAGTCGATTTCAGCGACACCGAACCGGCACTTGGCGGGGTTCACGATCAGGCCGTGCTGGCCCAGACGTTCGAAGAGCGTGCGGAGATGGTGAAGGTGCTCTTCGTGGGACGCGCTGCCGACGAGGATGTCGTCCAGGTATACGTACAAAAAATCCAAGCCGCGCAAGAGGCTGTCCATGAGGCGCTGGAACGCCTGAGCCGCATTTTTCAAACCGAAGGGCATCCAAAGAAATTCGAAAAGCCCGAATGGCGTGATGACAGCCGTCTTCAGGATGTCCTCCGGCCTGACAGGGACCTGATGGTAGCCGCGTACGAGGTCCACCTTTTAAAAGAAGGACATATTCGCCAAGCGGGCGGAAAGGTCCTGAATGTGGGGGACGGGGTAGCGGTCGGGGGTGGTGGCGTCGTTGAGGCGCCGGTAGTCCCCGCATGGTCGCCATCCCCCGCCGGGCTTGGGCACGATGTGGAGCGGGGACGCCCACGCGCTCTCGGAGCGCCGCACGATGCCGAGCCGCTCCAGCGTGGCGAATTCCGCTTTCGCTACCGCGAGCTTCGTCGGCTCGAGGCGGCGTGCCCGGGCGTAGACCAGTGGCCCGGCAGTGGGGATGTGATCTTCCACCCCGTGCTTGACGGTCCCCGCCGAGAAGGTGGGCCTCGTGAGGGCCGGGAAACCCGCGAGGAGGCGGGCGAATTCGTCCGCTGCCGGAAGCGTACAGATGAACCTGGCCGGAACGGAACCGCTCAGCAAGCCGCTCGGCGAGCCGCTCGATGAGCCGCTCTGTGAGCTGCTCAACGAGGCAGTCAGCGCACACGCGAGCGAGCTGAACGTCTCAGCCTGGACAAGCCTTCTGCGCTTTACATCGACCAGTAATCCATTAGCACATAAGAAGTCCGCGCCGAGCAGTGCCATGGGCACGTCGGCCGTAACGAACGACCAATGGAAAACCTGCCCTCCGAACCGCAGGGAGAGACAGCGTTTTCCGTACGTGCGTATAGACGTACCATTGGCCGCAAGCAGCGTGGGACCTCGGCCCGCGGTGTGCTTGTCGGATGTACCGGCAGGAACGACACTCACCTGCGCCCCCGTGTCACACAGGTAACGGCGCCCGGACAAGGTATCTGTTATGTACAGAAGGCTGTTTGAATTGCCGACGCTCACCATTGCCACCGAGCGCCGGCTCGCCCGTTTCCCGACCTGCCGAATGAGCACGGCGGGCGACACTGCCGAGCCTCGTGGCCGAACTTGGCGTGGAAGAAACACCAGGCGGGCAGCTGCGGCGTCGGAGGCCGCGGTTTTCTTCGCGGCGGTGGCGGACACGAGGTGCGGTGCATCTGGGAAAGCCTCGGGAGCCTCGGGAGCGGCAACCGTGCCAAGACTCACCTGCGTGTCCAAAGCCGCGTAGTATTTGTCGGCCTCGGCAGCGAGCGCACGGGGTTCCGTTAACGCAGAACCAGCCAAAGCGAGGCGGACTCGTGCTGGCAGCTGGCGTCGAAATAACGCCCGGAATAGAGCGTTCGGGGTTACGTCGCCCATGAGCGCCAGCATATGGTCCATACGGACCGACGGTCGCGTGTCCCCAATCTCGGGGAAGTCCAAGAGGCGATGCCCGTGCATCCACCGTAAGGGCGAACGTGGCGAGGAGGAGACGCTTGACCGCCTCGTACTTGCCATCGGCAGGTGGATCCCTTAGGACCGATACGACGTGGGTGGCCGTGCCGGGCCCGAGGGCGGCGACCACTTGGCAGTACATGGTCTCGTCCACCGTGATGCCTCGAAGTCGGAACTGGGCTTCTGCCTGCAGGAACCAAACTTCGGCTTGTGACTCCCAGAATTCGGGGAGCTTGATGGAGACCGCGTTGTTAGCCATTGTTGCGGCGGTTTCGGGTTGTCAGCGACGGCTGACTCGAATGTCGGAGGTCACCAATGAAGCACGCGGTGCTACGCGCGCGACTTGCTACCAAGGAGGAAGCGGACAATGCGGTAAGTTTAATGTTCTTTATTCAAAGAGGTCACTGTAGCACTGGCGCGCTCCGGGCTGCGCGCCCGGTGTATATCCTGAGGCCACGCCTACCCCTTGGGCGTGGCCGCCGCCCACTTGGTGCGCGGAATGATGTCACCACGCCAGTGGGCTTTCGTGTCCGCCATACACGTTCTGATCGAACGTGTTATAATATCATGCACGTTCTGATCGTTTCAATGACCTAATCTACCATGTTATAATATCATGCACGTTCTGATCTAACATGTTATAATATCATGCACGTTCTGATCTAACATGTTATAATATCATGCACGTTCTGATCGTTTCAATGACCTAATCTACCATGTTATAATATCATGCACGTTCTGATCTAACGTGTTATAATATCATGCACGTTCTGATCGTTTCAATGACCTAATCTACCATGTTATAATATCATGCACGTTCTGATCGTTTCAATGACCTGATCTAACATCTATATTATAATAGCCGTAGATGATTCTGTCTGTCTGTCTGTCTATCTGTTGGGTGTCTGTCCGGGGTGTGGCTTACTCGGTTTGCAGAGTAGCTCCACCCATAGCTCCACCCATTCTGGGAGTGGCTATAAACAAATATCCACCATTTTATTAACTCGCATAGCTTTGAGTCCTGTTTTGTAGGCCCGTGGTGTCTTGCTCTCCCCCAGTTTTATTTCAAATCAAATCCGATAAATCATTTCATTTTTCACAGTCGCTAACATAGTTTTGACTCGGTTGAAAAAAAACGGGAAGAAAATCCGATGAAAGTTGCCGTTTATAGAACGAAATGAATTCTCAAAGGCCTGTAACTTCAAGGCCATTGAGTCTCTCTCACGCCTTTATCTCCAATCTAACTCACCATATGATTTCATTTTTATCGATGGTTTTACTTTTAGACTCGGTGTCAGCAATAATTGAGAACAATCCACACACGCGGGAAAATGCAGAGATATATTTTTTAAAATCGCGTCATGGTGTATCATACACCGCCCAACATGACACCGACGGCAACGTGTCTATACATCTTAAAAATTCGCTTTTGCTTTTCCGTTATGATATATTACTATTTCGTTTGATGATAGTCGTCACAAAAACGTCAACAATGATGCCGACATATATTTCTTCGTTTTTATTTCATTCAACATATTAGCCGGAAGTAAAATATGTTTCAGGAAATTACCGAGAGATATTTCTTCGTTTTTTTTATTAGTTATGTGCGCATACACTTTAAATAGGTTTATTTGAAATCTTTAATTTTCCACAAACATTCCACACACGTGGGAAAATGCAGAGATATATTTTTTAAAATCGCGTCATGGTGTATCATACACCGCCCAACATGACACCGACGGCAATGTGTCGATATCTATTTTAAATTCGATATATCATTTCATTTTTCACAGTCGCTAACATAGTTTTAGACTCGGTTGAAAAAAAACGAGAAGAAAATCCGATGAAAGTTGCCGTTTATAGAACGAAATGAATTCTCAAATGCCTGTAACTTCAAGGCCATTGAGTCTCTCTCACGCCTTTATCTCCAATCTAACTCACCATATGATTTCATTTTTATCGATGGTTTTAGAGTCGGTGTCAGCAATAATTGAGAACATTCCACACACGCGGGAAAATGCAGATATATTTTTTAAAATCGCGTCATGGTGTATCATACACCGCCTAACATGACACCGACGGCAACGTGTCGATACATATTAAAAATTCGATATATCATTTCATTTTTCACAGTCGCTAACATAGTTTTCGACTCGGTTGAAAAAAAACGGGAAGGAAATCCAATGAAAGTTGCCGTTTATAGAACGAAATGAATTCTCAAACGCCTGTAACTTCAACTTCAAGGCCATTGAGTCTCTCTCACGCCTTTATCTCCAATCTAACTCACCATATGATTTCATTTTTATCGATGGTTTTGGACTCGGTGTCAGCAATAATTGAGAACATTCCACACACGCGGGAAAATGCAGAGATATATTTTTAAAAATCGCGTCATGGTGTATCATACACCGCCCAACATGACACCGACGGCAACGTGTCGATATATATTAAAAATTCGCTTTTGCTTTTCCGTTAAGATATATTACTTTTTCGTTTGATGACAGTCGTCACAAAAACGTCAACAATGATGCCGACATATATTTCTTCGTTTTTATTTAATTCAACATTATTAGCCGGAAGTAAAATATGTTTCAGGAAATTACCGAGAGATATTTCTTCGTTTTTTAAAATTAGTTATGTGCGAATACACTTTAAATAGGTTTATTTGAAATCTTTAATTTTCCACAATATAATTTACTTGCCATTTATCATTTGATGATTACGAGACAAATTCCTCTTGAGGATCGTGACAATTTATGCGCTGCGTGGAAACTTCTATTTCCAAAATGAATGAGACTATCGATGAAGAACGCAGACTTGAACAGGATGCAGCAAGAAAACGAATGAGACGGGCGAACGAGTCCATCGACGAACGTCAATGCAAACTTGCGGGGTCACCCGTGGGAATCCCACGGGCATGGATGTGTGTGACATTTCGACATATTGAGTTCGATGCTGCACATTCATTTTTACAAAATGGTTACTGGCAAGTCATCAGATCCAGAAATGGTGTAAAAACCACCGTTTAGAGGCCATTTTTCCCCGCAAAGCGGGGGTTGGCCTTTTCGGGGACCATGGTAGTTGTTGTTTTTTTGTCCCCTTTTTGAAGCAATGTTTTACGGCCGGATGCCCTTCCTGACGCCAACCCTTTTTGCCGCCTTCAACGACAAACAGGGAATTACCAGTGAACTGGTACTCAATTAGCCGACCTCGGAAGGATGACAGGCTGAGTCAACCCCCCTGGCATTAATTCGGCGATCGACCGAGATTCGAACCCAGGATCCTAAGCCGGCACCCTAGCCGCTAGCCCAACACCAGAAATGGTGTCATGAACACAATTTATTTACGCACAAGCACAAAAGCAAGACGGGCCGATTTCCGATTCCGACGGGCCGACGGGCGAGACGGGCCGATTTCCGATTCCGACGGGCCGATTTGGAGCAAGAAAAAGAACGAGACGGGAGCAAAAGGAGAGAAACGAGACGGGGAAAGCCGATTGGAGAGGCGAGTGAGGGGCGATTGGAGAGGAGTGTGAGGCGCGATTGGAGAGGAGTGTGAGGCACGATTGGAGAGGAGTGTGAGGCGTGATTGGAGAGGAGTGTGAGGCACGATTGGAGAGGAGTGATTGGAGGGGAGTGTGAGGCACGATTGGAGAGGAGTGTGAGGCACGATTGGAGAGGAGTGTGAGGCGCGATTGGAGAGGAGTGTGAGGCGCGATTGGAGAGGAGTGTGAGGCGCGATTGGAGAGGCGTGTGAAGGATTGGAGAGGAGAGGAGTGTGAGGGATTGGAGAGGTGAGGGATTGGAAAGGAGAGGGATGTGAGGGTTTGGAGAGGAGAGGAGTGCTAGGTGGAGAGAGGAGAGTGTCAGGTGGAGACAGGAGAGTGTCAGGTGGAGACAGGAGAGTGTCAGGTGGAGAGGAGTGAGGGGTCACATATTATGTGAAATAAATAAATTGTGTTCATCACACCATTTCTGGATCTGATGACTTGCCAGTAACCATTTTGTAAAAATGAATGTGCAGCATATAACTCAATATGTCGAAATGTCACACACATCCATGCCCGTGGGATTCCCACGGGTGACCCCGCTAGTGTTATAATATCATGCACGTTCTGATCGTTTCAATGACCTAATCTACCATGTTATAATATCATGCACGTTCTGATCTAACATGTTATAATATCATGCACGTTCTGATCGTTTCAATGACCTGATCTAACATGTTATAATATCATGCACGTTCTGATCCTTTCATCGACCTGATCTAACATATTATAATATCATGCACGTTCTGATCTAACATGTTATAATATCATGCACGTTCTGATCTAACAACAACACAACATGCATTTTAAGGCCATTTTCCCTGCTAGAGCGGGGGTTAGCCTTGCGGTCCCCATGACAATCTTCTCCATTTTGCCCTATTTTCTGCATCTCTCCTTGTTAACCCCCTTGCCCACATTTCTTCTTCCACCATCTTTAGCCAAGTCTTTCTCGGTCTTCCCCGTCCTCTACTTCCTTCTACATTAATCTGATCGTTCGATAATACGTTCGATAATACGTTCTGATCTAACATGTTATAATATCATGCACGTTCTGATCTAACATGTTATAATATCATGCACGTTCTGATCTAACATGTTATAATATCATGCACGTTCTGATCCTTTCAGTGACCTAATCTACCATGTTATAATATCATGCACGTTCTGATCGTTTCAATGACCTGATCTAACATGTTATAATATCATTCACGTTCTGATCCTTTCATCGACCTGATCTAACATGTTATAATATCATGCACGTTCTGATCTAACATGTTATAATATCATGCACGTTCTGATCTAACATGTTATAATCTCATGCACGTTCTGATCTAACATGTTATAATATCATGCACGTTCTGATCCTTTCAATGACCTAATCTACCATGTTATAATATCATGCACGTTCTGATCTAACGTGTTATAATATCATGCACGTTCTGATCTAACATGTTATAATATCATGCACGTTCTGATCGTTTCAATGACCTAATCTAACATGTTATAATATCATGCACGTTCTGATCTAACATGTTATAATATCATGCACGTTCTGATCTAACATGTTATAATATCATGCACGTTCTGACCTAACATCTTATAATATCATGCACGTTCTGATCGTTTCAATGACCTAATCTAACATGTTATAATATCATGCACGTTCTGATCTAACATGTTAAATTATCATGCACGTTCTGATCTAACATGTTATAATATCATGCACGTTCTGATCTAACATGTTATAATATCATGCACGTTCTGATCGTTTCAATGACCTAATCTAACATGTTATAATATCATGCACGTTCTGATCTAACATGTTATAATATCATGCACCGTGTTATAATATCATGCACGTTCTGATCTAACATGTTATAATATCATGCACGTTCTGATCTAACATGTTATAATATCATGCACGTTCTGATCTAACATGTTATAATATCATGCACGTTCTGATCTAACATGTTATAATATCATGCACGTTCTGATCGTTTCAATGACCTAATCTACCATGTTATAATATCATGCACGTTCTGATCTAACATGTTATAATATCATGCACGTTCTGATCTAACATGTTATAATATCATGCACGTTCTGATCTAACATGTTATAATATCATGTACGTTCTGATCTAACATGTTATAATATCATGCACATTCTGATCTAACCTGTTATAATATCATGCACGTTCTGATCTAACATGTTATAATATCATGCACGTTCTGATCTAACATGTTATAATATCATGCACGTTCTGATCTAACATGTTATAATATCATGCACGTTCTGATCTAACATGTTATAATATCATGCATGTTCTGATCTAACATGTTATAATATCATGCACGTTCTGATCGTTTCAATGACCTAATCTACCATGTTATAATATCATGCACGTTCTGATCTAACATGTTATAATATCATGCACGTTCTGATCGTTTCAATGACCTAATCTACCATGTTATAACGTCATGCACGTTCTGATCGTTTCAATGACCTAATCTAACATGTTATAATATCATGCACGTTCTGATCTAACATGTTATAATATCATGCACGTTCTGATCGTTTCAATGACCTAATGTAACATGTTATAACGTCATGCACGTTCTGATCTAACATGTTATAATATCATGCACGTTCTGATCGTTTCAATGACCTAATCAAACATGTTATAATATCATGCACGTTCTGATCTAGCATGTTATAATATCATGCACGTTCTGATCTAACATGTTATAATATCATGCACGTTCTGATCGTTTCAATGACCTAATCTACCATGTTATAATATCATGCACGTTCTGATCGTTTCAATTACCTAATCTACCATGTTATAACGTCATGCACGTTCTGATCGAACATGTTATAATATCATGCACGTTCTGATTTAACATGTTATAATATCATGCACGTTCTGTTCTAACATGTTATAATATCATGCATGTTCTGATCCTTTCATCGACCTGATCTAACATGTTATAATATCATGCACGTTCTGATCTAACATGTTATAATATCATGCACGTTCTGATCGTTTCAATGACCTGATCTAACATGTTATAATATCGTGCACGTTCTGATCTAACATGTTATAATATCATGCACGTTCTGATCTAACATGTTATAATATCATGCACGTTCTGATCTAACATGTTATAATATTATGCACGTTCTGATCAAACATGTTATAATATCATGCACGTTCTGATCGTTTCAATGTCCTAATCTACCATGTTATAATATCATGCACGTTCTGATCTAACATGTTATAATATCATGCACGTTCTGATCTAACATGTTATAATATTGTTACGGAACCCAACGTCGGCCTATGGTTCCCCTTTGAGGGGGGATTAGTCCCCTTGTTTGTTACTGACCGACGTGGTCCCTGAAGCTGCACCGCGACCTCCGGAAAGGCCGGTGAGCAGCTTCGTTCGTGACCGCGGATAAGATGTTAATTTGCCGAGCGGATGGCAGCCGCGGCCCGAACCGTTAACAATGACTAGACCCGATTCCTTAATGTTGGCCAAAATCGTGCCACAGGTGTCCAATGAGGGAAATCACAAAGACGACACGGATGTGAAGAAGAAGAAGACGAAGGCAAAAAGGGTTTGAAAATGCTACTATATTTATTCCTACTATTTACAGGACCAAAATAACCAAGGAAGAAGGAAAGATAATAAAATAAAGACAGAAGGAATCAAGGAGACACTGCAACGCTAGCTTACCTACAGTCTTAATTAATACCCCAGGACAAGACATACAAAACGGACTACGAGCAAACTCACACGAATGGGGAAATTGCAGGCAGGAATGGAAGGACTGGAAGGAGAGGAAGGTCCAACGGGAACCAGAGCTGGAGCTTGATCCCGCACGGGACGTCGGGCGGGACCTCGACGGCCACCGATGCCACCGCAATCCGGCTCCCGCGTCGCAGCGGGTCGAAACTGCGTGGTCTCAAAGCTGGTGGTGGTGGACTCCAAGCTGGTGGTGGTGGACTCTCTGTGGTGGACTCAACTCATCTGCTTAACTCCTCCTTGACGCATGCTCGTGGGGATCCCTTACTCATCTCCCTCTTGCGCGATCTTCGCACGCATATCTCATCCTCAAGCGCGGGTGTGACACGCCCTCGTCGGTTTCGGTCCAGCCCTCCCCCCGTGCTCTGTGACCTTATATGGCAATGCCACGGGCTTGCCTCCTTATTTGGACATGGAGCCGAACGGCGCGCCCCTCGTGGTGAGCTACGGGCTTGTTCCCTTATTTGGGCATGGGGCTGAACAGCCCCGCCCCTCGTGGCGCGCCCTGGGCTTGCCTCTTCCCGGCGACCCCGCCCCTCCTGTTCAAACAGAGCACGGAGCATATATTCACTATTTGCAGCGAAATGAGAGGGCGCGCACCCCACGCTTGTGAAGCTGCTTTACCCAGAGAGGGAGTTTGGGCTGGGAAATGTAATTATTGAAGGGGAGCTATTCTTATTTGATTCGGTGCAATGGAGTGTCAATTAATGGAAGACACAGCCTTAACCTACATAGAATAAGGAAATAAACTACCAACAAGCAGGAAATCTATGATTGGCTAACGCGATTGTATATGACCTAACTAAGGGACGCCCTATGACCTTTATACACAACTGGAGGAAGGAGGGTGATATTTTTACAACAATAAAAAAAACACAATTCTCATATCCACAACACTGCACCCTCCTCCTCTTAGGCACGTCCCGGGCCTATTACTTTTACTTTTAGTGTGGCACGTAGGTGTAGTTCCCTCTATATTTAACCTGACCCTGAGTGTGACAGTTTTAAAACACAAATAAATATGTCCCACTGCTCCATTGCACCCTGCCTAACAGACTCATGCCCACAGCTAACCGAATTGCGGAATTGTCTTCAAACTATACATTTACGATGGGGGAGTATTATTTACAACGATGCTTTTTTATTTACAAAACGCAACCCAGGACCTGTGATTGTTCTTTGTTCTTTTGGGGGGGGAGACAGTCTGCCCTGCATCGACGCACCAGAAAGCACCCAAAACGCACCAAAGCACCCTCAAGCACCAATCGGTGCACAGTCATCACAGTTCAATAAAAATAAAAACAACAAACCTTTGGTGGTGTCTTGCTCTTCGGCTCCCTCTGCTGGCTATTGTTATCTTCCAGATGTTGTCAACTTCGTCATTTTCTTACTGGCGGCCTATTTGGACATAATAAAACTTGCACAGAAAACGTGTCCGTTTTTTATTTATGGCCCACAGGGCCGGCTATTGTGGTTCACCTGTGTGGCATCGGTGCCCTGTGACCAAGGTCCGCCAGCAAGATCTCGGGCCTTCATAGCCGGTTCCAGCAGAGGGGCCATGCCCCAACCCATGGGGTCCATCAGTGGTGCTCAGCCACAGACATGTGGTCCATACGTGGTGCATCGATGCAGACAGTTGTGGTTGCGAGCGTTTCGGGCGCACAATGGCGGACTCCCGCACGCTCCCCTCGGTGCCCAGTGGCGCACAGTCCTCGTGTGGGAGACAAGGGGGGGGGAAAAGACAGGTGAGCGAGGGGTAAGGTCACAAGGGTACACATCAATAAAGGCAATGCAAGGCGAGGTGCGTATGGAGACGGAGCGGAGAAAAGCTCGTCCCTACCGTACGTCCCTCCCCCCCCCCCCCTCCCCCGTTACCTACTCTACCCTTGCCCTTACCCCATATTTACAACAATCTACACATTTACAAATTCGTCACTAATGTCTCGTCATCCCCATATTTCCCCTATAACAAATTCGTCTTCACAATCCCTCGAACCAAAATTTGCCATCACCAATTCATCATCAATCCTCATAAGGAGGGAGAGATGGAACAACAGCACAATGTCACACCCACGTCATGATGCGTCTCGCATTCCAAACATTTGCACAAAATAATAAAAACCACCTGGCATGGTGTGGAGGTACGTCACCTCAGGTGAGTGGATGTAGATGGTGCGAGGAGATTTCCATCCTAACTATCCTCTAACTGACATTAACACACTTTACACTACCCGGGGTCTTTCCCTGCCAATCCATTGGCCAACTTACACTATGGTTCTAAAAACCAATTCCCATTGACCAAACTGTGGTGCTTCTCAATTTGGGGTCTCACTCCCCCGATTCATCTCCCGGTGCCCTTGCACAATTTCCGGGCTGAGTCGTGTAGCTCTCCCAGCAGGTCTACCCACCTGCACACCTCCACCACTGTAGTTGCCACCCGAGCTTACCTAGCTCCTCACCCTAACCTATCTAACTGGGGAAGGCCCCTCCTGGCTCTATCACCCCTCGGTGCCCTCTCTGGCACTGGGCTACCCGGGTCCGTCCTCCGGATCCTCGGGCCCCATCCACAACAACTCTACCGGCTCCCAGAGCCCACCTGCGGCCTCACCTGGCCGACATCCTCACAGTGGTGGAGTGCCCAACCAACTACACACACTAACAGGCCACACGCCCAGCCATTTCCACGTCACTAATGCACCCATCCAAACATCATTCTTCCACCACGCACCACAGATGCCAATATCCAACCACAATTTACCTGTACCCTCTACCTAACACTTACACTACCCTCCCCGGGTATTCGTGATGGGGGTCCATCCTCCTTTCCCCCATCCACACCTTCGCACCATCCACTCCACTCCACAGTTTCCACCATACTCACTCCACGACCATCCATTCCATACTCCATATATTCCATACCATTTATTCCATACAACCATTCTCCATTCACCTGTAGTTGCACACCTGTGCAATCTCACCTGGTGCCACCTGCACCCTCCTTCCTCCCTGGACCATTTGGTCAACACAACACACATCACCATCACTCACTCATACACTGCTCCATACACCTGTTCAGTTGCACACCTGTGCAATCTCACTTGTTCCTTACTCACTGCTCCATACACTTCCATGCTCAATACACTTCTGAATACATTGTTACACACACACACGGCATCATCTGAACTACCTGGTGCCCTGCTAAAACTCGCGCTTCCCAGTCGCCCCTTATATTATTGCGCTCCCTCGTCATTATCATCCAAACTAATCTACCTGCATCCCCACTACAGGTATCATTGTCACTACTTAAACTTACAGTTACCTATGGTCAATCTCTAGGTCCCTACACACGATATCCTAACCCTCCCGGGCTAGTTTTCACTGCCAACCCCCATAACTAGTGCTCCTTTGCCCCCGCTGTGAGGGATGGCAGAGTTGCCACTCCTCTACATCGGGCATCTCCCACTACCAATTTGGCTCATCCAATTGCAACCAATCAAAAATTTTCCAATTACTGCCAATTCTATTCACTTTTCTAAATTTCGGATCAAAAACACTATCCTCATCAGTCTACTCACTGGAGCCTCTCGGTGCGCCAATTCATTTACAAAGCTCGGCTTCGCAAAGCCGAGCAATGAACGCGGGTGGTTTGGTCGCCTGCAGGTTGAATCCGTCCGGCTTTCGGTTCAAGGGAGGTGGTTTGGTCGGGCCGAGATTCCACGCACCATCTCGGCGCGGTACCTCGCGGTCCTGGGCCCGATGGCTCAATCTCTCCTGGTCGGAACCCCGCCCCCGCCAGGGGGCACCGTTCCGCTTCCTCCTCCTCGCCCTTGAACCGGACCGGTCGCCTTGCCCGACAAGGCCCGGACTCGACCGTGCGGGGCGGGGCCAGGCCCGAATCGTGCGCGACGCTCCGAAGCGGGGCGACGCAGCATCGATCCACGCGAGGCTTCGCATCCAACAAAGCGCGCCCCGCGCGAGGCTTTGCATCCAACAAAGCGTGCCGCGCACCGAGCGCCCGCTATCCGTCGCCCTAACTGCTAACCCGGTCAACGTCGATGCTTCACTTGCATGCTCACACCACGCGACCCGTTTCACACTCACAAAGCCCGGCGTTCCAACGCTGTCCATACATTCCATACACTCCGTCCATTCCACCAACGCACTCCCTGTTACACACCACACCTCTCGCGCACACTCGCCGTTCGCACACTCCCTTAACACACCTCGCGCACTCTCCCCCCTCGGTACGTACCCCGTACCACTCACCATGGGCGTGCACTCTTGCATCCACCCACTAACGCGCTCAGATGGGCTCTCCCACACCCGCGCCACAACCAACTCAGGTGTGCTTCCTCGCACACGTTCCACCACCACCTTACTCTCCGTGTCACACTCACCCTCGCACGTACACTCCGTATCGCTCTCACTCCCTGTGTCACACTCCGTACACCCCGACGTGCATTCTCGCTCGCACTCGGTATCACTCCCACACTTTATAACACGCTCACTCTTTGACGCACACTTTTTCCTCACACGCGTGCCATTTTTACTCACACGGGACCCTTCACCAACGCCAGGGTGCCATATCGATCCCAATCGCGCGACAATTTTCTTCGCGCCAAACCCCCTCTTACAAAATCTCCCGGCACCACATACAGCCCGTCTCACCTTCGGGGTTCTTCTTCCTCCCTGCACCAGCACCTGCAAATCTTCATTTGGGTTATGAAGCACAGCATCGTGATGTGAGCACGGACTTTGTACAGTTTCCATTCCTTCCTCCGATTCCTGGGCTACCTCCGTCGTGTCTTCAATTTCAATTCCCAGCACTTTTTCTTTATTCACCACGATGACCGCTGGCTTTATTAAAATTCCCTCTTCTACCTCAGCAGTCGCCGGCTGCCCCATACCCCGGGTCACGATCTCTATACCCATCATTTTACCCGCGCTTTCCTCCACCTCGCTCAACCAGCGCTTCTTGACCCGCGTTACCTCCTCGTGCACCCGTGTGCTCCTCCCGCCCAACCTGCGGTTAACCTCCTTCTCAGCCTCCCTTACCTCGTATGAGGCTCTGTCCCTCGCCATTCCCTCAGTTATTTCTTTCGTTTCCCGTGATTCGTTTTTTACTTCCCTTATTTCCTTCATGAATTGCGCCATGAAGGCTCGCATGTACCCTGGCATCTCGGGCTCGGCTGCTGCGACAACGGGCGCGGCTAAATTTGGTGCCGCTACAACCACGTGCGCGAGGGCGCCATTTTGCGCACCTGATACCTCCTCAACCACTTCACCATTGTTCTCCTCCTCCATTTCCTCCCTGTGGTCCTGGGTTACCCCTAACCCCTCTTCTAATTCCCCCACCGGCATCCGATCATCTTGACCATCCATGGCATGATTTTCAAATTTCGGATTTTATAAAACAAAATTTCGGGCCACTCGTAATTTGAGCGCGCGTAGCGCTTCAGGTCCGTATCTCACTCCCAGACACCAATTGTTACGGAACCCAACGTCGGCCTATGGTTCCCCTTTGAGGGGGGATTAGTCCCCTCGTTTGTTACTGACTGACGTGGTCCCTGAAGCTGCACTGCGACCTCCGGAAAGGCCGGTGAGCAGCTTCGTTCGTGACCACGGATAAGATGTTAATTTGCCGAGCGGATGGCAGCCGCGGCCCGAACCGTTAACAATGACTAGACCCGATTCCTTAACGTTGGCCAAAATCGTGCCACAGGTGTCCAATGAGGGAAATCACAAAGACGACACGGATGTGAAGAAGAGGAAGACGAAGGCAAAAAGGGTTTGAAAATGCTACTATATTTATTCCTACTATTTACAGGACCAAAATAACCAAGGAAGAAGGAAAGATAATAAAATAAAGACAGAAGGAATCAAGGAGACACTGCAACGCTAGCTTACCTACAGTCTTAATTAATACCCCAGGACAAGACACACAAAACGGACTACGAGCAAACTCACACGAATGGGGAAATTGCAGGCAGGAATGGAAAGACTGGAAGGAGAGGAAGGTCCAACGGGAACCGGAGCTGGAGCTTGATCCCGCAAGGGACGTCGGGCGGGACCTCGACGGCCACCGATGCTACCGCAATCCGGCTCCCGTGTCGCAGCGGGTCGAAACTGCGTGGCCTCAAAGCTGGTGGTGGTGGACTCCAAGCTGGTGGTGGTGGACTCTCTGTGGTGGACTCAACTCATCTGCTTAACTCCTCCTTGACGCATGCTCATGGGGATCCCTCACTCATCTCCCTCTTGCGCGATCTTCGCACGCATATCTCATCCTCAAGCGCGGTGTGACACGCCCTCGTCGGTTTCGGTTCAGCCCTCCCCCCGTGCTCTGTGACCTTATATGGCAATGCCACGGGCTTGCCTCCTTATTTGGACATGGCGCCGAACGGCGCGCCCCTCGTGGCGAGCTACGGGCTTGTTCCATTATTTGGACATGGGACTGAACAGCCCCGCCCCTCGTGGCGCGCCCTGGGCTTGCCTCTTCCCGGCGACCCCGCCCCTCCTGTTCAAACAGAGCACGGAGCACATATTCACTATTTGCAGCGAAATGAGAGGGCGCGCACCCCACGCTTGTGAAGCTGCTTTACCCAGAGAGGGAATTTGGGCTGGGAATGTAATTATTGAAGGGGAGCTATTCTTATTTGATTCGGTGCAATGGAGTGTCAATTAATGGAAGACAAAGCCTTAACCTAATACACAGAATAAGGAAATAACTACCAACAAGCAGGAAATCTATGATTGGCTAACGCGATTGTATATGACCTAACTAAGGGACGCCCTATGACCTTTATACACAACTGGAGGAAGGAGGGTGATATTTTTACAACAATAAAAAAACACAATTCTCATATCCACAACAATATCATGCACGTTCTGATCTAACATGTTGCAGTATATTGTCATGCACGGTATGATCCTTTAAATGACCTAATCTAACGTAAGTAATCGTAATAATATAATTGGCAATAATAATTCGGACAATAACATGACTCCCCATGCCGCTTCCGTCGTGAACGGGTGTACTAGTAGACAGAAAAGCACACCACCGAGGCTCACAAACATGTACCATGTGCAATGCCAATAGCAGTTAGCAAATACATGACATTAAATTATGAAAATCCTAGCTACCTGGAGTAATTGATTAGGTGAGAGCTGATTGGTTATCCCTCCAATTACGGGTGAGAGATGTGAGTATACACACACACACACACACACACACACACACACACACACACACACACACACACACACACACACACACACACACACACACACACATATATATATATATATATATATATATATATATATATATATATATATATATATATATATATATATATATATATATAATCAGATAAGAGTGAACCAAAGTTTGATGAACCTGAGAGCAACTTCATATCCATCACCTGGAGCAGAAGATGTAGCCTACGTCCGGTGTGTGCCACGAGGGTCTGCCACTTCTCAAGCTGTTGCTCACGATCGGCCAAGCTAAGAAGGCTCTCATGTTTGCCCTCAAGACGACTGAATACAGGTGAAAGCCAGGAGCTCATGGTGGTGCGCATCACTTCCACATTGTTCTTGGATCTGTACAAGCAGCTTTGCAAGTCTTGAACCCTCTGCTTCAACTCCTGGATGTACTCCCACACACCTGGCCATGCGAGATAATAATGGATAAATATGTTTTATTGTTTCTGCTTTTACCAAATTTCTGAGCTCAATTATGATTTACGTTTCTTAATGACAACTGTTGCTGCATCATACATCTGTATCTTATGAACTTTTCAAAAAACCGTTAGACGTATTCCATAACATCAGAATATGCTAATGATTGCAAAAAAAAACAAATTCAACGTGTATTTGTTGAGAATCATTTAAAAAGTAAAATTACTTGTAAAAAATATTTTCCTGTCTCTCTACATGGCATGGCATCAATGTGTGAGCCGTCCATCGGATGGATGTTCAACAAGGCATCCCATCTGCCATCCATTGTTGGTGAAAGATATAGTGGAGACATGCTGTCTTTTGCAAAGAGTAGGCGAGCTATCTCTGGCAGCCTGAACAAATTCCAAATTCCTGCTCCAACCTACAGAGGGCACTGCATCAGCGGCACAGCTATGCTCTCAGCAATGATGCAACCAGCAGCCTCAGGCTGCATACAAAATGAAACAAGAAAGAGCAATCAGAGATTGCAGACCCTCGCCAGGACGTTTTTAGTGGTTTTTAAGGCTTTTGTGTTAAAACAAATGTGGCAGCCGAACCACGTGACCGATGATGCCATAATTGTTTTTTACTCAAACAATTTATCCCTAGATGATGCTCAATAAATTTCATCTTGATCAGACAGAGTTTTGTACTTGTCGAATTATGACGTCATAATGGAGACACCTATGACATCATCATTAACAAATGTTATTCCCCATCGAAAGTTCTTTACAACGAGCCATGTGTCGTTTTTTTTGTAAGTAGCGCTTTCGGAGATATAGAGGTGCAAAGTTTTTCGGTGTTTCCAAGATGGCGCCAGTACCACGTGACCTATGACGTCATAATTATTTTTTTAAATTCTACAGGAGGCGCATCCATGGTGCAAATTTCCTGTCAATCGGACCAACAGTTGCAGAGAAAATCATATTTATTCTGTGCGGACAAACAGAGAGAGACAAACGGACTCAAATCCAATACCTTGTCCTATGGCGAGAGTAATAAATCAATCATTGAACTCTGATAATACGTCATATGTCTGGTTGAAATTGAGAAATGATTACTTGGAGAAGGCAGATTATATTTATCCACTGTGGATATCTACACCAACCAAACGAAGTTATCTTCTACTGTTGTTGTTTTGAGGGTCGATCGATGCCACCACAACACAATTTTAATACAGATGATGGCTGCCATCAACCATACAATCGGGCCCACCATGAAAGGCAACATCAGAGTACGACAACACTCTCGATTTGTGGATGTACATTTAATTATCACCTTTACATGGTTTAATACTGCAACTAAATCCCCTTAATCTATCTATAATTCCAGTAATCTCTGTCTGTACGTTTGTCTGTGACCGCTGTTTCTCGACAACCACGGGTCCGATATACTTTTAACTTGCCAGGTATATTGCTGGGGACCCGAGGATGTGCCTTTTCAAGGTTTCATATTAATCGGACAATTACTTACCGAGCTATGTCCAAAAAACGATTCAACCAATCAGAGAGCAGCGAACGATCGCGTGTGCCGAACGTGGCGGACACACTCTGCCTCGGATGGCACATTTGACAGCGTATTCATTTATTTCACGTTGGAAAACTATGTTGCCGTTAAACTATGTTTTAATAAAGTTTTAAAACTAATAAAAACGAATTTGCGATTCATTCGCTTTCCTGCGCGTTTGTGCACGCGATGGCGATTGCTTTACCAAACTCCGGAAGCCGTTCGCTTTGGACCAAACCATTTCATGTAAATAGAGGGGGGGGATATAATTTTAGATATAGATATAGTACGGGCAATGCCCTAGTAAGTGAAATTGCACGAGTGGATGGATACAAAATGGGTGTCTTTCCAATCTGAGCATTGTCACAAAGTAGCTGAAAAGGAAAAATCCAATCTGTGTACAAGTCAGCATCATGGTTGATGTGCAATCCACTTGATAGTTTTTGTTTTTTTGATATTCTTATTTTAAAAAATGAAATTTTAAAAAAATGTGTTCATTTGATATTCTTATTTTTTCATTCGCCCTTCTTCCGTTCCCAATCCACATGAAACCGCATGCACTTCGTCCCCATTTTATATCATTTTGACCCCTCTGTAGGTTTGTTGACCTCTCATGACCTCATTTTTAAAATCACTTTATTGGAAGCAACAACTTTTACCTCCGCTACCGGAGGTGGATGGAGGTTATGTTTTCACCCCTGTCTGTTTGTCTGTGAACAATATATCTCAAAATGTTGTGGACGGATTCGGACGAAATTTGGCAGAGAGGTAGCGTATGTGACAAGGACGAAATTATTACATTTTGGTGAAGATCTGGATTCACATCTGGATCTGTGAAATTTT
Source organism: Myxine glutinosa (assembly GCF_964187855.1). Lineage (NCBI taxonomy): Eukaryota > Metazoa > Chordata > Myxini > Myxiniformes > Myxinidae > Myxine > Myxine glutinosa. The sequence continues at coordinate 22,304,984 of NC_136269.1, forward strand.
AAGTGATTCTTCACCATTGGGAATTGGGACCATTGGGAGCCTTCACCATTGGGAGCCTGGTGTTGGCTTAGCGGTTAGGGTGCCGGCTTGGGATCCTGGGCTCGAATCCCGGTCGATCGCTGAATTAACGCCAGGGGGGTTGACTCAGCCTGTCATCCTTCCGAGGTCGGCAAATTGAGTACCAGCTTGTTGGGATGAATGATCCCGGTGTGTACCCCGGTTTAGAATAGGTACACCGTATCCCTGCGCATCGCAAGAGGCGACCAAGGGTTGGCGTCAGGAAGGGCATCCGGCCATAAAAACATTGCCTCAAACAGGGAACCATGATCGTCATGGGGCCCGCAAGGCTAACCCCCGCTCTCGTGGGGAAAATGGCCTTAAAACGATCATTCATTCATTCATTCATTCTTCACCATTGGGAGATAAGGGCCAAAAACGATACTTAGCAGGATATCTCAAAAAGTTGTGGACGGATTTGGATGAAACTTGGTCGACAGGTTGGGTGTGCGACAAGACCAAATCTGTTCGATTTTGGTGAAGATCTGAATATGGATTCGGATACAATAATAATTATTTAATTTTTTTAATGATTCTTCACCCTTGAGAGATCAAGCGCAAAGATATTATATAATATGATATTTAAAAAAAGTTATGGACGAGTTATAAATGAACTTGGTGGATGAGTTGTTTGGTGACAAGAACAAGCCGATTAGATTTTGGTTCAACTCCAAATCCAGACCCGGCCTATCAGTGGGATACAAAACAAACTGTTCAGCCTCACGGAGGTGTGCGCTCTACCCAGCGACGTTTTGGTTGGCATTTCTGCCTGCACCCACAAGCCCGATGTCTGGTCCAAAGAAGGTAAGTTTCGGTGATGATATTGGTGGCTGCAGGTATTTGGGGACATTTACCAAAAAATTAACAAACAAAGCTAGTAAAGACAAGTCAGGAGATGACGATGGTTCACAAACGAGCGGTATTCAATGACAAAGGACTGACTATCAAGTCGATCGTCACGATCATCGACGATTGATGCATCAAATCGGGACCATAATCAGTTATGAGGTAAGTTAGCTACACAATACCGAAAATTCGGTTCGATTCCGACAACTTTGAAAATTTGACCTTTGTGACCTCCAAAGGTCAAATGTCAAAGATTCTGAAATTTGTTGGAAAACTTGTATTTCATGATGTATGTGATAATGTACGATGGCGTAAGACATTTCACCCTATCAGGAAGCGAACAATGTCATAAAACCATCAAAAATCGACTTTTCTAAATTTCGTGACCTTGTGACCTTGAACTTGGGGCGAAAATGAAAAATCGAGCTCCTTGGGGCTAGACACATGACATTGGCCTAACCAAATACCGAAACCCCTGTCAGATTCCACCAACTCCCTTGGAGAAGATGTAGCTTGAACTCGATTACCCCCGAAAAAGACATCTTTTTCGGGCGTGGCTCCGCCCACAATGGGCGCAATACGCCCACTCTAGGCAGGACACAACTAGATCATGATATCAACCTCCCACCCAAGTTTCATCAAGATCGGATGATATCATCGGGTAGTTATGCTGCGGACAGACAGACACACACACACAGACAGACAAACACCCATGACGAATATAGTGGTCACTCTGTTTGATAACTCGTGAACCAATAACGATTATGGCTATGATTACACGGACAACATAGCATACGGTATAGATAACCATACCTGCACTCTCCCAGGTAATGCTGTTCAAACCATCCTCGAGCCTCTGCTCCAGTGCTTCAAGGCATCCATGCACCAGTGGCCGTTCTACTGTAAGCAGTGTGCCAAGTATATCGTTGTATCCATTCGAGAGTCCACTCAGCACTGCGACCCACAGTCGGTAAGTCTCTCGTCGTTCATAAATTTCTTGTGCCAACGCTGGGAGAGGATCAGGTTGCAGGGCCTGCAGGTAGCGCGTTTCTTGCAGGACAGTCAGCAACTGTAAGAGGTACAACAATATTTCATTGTGACAGATCAATGAAAAGATATTTTAGGACTAGTTTATTTTAAAATGAATGGCAAAATCTAAAGCAAAGCTGGTCAAAAGGGAGCAGGTGAGGGACCACCTCAGTTGGTAATTTGCTCATTCTTTTCTATTTAGATCCCCTTAACAACAACAACAACAACAACATGCATTTTAAGGCCATTTTCCCTGCTAGAGCGGGGGTTAGCCTTGCGGTCCCCATGACAATCTTCTCCATTTGCCCTATTTTCTGCATCTCCCCTTGTTAACCCCCTTGCCCGCATTTCTTCTTCCACCATCTTTACCCAAGTCTTTCTCGGTCTTCCCCATCCTCTACTTCCTTCGACATTCATTTCCATCACTCTTCTCAACCAGTCACTTTCATCCTTCCTCAACACATGACCAAACCATCTCAACCTGTTCCTCTTCACAGCATCCATCACAGGCTCTATTCCCATCATCTTTCGCAATTCATCATTTGTCTTCCTCTCTCTCAACGATACTCCGCACATCCGTCGAACCATTCGCATTTCCACCCTTTCCAGCCTTCGTTGCTGCTCTACATTCATGACCCATGTCTTGCTCCCATAAATCATAACACTTCTCACACATGCAGCATACACCTTTCCCTTCAGCTTCAACGACACTCCCCTCATCATCAGCACGCCACTCAATTCCCGAAACTTCTTCCATGCACATCTCACTCGAGCAACCGTTGCCGAGTTTGATCCACCTTCTCCATTCAGCATGTCTCCGAGGTAGCAAAATGTCCCCTTACATCCCCTTAACGAAGGGGAAATTTCCAGATGATGATCAAGTGGTATGAAATAGTTCAGAATTTTGAAATGTCATGAAGTGTAATTGAGATAGACAAGACAAAAATTGGAAAGGTACCACCAGGTCGCTGGATAATGCTATACATGCAGCAGGGATGAGGTTGAATTACTAGACCAGTAAGACTGGTGTTGGCTTAATGGTCAAGGTGGCTGCCTTGAGATCTTAGGGTCTTCAGTTTGAACCACAGTCGTGCCATTGAAATAACACCAGGTGGGTTGACTCAGCCTGTCATCCTTCCATGGTCGGAAAAATGAGTACGGTACCTGCGGCGCTGTATCAAGGCAGGTCAGTCTTTTGGGACTGCCACTGATAGTTTAGTTGCCGACAACCTGACCATGCGGCAGGTAGCACTGGGTTACATGTCTGACATCCCTCACTGGCCTTGCTAGTGGGGATTGTGACTGTGGCAGGTGGCACCCTGCCGAAACTAAAACAACATTTAACAAAGGGGGGATGAGCTCCCTTAGGGAGCCAACAGCCATAGAGAGTACGGAGATGGCGTCTCCTTAAAAACACCCAATTGGGGTAGTGAAAGTTATTTTTCTGCATGGCCTAGTTACCCCCTCCTGCACAGTGTTCCTGTAAAGAAGTTTCCTTGTTTCAGGACCAGATGAAGGGCGTGGCACTTTTTACTCTTCTTCTTTTTCTTTGTCGTCCTTTACAAATTAACGGCCTTCAGCCTTGTTTAGGGTGAAATTCAATTTAAAAATTAAATATCAGCAGCACCGCCGTGCTTCCAGAAATGATGCAACCAGCAACCACAGGCTGCATACGAAACAAAAACGATAACAGTTATTCTTGATATTAATTATAGCAGTGGAAACATTCCAGAGTATAAGTGTGTCTATGTGCTTCAAAGACAAAGAGACAGTTTGTAAAGGACCAAATGTACAATTGCAGAATTGACTCGCAAGGCACAACTGTAAATAGGTAGTTCATGACAGCAAGCAGTTAACCAACAAAGGTCTGCTCATACCTCTCACTGGCAAATGTTTCAGACTCAACAACAACACATAGAGGAGGAAGAAGAGGAAGAAGAAGCATTAAGGGCCATTTTCCCATTTTTTGCAGGGGTTGGTCGAATGATGGCATTCCTCATACGGATCTATCCATTGTGTCAGTTCCGTGCAAACCCAAACATTCCAAATCATTCTGGACATTTTCAATCCTCGTCTTTTAAGGACATTCTCTTGGCTTTATTCCTTCTATCACGAGCATCATTGCTTTCTTCACAGCTTCATCCTCGGACCTTCGTTGTACATGACAATGCCAACCAAGTCTCCTCTTCCTAAATTCTTCATCAGTATCGATTTTTAATCTGTTCCTGAATTCTGAGCTAGGAATTATTTATTTCAGAGACAATACATTTAGCTATCACATCATTGTCATCTCTGTTCTTTCCATTCGCTCATCAAATTATCTTCCTCCAGAAGGTGCACTGTCCTATTTGGAACTGGAACGGCACTCGGTAGAGAGCATACCTCCGTCAGGCGCTGAACACTTTATGTTTTGTGTCTCACGGATATGGATCCGGACATGACCAAAAATCGAATCGGCTTGTACATGTCACCTAACCAACTAACCCACCTAGCTTTGTCATAGGTCGTCCATAACTTTTTGAAATAACGTGTTGTCTGTCGGTTTTAGCCCCAGCACTTAATGGTGAAGAATCACTTAAAAAATTCTCTTATCCGGATCCAGATTTTGATCTTCACCAGAATCGAATCGATTCGTTCTTGTCACACACCGGACATGTCCACCAAAATTCATTCGAATCTGTCCACCGCTTTTTGAGATATCCTAACAGACAGGGGGTGAAAACATAACGTCCATCCACTTTCGCTGATGGAAGTAATGACGACATGTTGAGAGTAATTACAAAAGGTAAACAAGACAAAGCAATCAGAGATTGCAGACCCTCACCCAGGCATGTTTTGAGTGGTTTTGAAGGCTTTTGTGTTAAAACAAATATGGCGGCCAAACCACGTGACCAATGACATCATTTTTTTTTCTCCACCAATTCATCCCCACATGACGCTCAAGAAATTTCATCCTGATCGCATGAAGTTTTGTACTTGTCGAATTATGACGTCATAATGGAGACACCTATGACATCATCATTAACATATTTTATTCCCCATGGAGAGTTCTTTACAGTGAGCCATGTCTGAATTTTTTCTGCGCAGCGCTTTCGGAGATATAGAGGTGCACAATTTTGTGGTTTTTCCATTATGATCGGTTTTTCTAATATGGCTCCCATACCACGTGACCTATGACGTCATAGTTATTTTAAAATATATACAGGATAAGATGCACCTAGGGTGAAAATTTCCTGACAATCTGACCAACGGTTGCAGAGAAAATCATATTTATTCTGTGTGGGCAAATAGACAGACAGACAAACAGACTCAAATGCAATACCCTCTCCTCTGGCGAAGGGCAATAATTCATTAATTAATCCTTAGCAATTTAACGATTAAACCTTTAGCAAGCTATTACCAACTTGGTGGCATAATAGTTAGAGCGTCTGTTTTGAGTCTGGGCAATTGGCATTTGGAACCCCCTAAAAGTGGTACCTGCTGTGGCCTTGCTTTGACGCTTAGCATTTAAAATGGATGGCGGTTCATGTGCAGCCTGTAGCTGCTGTTTGCATCATTTTCTTCTAGGGGTGCAGCAGTGCCGCTGGTACTCATTTGGCTGAACTCAGAAGGATGACAGGCTGAATCAACCCACCTGGTGTTACTCCAGCGGCCTGACAGGGGCTCAAACTCAGGACCCTAAGATCTCAAGCCAGCTACCTTAACAGTTAAGCCAACAAAAGGCTTATTTTAACAGGGTAGAGCATGGATAAACACCCAATCAGTTGGAAACGTTAGCACAGGCTTTCATGGGCCTCATGGTCTCCTCTTGCATTGAAGTTACTTTCAAGGGAACTCATAGTATTATAAGGTATTGATAAATGAATGGGGAAGAACCTCGGAGCTGAAGTTGATGGACAGAAAGCCACTGATTGTGTCTCGCTGAAGAAGAGGCTTTGAGAGATGACACCGAGACATCTTTGCCACGGAGCAAGCCCACTGAGAATACAGTCGTTCTTTGTAGCTGACGAGTATAAACAAGGGGTAGGAGATGGAAATGTTAAACAGGAATCTTCTCGGTAAATAAATGGTGGAACAAATTGTATTTAAATATTAGTCATCAAAAAAATAACAGTGTGCATTCTATCCAATGTTTTCACTCATCGACAAATATCTCACCTCACTAACAGACCAAAGAGATGCCTATACTTGAAGATGACTTGAGAAGCATCTTCAGATTCGAGACACCTATCAAGTCAAAACAAAAACAGCAAATAGCTCTATATATACATATATATATACATACGTATATACACATACACATACATATTGTTATGTTTATGGTGGTAGGTAAAAGAATACCATAGGAGAGGTAGAACTGTATGGGAAGTAGCATGGACCGCGTGACGTGTAGGAGCATTTTGATGTACGTATTAAGTAGGGAGACTGTAGCTTAAGGTTGTTTAATTGTACATCATACGGGGGATGATGCAGTGCTAATTATCTGTAGGGTTTAAGGATAATTTTCCCCAGTGCATGCCTTCCCTCTGTAATTTCTCCCTTACGTTTTTGTGCACAACCTTTAAATTACAATTACCGCCGACAAAAGCGAAGAACAAGCCGATCGGGCTAAGCCCCACCCCATGGACCTAATAAGAAAAAGGCCCCACCCAAAGGGAGGCAGAGAATCAGGGGGCGGAGAGAAAGGCCGGCAGGCTATGCCCCGAGGGACGCGATTGGCTCTCAGGAGGGAAGAGAAGGAGTGCGCGTCTTTTGCTCGAACAAGAAGGCTTCGTCATCTTTATTCCGAGGGCTGAGAGATCTTGTGTGCGCTTTTGGAGCTTTTGTTGCGTCGGCAGCATTTTGAGAAAGGTTGTGGTGGTGGTACTTTTCGGAGGCGGAGGAAGCCGCGAGCGAGGCGAAGGAGGCCGTCTTCACCAATTTCCCCATCACTCTGTGCGATTCAATACGTGAGTTTTGTCGGCCGGTGCCATCTTGTGCGCTTCCCGCGCAGAGACATCGAGCTTGAAAGGCCACCAACCACCTAAACAGACCCTTTGGAGACAGCTAAGTGCTGGAGAGGGAACATTTTATTTTCCCCTGTGTTTGTGGTCGAATCAGTGCATGAGGTACCTCAGAATAGAAAATCGTAGTTTTACTTCAACATTTATTTCGTTAGCGTTTATTTTTATTGGCTCATTTGTGTACATTTTTATTGTCATGTATATTTGTTTGTGGTTTCGGGAATAAACCCTTGTGTTTGATCAGTAAACCCCTCGCATCTCTTCCTTCCCACGGGTGCTAAAAATAACTGCCATTTTTGGGAGTCGGCTCAGAGTTAAAGCTGGTCCGGCTATCCGTCCCCAGGCGATCTTAATCGCCTGGGCGACACGACAATATGTTTCAAGCCCCATTACAATTATATGTGTGTACCAATATGCATGTGGTGCTCATGAAGCACATAACCAAAACAGATGAAAGTGTTACTTCAGTGTAATCTACACCACAAAGGATGAGAAATGGGCTGTCAGAACATTTCAGCAATGGAACAAGTTAATAATCGGCATCAGCCCACGGGTCCTAAAATCCTGTTCCTCCCGCTCTTTCACTCCCTCTCTCTGTTCTCTTCACCCTCTCTTTTGCTCAAGGTCAACTGCCATCTGCTTGGAAATCAGCCAACATCACCGCTTTGCACAAAAAAGGTGCAAAAACAGATCCTAGCAACTACAGACCAATCAGCCTTCTCCCAATTATCAGCAAAGTCATGGAATCCATCATTGCTTCGGATATGAAATCTTTCCTCTTCTCCAATGGCTTGATCTCTGATCATCAATTTGGTTTCAGACCAGGTCACTCTACTCTGGACATGCTGCTTCTGCTGTCTCAACAATGGATGGAGGTCCTCAATGCCAAACAGGAAATTAGAGCTGTCTCCCTCGACATATCACGTGCCTTCGATACGGTCTGGCACCCCGCTCTGCTCACCAAACTCTCCTCCTTTGGTATCCATGGAAATCTCCACGCATGACTGGCGGACTTCCTCTCTAGTCATAGTCAACGTGTGGCCCTGAATGGGTTTCTCTCATATCCTCTTCCTGTTCAGGCTGGAGTTCCCCAAGGCAGTGTTCTGGGCCCTGTGCTTTTTCTGGTCTTCATCAATGATCTCTCTGACTCTCTTGAAAATCCTCTCTATCTCTTTGCTGATGACTCCACTCTCTGCCGCTCCATTCCTGATCCCTCAGATCGGCAGTCTGCAGTCTCCTCAATCTCTGCAGACCTGGACAAAATCACAGACTGGGCAAACAAGTGGAACATGTCTTTCAATCCTGACAAATCTCACACTCTTACGATGTCTCTCCGAAAAGACCGACTGGACAACCCTCCCATCTACTTTCTGAATAATCCTCTCAAAGAAGTTCTGTCACTCAAGCTTTTGGGTCTCACTATCTGCCATGATCTTTCCTGGGAAAACCACATTTCCAAGCTGGCCTCCAAAGCCAGTCGCCGACTGGGCATCCTCCGTCGTGCGAAGTCCTTCCTTGGCACACCTGAGCTCCTCACCACATACAAGGCTTTCATCCGCAGCTCAATGGAGTACTGCCCTTCCCTCTGGGCTGGTGCTCCTGCCTCACACCTAGCTCGTCTTCACGCTGTTGAAACCAAAGCTTTCAGAATCATTGGAATCTCTCGCGATGACGCTATCTCCGAGGGCCTTTCACTTACTCACCGCAGGCAGGTTGGTGGTCTTTCCGTCCTCTATCGACTCCTCTCCGGCCTTGCTCCCCCAGCTCTCTCTGGGCTCTGTCCCCCAAATATTCCTACAGGTCGCACAAGATCTGCCTGCAACCCTCTTATGGTTAAACTGCCAAAATCAAGACTCTCTGCTCACCTTCACTCCTTCATTCCTCTTTTCTCCCGCCTCTGGAACAAACTCCCTCACTCTCTTCAATCCCACTCCTCCCTCCAGGTCTTTAAAACGGCTGTTCACCACCATCTCTTATCTTCCCCAATCCAAAACCTTGATCTTTTCTACCCCCGCTAATTTCACCCAAAATCCACTTTTTTGAGGTGCCGACTTCTTTGCTGGAAGTCCTTGGTGTCCTTGCGTTTTATACCTATCCTGCCTCCCCCAGGCCCTCACCCTCCCACACATCTCCCGATGTCCCTGCTCTCAAATGTTGTGTTTGTGTGCTTCCTCCCCTTATCTCCCCATCTTGTCGACCACTCCCCTTTTTATATACTTTGTTTGCTTGTTTGTTTTATTTGTTTGTTTGATAAATGTTAGCTCTTTCACGAGCCTCGACTCTGTATACAAAAATAAATAAATAAATAAATTTAAAAAAATGCAAACTATCAATATTTTGATGTAAAACCTGAACAAGTAAAACAATATTAAATGAAGATTGTGAAATATTAGGAATAACAGATCTCTGCCTTACAGTGGATATATATGTGCAAGAAGCGAGTAAAAATGTTCAATTCTTCGTTGAAGTCCTTGCGCCCAAAGGACGTGACCTGCTGTAGTTGGCATGTTTCTGCTCACCAGTGGCAACCCTGAGAAATATGGCATCCAAACATTGTTACTTGCTGTCTATGGATCAGCAGGTAAATTAATGATATGTAAAAATAAAATTGCATTGCATGAGCAAACAAGGTGCTTTAGCAAATAAAGTTTTCAAGTTATTGTTAAGTTGCATACATACTGAGTTCCCTCTCCCAAATCAGCTGTTGTGCATACACGGCTTGTGCTGCATCCATCTCAATGTCAAATAAATGTAGTAGGCGGGAACAACAGTGTTCAGCCTCCATAGCCAACATTGGACGATTAAGCAAGGATCCAAATACTGCCAGCACCTGTCCAACACATCGCCAGACTCTACCATCAGGAGACGTCTCAAGAAACTCTAAAACGACAAGGACTCCTTACAAGCTCGGGATTTGGAGAATTAATTGTGGAAACAATGCTAAATAATGGGTACAATATATAAATAATACAGGATTTATCCATCCCAACTATATTATAATGTTGCACAAAGGTACATTTGCATATTGATAGTTTACACTGTATTGGATATCCTCTAAATAGAACAGTTACACAACAAAATAATGCTCATCTTTAAATTTAATTATAGTTGTGACAAATATCACACTCGGTCATCATTGAGTCAGCAATATGGATCGCTCAATCAAAGACCTTCTCCAAAGGGGACTACAGTTGACTAAAGTGAAGACCCATCATCATCTTCTAATGGAACAATAGGACAACGAAAAGCTGTTCCCCAGGTAGCAGCACTCAAGTTTCAAATTCAGGTAGATAAATAAACAAGAAGACGTCGTGTGATACTTACAAAATCCCCCCCCCCCCCCCCCAAAAAGGTTGCCATGGATACATCAAATTGTCAATTTCATTAAGATTTAAACTGACAATCTTAAAGCTCGGGTCAATCGGATTAAAATTGATGATTTTTCAGATGAAGTCTGATGATATTAGAAGTTTGACCTCGAGTTGACCTTTGACCTTTTAACCTCAAAATAATTGGTTTCCCAATTCAGTGATACACTTTGTAACTGCTAATTAATTGTCAAGTTAATAGGATGAAGATTGATGATGTTTCAGATGAAAATTGATATTAGAAGTTTGATCTTGAGTTGACCTTTGATGTTTTGACCTCAAAATAGTTGGTTCACCAATCCAGTGATACACTTTGTAATTGCTGTTTAATTCACAAGTCAATCAGATGAAAATTGATGATTTTTCAGATAAAAATAGATTATTTTTCAGATGAAAATAGATGATTTTGGTAGTTTGACCTCGAGTTGACCTTTATACTTTTAACCTCAAAATAGTTGGTTTCCCAATGTAGTGACTCAATATGCAAATGCTGTTCAATTTTCAAGTCAATCGGTTGAAAAATGACAATTTCAGAAATTTGACCCCATGATGACCTTTGACCTCAAAATCAATAGGCTTTTTCCTTATGACCAACTCTACCATCTGGTGAAGTTTCGTGAAGATCGGTTTAAAATTGTGACCTGTAGACGATCGACAGATAAACAGACAGACAAACAGACAGAATAACGCACAAGAACAACCAATATACTTGAAAAATCTTTGATTTTGCAAATAAAAAATGCATAAAGGTTACGTTTCAATCTGCCATGACTTGGATTTATAACTCAAAAAACAACAAAAATTTTATCCACTGCAACTCACCTGGATGACTGAGACTTTACAAATCAAACATTTCCACACTCCATGTATTGAATGAAAAACACAAACTAAGTAGAGCAACACTCGGAGAGTGAGAGTGCGTCGTCTAGCCTCGCGCGTTCATTCTGACCAAAAATACAATAATATTGTTATCTGAACACACTATTATGGCCCACTGCTATAATGGCCCGTACTCCCCTATCATCCATGCACCCTATGATATCACATAGTTATTGGCATAGGTTATCAATGTCATAAATTTAATTAATTACTCACATCGGGTCATAGATCAGATATATGAAGTTTCAGATTTTTCGGATAAAGAACTTCAATTCAACCAATTTTGGCTGGAATACCGCTTATCCGATGACCTCATCGTTATCACCCTATATGTACTCCATGGGGAGTTCATGACGTATGCCAAGTTTAATTTTTTTTCATCGAGTTGTTTAGGAGAAAATAAAGTCCAATTTTTTTCCATTTAATCCAAGTTGGCTGCCATAACATGTGACCGATGATCGGGTTGGAAATAAAATATTCTCCATGGGGAGTCACTCCTATGTTTACATTTTCACATCGATCAGACAAACGGCTGCAGAGAAAACTATTTCGAAAGCGAAAATAAATATATGGGTGCCGACACACAAAGACACACAGACAGACAATAGTCTCACATTCCCTTTGGGATGAGACTAAAAATGTTGGCCGTAATACCTGGGTAGCCTGCTCCAATCCAGACACGTCATTGAAAGCACCTACTAGAATACGGCCCAAGCGACAATCAAAATCCTCAATCTTCAACCAGAATTCTTTCAGGTCCTTTTCCAATACCTATGCGAGTGGAAGACGAAATAATCGTTCAACACAAAACATCCTCCATACGAGTAGTTCTTGTTAGAATGATAGTAAGTTAGTTGTACTGCATTTTGTCATGAGTTGCAAAGTCAAAAAGTATAAATAAACACATCACTATGATCACTATACTAGAACAGCAGAGCATATCATACAGGCTAAACAGTTTATGCTTTACACCGCCCTAATGGGCCGGATCTGCATCCTGACCTTAAGCAAAATCTAATCGGCTTGTTCTTGTACCTACCCAACCCATCCACCAAGTTTTGTCATAATCCGTCCACAACTTTGAGATATTGTGCTATATATCGTTTTTGGTCCCATCTCTCAATGGAGAAGGGTCACTTTAAAAAAAATTCTACTATCCGGATCCGGATGGGGATCTTCAACAAAATCTAATCGATTAATCCTCATCACATACCCAACTTGTCCACCAAATTTCTTCCGTGTCCGTCCATAACGTTTTAATATATCCTGCTTACAGATACACAAACAAACAAACAAGAAATATGTTGTACATAGCACGATACTTGCGAAATCCCTAAAATAAGTTGTTGACCTTCGGCCTATGTTGACCTCAAAAAATATTGGTGGTTGAATTCAGTGATCTGATATGCAAATCCTCTTCAAATTTCAAGTCAATCGGATGAAAATTGAGGATTTTAGAAATTCGGCCTATGTTGACCTTTTGGCCTTTTGACCTCGAAAATAATTGGTGGTTGAATTCAGTAAACTGATATGCAAATCCTCTTCAAATTTCAAGTCAATCGGATGAAAATTGAGGATTTTAGAAATTCGGCCTATGTTGACCTTTTGGTCTATGTTGACCTCGAAAATAATTGGCGGTTGAAATGAGTGACCTGATATGTAAATCCTCTTCAAATTTCAAGTAAATCGGATGAAAACTGAGGATTTTAGAAATGTGACAAAGTCGTTGACCTTTTGCCTACGTTGACCTTTTGACCTCAAAATCAATAGGCTTCTTCCTTATGACCACCTCAACCATTTGGTAAAGTTTCATAAAGATCAGTTTAAAACTGTGACCTGTAGGCGATTGACATACAGACACACACACAGCCTGAATAACACACAAGACCAACCAAAACACGTGAAAAATCTTTGATTTTCGCAAGTAACAAACAAACATACCACATTATACATACCACAAACAAACATACCACATTATACATACCACAAACAAACATACCACAAACAAACATACCACATTATACATACCACAAACAAACATACCACATCATACATACCACAAACAACAAACATACCACATTATGCATACCACAAACAAACATACCACATTATGCATACCACAAACAAACATACCACATTATACATACCACAAACAAACATACCACATCATACATACCACAAACAAACATACCACATCATACATACCACAAACAACAAACATATCACATTATGCATACCACAAACAAACATACCACATTATACATACCACAAACAAACATACCACATTATACATACCACAAACAAACATACCACATTATACATACCACAAACAAACATACCACATTATACATACCACAAACAAACATACCACATTATACATACCACAAACAAACATACCACATTATACATACCACAAACAAACATACCACATTATACATACCACAAACAAACATACCACATTATACATACCACAAACAAACATACCACATTATACATACCACAAACAAACATACCACATTATACATACCACAAACAAACATACCACATTATGCATACCACAAACAAACATACCACATTATACATACCACAAACAAACATACCACATTATACATACCACAAACAAACATACCACATTATGCATACCACAAACAAACATACCACATTATACATACCACAAACAAACATACCACATTATGCATACCACAAACAAACATACCACATTATACATACCACAAACAAACATACCACATTATGCATACCACAAACAAACATACCACATTATGCATACCACAAACAAACATACCACATTATACATACCACAAACAAACATACCACATTATGCATACCACAAACAAACATACCACATTATACATACCACAAACAAACATACCACATTATGCATACCACAAACAAACATACCACATCATTATACATCGGATTTTTATGTGAAAAAATAAAAACTATTTTTTCACATAAAACGGCTTTTTTGCGCGCAAAAAAATTATTTTGCTATTTTCGGAGGAAAAAAATATTTCGCCCTTTTTCGGGAAAAATAAAATAAAATGCCCTTTTTGGTCGAAAATGTCTGGCAACGCTAAAAAAAATTAGGGAATTTTTCGAAATTTTAAACTGCGATCGAAATTTTAAACTGCGATCGAAATTTTTAACTGCGATCGATCTCAAAAACAAAACGTTGCGTCCACTTGCGTGCGTTGCATCCCCAGCGTGTACAGCAGTGAGGCGGTGTACTACAGTGAGAAAGTGTACACAAAGTGTGAACAAGTCTCCTATCAAGATGAGTGCTGCTCTTCGTGACAAGTGGCTGAAGGAATTAAACGCTGGCGGCGATGGGGCCACCTTCAAGTACGTGTCGAGTGACACGGCTTTCTGTCGAGCTTGTGAAAAGACTTTCCGGGCGAAGCAGAAGTCTGAGCTGGCCCAACATGTCCGAGGAGACCGCCACAAGAGCAACTTGGCCTTGAAGAAGAAGAGGACGGTCACGTAAGCCACCATGGAGGACTTTGGTGGCGGAAAGAGGCACAAGTGCGACGTCGTGGCTCAGGAGCTGTGCCAGGCCATGCTGGCCGCTGGCATCCCATGGTCGAAATTGGAAAACCCTGCCCTCCGGTCGTTCCTGGAGAAGCGCATCACTCTCCAGATCCCCGATGAAAGCTGGATTCGAAAGCACTACCTCGACAAGTGCTACGACGAGGCCTTGGCGGGGATCCGTGCCGACCTCGGACAGCAGCCCATCTGGCTGTCCGTCGACGAGACGACCGATTCGGCAGGTCGATATGTGGCCAACATCATCGCGGGACGCTTGTCCAAGGAGGGGTACTTTCGTCCCCACCTCGTCCAGTGCATGTTTCTGGAGAAGACCAACTCCGGGGAGATCGTGCGTGCAGTCAATGACACGCTGCGCTATCTTTGGCCTGATTTCAAGCCGGAGTGCCTCAAGGTCCTCGTCAGCGACGCCGCGGCCTATATGATCAAGGCCAGCCATACCCTGAAGGAACTCTTCCCGGACTTGCTGCATGTGACTTGCGTTGCCCACGCGCTCCACCGTGTCTGCGAGACAGTCCGAGAAATGTTCAAGGACGTCAACGACCTGATTGCCATGACGAAGAAGGTGTTCATCAAAGCCCCGTCGCGTGTTGTCTTTTGGAAGGAGCAGCAGCCCAATCTTTCTCTCCCCCCGGAGCCCATTCTGACTCGGTGGGGGACGTGGATCGACGCCGCGGTGTTTTACGCCGAGCACTTCGAGGCCGTCAAGGACATTGTGAACCAGCTGAACGATGACGACGCGATGGCAATCCGGAGTGCCAAGGACCTGTTCGGAAAGGCGGACATCAAGCTCAGTTTGGTCTTCTTAAATGCCCACGTGTCGTTCATCCCGAAGATCCTTAAGCAGCTGGAGGAGGCCGGCATGGAGCTGGCCAAGGCCTTCCAGCTCCTTGATCAGGCCAAGGAGGAGCTCGAAAAGATCCGAGGCTGCCGTAAGGAGATCCTGATCACCAAGTTCAAGGTGGTGCTGCAGCGCAATCACGCCGTTGGTGTGCTGAGGACAGTGGCTTTGATCCTGGATGGAGATCAGCACGGATCTGAGGTTGGTGTGCCGGCTGGAGTCAAGCTTGCCGACATCCCCCTCTTGAGGTATTGCCCCATCGTCAGCGTCGACGTGGAAAGGTCCTTCTCCGTCTACAGAAACGTCCTCACCGACCGCCGACACCGCCTCACCAAGGAGAACATTACCAAGATAATGATTTCAAACACCTACTTTAACCGTTCCTAAAAGGGTCTTGTCAATTTCTTCTAGTCCTCTACTTATCAAACAATGCGGTTGCAATAAAGGTACCTGAACGTCATTCTTTACCTGTCTACTAGCCCAGAGTGCTTAATGTTGTGCAGGAAAAAGCTTACCATTTTTTGTTCTTTTTTTGACCGATTTCTGAAAAACTTGGTAATAAAAAAAAAAAAATTCCGCTTTTCAAAACATAAAAGGCCTATTTTCTTAACATAAAAATCTGTAGTCTACACATCATACATACCACAAACAACAAACATACCACATTATACATACCACAAACAAACATACCACATTATACATACCACAAACAAACATACCACATTATACATACCACAAACAAACATACCACATTATACATACCACAAACAAACATACCACATCATACATACCACAAACAACAAACATACCACATTATGCATACCACAAACAAACATACCACATTATACATACCACAAACAAACATACCACATTATACATACCACAAACAAACATACCACATTATACATATCACAAACAAACATACCACATTATACATACCACAAACAAACATACCACATTATACATACCACAAACAAACATACCACATTATACATATCACAAACAAACATACCACATTATACATACCACAAACAAACATACCACATCATACATACCACAAACAAACATACCACATCATACATACCACAAACAAACATACCACATCATACATACCACAAACAAACATACCACATTATACATATCACAAACAAACATACCACATTATGCATACCACAAACAAACATACCACATTATACTAACCACAAACAAACATACCACATTATACATACCACAAACAAACATACCACATTATACATACCACAAACAAACATACCACATTATGCATACCACAAACAAACATACCACATTATACATACCACAAACAAACATACCACATTATACATACCACAAACAAACATACCACATTATACATACCACAAACAAACATACCACATTATACATACCACAAACAAACATACCACATCATACATACCACAAACAACAAACATACCACATTATGCATACCACAAACAAACATACCACATTATACATACCACAAACAAACATACCACATACAAACATACCACATTATACATACCACAAACAAACATACCACATTATACATACCACAAACAAACATACCACATTATACATATCACAAACAAACATACCACATTATACATAACACAAACAAACATACCACATTATACATACCACAAACAAACATACCACATCATACATACCACAAACAACAAACATACCACATTATGCATACCACATTATACATACCACAAACAAACATACCACATTATACATACCACAAACAAACATACCACATTATACATACCACAAACAAACATGCCACATTATACATACCACAAACAAACATACCACATTATACATACCACAAACAAACATGCCACATTATACATACCACAAACAAACATACCACATTATACATACCACATTAAACATACCACGAAAGTGTTTCATACCACATTATGCACATCCAGGCAGTCAGTAATATCCGCCAGGATGTTGAAAGTTGCGTGGAAATTCTGCAGGACATCTGACATTTGCAAACTCCAGGATTTTCCTCGAGGTCCACCAGGCTCCACTTTCTCCAGTTTCTCCATGTCAAGCGCCGTGAGTAAAATGTTCTGTTTCATAAGGCAGTCCCACACAATATATATATATATATGAATCCCCCCCAAAAAATATTGTTTTCACAATTAATGAAGTGGAGAACCACCGAGCATAACTCGTGCTGAAAGCTCCTACCTCCTCAAATTCTGCAAAAGGGAATGGATGAAGCGCACGCTTGCACACGCGGGAATAATACATTTCTACTCTACTACAAGAATGTGTACAAGAATGTACAGACACAGCAAAACATAACTGTCTCCATGCAACCAGCATCACATCTCCATCCCAACATGAAAACATGCATTTCTACCCTCCGCTAGAACAAAAAGTGTGATTTATGATGGGTACCACAATGACCAAACAGGATGGCGCGTACACCTTTACATGTACACTCGCACGTCTTATATTCTTCTTCGTTCGTGTGAAGCACAAGGCTGCGGGGAAGCATCATTGGCTGAGGGCGCAGCTGTGCCGCTGATGCAGTGCCCCCTGCTGGTTAGGGCTGGAATTTGGAACTTGGCCATGGTGCCGGTGATAGCTCGCCTACTTTTTGCGAAGACACTATAGGATCTTTAACGTCCACCAACGGATGTTGGTAGACATCCTAGGGTTTGAAAAAGTGTGCATACTTCCAGGCCATCCTGGCAGCCCTGCACGTGTTATACTTGCATATCAAAAAAAAAAAAACAGAATTAATTGAATTTTGAAATACCGACTTCTTTCCTGGAAGTCCTAGCAGTGTCCACGTGTTTTTTTGTTTTTTTTTACCTCTCCCACCCTCCCCCCCTCTTACCATGCCTCCCCCTCCCCCCCCCAAGCCCTCTCCCTCCCACAGATCTCCCGATGTCCCTGCTCTCCATCTTGTTCTCCCGCTCCCTTTATCATAGGTTTTATGTTTTATGTGTCAGTTTGTCTTTTTTGCAATCAATGTTAGCTCTTACACGAGCCTCGACCTTGTACACAAAAAAAAGAAACAAAAAAAGGAAGAAAACAATAGCCCACCTTCACATCCTCTACCCTGTCTTGAAACTGTTGCATGCCATCAAATACAAGAGATGAGGAGAAATCCCATGGTTTGCACTGTTGTTTCATGCGTAGGAATTTGCATTCTTCATCGTAAGAGCGAAGAAAGCAGCGCAACGTGGAGAGGACCACATCAATGCGCCCAAGACCCTCCAGTGCATCGCCCTTCAGCAGCTCACCCGGGTTGAGGAATTCTCGAGCCTGAATTTTCAAAAACAGATGAGGTTCCAATTATTCAGGCTTCATTCATGAGTCATTCTCCTGATGTAGCTCAGGTATCTTTTCGGCTGCCAAATACGTCACAGATTAATTACTGTGCAAAACGTACCGTTTGTGTCAATATACTGTATTAAAGCGCGGCGTTACGCGCGCTGCTTGCGAGCAAGGAGGAAGCGGACAAGCGGTAACTTATAAGCGACTTTATTTCAGGAGCTCACTGTAACACTAGCGCGCTCCGGGCTGCGCGCCCCGTGTATATCCTCAGGCCACGCCTACCCCTCGGGCGTGGCCGCCGCCCACTTGGTGCGCGGAATGATGTCACCACGCCAGTGGGCTTGCGTGTCCGCCACACGCGCCCCCCCAGAATTCCCGTGCACCTGGAGGGCCAGTTTGCGGGGCAAACGGATGACCCGGCCGAAGCGCCCCCTGGCGATCGGCGGCGTCCGGGGTGCAGGGATGCCAGGTGGGATGCCCCTGGCTGCCCCTGGGATGGGTGCAGGACCGGGGGGCGGCATAGCGGCGGGGCTGGGCGGTGCCGGGGGTCCGCCCGCAGGGGGGCGGCCCCGACGCAGGGGTCGGGCCACTGGCGGTGGATGGTCCACGTCGAGGTGGGCCGGCTTGAGGCGGTCTACAGAAACGCGGTCAGGAGTACCGCCGATGTCCAGGGTGAAGTGCTTCGCCCCGGTCTCCAGCACGTGGAAAGGCCCGTCGTACGGGGGCCGCAGTGGTGTCCGGTGGGCATCGTGGCAGACGAAGACGTACTCCGCCGTGCGAAGCTCCGGGGCGACGTGCGTCGGTGGGTGCCCGTGGCATGCCGTTGGCACCGGGGTGAACCTCTGGGCGGTCTCTTGCAGAGCAGAGCGCTGCTGTGCCGCGGACCATGGTGCCGTGGAGTCGGGGAGGAACTCGCCCGGCACCCGCAGCGGTTGCCCGAAGACCAACTCCGCCGCGGATGCGCGCAGGTCCTCCTTGGGTGCCGTCCGGAGGCCCAGCAGGACCCAGGGGAGCCTGTCGACCTATCCGCCGTCGCGGAGGGTGGCCCGGAGCGCGGCCTTCAATGAGCGGTGAAATCACTCACACAGGCCGTTAGCCTGGGGGTGGTAGGCCGTGGTTCGGTGCAGCCGGACCCCGAGCCCCTGCGCGACCGCCCCCCAGCTCCGAGGTGAACTGGGGGCCGCGGTCGGACGAGATGTCTGAGGGGGCGCTGAACCGGGCGACCCAGGTGGCGATGAAAGCCTGCGCGACGTCCGCCGCCATCGTCGACGCCAAGGGCACGGCCTCCGGCCACCGGGTGGTGCGGTCCACCATGGTGAGGACGTGGGTGAAACCGCGCGAGGGGGGCAGAGGTCCCACCAGGTCCACGTGGACGTGGTCAAACCGGCGTTCCGGCACCGTGAACGGGGCCAACGGGGCCTGGGTGTGCCGGTGCACCTTGGTGCGCTGGCACGCGAGGCACGTCCTGGCCCAGCCACGGACGGCCTTCCGGAGGCCATGCCAGACGAACTTGTCGGCGATCAACCTTTGGGAGGCCCTCGCGCCCGGGTGGGACAGGCCGTGGATGGCGTCAAACACCTGGCGCTGCCAGCCCGCGGGCACGATGGGGCGAGGCCGCCCGAGGGAGACGTCGCACAAGAGGGCCGCGCCCGCGCCGTCGAACGGCACCTCGGTGACGCGGAGGCCCGTGACGGCGGTCCGCAAGGCCTGGACGTCGGGGTCAGCGGCCTGGTCCGCTGCCATCCGGGCATAGTCGATGCCGAGGTGGACTGCGTGGGCGACGGCCCGGGAAAGGCAATCCGCCACCGGGTTGTCCTTCCCCGCGACGTGCCGGATGTCCGTCGTGTACTCAGACACGGCCGAGAGGTGACGCTGCTGCCGGGCCGACCACGGCTCGGTGACCTTGCCCATCGCGAAGATCAGCGGCTTGTGGTCGACGAAGGCCGTGAACGCACGGCCCTCGAGCAGATGGCGGAAGTGCCTGACCGCCAAGTGAAGCCCGAGCAACTCGCGGTCGAAGGTACTGTAACGGCGTTCGGGCGGGCGAAGCTGCCGGCTGAAGAACGCCAGCGGTTGCCAAGCTCCACGCACCCATTGCTTGTGCACCGCGCCCACCGCGTAGTCCGAGGCGTCGGTGGTGAGGGCGATCGGTGCATCGGGCGCCGGGTGCGTGAGCATGGTGGCGTTAGCCAAGGCGAGCTTCGCGCCCGTGAACACCGTGTCCATCTCCTCGGTCCAGGTAACGTCGCCTTTGCCCGGCTTACCTCGGAGAGCTTCGTGCAGGGGGCGCAGGAGCTGGGCGATACGGGGCAGGAACCGATGGTAAAAGTTCACCATGCCCAGGAACTCCTGCAGCCCTCTGATCGTGCGGGGGTGCGGAAACCCCTTCACCGCCTCCACCTTGGCCGGCAGGGGGACGGCTCCGTGCCTGGTGACACGGTGCCCCAGAAAATCGATTACGGCGACGCCGAACCCGCACTTTGCGGGGTTCACAATCAGGCCATGCTGGCCCAGGCGTTGGAAGAGTGTGCGGAGGTGGCGTAGGTGCTCTTCACCGGACGCGCTGGCGACGAGGATATCGTCCAGGTAGACGTATACAAAATCCAAGTCGCGCAGGACGCTGTCCATCAGTCGCTGGAACACCTGAGCCGCATTCTTCAGACCGAAGGGCATCCGCAGGAACTCGAAGAGTCCGAATGGCGTGATGACCGCCATCTTCGGGACGTCCTCCGGCCTGACGGGGACCTGATGGTAGCCGCGTTTGAGGTCCACCTTTGAGAAGAAGGACATGCCCGCCAAACGGGCGGAAAAGTCCTGAATGTGGGGGACGGGTAGCGGTCGGGAGTGGTGGCGTCATTGAGACGGCGATAGTCCCCGCACGGTCGCCATCCCCCGCCGGGCTTCGGCACGATGTGCAGCGGCGACGCCCAAGCACTCTCCGAGCGCCGAACGATGCCGAGTCGCTCCAGGGTAGCGAACCCCGCTTTTGCCACCGCCAGCTTCGTCGGCTCGAGGCGGCGTGCCCGGGCGTAGACCGGTGGCCCGACGGTGGGGATGTGATGGGCCACCCCATGCTTGACGGCCCCCGCCGAGAAGGTGGGCCGCGTGAGGGCCGGGAAGCCGGCGAGGAGGCGGGTGAATGCGTCCGCCGCCGGAAGCGTACAGATCAACGTGGCCGGAACCGAACCGTTCGGCAAGCCGCTTGGCAAGCCGCTCGGCGAGCCGCTCGTTGAGCTGCTCGACGAGCTGGGCAGCGCACAAGCGAGCGAGCTGAACGTCTCGGCCTGGACAAGACATCTGCGCTTTACGTCAACCAGGAGCCCATTAGCGCACAGGAAGTCCGCGCCAAGCAGTGCCATGGGCACGTCGGCGGTGACGAACGTCCATCGGAAAACCTGCCCTCCGAACCGCAGAGAGAGGCAGCGTTTTCCATACGTACGGATGGGCGTCCCGTTCGCGGCAAGCAGCGCGGGGCCCCCGCCCGCGGCGTGCTTATCTGACGTACCGGCGGGAACGACACTCACCTGCCGTCCCGTGTCGCACAGGTAACAGCGCCCGGATAAGGTGTCCGTTATGAACAGCAGGCTGCTCGAACGGCCGGCGCTCATCGCCACTATTGAGCGCCGGCCCAGGCGTTTCCCGACCTGTTGAAGGAGCATGGCGGATGACATTGCCGAGCCTCGTGGCCGAACTTGGCATGGAACCAGCACCCGGTGGTGGAGCTGGAGGAGTGCGGCTGGCTCCGCCAGGCCGGTGGAGTTGGCGGTTTTCACCGCGGCGGTGGGCGGGGCGTGGCGGCGGTCATGAGGGGCGTATCAGCATGCTGCGTATGCTGTGTAAGCTGATGCTGTGGATCAGCATCATCAGCAGCATCAGCCTCGAGGTCCGTGACGGCCGCACCGACTCTCGCCCGCGTGTCCGAAGCCGCAAAGTACCTGTCCGCCATGGCGGCCAATGCTCGGGGATCCGTTAGCACGGTCCCGGCCAACGCGAGGCGAACCTGCGCTGGTAGTTGGCGACGGAAAAGCGCCCGGAATAGAGAACCGGGGGCTTCTTCGCCCAACAGTGACAGCATATGGTCCATTCGGACCGACCGGCGCGTGTCGCCGAGCTCGGGGAGATCCAGGAGGCGGTCGGCCCGTGCGTCGTCCGTGAGGCCGAACGTGGCTAGGAGTAGCCGCTTGAGTGCCTCGTACTTGTGGCCGTCCGGTGGGTGGCGAAGGACGGACACCACTCGAGCGGCCGTGCCGGGCCCGAGGGAGGCGACGACGTGGCAGTAGCGCGTGTCGTCGCCGGTGAGGCGCCGAAGCTGAAATTGGGCTTCAGCTTGGACGAACCAGACTTCGGCCTGGGCCTCCCAAAATTCGGGAAGTTTAATCGACATTGCGTTGTCGGCCATGGCAATGGCGTCGTGTGTGGAAGGATCGCTCCGGCAGATCCAACGTCGAGGGTCACCAGTAAAGCGCGGCGTTACGCGCGCTGCTTGCGAGCAAGGAGGAAGCGGACAAGCGGTAACTTATAAGCGTCTTTATTTCAGGAGCTCACTGTAACACTAGCGCGCTCCGGGCTGCGCGCCCCGTGTATATCCTCAGGCCACGCCTACCCCTCGGGCGTGGCCGCCGCCCACTTGGTGCGCGGAATGATGTCACCACGCCAGTGGGCTTTCGTGTCCGCCACAGTATATATATTTCTGCTACAATGCAGGCTTCTATAAACTTCCATCAAAATATATATATTTAAGCAACCCATAATTTGTTTTATTACATTTCACTTTGATGTTTCCCACTCAGACCTGCTGGATGAAAAGGTTACAAATCTCGTGCAGGAGAACGATAAACCGTGCTGGCATTTTGTGGAGCGTAGAGTGCTCCCAGACCAAGCGAACAATACGAATCAATCCAGAAATCAGCTGATGAAGTGATTCAAATTCCGCTCTCTCCATCAACTCCAGCCATCTCCGGAGAGGCTTCAAATGGAGGTGAATGTCTCTTGCTTCAATCAGGGCTGTAGTGAAACAGAACCACCATTTTAGAAAATGATTTGTATACATACTAACATATCATCATCATGGCCTGGTGGTATGCACATTCGCCTCTTCGCTGTCTAGCCTGGGTTTGATCCCGGTGTTTCATCAATGTGAAACTTTATTTCGTTTAACGTCCATCCGTCCGTTTAACGTCAATGACGTTTAACGTCCATCCGTCCGTTTAACGTCAATGACGTTTAACGTCCATCCGTCCCTCGGACGGACGTTAAACGGATGTCCTGTCTGCCGGCATTGGTTGGTGGACATTAAAGATCCCACGGTGCCCTTCGCAAACAGTCGGCACCATTTTTCAGGCACCCTGATGAAATTACAAATTCCTGCCAGAACCAGCAGGGGCCACTGCATCAGCGGTGCTGCCACACCCCCCAGCCAGTGGTGCCACCCCGCAGCATTGTGCTGCACACGATACACAGAGAGACCCATTATTCTTGATAACATCACCAACAACGCACAATCATGCCAAGAGGAACGGAAAAACGGGGAAAAAGAGGAATGAAAGAGAGGAGGTGAGCAGGGATTCTTATATCTCATTCGCTTACTATTTTATCCTTCCACGAATAATCTCTATTTTTTTATCAGTTCGAAATTCCCTTCTTCTTTCTGGTCCACCAATGGAATGAGTGTCCATTATTCAGCCACCTGGGATGGTGATTGGAATGTGCAGCATTTTTAGCTTATCTGGAATTTGAATTTCCAGATGAGGGGTAGTCATGGTGCACGGTCAGTCCGTCCGTCACCTATTTCGACTTTTCTGGCCAAATCGCTGGGCCGATCTGGCTGAAATTTGGCAGCAAGGTTCTGCTCCTGAATGGTAACGGGGCTTGCAAAGCTCGTTCCGGTCACGTGACCGGAAGTGTTTCAAAATGGCAGATTTAGTAAATTTGCCTTCAAAAATCTTTTTCTCCAGACCCACCAGTCAGAATGCCACCAGGTTTGGGTTACAACATTAGGACAGGGTAGGGATGTTAAATTACGTAGGTCATGCCAATCATGTGACCGGAAATGTGTCAAAATGGCAGACTTAATTTTTGGGAAAATCTTCTCCCAGACCC
Organism: Myxine glutinosa; assembly: GCF_964187855.1. Lineage (NCBI taxonomy): Eukaryota > Metazoa > Chordata > Myxini > Myxiniformes > Myxinidae > Myxine > Myxine glutinosa. The sequence goes on from NC_136269.1 coordinate 22,329,991, forward strand.
ACCAGTCAGAATGCCACCAAGTTTGGGTTACAACATTAGGACAGGGTAGGGATGTTAAATTGCGTAGGTCATGCCAATCATGTGACCGGAAATGTGTCAAAATGGCAGACTTAATTTTTGGGAAAATCGTGTAAATTCTTTCAAAAAAATCCTCTTCTCCCAGACCCACCTGTCAGAATGCTACCAAGTTTGGGTTACAACATTAGGACAGGGTCCTGATATTAAATTGTGGAGGCCATGCTGATCACGTGACCAGAAGTGTGTCCAAATGGCGGATTTAATTTCTGGGAAAATCACGTAAATTCCTACAAAAAATCTTCTTATCCAGACCCACGAGTGAGAATGCTACCAAATTTGAGTTACAACATTAGGCCAGGACCCAGATAAGCTCCAGGTCCAGTGGTCCTATTTTTTTTATTTATCAATATTAGCTTAAATGTGGGGACTTTGTTTAAAGCTTACAAAACTATGTACAATATAGTATCATGCATAAACGAACCCAAGTTTTTACCGATATTGAAATCATTTTTCAACATTTGTCAAAAAAAAAAAAAATTACGTTCCCACTGTTGGATTCCTTTCCACACAATCTTTTTTCTGCATAAAAAGCCTTCATTCTTCCGACCCACCTGCAGAAACATCTTCACCCATTGCCTTGAATGCCATCAGGTATGAGCTGCCAGTTTTCTCTAAAAGCTCTTGCATGTGCTGCACACATGGTGCACTCAGCTGGCTGCAGACACCCTCAAAATCTTCACATCTGTCTGGGAAGAATATGTTCGTGAGACAAAAGAAATGTACTGAGCAGAGCAAGATGACAACTGCAACAACAATTTTGTGAACTTGTACAGAGGATATTCAAATATTTTGGTGGTTTGAGTTTAATGGGAAGTCAAAAAAATATTGCTTCACTAATAAACAATGGTTCGGCATGTTTTTTTTGTTTTTTTTATAAACAACGAAATTAGTTCCATATGCCTCTGATCATTGAATCCTAGTTCCTCAAATAACACTCCGGCAGTGAATTCAATACACCAAAATACTAAATACATTACTGTATAGTATCTATATCTCGTATATATATACTATACAGTGCATTCAGAAAGTATTCAGACCCCTTCACTTTTTTCACATTTTGTTATGTTGCAGCCTTATGCTGAAATCGTTTAAATTCATTTTTTCCCTCATCAATCTGCACTCAATACCCCATAATGACAGAGAGAAAACAGGATTTTAGAAAGTTTTGCAAATTTATTAAAAATAAAAAACTGAAATATCACATTGACATAAGTATTCATACCCTTTGCTATGACACTTGAAATTTAGCTCAGGTGCCTCCCATTTCTCTTGATCAGCTTTGAGATGTTTCTACACCTTGATTGGCGTCCACCTGTGGTAAATTATATTGATTGGACACGATTTGGAAAGGCACACACCTGTCTATATAAGGTCTCCCAGCTGACGATGCATATCAGAGCAAAAACCAAGCCATGACGTCGAAGGAACTGCCCGCGGAGCTCAGAGACAGGAATGTGTCGAGGCGCAGATCTGGGGAAGCCTACAAAAAAATCTCTGCTGCATTGAAGGTTCCCAAGAGCACAGTGGCCTCCATAATTCTTAAATGGAAGAAGTTTGGAACAACCAGGACTCTTCCTAGAGCTGGCCGCCCGGCCAAACTGAGCAATCGGGGGAGAAGGGCCTTGGTAAGAGAGGTGACCAAGAACCTGATGGTCACTCTGGGTGAGCTCCAGCGATCCTGTGTGGAGATGGGAGAAACTTCCAGAAGGACAACCATCACTGCAACACTCCACCGATCTGGGCTTTATGGCAGAGTGGCCAGACGGAAGCCAAACAGTTCAATCTTGGTTCCATCAGACCACAGAACCTTGTTTCTCACAGTCTGAGAGTCCTTTAGGTGCTTTTTTGCAAACTCCAAGCGGGCTTTCATGTGTCTTTCACTGAGGAGAGGCTTCCGTCTTCCTTCTGAATACTTTCTCAATGCACTGTATATGGTGTATATATATTGCAGACAGCATCTCAGGGTCAGTCTCTCAAAGACACAGAACAACCTACTGTATGAAGCAGTGTCAGCTGCTAATCTGTAAACCACAGCATCAGTCAGCGTACCTCTGCTATAGAAGGCTTTTATTGATAAATCACCAGTCTAACACTTGGAGAAAGTAATCATTCCATGGATGGGTTTCTGGTTCCCCATCAGTCATCAGCAGCAGTATATTCCCCCCAGGAGAGGAGCTGCTAGGGCATCATTGAAGTACATACTGATATATAATATTGCAGGGACGAGAATAGGGGTTAACGGGTGTAATATAGACCAGTTATGAGATTAGTACTCGTTTAGTGTAAGTGTTTTGTATCTGTTTGAAAATGATAGGTTGCATGTTGAGGATTTTGGTGGTCGATAAGTGACCTCTCCCTTCCATTTTGGCCTCAACTTGTTATTCCACCCACTTCTTAAACTCCCAAGTCATTGCCTTGTCATCTGTCTACGTGCTTCTGTTGAAAAACAAGCATTCTGAGTATTACGCTGCAATACATGTCCCCTACCAGCAGTCTGTCGTCCGGAAAACTGTTGGGGAAATTATCAAGGGTTATTTACCCACAGATTCTGAATCGTTCCCAATCGCTAATTACCTCAGGACGGGATCACCTGTGATTCCCACTCGGGACTTCGATTTATACACCTTGCAGACAGGTCAGCAGAAGCACGAGAAAATAAGTTGTTGATAAAGAACCTTCCGAGTCGCTAAATATCAGTAATTTATTATATTTTCCGGTTCACGATCAATGATCGATGTGTATATATATGTTGCTCGGCTTGGCTCCGCCCCTCCCGAAAGCGCGCGCTGTTGACGTTCGCGAGACGTGGTTGAGGACGCGCAGTGCGGCTTGAGGAGAACTAGAATAAACAAGAGATATCCATTTAAAAATAAAAAAAATTCGTTTAATTAACGACATCTGCCAAACCACGTGCCCTATCGCAAATTCCAAAAGGACATTTTAGTAGATTGACATGCTGAACAGATCTGTAAAGTTTCCCCTCGATTGGATCAGAAATGAGGGAGTGGCTCGGTTTTAAAGGTTCATGCTTAAAAACGTCATAACTCTGAAACCATGTGACGCATGACGTCATGCTCCATGACTTTTTTGTTCGTCATGGGTATGCGATGTTGCCTGCAAAGTTTGGCCTCGATCTGTAGAGCCGTTGCAGAGAAAAAGGGGTTTTTGTGTTTTCACGAAAAACAATATGGCGGCCGAACCACGTGACCTGTGACGTCATAATTACGATTAAAATATTCTACAGACCGAGTCCCCCCTACGGTGAAAATTTCATCTCAATCGGTCCAATTATTGCAGAGAAATTGTTTTTAAAGGAAATTAAAACTTAAAATGGCACTGAGTTAAGGATCAGAATTATCAGAATTACCAAAGTTCAAAGTGCCATAACTTTGTTAAAAATGATCGAAACGTGGTGAAGTTCGAACTTGATCTGTAACTTATCATGAGGAAACCATGTGCCAAGTTTGAAATCATTAGCTTTAAGCGTTTAGAAAAAAAGTCCGGAAAACTGTTCTTTGCGTGATGGACTGACGGACTGACGGACGGACGGACTGACGGACTGACGGACGGAGGGACGGCGTGCAAACCTATAGTCCCCTCCGGTGTACACCGGTAGGGGACGAATAACTGTATGTAGCCAGTTTCGAGTACCGAGGTGATCCCTTCCGAAGATGTGCACGATGCGCCTCATGACGGTCAACCGAGTACTGCCACAAAGGGATACCAGCCCCAATTTGGCTCTGTCAGATTTTTATCTCTTCCCCAAACCTAAGGTACATATTCGTGGAGAACATTTTAATTCTGACGATGATGTCATGACTGCTGTGACAAAAATAAATGATGAGAAATAAATATGTACCACAGTAGAATAAAGATTGATGTTCATATCTCTCTTTGTTTCATTTGAATATCTTTACCTGTTTCAGAGAAAAATTATAATAGGAGGCATTACTTTTCAGCATGCATTTGTATATCGTGTCGATGTATAACGCCACTCCTGGTGTGAGTGGGTATTACAAGTCAAACTAAAATACGCCAATTCTGGGAGAACTAACCCATCTGTAATTCAGGGGGAATTAACTCATCTGTAAGGACAGGTTCTTCGCTGGTGTATATAATTGACAATCTGAAAATATGATTACAGACTATTCCCTAGCATCGCCAACAACAAGTTTTTTTTCTTTAACCAATCTCACACTGTCCAATTGCTAGCATATATTCCCCTTCGCCATCTTCGAGCACCTGTCTTGCCAGAACTGCAGCTCTGCAAAAGGTGTTCGGTTGCATCCTTGTTTTAAATGCGGCGAAGAGTCCTTCTTGAGTATGGCGTGCACCTGGTGGCTCCAGTTCACGATTGTTGACTCAATAGTGTGAAGTACTGTTTGATCCACTTCAACATTCCTGCAACCAAGCAAAGTTACTGAAAGATTGTGCACTTAATTGTATCTCTACATCTTTGTCAATCTTTTTCACAGTACCTGGTTCTATTTATAAACTTAAAAAACAACAAAAATGTAATTAAACTTATCAAGCACATGCTGCATCCCTGCCCCAGCATTAGTGGTGGATGCAGGCACGCATTTGTATCAGAAGACTTTGTAGTTCCTCGGTTTCTGCCTCTACTTCTACCTCTATCATTACCTATTTCTCACTGTTTTCTTTTTTTTTTAATACAAGGTTCTTGGCTCATGGAGGTGCTAAACGACAAAGGGCAGAAAGTTTACAACCTACAAAAGGAGGAAAGATAGGACCGCGGGTCCTGAAGCTCACCTGGATCAGGAGCAACAGTCACTCGAACCCCACACAGACCACCTTAGACCTTGATATTTTTAATGCCCTGAACAGACTTTGGTACATCATGGGTGATGAAGGTTGTGGGCAAGTTTCATCAAAACGTGTTTGCAGTTTCAAAGTGAGCACATTTGGGGGTGGGGAGGGGGGGGGGGGAAAAAACACCCCCGTAGTTCCGCTTTAGTGAGCGCAGATTTTGATGCGGTCAATACATCATCATTATGCATCAGATATGAAGCTTGTGGCCAAGTCTAATCAACATTGCGTGTGTAGTTTCGGAGAAGAGAGCAAATACTTATTTTGGGGGGTAAAACCCAATGTGGTTTTTCAAGGAAAGATCATGGCAGATAGTGAGACCCAAAAGCTTGAGTGACAGAACTTCGAGAGGGTTGTTGAGAAAGTAGATGGAAGGGCTTCCCTGACAGTCTCTCTGGAGAGACATAGTGAATGAATGAATGAATTATCGTTTTAAGGCCATTTTCCCCCGCTAGAGCGGGGGTTAGCCTTGCGGGCCCCAGGACAATCATGGTTCCCTGTTTTGAGGCAATGTTTTTATGGCCGGATGCCCTTCCTGACGCCAACCGTTAGTCGCCTCTTACGATGCACAGGGATACGGTGTACCTATTCTAAATCGGGGAACACACCGGGATCATTCATCCCAGCAAGCTGGTACTCAATTTTCCGACCTTGGAAGGATGACAGGCTGAGTCAACCCCCCTGGCGTTAATTCAGCGATCGTCCGGGATTCAAACTCAGGATCCGAGGATCCCAAGCCAGCACCCTAACCGCTAGGCCAATACCAGGCTTCTGCAGAGACATAGTGAGAGTGTGAAAAGAATGAAATGAGGAGGATGAGTTAATGGACACAAGAGACTATTCCACTATTGGGAGAATAATTGGCTGAATAAATGCAAGTGGGTAACCTGTCTGGATTTTTGATTGGTGAGCAGATGAGGTTATCTTGAGGAATGTGTGTGACCTGGGGTGGCTTGGGGAGGGTCGAGGTCGGAGAGGGCAGGAGCAGGAAGGCCAGATGTAAGCTTGTGTAATGTAGAGAACCCACCAACTTAAAGCTGGTCTGAGTGAAAGTCTTTGGGAAACTGCCTCCAGTCTTGAAATTCCAATGGTGAGGAAGTCTGTTTTTGACTGCCTCAAGAGGAGCCATGTTGGAAGCAGGAGCAACAGGCCAAAATAGGCACTGGAGAGCCTTAGCTCTATGGAGATGGTGACTAGATGTTGATGCTCATTTGGTGACATGATCTTCCCATGAAAGGTTATGGTAGTTTCAGGGGGCTGCACCTCATCCAGTGGATGTTCAGATAAGGATAGGGTAATTGCCAATCCTTGTGGAGAGACAGTGTGAAACCGTGTGATTTGTCGGCCTTGAATGTTACATTCCAAGTAGCTGACCAGCTGCTCGTAACTTGTTCAAGTATCTGACCACTCTGCTAGAAATTCACCCTCATCTATGAACTACTAAATTTATGTATGATTGATTCACATCTCTCCTCACTTGGAACTTGAGGCTTTCCTATTTATTGATGAAGGCCACTAAGTTGTCAAAATGCTAGCAATTGTCCTTCTAAAAAATAAACCCCCAATTTGTGTAATACGGATTTTTTAATTATACACTCCTTTTTTTCCAGTAATAAATCTCAACCATACACTATTACATTGTATATTTATCGGTGTACACAGAATTACTACTTACTGCTGAAGTTTTCATTATTGATGTATTTCTCCCAAGTACATGGATTATTTAAAATGCACTTCGTTTTTTTGGTCAAGCGGAGATTGTTTAACATAAAAAGTTAAGTTTGCCATCACGCATTGTCTTGCATAATATCTACTTTTTGTCACAGATGGAAAAGTTTTTGCAGCCACTGTTGATGAATCCCTGCAGCTGCAACACCACTGTACTTGAGGATGATGTCTTCCACACAATAAGTATACGGATTTACATTGTATCGATTTGGCAATTGACTGTTTTACCCTCTTTCTGGAGTTTGTTTCGACACCTCGTGTGCCTACATTGGCTTGTGGTTTTAACACTTTTGCGGTTCATTAAAAAAAACATTTTAAAATATTTTCAAAGTAAAGGGCTGTGATCGGAGCTTGCTGATGTTCTGGTTTAGCCAGCTCTTACTATTAGCCAATTGGTAGCACTTGTAATTCTGCATTATAATGAAAATAAACGGTTTTTCTTTTTCAAAAACCGGGACACTACGACTAAAAACTCGTAATGCCTCCGTCAGTGAACTATAATAATTAAAAAGTTAAATAACGCAAAAATGAAATACGGGTAGTTAAAGAAATAAATAATGGAAAAATCAAAGTACAGTATTTGAAAACTGAAAAAATATTTTTAAAAAAACTACAAATTGGGAAAAATAAAAAAAGAAAAGAAAACTAAATATTTGAAAATTGGAAAATAAATAAATATTTCAAAATTGAAGAAATTGAAAAATAAAAAATAGAAAAAATAAATAAAAATATGAAAAAAAAAATCAAATTACACAAAATACCTCCCATATAATTAATAATTAATATTAATATTAAATAAATAATAAATTAAAAAATGTAAAAGAAATTCTTGAAAAGGTGCGACAGCGACACCAAGACAAAACACTTACTGCCTCCCTCCCGGAGCCATAACAGCACACATTTAGTAAAAGAAAGAGAGAAAGGAAAAAGTAAATAAAAGTTCAGAGAATAGAGACTGCATAAATATAACATTTAGTCAGGTTCACTATGTTAACAAATATAATTTCGTTCAAAATTTTGGGAGATTATCAAACCTGTACATTTTTGGAATCTTCAGAGCATGGAGAATCCGAAAATCAATGTTGGCATTTGCACAGACACCTGCATGGCCGCCATTTTGGATTTTCAAAATGGCTGCCATAAAATACATATTTTGCGCGATCTCGGCTTCGAGTCAACCTAGAAACTTAATTAAATATGCTAATCCTATGTTTTCTGGGTCAAGGAATCCAATAAAGGCCTCAAAATAGTGCTCAGGACTATAGAAAAGCAACAAACAAAGGTAATTGAAAACCATTGTCTTTATATTTGTGATATAACTGTATTACATAATACATGATATTGCAAGTCCTTTGAAGTTATAGGTTGTTATAGGAAGTTATAGGTAGTATCAGATTGAACTATAAGTCCTATACACAGGATCTACGAGGTCTATACTGTTCAGGAATATATGCTTTTACAGATCTTCATCACTGTCCTGAGTGTCATTTTCGCAAAGGTGTCTACGCAAATGTAAACATTAATTTTTTGATTCCTCATGCTCTGAATATTCCAAAAATGTATAGTTTTGCTAATCTCCAAAAATTTTGAACGAAAAAACATAGTGAACCTGACTAATTATGAAAGAAAAAGACTAGAAAGATGACAAGATATATTGAGACATAAAGTCCTTTCTTACCCATGCAGATAAGTCTCAAGATCATTAGGCAGTAATGGCACAGGGAGCAAAGTGCGCCCCTGAACCAAACCTGTAAGCATAAGAACACTTTCCCTCAGTGCAGAAACGTGCTTCAGGAGGTCTTTTGCCAAAGTGAGGGGCCAGCTTGATTCGTTCACGGTGTTTCTGAAAATGGGTACTAGGACCTAGAGGAAAAAAAAAAACAAATGAAAGGACGATCATGGCTGAATCACAGATCCACAGAAATATTCAGGCTAAACATACATTTTGAGACAATATACTGTATTCCTGTTGTGAAATGAAAGTAGGGGTGAGGGGGAGGGAAGAGGGTTTGGGAAAAAAACAAATTAGAAGGTCACTTGGTAGAGCGCATACCTCCACCAGGCTGAACAGTTTATGTTTTGTATCCCGCTGATAGGCCGGATCTGGATTCGGACCTGAACCAAAATCGAATCGGCTTGTTCTGGTCACTTAACCAACTCATCCACTGAGTTTTGTCACAAGTTAGCCACAACATTTAGAAATATCATGCTATATATCGTTTTTGGGCCTATCACTCAATGGTGAAGAATCACTTAAAAATTCTCTGATCCGGATTCGAATCTTCACCAAAATCTAATCTCTTCGTCCTTGTCAGACACCCAACCTCTCCACCAAATTTCGTCTGAATCCGTCCACAACCTTTTGAGATATCCTGTTCAGAAATAGACAGACAGACAGAGACAGACAGGTGTGAAAACATAACCTCCGCCCACCTCCGCGGATGCAATGAATAGAAAATGTGTCGGTGACTTGAAATTACACAACATATAAATAGATAATGTTAAGATATAATTACCCCATCCCTACACCGTTTAGAATCCCGTGCGGGCACGAGCAAAGCAACTTTCTAGTTGGACCATTATACACTGGTTTACGGTTTAGTGTTTTTCTAAATAAAAGCTTCTTAATTAATGGTACCAGCAAGGTAACTCCACATTACCATACCTGGTCTTGAGTGGTCTTGTCTGAGTTTGATTACTGAGGGAACAGGAGGTAAATGCAAACTCTGCTGGCTTCTGGTTCATTGGATTTGGTATCATAAAGTACGAATCATTTTTGTGTAACTGCCCCTGTCCCAACTGTAATTCATTCTCACTTGTTCATGTTGAAGTTCCAAAAAATGGATCTTGGTCAATTTGTCTTCTTGTGCCTCCTTTCTGATATTGCACCATCTCTGCTCTTTCTATGTTTGGTCGACCCCCCCCCCCCCCCCCCCCTCCTGGGTATCTGCAGGCACATGTGGTCCACCAGCAACCCCTGTCTAGTGAAACTCCCAAAATAAAATCCAGGATTACTGCTCACCTCCACTCATTCATTCCTCTTTTTTCCTGCCTGTTGAACAAACTTCCACACCCCATCGAAGACCATGATCTTTTCAACCCCCATTAACCTTCCCAAAGCACACCTCTTTCCAAGTTTCCAGTTTTTTCTTCCTGAGAGTTTGCTTCTGTATCCATCTTGTCCACACCGTTTGTCCTCCGTTACCCCCTCAATCTTCCCCAATTTGTTTATTTCTCCAAGTCTCTCTCTCTTTTGCCCCTCAACTCTGCTGTGAGTGAGTTTCCCCCGCTCTCTTTCTTTTTCCTCTGCTACGTCCTCATCCGTTCTATGTTCCAGCGCCTCCACGAGCCTCAACTTTGTAGACAAAAAAAAAAACAAGCTCCCAACAAGCCTCGTTTTTGTATTTGTATAAAATGGTTTTGCACAATTTTTCTTTATAAATGACGCTGAAAAAAATATTAACTCAAGTTTAAAAAGAGAATACACTACAATTCATAGTGAAATGTAACTTCTCATTACCGTCGTTTTAATCTCTTTTTCAGAAAAAGGTTTCCAGCTGATGTGCAAATGCTTTTGTTTTGCGGAAAATGTGAGAAAAAAGAAAATGTAGCTTATCTTGTCTTATTAAATAATTTGAGGTGGACTATGAAAAAGTGAAATTGTAAGTTCAAGCATCTACCATATAAAACACAATGTGTGTGTGTATTTGTGTGTGTCTGTCCCCTTCATAAAGGTAGGTTTTAAAGGCTTTGAGTAGTGCTTTAGGAGGGATTTGAGTGGGGGGCGGGGGAGGAGGGGGGAGTTTATTGGGCAATCTTTGAACAGGGTGGTGTGTCCACCGGATGAAAGACCTAAAAGATTCCAAGGACCCAAAATACCCCAAGGACCCAGGAGACCAAAACACCCAAAAGCCCCTGAAGACCCAGATGACCCCGATGACCCAAATACCCAGAAGACCCTTGAAGATCCAAAATACCCCAAATACCTTTAACGACCCCAAAAACCAAGAAGACCGAAAGGATCCCAAATACCCAAAATACCCCAAATATCGAAAAGACCACAAGACCCAAAATTCCACAAAGACTCTTAAAGACCCCGAATACAAAAAACGACCAAAAAGACCCCGAAGACCTAAAAGACCCCAAAAGACTGAAAAGACACAGAAGACGATTAAAGACCGTGAAGACCCGAAATATCCCAAAGACACCAAAGACACAAAATACCCCTAAGACCGTTAAAGACCCAAAAGACCTAAAATAGCCCGAAGACCCAATGGACCAAAAACACCCAAAAGACCACAAAAACCCAAAAGACCCCAAAGATCCAATATACCCCAAAGACCCTTAAGGACCCAAAAGACCTGGAGACCCTAAAAGACCTGAAAGATTAAAAATACCACAAAGATCCTTAAAGATACTAACACCCAAAATAATGAAAAGACCCCAAGATCTTTAAAGACAAAAAGTTCCGAAGACTGAAAAGACCCCAAGACCCAAAAGACCCAGAAGCCCCAAAATATCCAAAAGACCCCAAAGCCCGAAAAGACCCAAAATACACCAAACACTCAAAATACACCAAAGACGCAAAGACCAAAAACACCCAAAAACACCCGAAAACCAAAAAAACCCAGAAGAACCAAAGGACCCAGAGGACCCAAAAGACCCTGAAGACCCCAAAAAAACCCAAAGACCCTTAAAGACCCAAAAGATGCAAACAATTCAAAAGACCAAAAAGACACTGACGACACAAAAGACCCCAAGGACGCAAAAGACCCTAAGGATGCAAAAGATCCAAAAGAAGATTAATTACATCTCTTCAAATTGGAACTGTAGATGGTGGCTTGCAAATCGAGCCTCAAGGGCGGTGTAGTTAAGCGTTTTTTTTAAACTAGGGCATGCCCGTACTATATATATATCTAAAATTATATCCCCCCCCCCTCTATTTACATGAAATGGTTTGGTTCATGAAATGTTTTGGTCCATTCGCAACGCCAAAGCGAACGGCGAACGCTTTACATGAAATGGTTTGGTCCATGAAATGTTTTGGTCCATTCGCAACGCCAAAGCGAACGGCGAACGGCTTGCGAGTACAGTGACAATCCCCCCCCCCCCCCCCCTCTATTTACATGAAATGGTTTTAATTAGTTTTAAAACATAGTTTAACGCCAACATAGCGGCAACATAGTTTGCCAACGTGAAATAAATGAATACGCTCTCAAATGTGCCGTCCGAGGCAGAGTGTGTTCGCCACGTTCGGCACACGCGATAGCTCGCTGCTCTCTGATTGGTTGAATCGTTTTTTGGACATAGCTCGGTAAGTAATTGTCCGATTAATATGAAACCTTGAAAAGGCACATCCTCGGGTCCCCAGCAATATACCTGGCAAGTTTCAAGTATATCGGACCGGTAGTTGTCGAGAAACAGCGGTCGCATACACACACACAGACAGAGATTAGTGGAATTATAGATAGATAACAATAAATACATGGCACAGGGAGGGAAAATTTGCTGCACGTGATGTGCAACACGCGTAGAGTAAAACTAGTGTTCATTTATGTCCATACGATGTCGAATAAATAAAGAAGTTATAAGCACAGCTGACACTTGGCCGAGGTTTCAGACTTTGACATGCTCACGAGGCTGTACCATCAAATAAACTGTTACAACCCATCATTTTTGACGGGCTTTTTACTCGTAGATGCATAATTACACAGTACTGTCCCTCAGATAGAGGTTAAACTAGGCATCCAACGGTGGCGGACATTAAAGATCACACAGTATCCTTCACGAAGAGTAGGCGAGCTATCACCAGCATCATGAACAAATTCCAAATTCCTGCTCTAACCTACAGAGGGCTTTGCATCAGCATTACAGCCAATGATATCAGCCAACAGTCTTGTGCTGCATCCAAAATAATAATAATAATAATAATAATAATAATAATAATAATAATAATAATAATAATAATATCATTACCCAAGAAACGGATCATTAACATTTCTACTGAAACATAAAAATACAAGTTTCTACCTCATCTACGAGGATGGTGAATTGCTCCAAGGGTGAAGAGGAGATGTCCCCGCAGATAAGCGAGTTCTTCGAGACGTCTGCGGCTAAGGCCCCAGGAGACATTTTTGAAAACACCACGGTCTTGCCCCTAAACGAGGTGTTTGAGAAACCTAGAGAAGGAATGAGATGTCCACCCGGGCCAAGTTTGAAAACGAGAATGGATTCTCTTTCGCCTTCTTTTGACGCAAACTCCTTAAAGATCTCCCTGTTATTCGGAGCTTCCACGCAGCGTTGCCACGTGTCCGGGTTCAGCCCCAGAGAGTGGAGTGTCCTTTTTCGCAAGAAAGATAAGAGTTGCTCATCCAGCATCTCCTCGGACTCGCTCTTGTTTTCTTCTTCAATGTCTCGTGGGATATCCATCTTTCTCTCTATATCCCCGGGGTCTGTCTGTCAAACTGACGAGGTCCCTCGTTCTCATACGGATTAATCACTCTTTCGTCCCAGAATCTTTCTCTATAGCAACGATTACCTTGGTAACCTGTCGACATTTTAGCCTGGACGTGGATGTCGAGCTTGAATTAAGCCAACGTCCGTCCTGAAACAGACTTCGCAATCTTTAAGGTTAAACACAATTTCCTTTAAAAGGAGGTATAATGTTTAAATAGACAAAAAGTTTAATATTTGCGAATTAACTCAATAATTTTATAAGAAGTAAATTGCAACTTGTTGATGTGACTGCACGCACGCGCACACACACACACACACACACACACACACACACACACACACACACACACACACACACACACACACACACACACACACACACACACACACACACACACACACACACACACACACACACACACACCTTGTTTGCTTTCAATATACCAACAATGTATATATAGTTAACAGGCTCACAGAATGGCCAAGCGGTACGCATACTCACCTCTAAGCTGTGTAACCTGGATTTACATCCCGACTAAATGGGCGTCTGCCGGTCGGTTAGTCGGTGTATGTTAAACATCCCACGGTGTCCTTCCCGAAGAGTAGGCAAAAATTCCACCAAACTACTGCTGGGAGAGAAATGGCAAACCACCCAGTATAACCTTTGCCAATAAAATGCTTCAGCAGAACCGACATTTTTCAACACAGAGACACCTTTTCATGGTACATCAGCCTTTCCACTTTCTGAACCTGGCATCCAACGACACTCACACATACAAACACACATACAAACACACTTCTCAAATTATATAAATACTGGAGGCCCACCTGGCAGCTACCTGTCTGTGCAAAGCTGAATGGCATCATCTCTGATGATGATTCATTTGCTATACTCATGAATTGTCTGCTGTTCTCTCAAATACTATAATATTTAAACATTGAAACAGTACTTTTAAGCCAAATGAAAAACATACTGAACTAGAGATGAGATATATGTCGATGAAGGTAAAATTATCTCTAATCTACCATAATAATTAGAGCTTGCGTGGCTGAAGCTATGACGCCAATATTCAATCACCGATTGGTCACGGCACTGACCAATTGGGTGTGCCCACTTTTCCCTTCACTCATCGATTGGTTACAGCACTGACCAATTCTGTGTACCCGTTTTCCCCTTCACCCATTTCCCAGCATTGTTCTTCGCGTCTTTGGAGGTGGGCTTCGATGGGCACTCCGGCCTGGAGACAAACCATTAAAAATGAAAATAATTAAACATGATATATGATGAAATGCTTGATTAACATGATTTTGTTGCCATTGGTGCCGTTTGTGTCAACAGAAAACATCATCACAATGGACGTCACAAGAGTTTGTTGCAAGCATCAAATGCGATAATCGAATGGAGTATGATATGTTGTGATCAATAAAATTTGTTTCAAAAATGACAAAAAATAAAAAGCGCATTTCCAAGAATGCCCCGCAGCACATTGCCCACCGGAAGTGGGCCGAGAATGGGTGGGAATGCCTACTAGACGATATAATAATTTGTTTGTTCGTCCGTTCATGTGAAACGTTCCGTTCCACCGAATGGTTTGAGCTGGGAGGGGAGGTTGATGATTTGTGGGTATGTGCAGGGGGAGGGACGGCGTTTTAAAGGCTTGGAGTGGGTAGAGGATTGAAACCTTAAGGTTGGGAAGGGGAGGTTGAGGACTTGGGGTTTATGTCTGAAGCTCTTCTCATTTTCTCCCATTTTCTGCCACTCTTCTGATTCCTCTACTTTTTAGGTCATATCTCGATTCTCGAAGAGATGAACTCATAAAATGGGTCGTGATGTCTGTCTGTCCGGCTGTCCGTCCGTCCATTAACTTTTTGCTATTTTTGCTGCTCCTCCATTATCACCTCGCAGATTGTTCTAAAACTTGTCACAGGAATACAAGATCCAGACAGGGGTCCCCCAAAATTAGTACCGTAGTGGTCTGAACTACAACCTTAAGAGATTATAGTCAGCCAACTCGGGGCTATTTATTCAATATACGATATAGGCCTACTGGATTTGCAACAAGGTGAGGCCGAACGCAAATGAAACCTGAATTACTTTCGAATTAACCACATCATGGAGCATCACATGTTGCTAATCAATGTTAACTGCAAGTCAGTACTTAGACCAACTAGAATGAATGAATAAATAAATTAATAAATAAGTAAGTAAATAAATAAACAAACAAATAAACAAACAAACAAACTTCCGTGAAACAGACATACGTTATACTTATCGGCCTATGTAACGTTGCCAGGATGGTATTGATATGTCATAAATGATCTATACGTTTCCATGATTTATGTCTTTGTACGAGTTATGTCACCTACTACGAACTAGTTATGTCACCTACTAACTAGCTTACAATATGATTAAAGCTTAACACCTAAATGTACACACACGGTGACACGGGACGCCAAACTATACTTACCTGCCACAAAACCACCCGAAGTCGGTCGGTTTCCATCTCAGACGACGAATTTTATTTTCTCAAATTTATTTTCTTCCGGCATCTGAAAAGAATCGATACATTTTGAAACCCTTCTCTGATTGATTGGTGCATTCAATGATACAGCATTCTGTTATTTTTAAAAGAAAAATGAACGATCCAGTGTTCATTCAGTGAACCGTTGATGGAAACTGTAAAGTATCTCGACAAACTGCGATCAATTGTCGTACGCGTTTATTCACTGTGCCGATCAAGGCCCGATTCGCAGCAGCGCCATCCGAGCTCTGGCGTAGGGATACAACCCGGTCCCGGTGTAGGGATACAATGGTGAACATTTGCACTGCATACATGACATCCTCCCCTTTAAGTCCAAAATTACCAAGAGCAATACGTGCTAGATTTCCAGAATTGACATTTCAAAAGCAACATTTCCAAACCATGTGAAAATATGTGTGCAAACGGTTATGAGAATAATGAAAATACGTGAAAATAGAACATGTGTCAACGTGAAAAAAAACATCTTCAAAGATTCAACCGGTCGGGTGCTTTTCTCTCACGCATTGAGCGTCGCGGTGTACCAGTGGATACAGAGTCCGAGGTGATTCCTTTGGGTCGCAGTGTACCAGTGGATACAGAGTCCGAGGTGATTCCTTTGGTCTCCACGAAGGGTGTAGCGTTTGCAGAGGTTTTCGGGGCATCCGAGCCGGCTGGAGCGGCCACGACGATCTCCGACAGTGGCGGGTCGAACTGTTGTCCTGACTGTGACGATGCTACAGGCTCCATCGACTCACAGTGACGGTAGGTTATGTGGTCCTGATGTCGACGAATTTCGCGGCCGTCCTGCAGGCGAATCACACTGGACAGTGGACCTGGCTTCTCGATGATGTCTCCCGGTAGCCACGTCGCACCTGCACCAAAATTTCGGGCAAACACTGGATCTCCAATGTTGATACATCGACTGTTGGACGTCTTATCGTGCACCAACTTTTGATTAAGCTGGCTCTGATAAACATTTGATGATATGTCTGGTTTGAGATTGTCAAGTGTCGATCTCAAGTGTCGTTTCATCAATAACTCAGACGGAGCTGCACCGGTTGTTGATTGTGGCGTGATGCGGTATTTGAACAGGAGACGAGACAGCTTTGTTTCCAGGGTTCCCTCCTGAAGTTTCTGCAATCCGGATTTGATGATTCCCACGGATCGTTCGGCCAAGCCATTTGAAGCCTGGTGATGTGGGCTGACAAACTTATGTTTGATGCCGTTCCGACGTGTGAACTTGGCAAACTCGGTACTGGAAAAACACGAACCGTTATCACTCACGATCATCCTGGGCAGACCATGAGTGGCGAAACAGCGTCTGAGTCTTTCGATGACAATGGCTGACGTAGTACCACGCGTCACATAGGCATCAATCCATTTTGTGTGCGCGTCCGTAATTATTAGAATCATGCTGCCGTTAATAGGCCCGGCATAATCGAGATGTAGGCGATGCCACGGTTCGCTGGGCCATTCCCAGGGATGCAGTGGCGCTTTCGCAGGTGTATTCCGGGTGCTCTGGCAGGGGTAACAATGTCGAACATGATGTTCGATATCAGCATCAAGATTCGGCCACCACACATAGTTTCTGGCGAGTGACTTCATCTTCACAATCCCGGGGTGACAGTCATGGATTTCATCCATGACCCTGGAACGCAGATTTTTCGGGATCACGACACGACATCCCCAGAGTAGGCAACCATTTTCCACGCTGAGTTCGTTTTTACGTGCTTTAAAAGCCGCAAAATCTGGGTCACCCTCAGGTAGCAAATGCCATCCAAGCTGTACAGCCTGGACAGTTCTGGACAGAACGGGGTCTCGTCGAGTATGAGTGCGGATCTGGCCGGAATCGACAGCACAATCTTCCAGATGATCCATCAGTGCGATAATGGATCCTGGTGTAGGCGAATCATCAACGGATTCTGGAAGGGGTAACCGACTCATGGCATCTGCATTTGTGATAGACGAACCGGGCTTATAACATATGGTGTAGTCATAAGCAGCGAGAAACAGGGACCAGCGGGTGATCCTGGGCGGTAGTGTGTCAGATGTCGCCTTAGTTGGACCAAACAGACTGATCAGCGGCTTGTGATCAGTGCGAATCGTGAAATGATGTCCAAGAAGGTACTGGCGAAATTTGCCGACTCCGAAAACGATTCCCAATCCTTCCTTGTCAAGTTGGGAATAGTTTTTCTCTGCCGGGGACAACGTTCTGGATGCAAATGCAACCGGTCTTTCCGTACCATCAGGCATCACGTGCGATAATACACTCCCCACTCCATACCGACAGGCATCGCATGTCAGCACAAGATCCTTCTCTGGATCAAAATGAACGAGAACATTGGACGATTTGAGCAGATCCTTAGAGGTCTGGAATGCTGATTGTTCAGTAGACCCCCAGCTCCAGGAGACTCCTTTCCTCAAAAGCCGATAAAGGGGGCCCAAAACGTCGGTCACATTCGGGATGTAACGACCATAGAACTGAAGCAAACCGAGGTATGACTTCAATTCGGTCACATCTCGTGGAGAAGGAGCATCCTTGATAGCTCGGACTTTCTCATCTGTCGGGTGTAGACCCTCGGCATCAATCGTATGACCCAGGTACGTGACTGATGGCACCATAAACTTGCACTTGTCTCGACGCAAACGTAGGCCGGAGTCCGAAATCTTCTTCAGAACTCTCTCCAGGTTCTGTAGATGTTCCGCGTCCGTACGACCAGTAACCAGAATATCATCCTGGTAACAAACGACGTTGCGTTCGGCGGCAAACAAACTGTCCATGACACGCTGATAAATTCCAGGTGCAGATTTCACTCCAAAACTAAGTCGGTGGTACCTATACAACCCACGATGCGTGTTGATGGTAAGATACTGTTTCGAATTCTCGTCCAAGCAGAGCTGTAGATAGGCGGATTTGAGATCGAGTTTCGTAAAAGTCTTGCCTCCCGTGAGACGAGCATAGAGGTCTTCGATCCTCGGGATTGGATATTTATCCAATGAAGAACACCTGTTCAAGGTCATTTTATAATCTCCACATATGCGGATGGACTGGTCCGATTTAATGACCGGAACGATGGGCGCCGCCCATTCGGCATACTGGATTTGCTCGATGATCCCCAGATTTTCAAGATGATCCAGTTCCTTGTCAATCCGCTCACGCAGGGCGAAAGGGACTGGGTGAGCCCTGCAAAATATAGGATTGGCATCCCGGTCAACCCTGAGTTTAGCCGTATGTCCTTTCAAGGTTCCAAGCTCATCCTTGAAGACATCCGGGTACGTATCCAGCACATTTTTGAGTGTGTATGCTGCGGTAGGAGAAACGTTGGCTGCCCGGAGTTGATGAATGCTTTCCCACTTCAGTCGAATTATGCTCAACCAGTTCCTGCCGAGTAAGGAAGGGCCCTTTCCAGGAATGACGATCAGGGGTAGGTGAAACTCACGGTTATCGTAGCCCACCGTGACATCACATGTACCGCAGGGAACAATCTTCTCACCTGTATAGGTGGAGAGTCCATAGGTAGTAGGTTTCAGATGGGGTCGGTCAGCATCACTCCACAGGTTTGTGAAAACAGCATGGCTGATGAGCGAGACGGCCGCACCAGTGTCGACCTCCATTTGCAATGATCGATTGTTGACGACAACATTGGCAAGAAGAGGGTCCCACCTATGGTGAGAATCAATATGAAGCAGGTCATACGATTCTGAGTTGTCGGAAACAGAGTCAAGGTCAAGAATGCGACCTGGTCAAGCTCGGGTTCCTCCGAACCGATAAACTGATGAATCTTGTCAGCAGCTTTTCCTTTTCCCGATTTGCGAGTGATGCAAGCTGGAGCAATATGGCCAGTTTTCGAACAGAAATGGCAGGTGGCATCTTTGAACCGACACGTCTCCGGAGGGTGCTTTCCGTTGCACCGAAAACAGTTGTTGTGGGTTTGAGACTGCACTGGCTTCTGACGAGGAGCCTTGTTCCAACGTTGTGGCTGAACATGATCCAACCGATTCACAGCAGGGCTGGTACCAGACGAGCGAGTGGCACCGATGCTTGTAGCGTTGCGTTCAGCACTTTCCATGGAAATGGCGGTGTCTCTGGCATTTTGGAACGTCAGTCTTCTCTCAGCAAGCAGGCGTCTACGAGTGCGGTCATCGGACATGCCAACCACCAGCAAATCACGAAGCATGTCATCGATCGTGTCCCCAAACTCACACAGATGTGACAGTTTTTTGAGGTGTGCAATGAAGTCTGCGATCGACTGACCTTGCTGCTGTCTGTACATGTAAAAATTAAACCGACACAGGATGACTGAAGGAGATGGGTTGCAATGTTCCTTCAAAGCGGCCTTGAGCTCTGCATACGTGAGCTCCTGGATTGTCCGAGGCCGAATCAGGTTTTTAACGAGTGTGAACGTCTCACCTCCGCAAACGGACAGGAAGACGGCCTTCATCCGGCCTTCGGTCGCGATGCCGTTCGCCTCGAAGTAGAAAGACAACCGCTCAGAATACGTGTCAAAATCCCCCTCATGAGGGTCGAATTCATCGATATGGCCGAAAGATGTCATGGTCTAGATGTTTACCTTCGTCGCCATGTAAAGTATCTCGACAAACTGCGATCAATTGTCGTACGCGTTTATTCACTCTGCCGATCAAGGCCCGATTCGCAGCAGAGCCATCAGCCATCCCCATCCGGTCCCGGTGTAGGGATACAATGGTGAACATTTGCACTGCATACATGACAGAAACAAAATGGCGCCCGTGGCCCACGTGACCAGAAAGGTTTGGGCCGGGTCGTGTTGCTGCTCCTCGTGTACAGCTGCAGTATACTGTTGGAGGGTGACAGTGGAGATTTCATTTTATCGGTGGGTAGTATTGCCGCCTTCCTCCGGCAGGGGACAGTAAACAGCTATATACGTGCACAGGCGAAAATTGCAAATCGTCAACCCAACCACGCCAGGTGGAGGGGAGGGGGGAATAATTTTGTCCTGACCCAGCACGTATGCAAAATATAGCGATCAACCAAGCCGCTTTCGAATTGTCTATACAGCGAACAGACACTAAAAACACACACGCTGTATTTTCACCTTTTACCTTTATATTTTTCGCCCATGTTTTGTATTGTACGCTGAAGTTTAGAGTTTATGGTCCATAGAGTTTAAGAGCGGTGTATAAGTAAGAAGTGAATTATTGCAACTACTACATACAATTTAAGAAACGAACATAATATTTACTTTCACATATTTATAAGGACATGTCGGGTATTACTATTAGGATTTTAAAAATCGGTTTCATCCTGTCTGATGGAGATTTGTTGTGTTCGGCGGAAATTTGTATTTTACGTTGAATTTTAGGATTTATTGTCCATAGATCTAAGGAGCGGTGTATAGGTAAAGCATGCTTTATTGCAACGAATACATACAATTTAAGGAATGAGCATAATATTAATTTTTATTTATTTATATAGACTTACACTGTATTAAATTTAAACAAAATGGGTTTCATCCTGTCTGATAGAGGTTTCTTATGATTGGCGGAAATTTGTATTTTCCGTTGCAGTTTGGGGTTTATTGTCCATAGAGGTTCGGAGCGGTGTATAGTTAGGAAATTTTTTTTTGCAATTACTATACACAATTTAGGGTACTAACATAATATTTATTTTTATATATTTATATAGACTGACACGGTATTAAATCTAAACAAAATCAGTTTCATCCTGTCTGAATTCTGATGGAGGTTTGTTGTGATCGGTGGAAAGATGGCGGGTCTTTTGGATTACGAGACTCAGATATTCTTAGACCTGTTTCACAATGATGGGTTACTGCTCACGGCCAGAGGATTGGGCATTGATCGTATTCTCCTGGCCTTCCTGCGCCTGTACTCGGACCCAGCGAATCTTGTCCTTGTTCTCAACACCTCACAAGCGGAAGAGGTGAAACGCTTCCCTTGCCTTGCGTAGCGAGAACCTCCTTTTCCTTTCTTCTTCCTCTTTGAAACCTTCTCGAATCGCAAAATACGTTCACATTTAAAAGTCAATACAAAGTTGGACCAAAATACTTTTGTGCATATTTTCTATATGTGTGATGTAATTAACACTACACTAGTACCCGACTGCAAAGCCGCAATGAGCCGGCGACGCCAAAGCCTCTTGCCACTATTTTACCCATCACTGTGGCATCAGTAGGTTAGGTAGTTGGTAGTAGGTAGGTGTAGTAGGTAGGTGTAGTAGGTACCGTAGGTGTAGTAGGTGTAGTAGGTGTAGTAGGTGTAGTAGGTGTAATAGGTACCATTTGCATTCTGGATGAGATTAAAATTGATAAAATTTACTTCTTGATTAATTCGGTGAATTCCGTCTCAACTTCGGATATTTCCGGCCGTTAAAAACCATCCCCGACGGCCGCGAGCTTTCTAAAAAATAATTATTCGTCAATTTTAGAATATTTGACGCCGTTTTCACCCTCCGAAACGCGTAATAAGCTTTTTTGAAATATTTTTCAAATGCTCGAATCTCATTGGTTCCAGTGTTTGGTGACGATTTTCGTTGAAGATAACGAGGTTGGTCTTAACGTATTTTAATTACAAATTAGGCCAAGTAAAAAAGAAAAAAATGTTTCTCGTCCCCGCCTGCTTCCTTTTTGGTCGCCGCCTACTTTTATTTACTATTTAATACTATTTTTTTTTAATATATACTTGTTTTTTTAAAATCGTTTTGCGAAGAAACTCAGTCTAAAACTTGCCGTTTCCGGGCGTTTACTGATCGTATCTTGTGCATTGATGATCTGAACTATTATGGATCCCGCCCTCTGACGGAACTTCCTGGTTAATACATGCTACATGCATGCTACATGCATGCTACATGCTACATGCTGTTAATACATGTATGGTTAATACATGCTAGGCTTAACGCAGACACTTTGTGCCAAACACGGTCAATTCTCGCAGCGGTTGTGCACTGGGCAAGTGCAATTTACGTGTAAAAATCTTGCATTTCATACTTTTAATGGTACAAATTTGAGTAGGGAATATGACGATATTCGTGTGTGTAAGCATACGTTCGTCGACAAAAGTTTTGAAGTCTTGGTTCGCAAGATCAGTTGTAGATGACAAGCGAACGTTGAACGATCTCTTCGCTAAATTTGCCAGTGGAGAATTTGACGATGGAGATGACATTGGTGATGGATACCAAACAACGAAAGTAAGTTGGTTAGAATGTTTAAAATGGTTCTCACTTTATGGATGACATGTACAAGATTGACATAAGTCTCACTGGGATTTCTTACTTTAATATTTATGGAACAGACCATAAGATAGACCGAGTCCTATAGTCATTAGTTTCACTATGTGGGGGGGAGGGCAAACTGTTGATTAAACATATATTATTTCGTCCCACTTCTGGTTTTGTAAGAGGGAAGGATCAGCCTTCCAATGAAACTACAGTAGTTGTTTTTTAGGATTTCATCAATATTTTGGTCTGTTCTCTGAGTCGTCCCCAATATGAACAATTCTTGTACTATTAGTGTATTATTGTGTATTTATATTAAACAAGGACACATACCAAATTTAAACATTGTCATTGTTTCTTTTTTGTTTTATTCAAATATAGTTTGTCCGGTGTAACACATGACATGTTCCATTGATTGATTCTATTCATATGCCATTTCAGTTAAAACATATATTTATTTGCTAATTTGGAAATGAAATTGCAGGCCTTTCGGTAACAATCAACACTGGCATGTTTCACATTACATTGGACAAACTACAGAGTCTTTAAGTCAGCCACAGTGGTCATTCAATTCATGGCAGCCATCTTGGAAAAAAATAGCAAAAAAAATGAAAATAGTAAATAGTAAGGGCCTCCCTCCTCCTTTTTTCAAAAAAGTACGGACGAGAAACTTTTTTCTTTTTTTTTACTTGGCCTTAGACTTAGAGGTTCATTAGATTGTGAATCAAAGAAAGACGGGTGAAACAAACTCCTATTGAACTTTTTCGCAATTGTTTTATGCAAACTTCTGCATCGGTCGATGGCGGCCTCCATTGCGTGATTTGGTTTTGGAAATATTTTTTCAAATGCTCGAATCTCATTGGTTCCGGTGTTTGGTGACGCTTTTCGTTGAAGATAACCAGGCCTGTGCGGGCCGAGGTTGGTCTTAAAGTATTTTAATAAAAAATTGGAGGTGCATAAGATTGTGAATCAAACAATGACGGGTGAAAGAAACTCCTATTGAACGTTTTCAATTTGTTATGCATACTTCCGCATCCGCAAGATGGCGGCCTCCAATGCGCTTCGGAATTCTCAAGCCAAGGCATAATCTGGTTTTTGACAAAATACGTACGTGTTTATTGACAACACCGGCTTCGCCGGCTACTAGTACCGACTGCAAAGCCGCAATGAGCCGGCGAAGCCAAAGCCTCTTGCCACTATTTTACCCATCACCATGGCATCAGTAGGTTAGGTAGTTGGTAGTAGGTAGGTAGGTAGTTAGGTAGTTGGTAGTAGGTAGGTGTAGTAGGTACCGTACCTGGTAAGACTTGGTAAAAGAGAAGAGCAGACAGTCCTCCCAAATACCTGCATACAATAAATGTCACAAGAAGCTTAAGGAAGTAACTATACGATGTGCTAGCTTAAGGCCTATTTTAAGAAATTTTAACTGGGCTTGACATACGTTTTCACAGTATGTGTGTAGTCTTCTAACTTCAGTCGCTGTCAGGACTGGTTCTCTCCGG
Source organism: Myxine glutinosa (assembly GCF_964187855.1). Taxonomy (NCBI): domain Eukaryota; kingdom Metazoa; phylum Chordata; class Myxini; order Myxiniformes; family Myxinidae; genus Myxine; species Myxine glutinosa. The sequence continues at coordinate 22,354,314 of NC_136269.1, forward strand.
GCACTGCGGCTTCCTCCACCAGAAGAAGTTAGCTTGCAGTGATTAATTCGGTGAATTCCGTCTCAACTACGGATATTTCTGGCCGTGAAAAACTATCCGTATTTCTAAACTAAATATGTAAACCGCTTATACCGTATTTCTGGCCGTGAAAAACTATCCCCGACGGCCACGAGATTTCTAAAAAATAATTGTTCGTCAATTTTAGAATATTTGACGCCGTTTTCACCGTCCGAAACGCGTAATAAGCTTTAAAAATATATTTTTTCAAATGCTCGAATCTCATTGGTTCTGGTGTTTTTTTTTGTTTTTTTTTGTTGTTTTTTTGTATACAAGATCGAGGCTTGTGAAAGAGCGAACATTAATCACACAGAAAGACAAACCGACACATAAAACATATAACATCAGGAGCGGTAGACAAGATGGGGAGAGAGGGGGAAGGACACAAACACAACATTTGAGAGCAGGGACCGAGAGACATGGAGACATCGAGAGATCTGAGAGAGGGCGAGGGCTTTGGGGGGGGGGGGGCATGGGAAGGGGGCGGTGGGAGAGGTATAAAACATATGGACACTGCCAGGACTTCCAGGAAAGAAGTTGGAATTTCAAACAAGGTGGATCTGGGGTGAATTAGCGGGGGTAGAAAAGATCAAGGTTTTGGATGGGGGAAGATAAGAGATGGTGGTGAACAGCTGTTTTGAAGACCTGGAGGGAGGAGTGGGATTGAAGGGAGTGAGGGAGTTTGTTCCAGAGGCGGGAGAAAAGAGGAATGAAAGAGTGAAGGTGAGCAGAGAGCCGAGATTTCGGCAGTTTAACCATCAGAGGGTTGCTGGCAGATCTTGTGCGACCTGTCGGAATATTTGGGGGACAGAGCACAGAGAGAGCTGGGGGTGCAAGGCCGGAGAGGCTTGGTAGAAGACAGAAAGACCACCTACCTGCCTGCGGTGAGTGAGTGAAAGGCCCTCAGAGATAGCTTCATCGCGGGAGATTCCAATAATTCTGAAAGCTTTGGTTTCGACAGCGTGAAGCCGAGCTAGGTGTGAGGCAGGAGCACCGGCCCATAGGGGAGAACAGTATTCCATTGAGCTGCGGATGAAAGCCTTGTATGTGGTGAGGAGCTCAGGTGTGCCGAGGAAGGACTTCGCATGACGGAGGATGCCCAGTCGGCGACTGGCTTTGGAGGCCAGCTTGGAAATGTGGTTTTCCCAAGAAAGATCATGGCAGATAGTGAGACCCAAAATCTTGAGCGACAGAACTTCTTGGAGAGGATTGTTGAGAAAGTAGATGGGAGGGTTGTCCAGTCGATCTTTTCGGAGAGACATAGTAAGAGTGTGAGATTTGTCAGGATTGAAAGACATGTTCCACTTGTTTGACCAGTCTGTGATTTTGTCCAGGTCTTCAGAGAGTGAGGAGGCAGCAGACTGCCGATCTGAGGGAAGAGGAATGGAGCGGCAGAGAGTGGAGTCATCAGCAAAGAGATAGAGAGGATTTTCGAGAGAGTCAGAGAGATCATTGATGAAGACCAGAAAAAGCACGGGGCCCAGAACACTGCCTTGGGGAACTCCAGCCTGAACAGGAAGAGAAGATGAGAGAAACCCATTCAGGGCCACACGTTGACGATGACTAGAGAGGAAGTCCGCCAGCCATGCGTGGAGATTTCCATGGATACCAAAGGAGGAGAGTTTGGTGAGCAGAGCGGGGTGCCAGACCGTGTCGAAGGCACGTGATATGTCGAGGGAGACAGCTCTAATTTCCTGTTTGGCATTGAGGACCTCCATCCATTGTTGAGACAGCAGAAGCAGCATGTCCAGAGTAGAGTGACCTGGTCTGAAACCAAATTGATGATCAGAGATCAAGCCATTGGAGAAGAGGAAAGATTTCATATCCGAAGTAATGATGGATTCCATGACTTTGCTGATAATTGGGAGAAGGCTGATTGGTCTGTAGTTGCTAGGATCTGTTTTTGCACCTTTTTTGTGCAAAGCGGTGATGTTGGCTGATTTCCAAGCAGATGGCAGTTGACCTTGAGCAAAAGAGAGGGTGAAGAGAACAGAGAGAGGGTGAGATAGAGCAGCAGAGCAGGATTTTAGGACCCGTGGGCTGATGCCGTCGGGTTCAGTTGCAGAATCAGAGTCGAGGGTTGACAGAAACTTTTCCACCTTGTCAGGAGGAAAGGACACGGAGTCCAGGAGCAGCAGGGTACGACTGGGTATGGTGGATACAGAGAGGGATGGGTTTGGGACACAAGATTTAGAGGCAAACACAGAGTTGAGGCATTCAGCTTTTTCACGTGCGGAGTCAGCTGTGTAGCCGTTTGAGGTAAGGGAGGGGATGGAGGGGGAACAAACACCAGAAACGGATTTGACCAGACGCCACCAGGATTTGGAAGAGGGAGACAGATAAGAGAGTTCGATCTTGAGAACGGAGAGATATTGTTTCCTGGCTCTCCTGAGGGTGGACACACACTTGTTTCGGGCTTTGTGAAAGGAAATGAGATTTCCTTCCGTTGGATTTGCTTTCCAGGAGACGAAGGCAAGTTGTTTCTGGGCAACAGCCTCACCACAAGATTCCGTGTACCATGGACGGGAGGAAGGGTATGACAACTGAAGACGAGATGGGATAAATCTGTGCATGAGAGAGAGCAATTTACTTTGGAAGAATTCCCAGGATGAGTTGATGTCAGAGGTGGTAGAGATGGGAGACCAGTCCAGATGATTGATGGCTGCTTGAAGACCGTGCCAGTTGGCCTGAGTGAAATGCCAGACTCGTCGACGCTGAGCAGGCTCCCTGAGGATGGTCAGAGAGATGTCCACTTTAACAAGGACATGATCAGATGATCCGATCGGAGCAGAAGAAGAGCAGCAGACATTTTCAGGGAAGTTAGTCATAACCAAGTCCAGAAGAGAAGATGTTCCGTTGACTGAGATCCGGGTCGGGAAATTGACAGATTGTGTCAGTCCCAGTGAGTCGCAGAAGTCCTTTGCTGAGGAGCCATGGCTGGTGAGAGAGGTACCCACACCCAGCCAACTGGCATGATGACAGTTGAAATCACCACATATGAGGAAGAGAGAGTTGGGATGAGTAGATAGAAGTTGGTCCATATCATCAGACAGCGAGATGTGGATGGAGTCATCACTGTTTGGTGGACGGTACAACACACATATGAACAAGAGGTGGGAGCGAAGGGGAAGCCGTAGCCATAGGTATTCCTGGGGGTGAGGTGGAGAGAGTGCAGTGCAGGGCGAGTGAGGAAGAGAGTTTTTGATAAAGATAGCAACCCCGCCTCCAGGACGAGGCTCAGGTCTATCATACCGGAGGAGGGAGTAGCCCGGGAGAGATACTATGGAATCAGAGACATCATAAAGGAGGAAAGTTTCTGTTAAGCAGATCACGTCTGGTTTGACAGAAGCAACCTGTATGGAGAGATCAGTTAAGTTTGAACGAAGGCCCCGGATGTTTGAGGTCCATACCGTTAATGAAGAGGAAGGGGGAGCATCAGATACGGAACAGGGGGGAGGAGGGGTAGGGTAAGATGTGGAAGAGGTGGAAGAGGTAGGGAGAGCTGTTGAAGGTGTGTCAGAGATTTCAGAATAGCTCGGAGAAAGGGAAGGATGGGGCGGACAAAAGGTTTGATGGTGATTGGGTGAGCCACAATGAGGTGTTATTTGAGGAGGGGGAAGAGCGAGGCAGAAGGTTGGGGGAGATGGAGGTGAGAGTTTGAAGTGGGAAGAAGCGGGGAGGACGCTTTGAGGAGGGGGAGTGAGAGGGGGGAAATTGAGAAGCAATGAGGGTGGGGAGATTTGAAGGGGAGGGGTGAGGGGGGAGTTTGGGAGGGAAGGGACAAGGGGAGGGATTTGAAAGGGATGGGATATGGGGGAGATTTGGAGGGGAGGGGTGAGGCAGGAGTCTAGGAGGGGAGGGGCGAGGGGGCGTCTTGGCGGGGAGGGGTGAGGGGGTAGTTTAGGAGGGAGGGGGCAAGGGGGGAGATTTGAAAGGGATGGGTGATGGGGAAGATTTGGAGGGGAGGGGTGATGGGGAAGATTTGGAGGGGAGGGGTTATGGGGAAGATTTGGAGGGGAGGGGTGAGATTGGATTTTTGAAAGTGTACGATTTATGGGAAACGAACATTTATTGCAAAATGAGTTTCTTGTGACCTTCGAGTTAAAAATACGTTTAAGGACGCTGGATGGAGGATGGAGTGCAGGAGAGTTTAGGGAATGTAGAAAAAAGGCACTATAGGAGATGGATTTTTTTTGGGGATGAATTGATTTGGTGAGCAAGTCGAAAGCAGCCTTTTAAAGAAGAAGAAGAAAAAGGGGTTATAAAATATGACGGAATACATAACTTGAGGGGAAAGTGTAAACATTGAAGGTTAATGAGTGAAAAAACTATCTGGGGAAATGGGGGAGAAACACGTGGTCGAAGAACGAACGAACGAATAAGAATGAATAAACGAATGATTACAGAGAAGGAAATGTTTAGTTTTTTTTTTTTTTTTTTTTTTTTTTCGAGTTGAGATTTACACAAGGAAGTAGGCTATGGGTGAAAAGACTGGGAATACAGAGAACGAAAGTTATTGGATCACAAAACGACGGACCGCTGAGAGAAAAACAAAGCCTCAAGGTTGTACAGTGCACACTGTACAAGGCCTCAAGACACGACACGAATTAACACGATTTTCAATACAGGTATGAAAGATTTGCACCGAAAAATCTTCGTCGGGACACAATATACGTACAACACCATAAATAAATACAGTTTTAACGAAAATACAAATGGGAACAATCACTTAACTTCGATTTCAAATCGTTCGCGACGCGGCAAAGGCCTTGCTTGCGACACGGCAAACAGACGATCAATTTATGAAAGATAAACACCGAGAAACAACCAAAGTTGCACACAATAACTTCACACACCGAAAGATAAATACAGTTTCGACAAAATACAATTGTGAACAGACTTAACTTCGAAAAACGTGGAGACCGTGTGGAGCTTCGAAAATCCCTCCCACCGTCCGATGACGATTTTCGTTGAAGATAACGAGGTTGGTCTTAACGTATTTTAATTACAAATTAGAGGTTCATTAGATTGTGAATCAAAGAACGACGGGTGAAACAAACTCCTATTGAACTCTTTCACAATTGTTTTATGCAAACTTCCGCATCCGGTCGATGGCGGCCACCATTGAGTGATTTCATTCTAGAAATATTTTTGCAAATGCTCGACTCTCATTGGGTCCGGTGTTTGGTGACGCGTTTCGTTGAAGATAACCAGGCCCGTGCGGGCCGATGTTGGTCTTAAAGTATTTTTTGCCACTATTTTACCCATCACGATGGCATCAGTAGGTTAGGTAGTTGATAGTAGGTCGGTGTAGGTACCGTACCTGGTAAGACTTGGTAAAAGAGAAGAGCAGACAGTCCTCCCCAATACCTGCATACAATAAATGTCACAAGAAGCTTAAGGAAGTAACTATATGATGTGCTAGCTTAAGGCCTATTTTAAGAAATTTTAACTGGGCTCCGGGCACGGCGGCTTCCTCCACCAGAAGAAGTTAGCTTGCAGTAAGATCAATGCCGACAGATCAGCCGATAGCGCCGTTTCAACGGCAATGTGTGACTGTCGTTAATCAAACCGAGCTTTCTTTTTTTATGTAAACCGCTTATACCGTATTTCTGGCCGTGAAAAACTATCCCCTGCGGCCGCGATATTTCTAAAAAATAATTCTTCGTTAATTTTAGAATATTTGACGCCGTTTTCACCCTCCGAAACGCGTAATAAGTTTTTTTGAAATAATTTTTGAAATGCTCGAATCTCATTGGTTCTGGTGTTTGGTGACGATTTTCGTTGAAGATAACGAGGTTGGTCTTAACGTATTTTAATTACAAATTAAAGGTTCATTAGATTGTGAATCAAAGAAGGACAGGTGAAACAAACTCCTATTGAACTTTTTCGCAATTGTTTTATGCAAACTTCCGCATCCGGTCGATGGCGGCCTCCATTGCGTGATTTGGTTTTAGAAATATTTTTTCAAATGCTCGAATCTCATTGGTTCCGGTGTTTGGTGACGCTTTTCGTTGAAGATAACCAGGCCCGTGCGAGCCGAGGTTGGTCTTAAAGTATTTTAATAATACATTAGAGGTGCATAAGAATGTGAATCAAACAAAGACGGGTGAAAGAAACTCCTATTGAACGTTTTCAATTTGTTATGCATACTTCCGCATCCACAATATGGCGGCCTCCATTGCGCTTCGGAATTCTCAAGCCAAGTGTTACGTGGTCCCCTCGGTGAATACCTGGTCTCGGTGACCCCCGGACCGTGAGAGGAACTCCGCCAGCAAGCTGTATTATATATGCGCTTTCGCCACGCAATCCATATGAATTTCACCCAGGAGACAACTGAAGTTCAAGGATATATTTCCAATGGTAATGATACCATACAATTTCAATGACACAACCACGGAGATTTTCCCCGAGCAATCAACAATACACAATCATCACCAATTCCCAATTCACAATCAATTCCCTAGGATTAAGATGGCCATCTTATACATGTGTGTCCCGGTGAGTACTCACGACACCCTTTTGGTCTCGGTCCCGCACAATGTCTCTGGGCCCCTCCTGACCAAGATGATGGTCGCCGTCGCCGCACTCGGGCGGTTGAACGAACCCCGGGTGGACGTGTTTCCACCGGGCAGGTATCGTACCAGGCACCGTGGCTGCAGCCCCTCGTGGCCACGCGAAGCGGATACGGTAGAGCAAGCCAAACCCCACGCCGCTTGCAAGGCGCGTTAGGCCCCAACGTGCGACCCGCACGCGTCTGTTTGGACGGTGCCGCGAACGATGCCAGACGCGGGGTCGATGCACGGCCCCACGTCAACTTGACGTCTCCACCGGGCAGGTACACGTCCCGGTACTTCCTCTCGCCAGACAGGCTTCGGAACGCCGCTTTTTCACGCAGCGCAAGGTCGATCCCACCTTTTGTCGGAGCGGGGCGAGGAAGAATAATACTCGTCCTTTTTTCCTCGTGTCTTTTTCTCTTCCGTTTCCGGTCACTTCCGTTTCCGGCCACTTGTTCAGAAGGGCTCCTGACCCTCCAATCACAACAACCCTTAATATACTACACACGGATAAGCAAAGACCTGAATGGTAATTCACATACATTCACATAAATATGTAACACTCCCCCCCTTCAAGAAAGAAAGTTTGAACCCAGCGAAAACTTTCTTTGCCGGCCAATTTGGAGAAACAAACCAGATAACTCAACCCTCCCCCCCCCCCCCCCCCCCCCAGATTAACTCAATCTGGACAAAGCGTCCGCCACGACATTGTCCCGGCCCCGTACATGTTCAATTTCCAAGTTGAACCCCTGCAAAGCCAAACTCCATCTCATCAACCTCTGATTTTTATTTTTCATTCTTTGAATGAAGGTTAAGGGGTTGTGATCCGTAAAGACCTTTATGGGAAAGGACGTGATTCCTAAATACACCTCATAATGTTGAAGCCCTAGCAGGAGAGCCAGGGTCTCTTTCTCCACGGTGGCATAATTTGCTTGATGTTTATTGAACTTTTTGGAGTAGTAGCACACGGGGTGGTCCACCCCATCCTCATCTTCCTGTAACAAGACCGCTCCAGCCCCCACATCACTTGCATCTACGGCCAACTTGAAAGGTGCCTGAAAGTCCGGAGCGGTTAGGACCGGAGAGCTCATTAGTATCGCTTTGACATGGGCAAAGGCCGCCTGACATTTGCCATCCCAAACGAATGGGGTCTCCTTTCTCAACAAACTCGTTAAAGGGGCTACCACATCCGAAAAATTCTTACAGAACCGCCGGTACCACCCCGCCATACCTAAGAATCTCATCAGCTCTTTCTTCCCCTTTGGGACTTGGAAGCGATCGATAGCTTCTACCTTGGCGGTCACTGGTTGTACTTGACCCTGCCCTACTACATGGCCGAGGAACACTACCTGTGCTCTTACAAATTCACTCTTGGCTAAGTTGATGGTCAGACCTGCCTCGGACATCGTCTGAAAAAATGCATGGATTTGCTTAATGTGGTCTTCCATGGTCATGGTGTGGATGATTACATCATCCAGATATGCCTCCACCCCCTCCAGGTCTGCAATGAGCCTATTAATCAGTCGTTGAAATGTAGCCGGCCCGTTCTTCAACCCAAAAGGGAGGACCTTGTACTGATATAACCCATTCGGAGTGACCAAAGCTGAGATTTCTTTGGCTCTATCGGTAAGAGGGATCTGCCAATACCCTTTCAGCAAGTCAAATTTGGTAACAAATTTAGCTGGGCCTATTCGATCAATACAGTCGTCAATCCTCGGGAGCGGATAGGAGTCGGTCTTGGTCACTGCATTCACCCGTTTTAAATCTGTACAACACCGGAAGCTGCCATCGGGTTTCGGAACCAACACACATGGGGAGCTCCATTCACTGTTGCTTGGTTCGATGATGTCATTGTCCAACATATATTGCATCTCCTTCCGAAGGTACTCCATCTTCACCGGGTTCATCCGATAGGGGTGTTGTTTCACTGGAGTGGCCTCCCCCACCTCGATATCATGATATACTAAGTCCGTACGACCAGGTACATCTGTGAACAAATGTTTAAATTCGAACATTAGGCTGGACAGTTGTCCTTGCTGTTCCCTTGTTAAATGACCTAACTTCTCATCCAAATGATTCAACACTTCGGTGTTCGTCAATTTGGGGCAGGCCTGGTCATCCAAGTTATCAAACTTCACACCGGCGTTTCCGTCCATTGTCACCGGTACGACCGGTGAGACAGGAACTACGTCTTCCACCGGTTCCCTCTCATGATATTTCTTCAGTCGGTTGACATGACACAACTGTCGCTTTTTTCGTCGGTCGGGAGTGGTCACCACGTAGTCTGTCTCATTCACCCTCTCCTCCACTGCATAAGGACCGAAATATCTAGCCTGGAGGGGCTGACCTGGAACGGGCAGCAATACTAGCACCCGGTCCTGAGGACTGAAATTCCTTATCTGCGAGGTCTTGTCATGTCTCTCCTTCATTTTCCCCTGGGCCCTTCTCAAGTTCCGTCGTGCCACCTCACACGCCTTTGCCAATCGGTTTTTTACTGTGGACACATACTCCACCATCGGTGTCCGGGACTCCTGTAGTAACCACTGTTCTTTCACCAATTTCAACGGTCCCCGCACTGCGTGTCCAAACACCAGTTCAAACGGACTGAATCCCAAGGAATCCTGCACGGACTCCCTCGCCGCAAACAACAATAGGGGTATCCCTTCATCCCAATCCTTGGCACATTCAAAACAATACGTTCGGATCATATTCTTTAAAGTCTGGTGAAACCTTTCCAGGGCCCCTTGGCTCTCGGGATGGTAGGCGCTGGATCTTACTTGTTCCACCCCCAACAGGTGTACCACTTGCTGGAACAGTGTGGACATGAAATTGGACCCCTGATCCGATTGAATGATCTTAGGTAGACCAACTCAAGTGAAAAATTTAATCAAGGCCTTTGCAATAACTGCCGCCGTTATTTTCCTCAGAGGCACTGCCTCGGGGAACCTGGTGGACGCGCACATGATGGGCAGTAAGTATAGATGTCCGGCTTTGGTTTTGGGTAAAGGGCCCACACAGTCCACAATGACTCGGCTGAATGGCTCTTCAAAAGCTGGAATTGGCTTTAACGGGGCGGGTGGGATTTTTTGATTCGGCTTTCCCACCAGCTGACAAGAATGGCAGGACTTGCAGAACTCCGCCACATCCCGTCGCAGTCCCGGCCAGAAAAAATGTACTAATATCCTGTCACAGGTCTTGTTCACTCCCAGGTGCCCGGCCCAAGGGGTCTCATGTGCCAAACTCAAGATCTCCTTCCGGTACAGCGGTGGCACCACAATCTGATAGTGAACTTTCCACTCATCGTCTGCGGGCACCTCCGGGGGCCTCCATTTCCTCATTAGGGTTTCCCCCTTCATGAAATACCCCACAGGTATCTTCGTAGCCTCTTCTTCCGTAACGGCTTTCTCAATTAACCTCTGGATCTCCGAGTCTTCGTGTTGTTCTTCCACTAGTCTCCTTCGGACCAGCGCGGTTTGCTCCACTTCGTTCTCCGCGGTCTCCGACGGACACTCCACGTCCCCTTGCGTTCCAGACGCTACCATTTCTCGAAATTCCTGGGAATCCCTCCCCTGGTTATTTCCCTTTTCCGAGTTGTCTTCCCGTACCTCTAAGGGTTCCAACTCCCCCTCTCTTTCTTCCTCCTTCTCTTCCGCGTGCTTTCTACCCATAGCCCGAGTCACTGCACAGGATGGAAAGATACCCGGAATCTCCATCTCTAACCGAGTGGTGTTATTTTCCTTACTGGGCTTGTCCACCATTATTGGATTACCCGAAACTCGCCCCCCGGCCAAATCATTCCCGATAATAAAAGAGATTCCCTCCACAGGAAGGGTGGCTTGTAAGCCTACGGTGACCGGCCCGGATACCAACTCAGAACTCAACTGGATGACATGAAGCGGAGCTTTAACATAGCCCCCGACCCCCTGTAAAAGCACACTAACCCCAGTTGCCGTCTTCTCCGACAATGGCAAAATGCCCCCCAGCATCAACGATTGGTGGGCTCCTGTGTCCCTCAATACCCTAACTGGCTTCTGGTTACTCGGGTCGCCATCCAGCGACACGAACCCCTCTGAAATGAAATGTTTGTAGCCCTCCTGAACAAGGTTCTCCCGGGACGCCGTACCTTTGACAGGGGAATCTTCCCCCAGCTCTGCTCTCCAAGAATGATTTCTCACACTTGCCAGTGCATTCGGAGTCGCACTAGACTGATTCCGTTCCGGGTTCTCCCTTTTTCGGAGGTAACATTGGGACATCAAGTGTCCAGTTTTATGGCAAAAAGCACAAGTAGGCCCGGGGGAGAACCTCGGGGTCGGCCTGGAGCCCCCCGAAAAATAAGTTTGTCTTGGGCCCGTAGCCCTCGGATTTCTAACCGTTGGGGTATCATAGTTGTCCCCATAATCATCTCGAGGCCGCCGCCATGTAAGGTCGTTCTCCGCACCGGGTGTTCCATAACTCCCCTGCTGAAGTCTAGGCGAGGAGTTAGGTTTGTGGACGCCTATTCGGTGGGTTAAGGCATAATCATCTGCCATGGTGGCTGCGTCCCACAACTTTGGTACTTTCTTTTCCTGCAGGTACACTTTGATGTCCTCGTGGACACACTGCTGGAATTCCTCCACCAGGATCAAGTCCCGCAATGTTTCGAAGTCTTTCCCGACTCCTTTTGACTCACACCACCGATCAAACATGTTTTCTTTCACTCTGGCAAACTCCACATGGGTCTCACTCTCCCTCTTCCTGGCATTCCTGAATTTTTGCCTGTAAGCTTCCGGAACCAACTCATAGGCCTTGAGGATGTGCTTCTTCAGTACCTCATAATCTGCACATTGGTCCATTGGTAGCGCCGAATAAATTTCCTGAGCTTTCCCCACCAGCACACTTTGCACGAGTATGGTCCAGGCCTCCTCCGGCCAGTTTAATTGTCGAGCCACTTTCTCAAAGTGTGGGAAAAATTTCGCGACTTCCTTTTCACTGAACGGTGGAACCAGCCTCACATGTCTGCCCACATCCCAGGTTTTCTGGTTAGGTGTCGACCCCGTCAGCAAGGGTGGTGCCTCTCCCCGTTCTCTCATTAACTCCAGCTCCTTGAATTTGATTTCTTGCTGAAGCTCCATGTCACGTTCCTTTAATTCCCTTTCCGCTTTTCTCTCCTCTGCTTCGAGGTCCCTTGCAGCTCTCCTTTCCTCTGCTTGTTCCTTTTCTCTTCTTTCCTGGAGTTCTCTTTCCACTCTCCTTTCCTCGGTTCTTTCTTGTGCTGTTTTCTCTTCCAACCTTTCCTGGAGTTCTCGTTCCACTCTCCTTTCCTCTGCTTGTTTCTCTTCCCTCCTCTCTTCTGCTTTCCTTTCTTCTTCTGCTCTTTCCTTTTCTGCTTTCCTTTCTTCTTCTGCTCTTTCCTTTTCTGCTTTCCTTTCTTCTTCTGCTCTTTCCTTTTCTGCTTTCCTTTCTTCTTCTTTAATCCGTTCCTGGCTCCGTAATTGCAACTCCAGTTTCCGGAGCTCAACGTCTTCTGGTTCTTCGGGTAGCCACTCCCAGGCTAACTCGTCCCATGTTCCTAATCCCACCATAGATTGTATCACCGTGGCCTGCAACTCTGCCTTCCTCAAATTAGTTCGGACCTCCAAGTTAAAATGTTTGGCCAATTTCAAGAGGTCCGACTTTAGCAACGCTCGGAACTGTGCCTCACTCGGGGTTACCCCAAAGTTCTGTGCCACAAACGCCATGGTGCCTATCGTTAACACCTGTTAACCTTCACCCAAGACTTTACCCCAATTTCTCAAAAAAAAAATTACCAATTAATAATTAATTAATAAATTTTAATTAATAAAAAAATTATTATTTTATTATTTTATACAATTTTAAATCCCGGACGTAGACCCAATTGCGAAACCGCAAATCGTAATTTGGACGAGCCCCCAATTCTGTTACGTGGTCCCCTCGGTGAATACCTGGTCTCGGTGACCCCCGGACCGTGAGAGGAACTCCGCCAGCAAGCTGTATTATATATGCGCTTTCGCCACGCAATCCATATGAATTTCACCCAGGAGACAACTGAAGTTCAAGGATATATTTCCAATGGTAATGATACCATACAATTTCAATGACACAACCACGGAGATTTTCCCCGAGCAATCAACAATACACAATCATCACCAATTCCCAATTCACAATCAATTCCCTAGGATTAAGATGGCCATCTTATACATGTGTGTCCCGGTGAGTACTCACGACACCCTTTTGGTCTCGGTCCCGCACAATGTCTCTGGGCCCCTCCTGACCAAGATGATGGTCGCCGTCGCCGCACTCGGGCGGTTGAACGAACCCCGGGTGGACGTGTTTCCACCGGGCAGGTATCGTACCAGGCACCGTGGCTGCAGCCCCTCGTGGCCACGCGAAGCGGATACGGTAGAGCAAGCCAAACCCCACGCCGCTTGCAAGGCGCGTTAGGCCCCAACGTGCGACCCGCACGCGTCTGTTTGGACGGTGCCGCGAACGATGCCAGACGCGGGGTCGATGCACGGCCCCACGTCAACTTGACGTCTCCACCGGGCAGGTACACGTCCCGGTACTTCCTCTCGCCAGACAGGCTTCGGAACGCCGCTTTTTCACGCAGCGCAAGGTCGATCCCACCTTTTGTCGGAGCGGGGCGAGGAAGAATAATACTCGTCCTTTTTTCCTCGTGTCTTTTTCTCTTCCATTTCCGGTCACTTCCGTTTCCGGCCACTTGTTCAGAAGGGCTCCTGACCCTCCAATCACAACAACCGTTAATATACTACACACGGATAAGCAAAGACCTGAATGGTAATTCACATACATTCACATAAATATGTAACACAAGGCATAATCTGGTTTTCGACATAATACGTACGCGTTTATTGACAACACCGGCTTCGCCGGCTACTAGTACTGACTGCAAAGCCGCAATGAGCCGGCGAAGCCAAAGCCTCTTGCCACTATTTTACCCATCACTATGGCATCAGTAGGTTAGGTAGTTGGTAGTAGGTAGGTGTAGCAGGTACCGTACCTGGTAAGACTTGGTAAAAGAGAAGAGCAGACAGTCCTCCCCAATGGCAATACCTGCATACAATAAATGTCACAAGAAGCTTAAGGAAGTAACTATACGATGTGCTAGCTTAAGGCCTATTTTTAGAAATTTTAACTGGGCTGAACATACTTTTTCACAGTATGTGTGTAGTCTTCTAACTTCAGGTGCCAGGGCTGGTTCTCTGACTCTCCCTCCAGGCACTGCGGCTTCCTCCACCAGAAGAAGTTAGCTTGCAGTGATTAATTAGGTGAATTCCATCTCAACTTCGGATATTTCCGGTCGTGAAAAACTATCCGTATTTCTAAACTAAATATGTAAACCGCTTATACCATATTTCTGGCCGTGAAAAACTATCCCATACGGCCGCGAGATTTCTAAAAAATAATTCTTCGTCATGTTAGAATATTTGATGCCGTTTTCACCCTCCGAAATGCGTAATAATATTTTTTCAAATGCTCGAATCTCATTGGTTCTGGTGTTTGATGACGATTTTCGTTGAAGATAACGAGGTTGGTCTTAACGTATTTTAATTACTAATTAGAGGTTTCATTAGATTGTGAATCAAAGAACGACGGGTGAAACAAACTCCTACTGAACTTTTTCGCAATTGTTTTATGCAAACTTCCGCATCCGGTCGATGGCGGCCACCATTGAGTGATTTCATTTTAGAAATATTTTTGCAAATGCTCGACTCTCATTGGGTCCGGTGTTTGGTGACGCGTTTTGTTGAAGATAACCAGGCCCGTGCGACCCGAGGTTGGTCTTAAATTATTTTATTAATACATTGGAGGTGCATAAGATTGTGAATCAAACGATGACGGGTGAAAGAAACTCCTAATGAACGTTTTAAATTTGTTATGCATACTTCCGCATCCGCAAGATGGCTGCCTCCACTGCGCTTCGGATTCTCGAGCCAAGGCATAATCAGGTTTTCAACATAATACATACTCGTTCATTGACAACACCGGCTTCGCCGGCTATAAACTACTAGTACCCGACTGCAAAGCCGCAATGAGCCGGCAAAGCCAAAGCCTCTTGCCACTATTTTACCCATCACTATGGCATCAGTAGGTTAGGTAGTTGGTAGTAGGTAGGTGTAGTAGGTACCGTCGGTGTATTAGGTGTAGTAGGTGTTAAACTATAACGGGACTCGGTAGAGCGCACACCTCCACCAGGTTGAACGGTTTACGTTTTGTATCTCACTGGTGGGTCGGATCTGGATCCGGACCTGAACCAAAATCTAAACTACACGGTGTCCACAAAGTCGCGTGTATCGTCGTTTCCACGGCAAATAGGTCGCCCATGTTTGCCCTCCTCCCCTTAAGGTGGATGGAGGTTTTTTTCACCCCTGTGTGTTTACTTGGCAATTATTATTTTTTATTTATTTATTTATTTTTGCAAATATGTTTCTCACTTCGGTTTGTTTGTGTTGTGTTGTGACTTGTGTTGTGTTGTGACTTGTGTTGTGTTGTGACTTGTGTTGTGTTGTGACTTGTGTTGTGACTTGTGTTTTGTTTTGTATTGTTTTGTTTGTCTGTCCGCTCACTTATACTTGCCTCCAGGACAGAATATTAAACCGATCTTCGTGAAACTTTACCAAATGGTAAAGTTCGTGGTCCGAAAAAATCCTATATATTTTGGGGTCAAAAGGTCAAAAGGTCAACATATTACATAGGCCAGATGTCAATCACTTTTTTCAAATTTCTAAAATCCTCAATTTTCATCCGATTGACTTGAAATTTGAATAGGATTTGCATATTGGCTAACTGAATTCAACCACCAACTATTTTTGAGATTAGCTTAGGCCAAAAGGTAAACATAGGCCAAAGGTCAACCAATTTTTTCAAATTTCTAAAATCCTCAATTTTCATCCGATTGACTTGAAATTTGAAAAGGATTTTCATATCACCTTACTGAAAGCAATCACCATAGGCCAAAAGAGCAACATAGGGAAAAAGTCAACAACAATTTCAAATTCCTAAAATCCTCAATTTTCATACGATTCACTTGAAATTTGAATGGGATATACACAACAGTTAACTGAATTCAACCACCAACTATTTTTGAGATCAGCATAGGCCAAAAGGTCAACAACAATTTCAAATTCCTAAAATCCTCAATTTTCATCCGATTCACTTGAAATTTGAATGGGATTTTCCTATCAGCTAACTGAATTCAACCACCAACTATTTTTGAGATCAGCATCGGCCAAGAGGTCAATGTAGGCCAAAGGTCAACCACTTTTCTTTGAATTTCTAAAATCCTCAATTTTCATCCAATTGACTTGAAATTTGAAGACGATTTACATATCGGCGAACTGAATTCAACCAACTATTGATGAGATCAACATAGGCCAAAAGGTCCACATAGACCAAAGGTCAACAACAATTTCAAATTTATAAAATCCTCAATTTTCATCCGATTCACTTGAAATTTGAATGGGATTTACATATCAGCAAACTAAATTCAACCACCAACTATTTTTGGGATCACCATAGGTCAAAAGTCAACAACAATTTCAAATTTCTAAAATCCTCAATTTTCATTCGATTCACTTGAAATTTGATTGGGATTTACACATCAGTTAACTGAATTAAACCAACAACTATTTTTGAGATCAGCATAGGCCAAAAGGTCATAATAGGCGAAAGGTCAACCACTTTTTTCAAATTTCTAAATGCCTCAATTTTCATCCGATTGACTTGAAATTTGAATTGGATTTTCATGTCAGCTAACTGAATTCAACCACCAATTATATAAGAGGTCAAAAGGATGCTCTACTGAGTGCCATTCTGCTTTGTTCTCTTTTGCCAAGTGTCGCTCTATGAGTGATTTTTCATCTGTCTGTCTCTTTTTGTCTGTCTCTGTCTGTGAACAAGATAAATCAAAAAGTTGTGGACGGTTTCGGACGAAATTTGGCACAGACCTGCGGATTTCACGGAAACGATCGTTACCGGTAGCGTGTCGGTAGCGTGATAGCAAAAACACGGAACCGAAAGTACGTTTCCCATCGCAGAAAGGCAGTGTAAGGCAAAAAGTATTTACCTTCACATGTGATTTTCAGCTAACTATTTTAGAAGTTGAGTTTTATTTCCAACAAAATTAGGCCGGCAAAGCAGATTTTTTTTTTTTTTTTTTTTTTTGTATACAAGATCGAGGCTCGTGAAAGAGCTAACATTAATCACACAAAAGTCAAACCGACACAAAACACGAAAAACAAGGGGAGCGGCAGACAAGATGGGAAGAGAGGGGGAAGGACACAAACACAACATTTGAGAGCAGGGACATCGGGAGGACTTGGGGGGAGGTGGGAGAGGTATAAAACATATGAACACTGCAAGGACTCTGGGGTGAACTACCCACAGCATGTAGTTTCCCACATTCAGGTTCGCGATATGACTTCCGCTTTGACGGACATGCACATCGGTCTAAATCACAGACTTCGTTTTCAAAATGACATCCGTTGCTAAGCGAAAAAACCCCGAAAATGTCGCCTTAAAAACATTACGAAAATGGCCATTCAGCGACGATTTTGAAGCGGAATGAGATGGGGAAGGCTTGGTCACATTGTTTCGCTGCAAAGTATGTGCTACTCATTACACAGACATACGGAAGGAGGCATCGCACCGGGGCATAAGCGGTCCACCACTGACGGCGATTGTAAACTACGTGAACGGCGTGACCTATGTTCACAAGGTAAAGGGAGACACTGACAACCGAACCTACTGCAGTACATTTGTTCCAATCCAGAATTTATTTAACAAATACTTAGGCCTATATCAGTACTGGGTAGGCCTATATTACTTTGCTAAACGCAAATAATTTCAATATTAAAACATAAAGATTGATAACAGTTTACAACAACAATAGTCCATAAATAATAAATAAATCCAATATCATTGACATTTAAAAAATGAACGAAAATTTAATAACATTAATTTATTAATTTTAAAACAGGATAAGCCCATCAAATTGACAGAATTTGCTCTTCTCTGATAATAAACATCAACCTCGATAATGAACATGCGTTAATTACATTGCATACATGTAAATGACAGGATTTATTATTGGAGACTACATTTTTAATTTTGTATTACAAATGTTTTGCTTTACAAATTCTAAAGGGGAAAAAAAAATCGTTTCCCATTAGGTTTGGGCACGGAACCGGAATTTTGTTTCCCATCGGTTTCCATAAACTTAAATCACGGAACCGAAAAACGGTTACAGATGAGATCTGAAATCCCCAGGCCTGTGGCAGAGATGTAGCGCATGTAACAAGGACGAAATTATTAGATCTTTGTGAAGATTCGGATTCGGATCCGGCTACTAGAATATTTTAAGTGATTCTTCACCATTGGGAGATGGGGCCAAAAACGATACATAGCAGGATATCTCAAAAAGTTATGGATGGATTTGGCGAAACTTGTTGGACGGGTTGTGCATGTGACGAGGAAGAATCGATTCAATTTTGGTGAAGATCCGGAGCCGGATCCGGCTAGTAGAATTTTAAAGTGATTTTTCACCATTGAGTGATATGATCAACCAGGCGGAGGTATGCTTTCTACTGAGTGCCGTTCTAGTCTATTTGTCTATTTGTTTGTTTGTCTGTCTGTTTGTTTGTGAACAGGATATCTCAAAAAGTTGTGGATGGATTCGGACTCTGGTAGAAAAGACCATGGTTTAGGATTGTGGACCATCTGAGATGGTGGTGAACAGCAGCTGTCTTGAAGACCTGGAGGGAAGAATGATATTGAAGAGAATGTGGAAGTTGATTCCACAGGTTGGAAAAAGAGGAGGAAAATGAGTGGAGGTGAGCAGTGATCCTGGATTTGGGTAGTTTCACAGAAAGGAAGTTGATGGTGGACCATGTTTGCCCTATATACACCTGGAGAGATGTCGGAGAGACAAAGCACTAAAAGAGCAGAGGGTGCAAGACCAGAAAGGAGGCGGTAGAAGACAGAGACCACCGACATCTGCGATGGCAAAGTGATCGGTCTCAGCTTCATTGCAGGGGATTCCAATAATGTTAAAGCTCTTGTTTACACGCTGTCAAGCTGAGCATGATGTGAGGCAGGGTTGCCAGCTCAGAGGGGAGAGCAGTACTTCATCAAGCTGCAGATGAAGGCTTTGTGGGTGGATAGGAGCTCCGGTGTGCCAAGGAAGGTCTCTGTACGATGGAGGATGCCCAGTCAGCGGTTGGTATCAGATGAGACACCCAGTTTTAACGTCCGTCCGAAAGACTTTGCATTCTGTGATGCAACACACTACCTGTGAAGGGCCAATCCGACAGTTTATAGATTATAGTCCGGGTGGGAATTGAACTCAGATCACACATCTCACAGGCAAGTCACAATCTCTGCCTCTCCCTATCAGACATATTCATCTCATCCTTGCTACCTCAAGTCCCCACCCCTTGGGGCATGAACCGCGGTAAAATCTAAAAAGGATTGTCGCATATTTCATGCGCCCCCCAATGTTGATTGCATATACCATACAACGTTTCATTAAAATGATCCCACAATTGCATTTTTTCGGTATTTGACCACTCCCAGGGGGGCGGGGCCAAAATGGCACTGCTGCTGCAACTTCGTGCCATGTGGTGATCATAACTACCAAGCTTGGTGAATTTCCACACATCCGTTTCGGAGGACATAGCGTGATAGATGGACAGGCAGACAGATGGAGCTGATTACGTTTTTGTTTTTTTCAAAAACGTGGAGATAATTACTTATGTATCTGAAATGGAGAAAACGATGGAGAATTGATGACTGTGGATAATACTGATGCAGATGAATTTGCACAAACACGTACTTTCACTTCTGCACTGCAGGCACACTTTGTTGAGGAGCTCAGTCGTACTGGAGTTGAGTACCTCCCGAAGATCGTGACTACCGAGATCCCGGGCAGCGAACGGATGGATTTGTACAAGGAGGGCGGTGTTTTATTTGTCACCAGTCGTATACTGGTAGTGGATTTCCTCACTGACCGTGTTCCTGCCAATCTTGTCACCGGTATGCGTCATTGATACGAGATGAGGCGTCGGATGCAGTGGTTGCACAAATAATTCAGATTTATACTTCCACAACCGTAGAGCCAATTTCCTTAACACCTACATCGTGCATCACATTGACTATCGAGCGATGGTACCAACTTCTATCAAACTGGTAAATAAGAATGCAAGTCCAGCAAGGTAATGTTAGGTACGTAATAATATTTATCTGAGGTTGAGGTTTCTTATGTTATTTCTTTTGACCAGACTCTGGCGTAATGCTTAGATCGTCCGCTCTGAGTCTGGGAGGTCAGTGCTTCGAACACCGGCTGAGTCATACCACAGACTAAAAATGGGATTTGCTTCTTCTTTGCTTGATACTCAGCATTTACAGAGGATAGAACACGGACCAACAACCACAGTGCACAACCATTGCACAAGCTCTATAGGACTCCTGCATTTAAGTTCCTTCTGAAGGAAGTCGTATTTAAATCTCCACATCCATTACGAATCGCACATCAGTTCCTGCCTTTGACTGTGGCTTATTGCATTTAATATACTAGGGCATGCCCGTACTATATATATATCTAAAATTATATCCCCCCCCTCTATTTACATGAAATGGTTTGGTCCAAAGCGAACGGCTTGCGAGTACGGTGACAATCCCCCCCCTCTATTTACATGAAATGGTTTGGTCCAAAGCGAACGGCTTGCGAGTACGGTGACAATCCCCCCCCTCTATTTACATGAAATGGTTTGGTCCAAAGCGAACGGCTTGCGAGTACGGTGACAATCCCCCCCCTCTATTTACATGAAATGGTTTGGTCCAAAGCGAACGGCTTGCGGAGTTTGGTAAAGAAATCGCCATAGCTCGGTAACTACTTGTCCGATTAATATGAAACCTTGAAAAGGCACATCCTCAGGTCCCCAGCAATATACCTGGCAAGTTTCAAGTATATCGGACCCGTGGTTGTCGAGAAACAGCGGTCACAGACAAACATACAAACATACAAACATACAAACATACACACAGAGATTACTGGAATTATAGATAGATTACATTGAATGTAGAATGTTGTGGTATAGAGCTGGGGTCTAGTGATGTAATAGTGTGCAGGCCGCAAGCAGTAGCATATAGCCAGTGTCGCTTTCCATCATATGGCCTCACGATTATATTTTTAAACTTTTACGAGGGGGTTGCGTGACATGTTGCTTGTAAAATGTGCCCGATAAAGTTGGGGATAGGTGCGTTGTGGGGCTGCTGTAACACCCACTGGTCTAAAAGAGAGTTAAACACATCGCAGGCCTAAAGTAACATCCACCGATGGAGGTTGGTGCTCAGAATGCCTTTTCTACTTTTCAGGCATCCTGGTGTACAAGGCACACAAGATAATGGATTCCTGCCTGGAGGCATTCGTTTTGCGGCTTTATCGTCAGAAGAATAAGCAGGGCTTCATTAAGGCCTTCACAGATCAGCCAACTGCATTCACTGTGGGTTTCTGCAAAGTCGAGAGGGTCATGCGATGCTTGTTTGTGCGGAAACTGTACCTGTGGCCGAGGTACGTATGCATGCATTGAGGGCAAAGGCTCTATGCTTCAGACTGGGCCGCCTTTGTGGTCTATCATTCAATTTATCTAACATCAGTACATGTTAAAGTCCTTTAACCCTCCTTCCTTTGCCCCCTCCCTCTCAGTGTGGTTTTGTTCTTTTGGCTGGAATAATTTTTTGTTTTATCTGTTGTCTGAAATCCTAGATTCCACGCAACAGTTCAAGCATGTCTAGAGCAGCGGCAGGTGGATGTTGTAGAGATCGCTGTCGGTCTAAGCCCAGCAGCACAAGCCATTCAGAGTTGTATCCTCGAAGTTCTGGGTGCTTGTCTCCGTGAGCTTCATCGGCACAATCCCAGCCTTGACCTCGACTCGCTATCTCTTGAGAATGCCATTGGAAATGCATTTGATAAGGTGTGGCAGAAGATGAGAGGCATGACTCAAACTGTTGGTTGAGCAAACTTCCTTGGTATTTTCTGAAGTTAAAAGTTCTCAAATTAAGTATCAAACTCAATTACAGACTATGAAATGATTTGTACTTTGAAGAAAAATGGAGCATAAATGAAGAGTCAGAGGACATCTGAAGCTGGAAGCAATTACCGCTAATTACTTTTCCGGCCTTGCTCCCCCTGCTCTGTCCGTGCTCTGTCCCCCAAATATTCCTGCAGGACGCACAAGATCTGCCAGCAACCCTCTTCTGGTGAAACTGTCAAAATAAAGACTCTCTGCTCACCTTTCACTCTTTCATTCCTCTTTTTTTTCTGCCTCTGGAACAAACTCCCTCACTCTCTTCAATCCCACTCTTCCCTCCAGGTCTTTAAAACAGCTGTTCACCACCATCCCCCATCCAAAACCTTTATCTTTTCTACCCCCATTAAAACACCCCAAATCCACCTCTTTCAATCTCCAACTTCTTTGCTGAAATTCCTAGTAGTGTCCATTTGTTTTATACCTTGTACCCCCCCCAGCCCTCTCCCTTCCACAGATCTACCGACGTCCTTGTTCTCTAGTATTGTTGTGCTTGTGTGCTTTCCCCTCTCTCCCCTTCTTGTTTTCCGCTCCCTTCATTGGATATTTTATGTGTCCGTGCATGTTTTCGTGTTTAATGTGTTAGCTCTTGTACGAGCCTCGACTCTGTATACCAAAAAAAAAAAAACCTCTGCCACAGGAGGTAGACGGAGCTGATGTTTTCACTCCTGTTTGTCTGTGAGCAGGATATCTCAAAATTTTTATGCACGGATTTGGACTAAACGTGGTGGACATGTTGGGTATGTGACAAGGACTAATTTCTTCGATTTTGGTGAAGATTCGGATCTATCTGGAGTTTTTAAAGTGATTCTTCACCATTGAGAGATAGGGCCGAATAGGATATATAACATGATATTTCAAAACATTATGGACGAGTTGGTTTGGTGACAAGAACAAGCCGATTAGATTTCGGTTCAGGTCCGGATCCAGATCCGGCCCATCAGTGGGATACAAAACATAAACCGTTCAGCCTCGTAGAGGTATGTGAACCAAGTGCCGTTCAATTTTTTTTTTTTTTTTTTTTTGTGATTATTTCATTTGATCGACATAATTGAAATCCATATATCCAATTTATAATGTATTTCAGACAATAAGACTACAACTTGACCCAGTGTGGCACACATTGGGTGCGAAGAGCCGCTCATTGGTACAGGATCTGAGAGTCTTGCGGACTTTGCTCCTCTGCCTTACCCAGTACGATGCCGTCACTTTCCTGCAGTTGCTCGAGTCTCTGTGGTCCAGTCACAAGGCGTTTGGTCAAAACTCTGGTGTGGGTCATAATATAACACCGACATTTTAACAGTATTCTCTCTCTCTCTCTTGTGTGAACTATGCAAACATCTTACTGCATTATTAATTCAATTAGTTGTTGTTGTGGTAAATGTGCCTTGAGTAATTGAGTTTCTATCCTGTTCACTAATTGCAGGCTGGTTGTTCATGGATGCTGCAAACTCGATGTTTGTGCACACGCGTGCTCGTGTGTATGGATATTCGGTTAACAATGATTCAGGGAAGAAGACAGAGGGTAATTCAAACGTTTCATGTTGTTGGAAGATGGATTACCTGAAGTTGTAATGAGACTGCAGTTTAGTATTTTAAATACGGACCATCTATGTATTACATATGCAAAAGGGTGGAATTTTAATCACTGCTTCATTTTTTTCCTTCCGTCCCCTTTTTTCTGTCTTGCCTTGACCTCCTTTCCCTTCCATTCCCACTTCATCCGCATACACTCTCAAACCCTTTTCTCTTTTTATATTTTCAATTTAACCTGTCTTTCCCGTTTTCAGTGTGTACATAATAAATAGATTGCCCCATGCACATTGTGGGTAGAATCCATGACCCAGTTTCCTGAGCAAATTCTCTCTTGTTGCTCAAGTTACATGTTGTTCCTGATTTTGCCTATTATTGTTCACCGCTCCTTTTCTATGCCAGCTACACGCGCTGCATAACGTCATTGCCGGGCACCGAAGGGGGTTCGGCAATGACGCACGCTGAAAGGGAGTATTCAATTTTCACTCCGGTTGTTTGTTTGTTTTCTTGTTTTCTTGTTTCATTATTAATTTTCATTATTAATCATTTATTTATTTTCTTTCTCATCTGGGCAATATCACAGGCACCTTTTGAGCTAGGAAGCTAATGTTTGTACATGACAGTGACCAAGTGATGTGGCTACAAAGGATATTTTTGATTTATTGATTAATCAATTAATCGATTAATTATTTATTGGTTAATCAATTAAATTTTTTTTTTTTGATTAATGGCTTTTTAAATTAAATTTCAAAAAGTTACAGCTTCGGATTAGGTATGCTATTAGCCAATTGATTGAGATAATATTTTATGATCATTGTTTATTAATTTTAATTATGTAATTAATCAATTATTGTACAACTCTCCCTCCCAATACAGTCTCAATGAGCTGCACTGCGGTATTGTTGGGCGCCTAAGGCATTGCCGCAATGGATGATATTTATTTATTTGACATGGGGGCGGTGTACTTTGTATCTGTACTTGTTTCTCTTTCTGTTTGTTTACTTTAATAAATGTATAGAACCAACCTCACCTTGAGCAAACCATGATTTGTATTGATACTCATAATATTTTGTTTGGTGGTCATTACAAATCCACCATGCGACACAGCTTCGAGTCCTGTCTAATCTGCATTACTTGTCTTGCTTGTCACGTTATTTCTCTCCAATTTATGTCCCATATTTAAGGAGAAAAGCAAGAGTTACCCCTGGAGAAGAACCCGAAATGGGAGGCCCTGCTGGAGGTAATACAGGAAATTGAAAGAGAAAACATAAACAGCAAGGATCTTGGAGGGCCAGGTGAGCTTTTTCATTTGTTTATTTTACATTACGTGCTTTTTCTTTGTTGTTGTTACCTCCGCCGCCAAAGGTGGATGGAGGTTATGTTTTCACGCCTGTCTGTCTGGCTGTTTGTCTGTCCGTTTGTCCGTTTGTGAACAAGATATCTCAAAACGTTGCGGACGGATTCGGACGAAATTTGGCAGAGAGGTAGCATGTTGTTGTATTTGATAATCATGTTGTTGTTGTATTTGATAATCTCGCGAGATCTTGGAGACGGCGGCAGGGATTTTCGAAGCTCCACACGGTCTCCACGTTTTCAAAGTTAAGTCTGTTCACAATCGTATTTTGTCGAAACTGTATTTATCTTTCGGTGTGTGAAGTTATAGTGTGCACCTTGGAAGTTTCTCGGTGTTTATCTTTCATAAATTAATCGTCTGTTTGCCGCGTCGCGAGCAAGGCCTTTGCCGCGTCGCGAGCGATTTGAAATCGAAGTTAAGTAATTGTTCCCATTTGTATTTTCGTTATAACTGTATTTATTTTATGGTGTGTGTACATATATTGTGTCCCGAGGAAGATTTTCGGTGCAAATCTTTCATACCTGTATTGAAAATCGTGTTAATTCGTCTCGTGTCTTGAGGCCTTGTACAGTGTACAACCTTGAGGCTTTGTTTTTCTCTCAGCGGTCCGTCGTTTTGTGCTCCAATAACTTTCGTTCTCTGTTTTCCCAGTCTTTTCACCCCATAGCCTACTTCCTTGTGTAAATCTCAACTACAAAAAAACAAAAAAAAAACATTTCCTTCTCTGTTCTCATTCGTTTATTCATTCTTATTCGTTTGTTCGTTCTTCGACCACGTGTTTCTCCCCCATTTCCCCAGATAGTTTTCACTGTTATTAACCTTCAATGTTTACACTTTCCCCTCAAGTTATGTATTCCGTCATATATTATAACACCTTTTTCTTCTTCTTCTTTAAAAGGCTGCTTTCGACTTGCTCACCAAATCTATTCATCCCAAAAAAAAATTCCATCTCCTATAGTGCCTTTTTTCTACGTTCCCTAAACTCTCCTGCACTCCATCCTCCATCCAGCGTCCTTAAACGTATTTTTAACTCGAAGGTCACAAGAAACTCATTTTGCAATAAATGTTCGTTTCCCATTAATCGTACACTTTCTAAAATCAAATCTCACCCCTCCCCTCCAAATCTTCCCCATAACCCCTCCCCTCCAAATCTTCCCCATCACCCCTTCCCTCCAAATCCTCCCCATCACCCATCCCTTTCAAATCTCCCCCCTTGCCCCCTCCCTCCTAAACTACCCCCTCACCCCTCCCCTCCAAGACTCCCCCTTGCCCCTCCCCTCCTAGACTCCTCCCTCACCCCTCCCCTCAAAATCTCCCCCATATCCCATCCCTTTCAAATCCCTCCCCTTGTCCCTTCCCTCCCAAACTCCCCCCTCGCTCCTCCCCTTCAAATCTCCCCACCCTCATTTCTTCTCAATTTCCCCCCTCTCATTCCCCCTCCTCAAAGCGTCCTCCTCGCTTCTTCCCCCTTCCAACTCTCACCTCCATCTCCCCCAACCTGCCTCGCTCTTCCCCCTCCTCAAATCCTCCTCAAAACCTCATTGTTCCTCACCCAATCACCATTTTGTCCGCCCCATCCTTCCCTTTCTCCGAGCTATTCTGAAATCTCTGACAAACCTTCAACAGCTCCCCCTACCTCTTCCACCTCTTCCACATCTTACCCGACCCCTCCTCCCCCCTGTTCTGTATCCGATGCTCCCCCTTCCTCTTCATTAACGGTATGGACCTCAAACATCCGGGGCCTTCGTTCAAACTTAACTGATCTCTCCATACAGGTTGCTTCTGACAAACCAGACGTGATCTGCTTCACAGAAACTTTCCTCCTTCATGATGTGTCTGATTCCTTGGTATCTCTCCCAGGTTACTCCCTCCTCCGGTATGATAGACCTGAGCCTCGTCCTGGAGGTGGGGTTGCTATCTTTATCAAAAACTCTCTTCCTCACTCGCCCTGCACTGCCCTCTCTCCACCTCACCCCCAGGAATACCTCTAGCTACGGCTTCCCCTTCGCTCCCACCTCTTGTTCATATGAGTGTTGTACCGTCCACCAAACAGTGATGACTCCATCTACATCTCGCTGTCTGATAATATGGACCAACTTCTATCTACTCATCCCAACTCTCTCTTCCTCATATGTGGTGATTTCAACTGTCATCATGCCAGTTGGCTGGGTGTGGGTACCTCTCTCACCAGCCATGGCTCCTCAGCAAAGGACTTCTGCGACTCACTGGGACTGACACAATCTGTCAATTTCCCGACCCGGATCTCAGTCAACGGAGCATCTTCTCTTCTGGACTTGGTTATGACTAACTTCCCTGAAAATGTCTGCTGCTCTTCTTCTGCTCCAATCGGATCATCTGATCATGTCCTTGTTAAAGTGGACATCTCTCTGACCATTCTCAGGGAGCCTGCTCAGCGTCAACGAGTCTGGCATTTCACTCAGGCCAACTGGCACGGTCTTCAAGCAGCCATCAATCATCTGGACTGGTCTCCCATCTCTACCACCTCTGACATCAACTCATCCTGGGAATTCTTCCAAAGTAAATTGCTCTCTCTCATGCACAGATTTATCCCATCTCGTCTTCAGTTGTCATACCCTTCCTCCCGTCCATGGTACACGGAATCTTGTGGTGAGGCTGTTGCCCAGAAACAACTTGCCTTCGTCTCCTGGAAAGCAAATCCAACGGAAGGAAATCTCATTTCCTTTCACAAAGCCCGAAACAAGTGTGTGTCCACCCTCAGGAGAGCCAGGAAACAATATCTCTCCGTTCTCAAGGCCGAACTCTCTTATCTGTCTCCCTCTTCCAAATCCTGGTGGCGTCTGGTCAAATCCGTTTCTGGTGTTCGTTCCCCCTCCATCCCCTCCCTTACCTCAAACGGCTACACAGCTGACTCCGCACGTGAAAAAGCTGAATGCCTCAACTCTGTGTTTGCCTCTAAATCTTGTGTCCCAAACCCATCCCTCTCTGTACCCACCATACCCAGTCGTACCCAGCTGCTCCTGGACTCCGTGTCCTTTCCTCCTGACAAGGTGGAAAAGTTTCTGTCAACCCTCGACTCTGATTCTGCAACTGGACCCGACGGCATCAGCCCACGGGTCCTAAAATCCTGCTCTGCCGCTCTATCTCACCCTCTCTCTGTTCTCTTCACCCTCTCTTTTGCTCAAGGTCAACTGCCATCTGCTTGGAAATCAGCCAACATCACCGCTTTGCACAAAAAAGGTGCAAAAACAGATCCTAGCAACTACAGGCCAATCCGCCTTCTCCCAATTATCAGCAAAGTCATGGAATCCATCATTGCTTCGGATATGAAATCTTTCCTCTTCTCCAATGGCTTGATCTCTGATCATCAATTTGGTTTCAGACCAGGTCACTCTACTCTGGACATGCTGCTTCTGCTGTCTCAACAATGGATGGAGGTCCTCAATGCCAAACAGGAAATTAGAGCTGTCTCCCTCGACATATCACGTGCCTTCGATACGGTCTAGCACCCCGCTCTGCTCACCAAACTCTCCTCCTTTGGTATCCATGGAAATCTCCACGCATGGCTGGCGGACTTCCTCTCTAGTCGTCGTCAACGTGTGGCCCTGAATGGGTTTCTCTCATCTCCTCTTCCTGTTCAGGCTGGAGTTCCCCAAGGCAGTGTTCTGGGCCCTGTGCTTTTTCTGGTCTTCACCAATGATCTCTCTGACTCTCTTGAAAATCCTCTCTATCTCTTTGCTGATGACCACTCTCTGCCGCTCCATTCCTCATCCCTCAGATCGGCAGTCTGCAGCCTCCTCACTCTCTGAAGACTTGGACAAAATCACAGTCTGGTCAAACAAGTGGAACATGTCTTTCAATCCTGACAAATCTCACACTCTTACTATGTCTCTCCGAAAAGATCGACTGGACAACCCTCCCATCTACTTTCTCAACAATCCTCTCCAAGAAGTTCTGTCGCTCAAGCTTTTGGGTCTCACTATCTGCCATGATCTTTCTTGGGAAAACCACATTTCCAAGCTGGCCTCCAAAGCCAGTCGCCGACTGGGCATCCTCCTTCGTGCGAAGTCCTTCCTCGGCACACCTGAGCTCCTCACCACATACAAGGCTTTCATCCGCAGCTCAATGGAATACTGTTCTCCCCTATGGGCCGGTGCTCCTGCCTCACACCTAGCTCGGCTTCACGCTGTTGAAACCAAAGCTTTCAGAATTATTGGAATCTCCCACGATGAAGCTATCTCTGAGGGCCTTTCACTCACTCACCGCAGGCAGGTAGGTGGTCTTTCTGTCTTCTACCGACTCCTCTCCGGCCTTGCACCCCCAGCTCTCTCTGTGCTCTGTCCCCCAAATATTCCTACAGGTCGCACAAGATCTTCCAGCAACCCTCTGATGGTTAAACTGCCGAAATGTCGGCTCTCTGCTCACGTTCACTCTTTCATTCCTCTTTTCTCCCGCCTCTGGAACAAACTCCCTCACTCCCTTCAATCCCCTCCTCCCTCCAGGTCTTTAAAACAGCTGTTCACCACCATCTCTTATCTTCCCCCATCCAAAACCTTGATCTTTTCTACCCCCGCTAATTTACCCCAGATCCACCTTGTTTGAAATTCCAACTTCTTTCCTGGAAGTCCTGGCAGTGTCCACATGTTTTATACCTCTCCCACCCCCCGCCCCCTTCCCATGCCCCCCCCAAAGCCCTCGCCCTCTCTCAGATCTCTTGATGTCTCCATGTCTCTTGGTCCCTGCTCTCAAATGTTGTGTTTGTGTCCTTCCCCCTCTCTCCCCATCTTGTCTACCGCTCCCGATGTTATATGTTTTATGTGTTGGTTTGTCTTTCTGTGTGATTAATGTTCGCTCTTTCACGAGCCTCGATCTTGTATACAAAAAAAAAAGAAAAGAAAAAAAGTGTGACAAGGACAAAATGATTAGATTTTGGTGAAGATCCGGATTCGGATCTGGATACTGGAATTTTTTAAATTGATTCTTCACCATTGGGTGATCGGGCTAAAACTGATACATAGCAGGATATCTCATAAAGTTGTGGACGGATTTGGACGAAACTTGGTGGACAGGTTCCGAATCCAGATCTGGCTTATCAGTGGGATACAAAACGTAAACTGTTCACTAGGCGGAGTTATGCTCTTTACTGAGTGCCGTTCTAGTTGTTGTTGTTGTTGTTGTTGTTGTGTGCTGCAATGGTGACAGTAGAGTACACAAACAATTCGTGAAGATGGAGTGGTGCCAATAAACCTTCCCCTGCCCTCGTTAAGTTAATTTAAAAGGTCATAACGTGATACTGTGTGCTTCTTGGTGTTCCCAGGACAAACTATATAACAGAGGTTTATCTCCATTTTCTGCTTATACAGGGCTTGCGTGCACTTTCTGTTGCCACGAGCTTGTTATCCTCACATTTTTGAAAAAGAAACGTGGAAGGGGTGGGGTGGAGGGAGTTTTCACTGACGTCACAAATTACCCATCTCGCATTGCGCGGCGGCCATTTTGATACCCAAGCTAATCTGTCCGTGTGCGCTGATATTGATTTGTTGTGTTGGTTTATGGTGAATGCGGATCGCAAAAAGTCTGTTTTATAAAGTAATTTTGTTTGTTTTGTCACGTTCATGTGGAGTGTGGTGCCATCTAGTTTATATTACGTATTGTTGCCCAACAAACACAGAACATTCGGTTTAAGTTTGCCGTGGACCAGTGAACTGGTGAACACCTAGGCAGTGGGTCAACCTGCAACCAACTACCTATAGAACAGACTTGGAGTGTACGTAAGGATACGGTAGATCCAGGCTTGAGTATGGCTAGCAGTGCGAGTGCCAACCTTGGCTACCAAGAGACGCTCCCCCCGGACGTTCTTGTTCGTTACAAAGAGAAGATTTCTGTCATTGGGTGTGAACCTTATGGTCTATCAAATGATCAATTTGAGAAGAATGTGAGCAAGTGGCCTCAGGTGACCCACATCGACATGATCAACTACCTGTTGTTCAGCAAATCGGCCTATACCAAAGATGAGTTGAAGAAGTATAAATCCCTCGAGGCATACAGGTTGTACCAAGATGGATGGGTGCGACAAATCCTACACAAAGAACTGAATGACGTCCACTTGATTCGATCCAAGGTATTAATATATTAAACAAACATGTATTTTTTAAAGCTGCTTGTGTTAATGTTATGGACCTGATTGATTAAGTGCCCTCCATTTGTTCAAATGTATGTATTGTATTCAATATCATTAATGATTATAGTAATTGTATGGTTATACAATGAAACATGTTCTTACTTACTGTTAACAAAATGCTCGGAACAGACAGGTGTGCGATCCCACTGTGATTCTGTTTGGATGTCACTGCGATTGATGGCAGCCTTCCACAAACGCCGCCTCTCTTCACTTAAATTTCTTGTTTCCTCACCCTGATTCAGTAGAAGTTTGGGCGTTTTGTAAAACTTGACACCTGGCCTAACGCCTGGCCTGTTTGAACAACGAAATACGCCGCAAATTGGCATGACTGGTCGTGAACAAAAACTATTTAATGTGAATCCGCTGACGACGTTGTTCGAGAGGGTATCAAAATGGCCGAGGTGTCCCAGGGTGCCCTGCGCGCGTGCTCCGATGACGTCACAAGAAAACAAGCATTGCCTTTGTCTCTCTGGCTGTCTGTCTGCCTGTCGCACCATCTCCTCCTTAACCGTTTCACCAAACTTGATAGTTGTGATCACCACATGGCACGAAAGTGCAAGAGCAGTACCCAGTGGTGCGGTCAAAAGGTCAAATAAAAAAATATGCAATTACAAGAACATTTATAACATTTTTTCATGGAACTTTGTATTTGTAATCACATAGTATTTATTACAGGAGTTATAAAGGGGGAAAAATAACTCAAAATTTGATATTGGGCCATTCCTGGTCCAACCTTTTGCCATCTTTCAACTTTGCTTTCCGTGGGAGGCCTGTGGATATGCAGTGGTGCCCCAACGACCTCACTCTAGTCATTGATTTGCATATGCTGCTGTATTTGACAACGTGCACAACAATTTGGACAACAAGGTGAGGAAAGACGAGTTTATTTCTGTGCTTGTGTTGCAGGCCAGGTGTTGGTGTGTGCAAGTGATGACAAAACCTGTGCCCAGCTCCGCCAATTACTTTGCCGAGGCCCAGATTACCTCCTGCAAAGTATGTTTAAGCAATCGCATTTTGGGAGTGCTGGTGGCAGCGGCAGTGCTAATAGTGCAAGAGGCCTTGATGGAAAGATTGATGCCACCGATGCATTAGATATGCCAAAGATATCTACAGAATGGCTCCAACCTGCAGGTTGCATCAGAAATCCTTCAGTCGTCAGAGGTCAAAAGAGACCTCTGACGTCAAAGAAAAGAGAGAGAGAAAGAAAAGAGACCAGCAGAGGCTCTGAGGGTCAAAGGTCTGAGAAAGGGAAGAAGAAGAAAAGAGAAGAGAAGGAAAGTGGATTAGGTAAGAATCCTCAAGATTTAACACTGACGCAGATGTTGCAACATCACAAAAAGAATGAATCTGATCAGGAGGAAGAAGATGAGAATGATGAAGGGAATGAACTTTGCTATCAAGATGAGGAGAATGCAGGGGTAGTGGAGGAGGAGGAGCAGGAGGAGGAAATGAAATCTGACTCAGAAGAAAAGAATCAAGAGGAAGAAAGACATCAGGACCAGAAGAAGGAAGATGAAGTGATAAAACAGGAGTGTGGTGATGTTAAAGGCGTACATGAAAACAAAGCAGGTGGAGAATGTGAGCCCTCCGTGCAAATGTCAGAGCGGCTTGGATTGCGGGATGACTCCGTGGCGGTGCTGCACCCACTGCGGGGCTCTGCGGACCCATACGGCTTAACACGTGTCCTGCGTGAACTGCAGCCACGCTATGTCATACTTTATGATGCGGACCTGGGTCCTGTGCGGCAGCTCGAGGTGTTTCGGGCTAGCCGACCCGGCCTACCACTAAGGCAAGCAATGTTCAACTTGTAATCGATTGTAATTCTGCAAGTGTTATTAAGAATCACTGTACAATTCCTGTAAAGGAATAAATTTGTGTAATTTATCAGTTATGTCACTCCTAGGGCTTCATTGCTGAGGAGTTGCTTCCTCTTTTTGCAGA
The DNA here is from genome assembly GCF_964187855.1 of Myxine glutinosa. Taxonomy (NCBI): domain Eukaryota; kingdom Metazoa; phylum Chordata; class Myxini; order Myxiniformes; family Myxinidae; genus Myxine; species Myxine glutinosa. The sequence continues at coordinate 22,387,020 of NC_136269.1, forward strand.
GTCTACTTTCTAATGTTTGAAGGTTCCACAGAGGAGCAGAGATATCTCACCACGTTGCGGAAGGAAAAGGAAGCCTTTGAAATGCTTATACGGTGCGTGCTTTAGTTTCTCCTTCACTTGTCACATATCGTTGCTCGTCTCACCATCTTGCATGTTTGCATAACTAATGTTTTAATGTACTTTGTTACTTGCTGTGTTCGAGGTGTTCGAAGAATCGAAGATTTTTCAAGTGTATTGGTCGGTTGCGTTTGTGGTTCTGTCTGTTTGTTTGTCTGTTTGTTTGTCACCGGCCTACAGGTCACAATTCTAAACCGATCGTCACGAAACTTCACCAAGCTGTATAGGTCATTCCAATTGAGAAGCCTATTGTTTTTGGAGTCAAAAGGTCGAAAAGTCAACATAGGCCAAAGGTCACCAACTTTGCCAAATTTCTAAAATCCTAAATTTTCATCCGATTGACTTGAAATTTGAAGAGAACTTGCATATCTGGTCAATGCATTCAACCACAAATTATATTTTAGGTGAACATAGGCCAAAAGGTCAACATAGGCCGAATTTCTAAAATGACCAATTTTCATTTGATTGACTTGAAATTCTAAGAGGATTTACATATATGGGCACTGAATTCAACCACCAACTATTTTTGAGGTCAACATAGGCCAAAAGGTCAGCATAGGCCAAGTTTTTTAAATCCTCAATTTTCATCTGATTGACTTGAAAATTAACAGCATTTGCACATTGAGTCACTAAATAGGCAAACTAACTATTTTTGAGGTCAAAAGGTCAAAGGTCAACTCAAGGTCAACCTTACAAAATCATCATTTTTCATCTGAAAAATCGTCACTTTTCTTCCTGTTGGCTCGAGCTTTGATCAAGATTGTCAATTTTAATTTTGATGAAATGGACAATTTGCTGTATCAATGGAATTTTTTTTCTTGGGGGCGGGGGGCGGATTTTGCAAGTATCGTGCTCCGCATGACGTCTTCTTGTTATTCCATTTATTGGCAATGCACATTTCATCCGTCGAGCATATTATTTTATTACTTAATAATAATTTTAATTCTGGATGTACAGGCCATACTTTTATATTATTCGAATATGAAATGTAGGCTTACGGAAGAGCAGGCACGCTTTTGGATTTCAAATGCTAGTAAATGCGTGTACAACTTTAAAAGGACCAAATGGTTAACAGACACAAAATATGAGAAACAATACAACAAGAACATACTGATGCTTCACTGTAAAAGAGGAGAAATTGAGTGAAGGATGGAGACAGGGTCTCACAGATGTAACCAGAGTGAAGTCAAATGCGTGCCATCACAAATCCCCACGTTTTCCACCTCAAGCAAAGTTTAAAAATAAAATAAAAAACAGACTTGAACCCAATCGCACATCTCTGGAGAGACCTGAAAATGGCTGTCCACCGACGATCCCCATCCAACCTGACAGAGCTTGAGAGGATCTGCCGAGAAGAATGGCAGAAAATCCCCAAATCTAGGTGTGCAAAGCTTGTCGCGTCATACCCAAGAAAACTCGAGGCTGTAATCGCTGCCAAAGGTGCTTCAACTAAGTACTGAGTTAAGGGTCAGAATACTTATGTCAATGTGATATTTCAGTTTTTTCTTTTTAATAAATGTGCAAAACTTTCTAAAATCCTGTTTTCTCTTTGTCGTTATGGGGTATTGAGTGTATGTTGATGAGGGGAAAAATGAATTTAAACGATTTCAGCATAAGGCTGCAACATACCAAAATGTGAAAAAAGTGAAGGGGTCTGAATACTGTTGCGAATATGGAATTTGGCCTCCATATCCGCTTGTAAATATTCCCCTATTTTCTCCAATACTCCCCAACTTTCCCCAATCCCCCATTCCCTAGTCCCATTGCATGTAAATAACAATCAGTAGAGCCGACCTTCCCCTTATTCCCCCATTAAATGTCGTGCCCAGGTCCACCGCACCACACGTAGACAACTTTCGGACATCTTCCTAGTTATTCTTAATCTATGTCAGTTAAGGCCTCGTTTCCATTAATTATGACTCTTCGTTGCACCAGAATGTGATTATATGGCATCAGTAGTGAGTTTAGGACCTTTCCCATACCTCCTCCCATCTTCTTCCCCAAACAACAACTACAACAACAATTACAACTACAACTACGACTACAACAACAGAGGGGCGGGGAGTGTGCGTCCTCACACCGGCTCGGTTACCCGCCATGACCATGCGCTCCACGGCGTTACCCCGAAGGGGCTGGCTGTCAGCTCCTCGTCAGGGGCGGAGCCAGTAACCCCCCCACGCACCCAATGAGAAGCAACGTGCCGATTCCATCTGGGGCGGAGCTAACGAGCCGAGGGCGTGTCACTCCCCGCCGGATATACGCGGCCCCGCGCCGGACGTGACGACAGATGCGCCTCAGCTTGGAGAGAGAAGCCACCGCCACCCCCAGCGCGACGATACCTCCCCGCATCTTTGGACCGGACCGGACCGTACTGTACCCTGCCCCGAGCCCAGGAGGACCTGGAGCCATCGATACCCGCTTTCCTGTCATCAACCCCCGTGTGAGTCAGCCGTTGTCCCGTTTGTCTGTCGTCTGTCCGGGGTTAATATAAGAGTGTGTCTAAGTGCCTGTCTTTCTGTGATTATACCTCTAGCCCCTGTAATCTGACCTTTCCGTACGAATATAATCTCCTCCGGAGGCCTTGAGAATTGAAACATTGGTGTCGTATTGTGTTATTGTAATCCAGCCGGGTGTCTTCTTTTTCTTATTGAGCCAGCATCGCGCGACTAGTCAACGTTCGGGCACAATCGGGTAACTTGTGCAGACGTGGTCATACCATAAAACCGCTCGGTAAATAACATCCAAGCCACGTCTGTAACAATTGGTGTCTGGGAGTGGGATTCGAGGCCCGACCAAATTTTGAAAAAGAAAAAAAAAGGAATAGAGGAAAAAAAAAAAATTTGGTCAAAATTTGGAGCGGCCGAAATTCGTTTTGTTTTACAAAACCCGAATTTTGAAAGTCGCGCTATGGCGGATCAAGACGGCTGGGGTCCGGTAGGGGAGAGTGAAGCAGGGTCGGTCCAGGACCAAATTGAGACACGTGAGGAGAGCGAAACAGCGGGGGTAGCAAACGCACAAAATGGCGCCTCGCTGGTCACCGCGCCCGCGACCGTAGCAGCGCCGCCGATGGATTGGGGCCTATTTATGGAACAAATAAAGGCGCTCATGGTCCAGACAAGTGAAGACCTGAGGAATGACTTGGGAAACCAAATGGGGGTAATGGGGAACCGGATGGATGCTCAGAGTGAGCAATTGGGGGTAATGGGAAACCAAATGGGGGTAATGAGGGACGAAGCGAGGGGTACCGGTGAGGGGTTAGACAATAATTTTAAGGAGTTAGACAAGAAATTTGGGAAGTTAGACAATAATTTTGAGGGGTTAGACAACGGGATAAAAGAGGTGAAACATGGGTTAACGGGGGTAGAAAATAGAATGGCTGCCCAGGAGAATCAGATAGAGGGAGTGAAAAATGGGTTAGAGGGGTTAGAAAACAGTATGGAAGGCAAATTGAGGGACATGAGGGACCAAGCGGAAAGGGAAGTTAAACAAATGGAGCAGCAGATAGAGGGGGTCAGAATGGGGGTAGAAACCAAACTGGATGCTCACAGGGAGGAAATGGAGCAGATGAGGGTGGCATCTGGGCAGGAGATGCAAGTGATGGGAGAGGAGATCAGAAGAGGAGTGAGTGAGGAGGTCGGAGGAGTGCGCGAGGAGGTGAGGCACTGTAAGGAGCACATGGAGAAGGAGGTGAGAAAGGGGACTGTAAAGTTACAGGGGGGCATAGAGGTCCTGACGCAGGAGGTGGAGCAGCTGACGGTGGGACAGACGGAGTTAGTGGAGCAGGTTCAAAGGAACACTGCGGTATTAGGAGGTTTAAAGGCGACACAGAAAGAACTAAAAGATGACTTGGTAGCGACGAAGAGGGAATGTCAGATGGTACGTGAGGGACTGACGGCGAGGTTGGACGAGGTGGTAGAGGTAATGGAGACGAAGGACCGGCAGGTGAGGACGCACATGGAAACGGTCAAGGTAGCCTTGGAGGACGAGCTTGAGGAGACGTACCGGGGAATAAAAGAGGTGAGGCACAAATTAGAAGAAGTGGAAGAAGGGGTGAGCGAAATTAAGAAGCGACGGAGAGAGGATAAGAAAGAGATAAAAGAGGAGATAAAAGAATTGGTCCAAAGTCTGTGTTTGGATCGTGATGATGTGCTCATTAACCGGATGAGGGATTCGCAGGTGATGGAGGAGAAGCGAAGAGGAAGAGGACCCGGTGTAAGTGGTGACCAATATGGTCGTGCGTATGATGCGCCAGGGGATTTAAAAAGCTTGGGGATTGGTTTGGATCCGGGTGTTCGTGAAAGGCCGTTGGTGAAGTGTGTGACAGGTCTGGTGTGCGAAAGAGGAGGTGTGCGAGAAAGTCCGACTCTGGGGTGTGTGAGGAAAAAGTGCATGCCAAGGAGTGAGGGTGTTGGTGAGAGTGAGTCGGTCGTAGCGTGTGTGCGAGGAAGCACGTGGAAGCGCGGTGTGGTGAGTGTTACAGAGGGTGTGACGGGAGAGTGTGCGCAAGAGTGTGCGCGAGAAAGGTGTGTGACGGACAGGTGCATGAGGAAAGAGTGCGCTGTCAGAAGTAAGGAAGAGTGTCCACCTGTGGTGAGTGTTACAGAGGGTGTAACGGGAGAGTGTGCGCGAGAAAGGTGTGTGACGGACAGGTGCCTGAGGAAAGAGTGCGCTGTCAAGAGTAAGGGTGAGTGCGCTGTCAAGAATGGAGGTGAGAGTAGTGAGAGTGACAAGGAGAGTGGGTTGGTTGTGACAGGTGAGCGAGGATGTACACCTGGGATGGAAGGATGCACACCTGGAATGGTAGAGCGTGAGTGGGAATGCACGCTGGAGTTGGTGGTGAGGCACGTGGTTGGGTGTGCGAATGAGGGCACACCTGTGATTGTCACAGAGGAGGTGACTGAGGAGGGGGCGCGAAGCGGTGTATTGGTGAGGTGTGCGAGCAACGAATGTGTGCCAAAGTGTTCGGTGGTCAGGTGTGTGACCAAGTCTGTGAGTGGAATGAGAGTACCTGGGTGTGTAAGGAAAGGTACGACGAGGAGCATGGAGACGGCTGGATGTGTGAGCAAGGAACGGGCTGCGGGGTGTAAGCGTCCAGGTGAAGCATCGACGTTAGACGGGGTAGAGTGTAGAACGACTTATAGCCGAATCGGGCCCTCGGTGCGTGCCGGGCCTCGCTTTGAACGGCCGCGTCCGTGCTCCACTAGGCGGAGCTGGCAGCCCGATAGAAAGGGTCGTCATGGCGACCACTTTTTGGTGAGACGTGCCGGCAGGTCGAGAGCGGGACATTGGATGGCTCCGTGCCGAGATGGTGCGTGGGATCTCGGCACGGGTAAGCCCCCGTCCCTGCCCCGAATGCCGGACGCATCCAGCCGCCGGCACAAAACAACCAGCATCCATTGCTTGGCTTTACGAAGCCGGGCTTTGGACAGGAATTGGCGCACCGAGAGGCATTAGTGAGTCGACTGGGTGATGAGGTTAGTGTTTTGGACCCAAAATTAGAGAAAAACAAAATTAGATGATTGGCAAGGGATTGGCAGTAGTGATTGGCAGATGATGGGCAGTGATTGGCAAATTTTTAATTTGTGGAAATTTGATGTGCAAAATTTATAGTGAGAGACCCCCGATGTGGTGGGATGGCAAATCCACCATCCTTCCCATATGGTGGGGCAAATGCGCTATAGATTATGGGGTGTATGGCAGTGAAAACTAGCCCGGGTGGGTTAGGATATTGTGTGTAGGGATCTAGAAGATGACATTAGGTAACGTTAAGATTAGTTAGTGACTGATACCTGTAGTGGGGACGCAGGTAGATTAGTATGGATGATAATGACGAGGGAGCGCAATAGTTTAAAGGGACGACTGGGAAGCGCAAGTTTCAGAAGGGAGTAGTTAGCTGAGATGATGCCGTGTTTGTGAGAATTGAACAGGTGTGATTGCACAGGTGTGCAACTGGACAGGTGTGTGGAGCAGTGTATGAGTAGTGAGTGTGTGGATCAGCGCGAATGCGCTTGGGGAGAGAAGGGTGCAGGTGGCACCAGGTGTGAGAGCACAGGTGTGCAGGTACAGGTGTGTGGAGAGAGTTGGAGTGAGTGGTACGGAGTGGTGTGCATGGTGCGAAGGTGTGGATGGGGGAAGAGTGGACCCCTTTCACGAGCACCCGGGGCGGGTAGTGTAAGTGTTAGGTAGAGGGTGCAGGTAAATTGTGGTTGGATATTGGCATTTGTGGTGCGGTTGCAGAATGGTGTTGTGAATGGGTGCATTAGTGTTGTGGAAATGGCTGGGCGTGTAGCCTGTTAGTGTGTGTAGTTGGTTGGGCACTCCACCACTGTGAGGATGTCGGCCAGGTGAGGCCGCAGGTGGGCTCTGGGAGCCGGTAGTTGTGAGTGGGTGCCTGAGGATCCCGGGTGTGGATCGGGTAGCCCAGTGCCAGAGAGGGCACCGAGTGGGGAGAGCGCCAGAGGGCCTGCCCCAGTTAGTTAGGTTAGGGTAAGGAGCAGGTAAGCTCGGAGGCAACTGCAGTGGTGGAGGTGTGCAGGTGGGTAGACCCGCTGGGAGAGGTACACGTCGCAGCCCAGAAATTGTACGAGGGCACCGGGAGATGAATCGGCGGAGTGAGACCCCAAATTGAAGAGCACCACAGTTTGGCCAATGGGAATTGGTTTTTAGAACCCATAGTGTAAGAGGGCCAATGGTTTGGCCGGAGAAAGACCCCGGGTAGTGTAAAGTTGTTAAAGTCATTTAGGAGATAGTTAGGATTGATGAACCTGTCGCACCATACGCAGCCACTTACCTGTGGTGATGATGATGACTCCACACCTGTGTTTTCTTTGTTTTGTGCAGGAAATGAGATTGCTGTGAGGATTTGTGAGACGCATCACGACGTGGATGAGACATTGGGGTGATTCCATCTCTCCCTCCCTAGGAGGGACTGATGATGAATTGGTAATGGCAAATTTTGATGAGAGTTGAACATGGCAAATTTGATTGGTTAGGAGGGAGAGAAGACGAATTTGGTTTATGGGAGGAACGGGGAAGACAGTAGGGATGTTTGTTGATTTGTAAAGTAGATGTTTATGGGTAGTGTTGTGTTGTGTGGATACAGTAAGGGGTAAGGGAGGGGCCATGTAGGTTACCTGGTGGGGGGGGGGCGTACGATAGGAACGTACCTGTCTCACCTGGTTCCCATGTGCCCCCAGTGTGCATTACCTTATATTGCGTGCACTTTTGCGCCCTTACCACCTTACTCACTTGTTTCTTCTTTTGTCTCCCACCTCCGAGGATCTGGCTTTGGGGTAGAGAGAGAGGAGAGAGAGGTGCTGGCTGCGCAGTTGTGGGCCTGCACTTTCGCTGTTTGCTGCCGGGATCGATACACCATATGGACCGCAATGTTTGTGGCCACCCACAATGGACCGCAGTTCGTTTGCGGCCAAGCACCACCCGGGGATGGACCTATGGGTCAACGTGGCACCTATGCCATAAAGGTGAACCACTGTTAATTAACACCACTGAAGGCCACACGAAGAGCAAGAGACACCTGCAGGGTTAGGGGTTGTCGAATTTATTTTTATTCCAATGAACAATGGTGACTGCACCGATTGGTGGTGGGGTGGTGCTTTTGATGCTGGGAAAGGGTGCTCTGCACGTTATTAAAGGCCGTCGGCCACAGAGCACTCGTGGGTTGGTGTATCGATGTTGGCAAGCGCGCTCTCGCTATGCATAACATCTGCATGTGTTCCTCCAAAAACAGGTCCTGGATCGTAGTGTAAATAGCAGCGTAATCTTGTAAATAATGCTCCCTACCGGCTGTATGTTTAGTTTGAGAATTCTTTCCGGATTCGGTTATCCTGTGGGTGTGTTTCTGTGAGGAGAAGGGTGCAACGTCGCAGGGGGACATATTTACTCATTTGTGAATATCTGTAAAACTGTCGCACTCAGGGTAGAGTTAATAGTAGAGGGAACTACATTGCGTGCCACACTAAAGTAGGTAAAAATTTATCGGGTCGGGACGCCCCGAGGGTAGAGAAGGGTGCAATGTTGCGAATATGGAATTTGGCCTCCATATCCGCTTGTAAATATTCCCCTATTTTCTCCAATACTCCCCAACTTTCCCCAATCCCCCATTCCCTAGTCCCATTGCATGTAAATAACAATCAGTAGAGCCGACCTTCCCCTTATTCCCCCATTAAATGTCGTGCCCAGGTCCACCGCACCACACGTAGACAACTTTCGGACATCTTCCTAGTTATTCTTAATCTATGTCAGTTAAGGCCTCGTTTCCATTAATTATGACTCTTCGTTGCACCAGAATGTGATTATATGGCATCAGTAGTGAGTTTAGGACCTTTCCCATACCTCCTCCCATCTTCTTCCCCAAACAACAACTACAACAACAATTACAACTACAACTACGACTACAACAACAGAGGGGCGGGGAGTGTGCGTCCTCACACCGGCTCGGTTACCCGCCATGACCATGCGCTCCACGGCGTTACCCCGAAGGGGCTGGCTGTCAGCTCCTCGTCAGGGGCGGAGCCAGTAACCCCCCCACGCACCCAATGAGAAGCAACGTGCCGATTCCATCTGGGGCGGAGCTAACGAGCCGAGGGCGTGTCACTCCCCGCCGGATATACGCGGCCCCGCGCCGGACGTGACGACAGATGCGCCTCAGCTTGGAGAGAGAAGCCACCGCCACCCCCAGCGCGACGATACCTCCCCGCATCTTTGGACCGGACCGGACCGTACTGTACCCTGCCCCGAGCCCAGGAGGACCTGGAGCCATCGATACCCGCTTTCCTGTCATCAACCCCCGTGTGAGTCAGCCGTTGTCCCGTTTGTCTGTCGTCTGTCCGGGGTTAATATAAGAGTGTGTCTAAGTGCCTGTCTTTCTGTGATTATACCTCTAGCCCCTGTAATCTGACCTTTCCGTACGAATATAATCTCCTCCGGAGGCCTTGAGAATTGAAACATTGGTGTCGTATTGTGTTATTGTAATCCAGCCGGGTGTCTTCTTTTTCTTATTGAGCCAGCATCGCGCGACTAGTCAACGTTCGGGCACAATCGGGTAACTTGTGCAGACGTGGTCATACCATAAAACCGCTCGGTAAATAACATCCAAGCCACGTCTGTAACAATGGGGTATTGAGTGTATGTTGATGAGGGGAAAAATGAATTTAAACGATTTCAGCATAAGGCTGCAACATACCAAAATGTGAAAAAAGTGAAGGGGTCTGAATACTTTCTGAATGCACTGTGTACTTGAGCAATGCATGGAGTAGCATGTTCTATGAACTTTCTAGTTGATCACTGTGCTCAGATTTGGTGATTTATTTTGTTTTTGTGCTAATGTATTCAGGGTGCTGAACTGGGAACATACTGGCATTCTGGAGATAGTTGGGGCTTATTGACTGAAACTCATTCCAAAATATTGTGATCTTCTCAGGGAGAAGGCCAGCATGGTTGTGCCGATTGAGAGGGAGGGAAGGGATGATACAAACCTTGACCTGATATGTGACATGAGAAAATCACATGCTACAGTGGATTCTTGGAAAGCAGGTATGTGTGACGGAGACATGAAATAGCCTAAGTTTCAACTGCGAGGTGCAAGTTGGGTAACCTATTTTTATAAGTTCCAACGTAATTATAGTATGATGTAAACACAAAGAATTAAGTTAAGCACCCCTACACAACGAATTAAGGTAAGCACCCCCTAATATATATTCTTTGTGTATATGTATACATTGGCATATATTCTAAGGTATGTGAGATCAAATAATGATTGGTATGACATTAGCAATTATCCATTGATGAAATTGAGTGATCAAAGTGAAAAAAAGTGATTGGTTGAGTCAGTGATCCGATCACGTGGGTCCTACACACGTTATTGACGCAAAGATCGCTAGAGGTCTTCTCAGAACAATGACTGTACGTTAGAAAACATAAACGTCATCCACACTGTCCGTGATGGACCTATAGCTCCATACTTAAATTGAGGTGAAAATATGCCTAAAATTCCCAAAAAATTTCACCTTAAATTATTCAGAATAAAATATTGAAAACGGCATGATTGTTATGTTTTTATGTGACCATAATATCACTTCTCCAGAAAATATAGCAATATCATGGGTATATTACACTGTTTTGACGACAACAAACTTGTAATGTGCGAGGTTGTAAAAAAACGGGGGGGGGGTGCTTAACTTAATTCTTTGTGTATATTTTAAACTGAAACCTCGTGGCACCTTGTCAAGTTTATGCATCTCTGAAGTATGCTCCCCTCCGTCCCTTCCCTCACTTTAAATGGCACCACAGCCGAGTCTGCTTGTGAGAAGGCCAAATGTCTCAAATCTGTGTTTGCTTTCAGAATATTGTGCATCAAACCCCTCGATCCCTGCAGCTCCCACACCATCCCGTACCCCACCGCACCTTAACACTGTGTCTTTCTTACCCGAGAAGCTGGAGAAAGTTTCTGGCAGCAATTGACTGATTCTTAAAACCTGCTGGTACACGTTCTTCAAACCTGCTGTGCCGATCTTGCACATCCTCTTTCTGCTCTGTTCACCCTATAATTTGCCCTCGGTCACCTTCTGTCTACTTGGATGTCAACTAACATCACTACAATACCCAAACATGTCACAAACACAGATTTTCTTCACTACAGGCCTCTGAGATTGCTTCTAATTGTAATAAAAGTCATGGAATCATTCATCGCAGTTGACATCAAATCCATCCTTTTCTCCAATGGCCTGATCTCAGACCATCAGTTTGTATGCAGACCCACTCACTCTACCCGATACATGCTGCTTTTGCTCTCGCAACAATGGTTAAAAGACCTAAATCTCAGATGACATCAGGGCTGCCTCTCTCGACATATCTCAATAATTTGACAGTCTGGCATCCTGCCCACCTCTCCAGACTCTTTACCGATGGCATCCGACGTCACCTCCTCTCATGGCTTATGACTTCCTCGACTCACGTAGTCAATACATGGCTCTCAATGGGATGCTCTCATCTTGTCTCCCTGTCAAGACTGGAGTGCTCCAAACTATCGTCTTGGGCCCATCCTGACCCTCATCGTAATCAATAATCTTTCTGATTCTCTGGATAACTCTGCTTATCTCTTTGCTGATGACTCCACCCTCTGGCCTAGCATCCCTCATCCTTCAGATAGGCAGGCGGCAGCCTCTACCCTCTCTGCAGACCTTGATATAATCACGAGCTGGTTCTACACATGGAATATGTCTTTCAATCCTGATACATCTCTCACTCTGTTGCTCTGAAAGGCCCATCTGGCAAACCCCTCCCATCGACTTCCTTAACAAACCTCTTGAAGAGGGTCATTTACTCAAACTGTTCAGCCTCATCATCAGCCATGATTTTCTTGGGCAAACGACATATCTAAGTTGGCCTTCAAAGCCAATTTGGATTCCTGACTGCATCTTGAGTTGTAGGGTCAAATGTGAACAGCAAGTAGGTTTGGAGCTTCTTGGGGTTGTTATCTCCATAAGTGGATTTCACAAGGTTGATTGATGTTCATCCAAGGCCTAAAGTATGATAGAGTCTCATAACTTCCATGTAACACTTCCATGGTGCAACCCTCCTCCTTCTTAAATGTATACATTTCACTTTTTATGGTCCAACCTGGATTTCCGATTTGGCATTAGTTGTGTTTTTTAACTGGTGTTAATGGGGAGTTACGTTTGATTCCTCCAGCTTGGCTCAACAGTCTTTGATATTCCCCATGGTATGCTTTTGAGTATTTTCAGGTGATATTTTTCATAGCGTATTTGTTCGGAGGGCTCTTTTTAAGATTGCCACTGAGTGTCGAGCAGTTTTGAATTATAGTTTGTTTGTTGTGATAAATTCCCTTTCCCCCCCCCCCCCCCCCTTTGTGAGTGTGCAGGTGGTCAGGTGCAAGGTGAGATCCCAAGGGTGGTTGTGGATATGCGTGAGTTTCGCAGTGAACTCCCTGCTTTGCTTCATCGCCGTGGCTTTCAGATTGAGCCAGTTACTCTGGAGGTGACCTTCAGGAGATCTGATGTGTGCATTATTGAGGATATGGACGTATTCAAATGATGCTTTTTAAAATATGGCTTTATTTTTTCCTTTTTCATCGATGTTTGTGCACATCTTGGTGATGGTCATAGTACATGTTGCCCGGGAGTTTTTACCCGCACACATGAAGTGAAGAGCGAGGTTAAGCAATTGCTTCACTTGTCTGTCTGTTCATCGACAAACATCTGTTTATGATCGAGGAACAACTTGATTTCAGTTGAATGTTATATTTTGAACATGAATCGGAACATGAATCAGAAAACACACCTGTCGTTTAAAAGCAGTATTTTGGCTCTGAATTTGTCGTGATCACGCATGTGCAGAGAGGAGTGAGAATGTTTTTTTTTTTTTTTTTTTTTACTGTCTGTCTACCTGTCTGGCAGTCAAACGAAATTGAAAACCATTCCAAACAGGAAACTTACTGTTTTATGGATAAAGGATAGACACAACAGGCACGAATAACAAATTTAATGTGTTAAATAAGGTGGTGTGATAGTCGCTGCATCAACGGCGGTAAACTACCAACGTTTTTTTTTTTTGCTACAACCTTTAAATTCTTTATTTTATTTCAGTTCAATTATGCACTTGAACATTGTAGAGCACAAATCGCCCTTTTGCCGCTTCCAAAACCCTTCCTTTTAACAGTACTTGAACAACATATTACAGCATTTTACGTCATCATGACCAATCACATTTGCTTCTCATAGACTTGTCCGTTTCCCTTGTCCTTGTTTCTCAAGACAGCATGGGGTAAGGTGTTCTGTGAACGCTCTTAATTATGTTTTTACTTGCAGAGTACCCGTACTATGGGCGATCTTGTTCCATGCATGCAACATGGTGTTCTGGCACATTCAGTCAACCCTCGTTAATCCGACCCTTTTTATTCCGGAGATCTCGCTATCCGACCAAAACATCCAGGAACAGATTTCCGCCATTCATTTTATCCCTATAATCTGCAAAATCGTTTATCGGACAATCTTGCTAATCCAACATTGGGTGCTGGGAACAAAGTAGTCCGGATTAACAAGGGGTTGACTGTACCTTTATTTGGGCGGTGTATAGGGAACTGACAGCTGCCTCAATCACTCCCGAAAATAAAAATAACCTGGGTTACGTGTATGAAGTAAAAACATGCTTACTACTTATAATTCAAAACACATCACTGCCCTGGAAAACGTGGGGACAGGAATACTGTACTGTAAAGAGTAAGGTCTTGTAATAACCTCTTCCACCTGGAGGCGGTGCTACACGGTACACATTTACATAGAGAATATACCCCACCCTACCCCCACCCCAAGACCACCGTCAAAGATAAAAACACCCCTATACACTAATTGGGCTCCTGCTGATCCTGTGTAGCAAGTCTGGATGTAATCGGCCCAGAACTGTGGCAGTAGCGAGACAAACACGCACTCACACCAGTCCATGAATTGTCATAAGGATGCACAATTTATGGAATTTTAACTATTTTTGGCATTGAAATTTCGGATACCATTTGGGAACTTAGGGAAAGAGTGGGGAAAATAAGCACACTTCTGCTTTGGTAAAACTTTTTTTTATATCTGCAAATTCATAAACGTGGTGTTCAGGTTTGTGTTAGGGTTGTCTTGCAGTCCTGGAAAAGTATGAATGAACAAATATTTACTCTCTAATTGTTTTGCATTATTTTCTTTTGTTTTGTGTTGCCATTATGGTTGTTCTTATTAGTCCCCTGCCGGTGTACACCGGAGGGGACTATAGGGTTGCACTCCGCCCCTCCATCTGTTAGTCTGTCCATCCGTCACGCAAAGAACAGTTTTCCGGACTTTTTTTTTCCTGAACTCTTAATGCTAATGATTTCAAACTTGGTACATGGTTTCCTTATGATAAGTTACAGATGAAGTTCGAACTTCACGACGTTTCGATCATTTTTGACAAAGTTATGGCACTTTGAACTTTGGTAATTTCCCCAACAGTTTTCCGGACGACAGACTGCCGGTAGGGGACATGTATTGCAGCGAAATACTCAGAATGCTTGTTCTCTTTAGATGTCCAAACAAAATTACTTTAAACCTGAATTGTGCATTCTACCTTTTTAATGATACATAGAAAGATTCAGCCAAATATAATTAAATGTAGCATAAGGGTCGGAGCAACTGCTCCGAGATTCTGACTGTGGCCGAGTCATACCAAAGACTTTCAAATGTTATGTGCTGCTTACTTGCCTGATGTCCAGCATTTGAAGGATCGACCACAGATAAACCCCATAAGTTGAAATTAATGGGAAGGGGGAAATTCGTTAATTTTCTCACTGGGTGCAGAGAGAAAAGTGATGTCATAAAGATGGTGTTCGGCTGGTGCCTAGAGTGCTCTGGCAAGTGATGCCACTTCCTCCAAGCTCAGCAGCTATGTTTTCCTGAAATCAAGGCCAGTTTTGTCTCGTGTATTTGTCTGCCTGTATATACTCCTCCATGAGACTCATGTATTTGTCTGCTCCTCCATGAGCCTCTGACCATGTAGAGAAAAAATGTTTGGTATTGTGCTGACACAGTCAGCTAGCCTTTGCAAACATTGGAATGTCTAACACTATCCTGAAGTGTTTTTTTTTTATCCCAAAGCAAACCCCAGATTCTAATCTTCTCGAAACCAAGATGGTCTCAAAATATTTGGATTGTTGATTAAAACAAACAAAAAACACCGTAGCTGGATCACAAATGATCTTAAAAACACTGAACTGCCTGCCCTGCATTGTTTTTGTACACTTGATGCCAATCTACACATTGTTGACTCTTAGTTTCCACATGGCAACTTGGAAGGGACACCCCAATACTAATTTGTTTTGATACGAACATGTTGCTCTGCAGGTCGGGGACTACGTGTTAACTCCTCAGCTGTGCGTTGAACGGAAGAGCATCAGTGACCTTGTATCTTCCCTCAACAATGGGCGGCTGTTTTCACAGTGCACGGCAATGTCACGACGCTATCCGAGGCCTGCTTTGCTCATCGAGTTTGACGCTGGGCAGCCATTTTCCCTGCAGGATTGTGCAGGAGGGGCAGCATTTCAGGTATCATTTGTTCTGCAGCTCAACAGTTCATTAGTGAAACACAGAGGTTGAGATTGATAAAGATTGGTCATGTCTAACACATTTTGAGATATGAATTTTAAAGCGGTACCCAGTGTACAAATAGTATGGAAGCATATTACCCGAGCATGTTCTGACAGTGTGGTTGTTAAGACAATGTGGTTTGAACAATAATTTGTCTTGATGAGTCATGTTTCCTTCCTCCTCCTGTAGGAAATCTCCTCACATGGTATCACTTCAAAGCTTGCACTGCTTACACTACATTTCCCAAAACTTCGGTTGTTCTGGTGCCCCTCTCCACATGCTGCCGCAGAGCTTTTTGAAGAGCTCAAGCAAAACAAACCAGAGCCCGACCCGCAGGCTGCGGCCACGATCTCAGAGGAGGAATGTGGCTTTGCCTTCCCGGGTTCACGATTTAACACGGCGCCTTATGATTTCCTCCTTCGAATGCCTGGTGTTTCAGAAAAGACAGTGCGCTCACTGGCACGTGAAGCCAGAAGCCTGACTGGGTTAGCAGATATGGAGGAGTCACAGTTGGCAGAGGTGCTCGGGAGCACAGTCAATGCTCAGCGCCTCTGGACCTTTTTGCACACACCAGGCGCAAAAGCACTTAGCAGTAGGAACCGGTTAACCGGGTCAAGGGGAGGTGGCGGAGCCATGAAGGGGTTGGGCAAGGCTGGTAGACCTGGCAGAGTTAGAAGATAAAGTCAAAGTTGAATGCAGTCATCGTTGTTTCCCTCAGGGATGTTTCTGATCATTGTAAAAGGTTTAGCATCAAACTTACAACTCTGTGTAATGGACTGTATCTGGACACAGTTCCGATTTGAGTAATTTATTACATTTTACTATGATTGTGGATTAAGACTAATGATCACAGTGTGAAACACTTAACTGCAGAATAATGTGCATCTCATTATTACATTTGCAGAAAAGGAGGGTTTATGGAATTGAGAATAGGAAAGAGAAGAGAGCGTGGAGGACTGTGGGTAGAGAAACTGAAAAAGGTGTAAGGCGAGGGACACGAAGTTGTTTTGAGGATATAGGTGTTTGGGGGGAAGAGGAAAGGGACATTTATGTGGTACATAGGAGGTTATGGGGTGGCAGTGGAGTTGGGTTAAAATGCCTCGGTCTTTGCACACGTAATTATATATAGATGGTCTATGTTTAGCTCGGCCACAGCGACTGTTGCTGTGATGTTATATGTCTCTGCTTTGTGTGATAGCAGTCCCTATAAGCTGAAAGTTAATATGACGTGTCACGGAATAATCCCGCTCGCCCGTGATGTAAATTCTTTTTTTATTTATTAAAGAAACACGAAATTTCACTTTTGTGTTGATGTTTTAATGTCTACCTGATCGTCCACCTTTGGTGGCAGAGGTGACAGATTATGTTTTCACCCCTGTTTTTGTCTGTGAGCAGAATATCTCAAAACATTACTTATGGACGGATTCGGGTGAAATTTGGTGGACAGGTTGCGTGTGTGACGATGATGAATTTATTCTATTTAATCCAACGGTTTATCAACTTAAATTAATTTTGGGAGGAAGTGTGAGGGATGGTAGAGTGGGGATGAACATGCACAACCATCACCAGATGCATATAATATGACAAAATAAATGTATTATTATTATTTGAAATTCTATTTTTTTGTAAGGTTTTTTGTTTGTTAGTTTTTGGATTAGTAAGTCTGCCTTTTGGGAGTTGAAACAGGTGCGGGTTAATGCGAGAAAGTGTGCATCCTGGAGGAGCTGGTGAGGGTTGGAGGACTGATAGAACAGAGGGAGCTAGACCAGAGGAGAGACGGTGAAAATAAGAGGCCACTAACTTCTCTGAGATGTGAGAGCAACAGACCTCGTGTTTCTGCCTTGTCATGGGAGATGTCAATAATATTGAGAGTTGGCACTGCAGTTACAGCAGAAGAAGAGTGGTGGCATTCTTCTTTCGTATGCCACACAAGCTGCAGGGTAACATCAATGGCTGAGGGCACGACCTGGTAAGGACAACAACAACAACAACAACAACAACATGCATTTTAAGGCCATTTTCCCTGCTAGAGCGGGGGTTAGCCTTGCGGTCCCCATGACAATCTTCTCCATTTTGCTCTATTTTCTGCATCTCTCCTTGTTAACCCCTTGCCCGCATTTCTTCTTCCACCATCTTTAGCCAAGTCTTCCTCGGTCTTCCCCGTCCTCTACTTCCTTCTACATTCATTTCCATTACTCTTCTCAACCAGTCAATTTCATCCTTCCTCAACACATGACCAAACCATCTCAACCTGTTCCTCTTCACAGCATCAATCACAGGCTCTATTCCCATCATCTGTCGCATTTCATCATTTGTCTTCCTCTCTCTCAACGATACTCCGCACATCCACCGAACCATTCGCATTTTCACCCTTTCCAGCCTTCGTTGCTCTACGTTCATTACCCATGTCTTGCTCCCATAAATCATAACACTTCTCACACATGCAGCATACACCTTTCCCTTCAGCTTCAACGACACTCCCCTCCTCGTCAGCACGCCACTCACTTCCCGAACCTTCTTCCATGCACATCTCACTCCAGCAACCGTTGCCGAGTCTGATCTACCTTCTCCATTCAGCATGTCTCCGAAGTAGCAAAATGTTTTCACACCTTCCAGCTTCACGCCGTCTCCAAGATCCAACTCAACATTTCCTCCATCTGCAGCTCCCTCTGTGCACACCTTACATTTCAATGTAGCTGCCACACTGGTTAATGACCCTCTCAGACCACTACATTTTTGATGAACCCACTCAGCGCACATTGTACATTGAATGGAGTTCACTCCGACGCCCTTCCTGCACACAGCACATGGCGACTTCCCAGTTCTTTCCACCTCACCACATGCTTTACCACTTGCCATCACCTTCGTCTTTCCTATATTCACCTTCAGACCTTTTGTCTCCATACATTCCTTCCACTTGTTCATCTTTTCCTTCAGTCCATCCATACTTTCCGCAATCAACACCAGATCATCTGCATAAAACAACTCCCACGGTAAACCCTCCTTTACGTTCTGAGCCAGCACCTCCATCACAGCTACAAATAGTAGTGGACTTAGTACTTAGACTTTTTAGTACCGACCCCTGATGCTCTCCCACCTTCACCTCAAACTCACCACTGTTCCCGTCCTTCGTCCTTACAGCTGTGCGCGCTCTTTTGTACATTACCATCACTACTCTGATCAACCATTCCTCCACTCCTAACTTCCTCAATGCCCATGTCTATACTTCGCGTGGAACCCTATCGAATGCTTTCTCCAGATCAACAAACCCAAGAAACAACTTCTTCCTCTTCTCCATGTACTTCTGCAACTGCCTCACAATAAAGAGTGCGTCTGTCGTTCCTCTTCCTGGCATAAATCCAAACTGCATTTTGTCGATCTTCACCCTCTTCCTTATCCTACTCTCCAGCACCTTTTCCAATACCTTCATTCCATGCTCCAATAACTTTATCACTCGGTACGAGCCACACTCCAGAGGGTCACCTTTCCCCTTGTATAGAGGGACGAGGGTACTCGGTTCCCAATCCACTGGAATGCGGCCTTCCTTCACCACCAGATTACAGATCTCTGTCATTCTCTTCACACCCCAACTTCCTGCTGCCTTCAACATATCTCCCACAACTCCCGTCGGCCCTCCCGCTTTTCTACTCTTCATTGCTTTTATCGCTTCCTCAACTTCCTTCTCAGTTATCTTCTCTGCCGGTCCCAAAACTGGGTTACTCTCTATGTTGCCATCCCATTCATTCTCTGTATTCAACAGCATTTCCATATATCTTTTCCATCTTCCTTTAATTCCATCTGGGTCCACAACGATTTGTCCCACTTCATCCTTCAAGCAACTCACCCCCATCACATCACACCTCTCTTTCGCTATCTGCTTTGCAATCCTGAATACCGCTCTGACCCTCTCGCGAATCCAAGCTTTCTCCGAACATTTTCCTACATGCCTCCTGCGCCTTTGCTACCTCTTTCTTTGCAGCCTTCTTGGCTGCCTTATAACTTTCATGCTCTGCTTTTTCTGCTCCCGTACCCTTCGCTTTCTGCCACTCCTTGAACTTCTTCCTCTTCTCGTCAATCCTCTTTCCAACTTCCTCATCCCACCACCATGTTTCCGAGTGCCTCGGTGGTCCTTTTGTCCATCCTCATACCTCACCAATGGCTCCCAACAGACGATCTTTCATTGACATCCAACCACTTTCAAGCTCAACTACATCAGCCTCTACCATACTCAGCCTCTCTTTTAATGCCTCCCTTCCTGTCACCTCTTTCAACCTCCACACCTTCATTCTCGGTTGGTACTTCACCCGCCGAGCTCTCCTCGCACCTTTCACCCTTATGTCGCAGACAACCAAGTGGTGCTGTGAAACAGCCTCCTCCCCCGGGATCACCTTTGTGTCCTGGAGGTGCCCTCTATCTCGCCTATGCACCATCAGGTAGTCAACGGTTGTCGTCGACCCACCTGATGTGTATGTAACAAGCTTATTGTCCTCTTTCTGGAACTGAGTATTACAAATCAGCAAACTCCAAAATCCTTTCACCTTCTCCATTTCTCACACCTTATCCGTAACCCCCATGAACTCCCTCAAAACCATGGTAAGGACAGGAATTTGTAATTTGTTTGGGGTGCCAGCTTAGAGTCCTTGTAATGGCAATGAAGGACCCTCTTGTTGGTGGACATGTGGCAATGAATGGCAATGAATGGCAATGAAGGACATGACCTACAGTCGTGGCCAAAAATATTGGCACC
This sequence comes from Myxine glutinosa, assembly GCF_964187855.1. Taxonomy (NCBI): domain Eukaryota; kingdom Metazoa; phylum Chordata; class Myxini; order Myxiniformes; family Myxinidae; genus Myxine; species Myxine glutinosa. The sequence continues at coordinate 22,407,021 of NC_136269.1, forward strand.
CTTGCACTTTTTTCAAATAACTCACAATTTTCTCGAAAAATAAGTTGAAATTGACAAAAGTATTTGGTCTCCAAAATTCTTTATTTCATTGTTAATATTACAGAACCTTTGTTTTTGATTCAGAACTTAATATATCCTTTTAAATCAGAAAATAAAAAGAAATGGCATTGACAAAATTATTGACACCCTGGACTTAACATTTGGTAGCACAGACTTTGGACAAAATAACTGCAGATAAGTGCTTCCTGAAGCCATGAATGAGCTTCCTACACCTCTCTACTGGCAGTTTGGCCCACTCTTCTTGTGCAAACTCCTCCAGTTCTCCCAGATGTGAAGGGTGTCTCCCAGATGTGAAGGGTGCCTTCTCCCAACTGCTGTTTTCAGATCTTCCCACAGGTGTTCAATGGGATTTAGATCTGGACTCAGTGCTGGCCACTTCAGAACAGTCTAGAATTTTGTCTTGAACCATTCCTGGGTACTTTTTGAAGTGTGTTTGGGGTCATTATCCTGCTGCAAGACCCATGACCTTCGACGGAGATCCAGCTTTCTGACACTGGGTTGAAAAGTTCGCTCCAAAATGCCTTGGTAATCTCCTGATTTCATGATGCCATGCACACATTCATGGTACCCAGTGCCAGAGGCAGCACAGTAACCCCAAAACATCACTGAACCTCCTCAATGTTTGACTGTAGGGAAGGTGTTCTTTTATTTGAAGGCTTCATTTTGTATTCTGTAAACATAGAGAGATTATGTGCTTCACCAAAAAGCTCTAATTTGGTCTCATCTGTCCACAGGACATTCCCCCAGAAGGATTTTGTCTTGTTCAGGTGTGTTTTGGCAAACTCCAGTCAGGCTTTCTCAGCAGTGGGGTCCTCCTGGGTCTCGAACCATAGAACCCCCTTTCATTGAGTTGGTGACGGATGGTGTGAGTTGAAACTGTCGTACCTTGAATCTGTTTGGCAGTTGATCGAGGTGCTTTCTCCACCATTCCAACAATCCTTCGCTGCAATCTTCGATCAAGTTTTCTCTTGCTGCCATGTCCACTCGTCCAGGGAGGTTGGCTGCAGTGCCATGGGCCTTAAACTTCCTGATAACATTGCGTATGGTGGACACAGGAACATCAAGGTCTCTGGAGATTGTCCATGCTTGGCTACAATCTTGTGTCTGACCTCCTCAGACAATTTTCTGGTTTTCTTTCTTTTCTCCATGCTCATTGTGGTACACACAGAGACACAAAACAGCAGAATGATTCCTTTTCTCCATTCAAACTGGTTGAATGAGTGATTTTAAAATTTATATTGCAGGCACCTGCAACTCACCACAGGTGAGTTCAATTCTTCCAAAGTAAAGGAGAATCACCTGCTTGAAATCTAATTATTTCTAACAACTTCTAAAAGGTGCCAATAATATTGTCCGGACCATTTTAGGATTTCTGTGTGGAATAAGCGAAGATTTAGTAATTTTTTCAGCTTTTTTTGTTTTGTTCCACTAAAAACCAAAGAAATACAAATGTGGACATGAAAATATTTTTTAATTTAAACAATTTTCTGGAAGAAATGGTGCATTATTTGAAAAAGTGCAAGGGTGCCAATAGTTTTGGCCACGACTGTATTTTGCCTGCAGTGGTTTATATCTTCTTTTTTTTTTAAACGAAATTAGGGCTTTGCAACATATATATATATATATATATATATATATATATATATATATATATATATATATATATATATATATCGTTTGTGTTATACAATAGAGGACAAGGAGCAGTCGGGAGACAAAACTGGTGGGATGTGGGTGAGTGTCATAATTACACCATGTTTGCGTATACAGTATATGAAATTGATGCCCTCTTCGTCTTAACTCTACCATAAGACTAATTATTTACAATTGAGAAACTTAACGTTCAACAAGGTTTTTGTCTCAGACTTTTAAGAACCTTGCCAAGTATAACAAGAAGAAAAAGACATAAAATGTCATAGCCCCCGTGGATTTTATAATTTCCTGTACGGAGTTAAAGGCCAGCCCCGTCAGTCGGCCATCTTTGGTCGGATAACAAAACGAAATATTCTGCTTATGTGTACTCTCATCTATTGTCTTTGTGCCAAATTTGAACAAAATCAGATCATGCATGTTGAGAAATGATTGGAGACACTTTTGTCACAAAATGGCCTCCAGGCGGCCATCTTGGATCTGACCTCGAAAGAAAATAACGCGCTTATGTAACCCATCATTCATTTTCTGTGTGCCAAGTTTGAACAAGATGGGTAAATGCAAGTCTGAGAAATGGTTGAGGAAGTGTTCAACATCAGGTTTTTTTACAACTACAATGGCCGCCCGTCGGCCATCTTTGACCTCATCGTGAAACCAAATAATGTGCATATGTATACCACCATGTCTTTATGTTGAAGGCTCCAGTCATGGACTCTATAATATTGTTGCTGTGATGAAAATTAAAGGTAACCCCCCTTTTTAGTTAGTTGCACCACAACATGTAGCCTCGCTTAGTTTAGTTATTTCCTCTTAAATGTAAGCATAGTCCTTTCCTGTGTTAGTATGCGTTGAGCAGGCCAGTAAGTTTAGGTGTTGTTTGAGCTGGAATACCATGTGCTCTGGCCTGGAACAAGTCTAGAAGGCCCAAGGGAGGAGCTGCAGGGGAGTGGCCGTAGACGGCAAGCAGCCAATGAACGCTCAGGGGAGTGGCGAACAACGGCAGCCAGGGGAAGGGCTTAGAATATTCCGGTAAGACTGGGGAGGGTCTATAGAAAACCCTGCCCCTGGCCCGCAGAGAGAGCGTTGTGAGAGAGTGGTTCGTTGAAAGAGAGAGAGAGTTGCTGTCGTTCGTTGAGCGAGAGAGAGTCGTTGCGAGGAGATCAAGGCTGTGTGTGCACGAACTCTCCCTGCCCTGCGCCCTGCTGCCTGTGAATAACGCTTTGCGAGGACCATCCCTCCCGGGGCCACCTACTCCAACGACCTTCCTACCTGGGCTCCCTGCACGTGCTGCGAACATCCCAAGGGACACGCCCAGCGAGCTGACCGGGGCGAATGGCGCCAACGACCGCGCCTGGAGCGCGTACTTTTCCTTCCTTCTTTTCCCCACGTGAGTGAGTGGGCCCTTGTCTGGGAAAGTTAAGTTACGACTCATTAAATATCTGCTCTGTGTCCCTTAACCCTGATCATTGCAAATTGTATAATAAACCTGTGTTCTTCCTTCCATTTGGTCGTTCACGTCATTTCTAACCATTGGCTTCACACTGTACGAATCAAACCGCTCAATCGGGTTCAATCATAATTAACGGCACGAGTCACGTGACACGCAAACCACTCGGCGTCTCAGATCAGCGTGATTCGTGCGAAGTCCAGCACCCGTCTTCGTGGCAGCGTGGCAGCGTGCCCAGCGAGCTGACCGGGGCGAATGGCGCCAACGACCGCGCCTGGAGCGCGTACCATGTGCTCTGGCCTGGAACAAGTCTAGAAGAAGGTACGTGGGGATTCGACCCGATACCCTTCCCCACGCTCGCGACGGGGGTGGCGGCTGGAATTGCTCTGCAATCCGCCCGAGTATAACGTGGGTCGCGGCCTCGTGGACTTGAAGGCCCGAGGGGGAAAAGGGTTTAACCCCCCCCCCCCCCCCCCCTCTGTATGTCGACGGGCTCGAGATCCGCAACAATATTTTATAGATGTATTGTCTTTGTGTAAAGTGTGAATAAAATCGGTCCATAAATCTCCGATTATGGTTGTGGAGGGATGGACGAGACCCAACCCATAAGCCCCCATTTTGTCCAAGTCCAATAGGGGTTAATAAGGGACTAAGACGACCTTATTTCTCCAAGTGTAGTGCTGTATTGGCCATAGGGCATAGTATTATCTCAGGTTTTTTTTGCTGCTTGCTTGATTCAAAGCGCTCAAGCAAGAATTCCAAGGGAACGGAGGGCTCGGCACCGCTTAACAACATGGCGGTCTCCATTGAAACGGTGCTTTCGTGGTACTGTACTCTAACAAATCTGATCATTTTCAGTTTTACTCTCTCCTCTTGTGACAACTTCCCCAAACGAATATATTGTGTTAGAAGCGGCTACAGAGTTGGAGGAATAGGGAAAGAAAGATAGAAAAAATGGGGATTCAGAAGGTGGAACCTCGTGCAGAGCTTATAATTATATATGGACCGTACCACTGTGCATTTTGGAGAGAGGGGGAGGACCTCGTGCAAAGCTTATAATTATATATGGACCGTACCACTGTGCCTTTTGGTTTTGGAGAGAGGGGGGTGGTTCCATGTTCCTAGATTTGAAAATGTGGTGCGTGCCACTGCATCGATTCAAGATCATTTGGGTCCCTCTGCGGCGTTCCCTACCTGTAATAATTGACCGATTTATTAAGTATTTTAGAGTTGAGACTAATTTTTATTTTGAGATTTGATGACTAAATGCATATATTCGGGGAATCATATTTTTTAAATCACAACCGCTTCAGTTTCATGATGTATTGAAAAGACGATAAGCTACGTTGGTCCTCACAGTCACAGAAGGAGTTATTACAGCATTATCATATGTGAAAAATGTAGATTTCCAGGAAATTAAAAAAGTGTTCATGCCAAAGGAAAGACAGCGATGAATACATTATCGGGATATTACATCAGCACATGAAGTCTGCATTGCGCATGCGCATTGCTCAGTCGGCGACTCGGCGGCGAGACGTGGCGGCAGACTGCGTGGATTGGAAAGCTTCTCCACAAGCGAATACATCCAGGCAGTGACCTTTCCAGATCCAACAGAGAGGAAAAGAAGGGAAGCGATACTGAGACGCCATGCAGCTTAAACTTGTCGTCAGTAGTTCCTCTCCGCCTCTGGGTAAGTACTTACTTAGTACCTGATAAAACATCATTAGACATTAGTCATTACCTCATTAAAATCGTACTACCTGTATACAAAACCTACCTGCATGGAAATGACAGGTTAATGTGAATTAGTGATGGTTAGTCAGGTTAATGAAAACACACTAGTGATGGTAGTCAGGTTAATGAAAACACACTGTGGCGATGGTGAGACAGGTTAATGAAAACACACTGTAGCGATGGTTATACAGGTTAATGAAAACACACTGTAGCGATGGTTATACACTACACTATACAGGTTAATGAAAACACACTGTAGCGATGGTTATACAGGTTAATGAAAACACACTGTAGCGATGGTTATACAGGTTAATGAAAACACACTGTAGCGATAGTAGTCAGGTTAATGAAAACACACTGTAGCGATGGTTATACAGGTTAATGAAAACACACTGTAGCGATGGTTATACAGGTTAATGAAAACACACTAGCGATGGTTATACAGGTTAATGAAAACACACTGTAGCGATGGTTATACAGGTTAATGAAAACACACTGTAGCGATGGTTATACAGGTTAATGAAAACACACTGTAGCGATGGTTATACAGGTTAATGAAAACACACTGTAGCGATGGTTATACAGGTTAATGAAAACACACTGTAGCGATGGTTATACAGGTTAATGAAAACACACTGTAGCGATGGTTATACAGGTTAATGAAAACACACTGTAGTGATGGTTATACAGGTTAATGAAAACACACTGTAGCGATGGTTATACAGGTTAATGAAAACACACTGTAGCGATGGTTATACAGGTTAATGAAAACACACTGTAGTGATGGTTATACAGGTTAATGAAAACACACTGTAGCGATGGTTATACAGGTTAATGAAAACACACTGTAGTGATGGTTATACAGGTTAATGAAAACACACTGTAGCGATGGTTATACAGGTTAATGAAAACACACTGTGGCGATGGTTATACAGGTTAATGAAAACACACTGTAGCGATGGTTATACAGGTTAATGAAAACACACTGTGGTGATGGTTATACAGGTTAATGAAAACACACTGTAGCGATGGTGAGACAGGTTAATGAAAACACACTGTAGCGATGGTTATACAGGTTAATGAAAACACACTGTGGCGATGGTTATACAGGTTAATGAAAACACACTGTAGTGATGGTTATACAGGTTAATGAAAACACACTGTAGCGATGGTTATACAGGTTAATGAAAACACACTGTAGCGATGGTTATACAGGTTAATGAAAACACACTGTAGTGATGGTTATACAGGTTAATGAAAACACACTGTAGTGATGGTTATACAGGTTAATGAAAACACACTGTAGCGATGGTTATACAGGTTAATGAAAACACACTGTAGCGATGGTTATACAGGTTAATGAAAACACACTGTAGCGATGGTTATACAGGTTAATGAAAACACACTGTAGCGATGGTTATACAGGTTAATGAAAACACACTGTAGCGATGGTTATACAGGTTAATGAAAACACACTGTAGCGATGGTTATACAGGTTAATGAAAACACACTGTGGCGATGGTTATACAGGTTAATGAAAACACACTGTAGCGATGGTTATACAGGTTAATGAAAACACACTGTAGCGATGGTTATACAGGTTAATGAAAACACACTGTAGCGATGGTTATACAGGTTAATGAAAACACACTGTAGCGATGGTTATACAGGTTAATGAAAACACACTGTAGCGATGGTTATACAGGTTAATGAAAACACACTGTAGCGATGGTTATACAGGTTAATGAAAACACACTGTAGCGATGGTTATACAGGTTAATGAAAACACACTGTAGCGATGGTTATACAGGTTAATGAAAACACACTGTAGCGATGGTTATACAGGTTAATGAAAACACACTGTAGCGATGGTTATACAGGTTAATGAAAACACACTGTAGCGATGGTTATACAGGTTAATGAAAACACACTGTAGCGATGGTTATACAGGTTAATGAAAACACACTGTGGCGATGGTTATACAGGTTAATGAAAACACACTGTAGCGATGGTTATACAGGTTAATGAAAACACACTGTGGCGATGGTTATACAGGTTAATGAAAACACACTGTAGTGATGGTTATACAGGTTAATGAAAACACACTGTAGTGATGGTTATACAGGTTAATGAAAACACACTGTAGTGATGGTTATACAGGTTAATGAAAACACACTGTAGCGATGGTTATACAGGTTAATGAAAACACACTGTAGCGATGGTTATACAGGTTAATGAAAACACACTGTAGCGATGGTTATACAGGTTAATGAAAACACACTGTAGCGATGGTTATACAGGTTAATGAAAACACACTGTAGTGATGGTTATACAGGTTAATGAAAACACACTGTAGCGATGGTTATACAGGTTAATGAAAACACACTGTAGCGATGGTTATACAGGTTAATGAAAACATACTAGTGATGGTTATACAGGTTAATGAAAACACACTGTAGCGATGGTTATACAGGTTAATGAAAACACACTGTAGCGATGGTTATACAGGTTAATGAAAACACACTGTAGCGATGGTTATACAGGTTAATGAAAACACACTGTAGCGATGGTTATACAGGTTAATGAAAACACACTGTAGCGATGGTTATACAGGTTAATGAAAACACACTGTAGCGATGGTTATACAGGTTAATGAAAACACACTGTAGCGATGGTTATACAGGTTAATGAAAACACACTGTAGCGATGGTTATACAGGTTAATGAAAACACACTGTAGCGATGGTTATACAGGTTAATGAAAACACACTGTAGCGATGGTTATACAGGTTAATGAAAACACACTGTAGTGATGGTTATACAGGTTAATGAAAACACACTGTAGCGATGGTTATACAGGTTAATGAAAACACACTGCAGCGATGGTTATACAGGTTAATGAAAACACACTGTAGCGATGGTTATACAGGTTAATGAAAACACACTGTGGCGATGGTTATACAGGTTAATGAAAACACACTGTAGCGATGGTTATACAGGTTAATGAAAACACACTGTTGCGATGGTTATACAGGTTAATGAAAACACACTGTAGCGATGGTTATACAGGTTAATGAAAACACACTGTTGCGATGGTTATACAGGTTAATGAAAACACACTGTAGCGATGGTTATACAGGTTAATGAAAACACACTGTTGCGATGGTTATACAGGTTAATGAAAACACACTGTAGTGATGGTTATACAGGTTAATGAAAACACACTGTTGCGATGGTTATACAGGTTAATGAAAACACACTGTAGCGATGGTAGTCAGGTTAATGAAAACACACTGTAGCGATGGTTATACCGGTTAATGAAAACACACTGTAGCGATGGTTATACAGGTTAATGAAAACACACTGTAGCGATGGTTATACAGGTTAATGAAAACACACTGTAGTGATGGTTATACAGGTTAATGAAAACACACTGTGGCGATGGTTATACAGGTTAATGAAAACACACTGTAGCGATGGTTATACAGGTTAATGAAAACACACTGTAGCGATGGTTATACAGGTTAATGAAAACACACTGTAGTGATGGTAGTCAGGTTAATGAAAACACACTGTAGCGATGGTTATACCGGTTAATGAAAACACACTGTAGCGATGGTTATACAGGTTAATGAAAACACACTGTGGCGATGGTTATACAGGTTAATGAAAACACACTGTAGCGATGGTTATACAGGTTAATGAAAACACACTGTTGCGATGGTTATACAGGTTAATGAAAACACACTGTAGCGATGGTTATACAGGTTAATGAAAACACACTGTAGCGATGGTTATACAGGTTAATGAAAACACACTGTAGTGATGGTAGTCAGGTTAATGAAAACACACTGTAGCGATGGTGAGAGAGGTTAATGAAAACACACTGTAGCGATGGTTATACAGGTTAATGAAAACACACTGTAGCGATGGTTATACAGGTTAATGAAAACACACTGTAGTGATGGTAGTCAGGTTAATGAAAACACACTGTAGCGATGGTGAGAGAGGTTAATGAAAACACACTGTAGCGATGGTTATACAGGTTAATGAAAACACACTGTAGTGATGGTAGTAGATTAATGAAAACACACTGTAGTGATGGTTATACAGGTAAATGGAAACACTGGTGATGGTTATACAGGTTAATGAAAACACTGTAGTGATGCTGGTCAGGTTAATAAAAACATACTGGTGATGGCAGACAGATTTATGAAAACATACTGTAGTGATGGTTATACAGGTTAATGAAAACACTGTAGTGATGCTGGTCAGGTTAATGAAAACACTGTAGTGATGCTGGTCAGGTTAATAAAAACATACTGGTGATGGTACTGGTAGACAGATTTATGAAAACACACTGTAGTGATGGTAGTCAGGTTAATAAAAACATACTGGTGGTGGTACTGGTAGACAGATTTATGAAAACATACTGTAGTGATGGTTATACAGGTTAATGAAAACATACTGGTGATGGTAGACAGATTTATGAAAACACACTGGTGATGGTAGACAGGTTAATGAAAACATACCAGTGATGGTAGACAGATTTATGAAAACACACTTGTGATGGTAGACAGGTTAATGAAAACATACTAGTGATTGTAGACAGATATATGAAAACACTTGTGATGGGAGACAGGTTCATGAAAACATACTAGTGATGGTGGACAGATTTATGAAAACACACTTGTGATGGTAGACAGGTTAATGAAAACATACTAGTGATGGTGGACAGATTTATGAAAACACACTTGTGTTGGTAGACAGGTTAATGAAAACATACTAGTGATGGTAGACAGGTTAATGAAAACATACTAGTGATGGTAGACAGATATATGAAAACACACTTGTGATGGTAGACAGGTTAATGAAAACACACTTGTGATGGTAGACAGGTTAATGAAAACATACTAGTGATGGTGGACAGATTTATGAAAACACACTTGTGATGGTAGACAGGTTAATGAAAACATACTAGTGATGGTAGACAGGTTAATGAAAACATACTAGTGATGGTAGACAGATATATGAAAACACACTTGTGATGGTAGACAGGTTAATGAAAACACACTTGTGATGGTAGACAGATATATGAAAACATACTAGTGATGGTAGACAGATATATGAAAACACACTTGTGATGGGAGACAGATTCATGAAAACACACTTGTGATGGTAGACAGGTTAATGAAAACATACTAGTGATGGTAGACAGATATATGAAAACACACTAGTGATGGTAGACAGATATATGAAAACATACTAGTGATGGTGGACAGATTTATGAAAACACACTTGTGATGGTAGACAGGTTAATGAAAACATACTGGTGATGGTAGACAGATTTATGAAAACACACTTGTGATGGTAGACAGGTTAATGAAAACATACTGGTGATGGTAGACAGATTTATGAAAACACACTTGTGATGGTAGACAGGTTAATGAAAACATACTGGTGATGGTAGACAGATTTATGAAAACACACTTGTGATGGTAGACAGATATATGAAAACACACTGTAGTGATGGTTATACAGGTTAATAAAAACATACTGGTGATGATAGACAGATTTATGAAAACATACTGTAGTGATGGCTATACAGGTTAATGAAAACACTGTAGTGATGCTGGTCAGGTTAATAAAAACATACTGGTGATGGTACTGGTAGACAGATTTATGAAAACACACTGTAGTGATGGTAGTCAGGTTAATAAAAACATACTGGTGATGGTAGACAGATTTATGAAAACATACTGTAGTGATGGTTATACAGGTTAATGAAAACATACTGGTGATGGTAGACAGATTTATGAAAACACACTGGTGATGGTAGACAGATATATGAAAACATACTAGAGATGGTAGACAGGTTAATGAAAACATACTAGTGATGGTAGACAGATTTATGAAAACACACTTGTGATGGTAGACAGGTTAATGAAAACATACTAGTGATTGTAGACAGATATATGAAAACACTTGTGATGGGAGACAGGTTCATGAAAACATACTAGTGATGGTGGACAGATTTATGAAAACACACTTGTGATGGTAGACAGGTTAATGAAAACATACTAGTGATGGTAGACAGGTTAATGAAAACATACTAGTGATGGTAGACAGATATATGAAAACACACTTGTGATGGTAGACAGATTAATGAAAACATACTGGTGATGGTAGACAGGTTAATGAAAACATACTAGTGATGGTAGACAGATATATGAAAACACACTTGTGATGGGAGACAGATTCATGAAAACACACTTGTGATGGTAGACAGGTTAATGAAAACATACTTGTGATGGTAGACAGATATATGAAAACGTACTAGTGATGGTAGACAGATATATGAAAACATACTAGTGATGGTGGACAGATTTATGAAAACATACTTGTGATGGTAGACAGGTGAATGAAAACATACTTGTGATGGTAGACAGGTTAATGAAAACATACTAGTGATGGTAGACAGATTTATGAAAACACACTTGTGATGGTAGACAGATATATGAAAACACTTGTGATGGTTATACAGGTTAATGAAAACATACTGGTGATGGTAGACAGATATATGAAAACATACTAGTGATGGTAGACAGATATATGAAAACATACTAGTGATGGTGGACAGATTTATGAAAACACACTTGTGATGGTAGACAGGTTAATTAAAACATACTGGTGATGGTAGACAGATTTATGAAAACACACTTGTGATGGTAGACAGATATATGAAAACACACTGTAGTGATGGTTATACAGGTTAATGAAAACACACTGTAGCGATGGTTATACAGGTTAATGAAAACACACTGTTGCGATGGTTATACAGGTTAATGAAAACACACTGTAGCGATGGTTATACAGGTTAATGAAAACACACTGTAGCGATGGTTATACAGGTTAATGAAAACACACTGTTGCGATGGTTATACAGGTTAATGAAAACACACTGTGGTGATGGTTATACAGGTTAATGAAAACACACTGTAGCGATGGTTATACAGGTTAATGAAAACACACTGTAGCGATGGTTATACAGGTTAATGAAAACACACTGTAGCGATGGTTATACAGGTTAATGAAAACACACTGTAGTGATGGTTATACAGGTTAATGAAAACACACTGTTGCGATGGTTATACAGGTTAATGAAAACACACTGTAGCGATGATTATACAGGTTAATGAAAACACACTGTAGCGATGGTAGTCAGGTTAATGAAAACACACTGTAGCGATGGTTATACCGGTTAATGAAAACACACTGTTGCGATGGTTATACAGGTTAATGAAAACACACTGTAGCGATGGTTATACAGGTTAATGAAAACACACTGTAGCGATGGTTATACAGGTTAATGAAAACACACTGTAGTGATGGTTATACAGGTTAATGAAAACACACTGTAGCGATGGTTATACCGGTTAATGAAAACACACTGTGGTGATGGTTATACAGGTTAATGAAAACACACTGTAGCGATGGTTATACAGGTTAATGAAAACACACTGTAGCGATGGTTATACAGGTTAATGAAAACACACTGTAGCGATGGTTATACAGGTTAATGAAAACACACTGTAGTGATGGTTATACAGGTTAATGAAAACACACTGTTGCGATGGTTATACAGGTTAATGAAAACACACTGTAGCGATGATTATACAGGTTAATGAAAACACACTGTAGCGATGGTAGTCAGGTTAATGAAAACACACTGTAGCGATGGTTATACCGGTTAATGAAAACACACTGTAGCGATGGTTATACAGGTTAATGAAAACACACTGTTGCGATGGTTATACAGGTTAATGAAAACACACTGTAGTGATGGTTATACAGGTTAATGAAAACACACTGTTGCGATGGTTATACAGGTTAATGAAAACACACTGTAGCGATGATTATACAGGTTAATGAAAACACACTGTAGCGATGGTAGTCAGGTTAATGAAAACACACTGTAGCGATGGTTATACCGGTTAATGAAAACACACTGTAGCGATGGTTATACAGGTTAATGAAAACACACTGTGGCGATGGTTATACAGGTTAATGAAAACACACTGTAGCGATGGTGAAACAGGTTAATGAAAACACACTGTAGCGATGGTTATACAGGTTAATGAAAACACACTGTAGTGATGGTAGTCAGGTTAATGAAAACACACTGTAGCGATGGTTATACAGGTTAATGAAAACACACTGTTGCGATGGTTATACAGGTTAATGAAAACACACTGTAGCGATGGTTATACAGGTTAATGAAAACACACTGTTGCGATGGTTATACAGGTTAATGAAAACACACTGTAGCGATGGTTATACAGGTTAATGAAAACACACTGTAGCGATGGTTATACAGGTTAATGAAAACACACTGTAGCGATGGTTATACAGGTTAATGAAAACACACTGTAGCGATGGTTATACAGGTTAATGAAAACACACTGTAGCGATGGTTATACAGGTTAATGAAAACACACTGTAGCGATGGTTATACAGGTTAATGAAAACACACTGTTGCGATGGTTATACAGGTTAATGAAAACACACTGTAGCGATGGTTATACAGGTTAATGAAAACACACTGTAGCGATGGTAGTCAGGTTAATGAAAACACACTGTAGCGATGGTAGTCAGGTTAATGAAAACACACTGTAGCGATGGTTATACAGGTTAATGAAAACACACTGTAGCGATGGTTATACAGGTTAATGAAAACACACTGTAGTGATGGTAGTCAGGTTAATGAAAACACACTGTAGCGATGGTGAGAGAGGTTAATGAAAACACACTGTAGCGATGGTTATACAGGTTAATGAAAACACACTGTAGCGATGGTTATACAGGTTAATGAAAACACACTGTAGCGATGGTTATACAGGTTAATGAAAACACACTGTAGCGATGGTTATACAGGTTAATGAAAACACACTGTAGTGATGGTAGTAGATTAATGAAAACACACTGTAGTGATGGTTATACAGGTAAATGGAAACACTGGTGATGGTTATACAGGTTAATGAAAACACACTGTAGCGATGCTGGTCAGGTTAATAAAAACATACTGGTGATGGTAGACAGATTTATGAAAACATACTGTAGTGATGGTTATACAGGTTAATGAAAACACTGTAGTGATGCTGGTCAGGTTAATGAAAACACTGTAGTGATGCTGGTCAGGTTAATAAAAACATACTGGTGATGGTACTGGTAGACAGATTTATGAAAACACACTGTAGTGATGGTAGTCAGGTTAATAAAAACATACTGGTGGTGGTACTGGTAGACAGATTTATGAAAATACTGTAGTGATGGTTATACAGGTTAATGAAAACATACTGGTGATGGTAGACAGATTTATGAAAACACACTGGTGATGGTAGACAGGTTAATGAAAACATACCAGTGATGGTAGACAGATTTATGAAAACACACTTGTGATGGTAGACAGGTTAATGAAAACATACTAGTGATTGTAGACAGATATATGAAAACACTTGTGATGGGAGACAGGTTCATGAAAACATACTAGTGATGGTGGACAGATTTATGAAAACACACTTGTGATGGTAGACAGGTTAATGAAAACATACTAGTGATGGTGGACAGATTTATGAAAACACACTTGTGATGGTAGACAGGTTAATGAAAACATACTAGTGATGGTAGACAGGTTAATGAAAACATACTAGTGATGGTAGACAGATATATGAAAACACACTTGTGATGGTAGACAGGTTAATGAAAACACACTTGTGATGGTAGACAGGTTAATGAAAACATACTAGTGATGGTGGACAGATTTATGAAAACACACTTGTGATGGTAGACAGGTTAATGAAAACATACTAGTGATGGTAGACAGGTTAATGAAAACATACTAGTGATGGTAGACAGATATATGAAAACACACTTGTGATGGTAGACAGGTTAATGAAAACACACTTGTGATGGTAGACAGATATATGAAAACATACTAGTGATGGTAGACAGATATATGAAAACACACTTGTGATGGGAGACAGATTCATGAAAACACACTTGTGATGGTAGACAGGTTAATGAAAACATACTAGTGATGGTAGACAGATATATGAAAACACACTAGTGATGGTAGACAGATATATGAAAACATACTAGTGATGGTGGACAGATTTTTGAAAACACACTTGTGATGGTAGACAGGTTAATGAAAACATACTGGTGATGGTAGACAGATTTATGAAAACACACTTGTGATGGTAGACAGGTTAATGAAAACATACTGGTGATGGTAGACAGATTTATGAAAACACACTTGTGATGGTAGACAGGTTAATGAAAACATACTGGTGATGGTAGACAGATTTATGAAAACACACTTGTGATGGTAGACAGATATATGAAAACACACTGTAGTGATGGTTATACAGGTTAATAAAAACATACTGGTGATGATAGACAGATTTATGAAAACATACTGTAGTGATGGCTATACAGGTTAATGAAAACACTGTGGTGATGCTGGTCAGGTTAATAAAAACATACTGGTGATGGTACTGGTAGACAGATTTATGAAAACACACTGTAGTGATGGTAGTCAGGTTAATAAAAACATACTGGTGGTGGTAGACAGATTTATGAAAACATACTGTAGTGATGGTTATACAGGTTAATGAAAACATACTGGTGATGGTAGACAGATTTATGAAAACACACTGGTGATGGTAGACAGATATATGAAAACATACTAGAGATGGTAGACAGGTTAATGAAAACATACTAGTGATGGTAGACAGATTTATGAAAACACACTTGTGATGGTAGACAGGTTAATGAAAACATACTAGTGATTGTAGACAGATATATGAAAACACTTGTGATGGGAGACAGGTTCATGAAAACATACTAGTGATGGTGGACAGATTTATGAAAACACACTTGTGATGGTAGACAGGTTAATGAAAACATACTAGTGATGGTAGACAGGTTAATGAAAACATACTAGTGATGGTAGACAGATATATGAAAACACACTTGTGATGGTAGACAGATTAATGAAAACATACTGGTGATGGTAGACAGGTTAATGAAAACATACTAGTGATGGTAGACAGATATATGAAAACACACTTGTGATGGGAGACAGATTCATGAAAACACACTTGTGATGGTAGACAGGTTAATGAAAACATACTTGTGATGGTAGACAGATATATGAAAACGTACTAGTGATGGTAGACAGATATATGAAAACATACTAGTGATGGTGGACAGATTTATGAAAACACACTTGTGATGGTAGACAGGTTAATGAAAACATACTAGTGATGGTAGACAGATATATGAAAACACTTGTGATGGTTATACAGGTTAATGAAAACATACTGGTGATGGTAGACAGATATATGAAAACATACTAGTGATGGTGGACAGATTTATGAAAACACACTTGTGATGGTAGACAGGTTAATGAAAACATACTGGTGATGGTAGACAGATTTATGAAAACACACTAGTGATGGTAGACAGATATATGAAAACATACTGGTGATGGTAGACAGATATATGAAAACATACTAGTGATGGTGGACAGATTTATGAAAACACACTTGTGATGGTAGACAGGTTAATGAAAACATACTGGTGATGGTAGACAGATTTATGAAAACACACTAGTGATGGTGGACAGATTTATGAAAACACACTTGTGATGGTAGACAGGTTAATTAAAACATACTGGTGATGGTAGACAGATTTATGAAAACACACTTGTGATGGTAGACAGATATATGAAAACATACTGTAGTGATGGTTATACAGGTTAATGAAAACATACTGGTGATGGTAGACAGATTTATGAAAACATACTGTAGTGATGGTTATACAGGTTAATGAAAACACTGTAGTGATGCTGGTCAGGTTAATAAAAACAAACTGGTGATGGTACTGGTAGACAGATTTATGAAAACACACTGTAGTGATGGTAGTCAGGTTAATAAAAACATACTGGTGGTGGTAGACAGATTTATGAAAACATACTGTAGTGATGGTTATACAGGTTAATGAAAACATACTGGTGATGGTAGACAGATTTATGAAAACACACTGGTGATGGTAGACAGATATATGAAAACATACTAGAGATGGTAGACAGGTTAATGAAAACATACTAGTGATGGTAGACAGATTTATGAAAACATACTGTAGTGATGGTTATACAGGTTAATGAAAACATACTGGTGATGGTAGACAGATTTATGAAAACACACTGGTGATGGTAGACAGATATATGAAAACATACTAGAGATGGTAGACAGGTTAATGAAAACATACCAGTGATGGTAGACAGATTTATGAAAACACACTTGTGATGGTAGACAGGTTAATGAAAACATACTAGTGATTGTAGACAGATATATGAAAACACTTGTGATGGGAGACAGGTTCATGAAAACACACTAGTGATGGTGGACAGATTTATGAAAACACACTTGTGATGGTAGACAGGTTAATGAAAACATACTAGTGATGGTAGACAGGTTAATGAAAACATACTAGTGATGGTAGACAGATATATGAAAACACACTTGTGATGGTAGACAGATTAATGAAAACATACTAGTGATGGTAGACAGGTTAATGAAAACATACTAGTGATTGTAGACAGATATATGAAAACACTTGTGATGGGAGACAGGTTCATGAAAACATACTAGTGATGGTGGACAGATTTATGAAAACACACTTGTGATGGTAGACATGTTAATGAAAACATACTAGTGATGGTAGACAGGTTAATGAAAACATACTAGTGATGGTAGACAGATATATGAAAACACACTTGTGATGGTAGACAGGTTAATGAAAACACACTTGTGATGGTAGACAGGTTAATGAAAACATACTTGTGATGGTAGACAGATATATGAAAACATACTAGTGATGGTAGACAGATATATGAAAACATACTAGTGATGGTGGACAGATTTATGAAAACACACTTGTGATGGTAGACAGGTTAATGAAAACATAATTGTGATGGTAGACAGGTTAATGAAAACATACTAGTGATGGTAGACAGATATATGAAAACACACTAGTGATGGGAGACAGATTCATGAAAACACACTTGTGATGGTAGACAGGTTAATGAAAACATACTAGTGATGGTAGACAGATATATGAAAACACACTAGTGATGGTAGACAGATATATGAAAACATACTAGTGATGGTGGACAGATTTATGAAAACACACTTGTGATGGTAGACAGATATATGAAAACACACTGTAGTGATGGTTATACAGGTTAATGAAAACATACTAGTGATGGTAGACAGGTTAATGAAACATACTAGTGAGGGTAGCCAGATTTATGAAAACACACTTGTGATGGTAGATAGATATATGAAAACACACTGTCGTGATTGTAGAATAGGTTCGTGAAAACATATAGTCAGGTTCACTATGTTTTTTCGTTCAAAATCATGGTAGATTAGCAAACCTATACAAACCTATACATTTATTATTACATGGAAAATCTGAAAATCAATGTTTACATTTGCCAATTCTGACCAATTCGATTCGACCAATTCGACCAATCGACCAATTCCATTCGACCAATTCGACCATTCGACCAATCGTTTCGATCGACCATTCGACCAATTCGATCGATTCGATTCGATTCATCGAATTCGATTCGATGCGATTCATCGAATTCGATTCGATCGACCATTCGACCAATTCGATTTGCCAATCAATTTGACCGACCTTTGCTTGTGTGGAACGGACTGTGAAAACGATGCGGACTATATTGTCGGATACGACACACAGGACAGTGATGACGAACTCTAAATGGCATATTCTGTAATCGTGTATGTTTGATGCCATTGACTGCCTGTGTATATTTTGTCATTGACTGCCTGTGTAGATGTGAAGTTATACTGACTGCATGTGTATATATGATTTTGCTGACTGCCTGTGTATGTTTGGTGATATGAATTATTGTGACACATTTTGATGTTATTAACTGCCTGTACAAAATGATAACATGTATTTGATTATGCAACTTATCGTGAATATGAAGACAGTATTTTGCAATTCAAAACCTTTGATTCTTGCCTTACCATTCCCCATAGCACTAATTTGATACTTTCATTGGATTCCTTGTCCCTGAAAATATAGGTTTAGTATATTTTAAAAAGTTTTTAGAGTAGTTAGAGGCAGAAATAGAACAAAATATGTATTTTACAGTGGCCATTTTGAAAATCCAAAATGGCCGCCATACAGGTATCTCTCCAAATGTAAACATTGATTTTTAGTTTCCTTTTGCTATAACCTTTCCAAAAATGTATAGGTTTGCTAATCTACCATGATTTTGAACGAAATATAATTTATTGACATAGTGAACCTGACTAATACTAGTGATGGTTATACATGTTTCTGATTAATGAACTCTTGGTGTCATGTGTTTGTAACTCCGTTAGGAATGAGGTGAAGTTCTGTTTGTTTCACAAGGTGTGAAATGCCACTCGTTATATCTATATCAACAACGTGTCTCTGCAATTATTGATGGTATTGATGGTGTCTCTGCAAATTGATGGGATAAAAAATGACAAATGCTGTTTTTTTCCAATTTTAACGTTTGTTTGTTTTTTAATTCAAGTTCCCTTCTTCCTCCCTTCTTTGTTTTTCTTCTTGACAGCTGCTTTGCTGGCAGTTGAGTGTGTACGTGATTCATTGGTCATTGCAGTGGAGACTGGGCAGGAAACCAGCTTGAAAGTTTCCGAGTGAGTGAAGTTTTACTTGTTTGCTTCAAATCAATTGGGATTGTTCCGGAGTTGGTTGGGCTTATTTATGAAGGAACGTCAGAGGAGACAAAGAAAATAGAAGGGCGATATGTGCAGCGCATACCTCCGGCAGGTTGAACAGTTTACGTTTTGTGTCCCACTGATTGGCTGGACTTGCATCCAGACTATTTGTCCTTGTCACCCACCAAAATCTCATCGGCTTGTTACTGTCACCTACCCAACTCATCCACCAAGGTTTGTCATTATCTGTCCACAACCTTTTGAAATATCATGCTGCACATGTTTCATTTTGGACCCATCTCTTCATGGTGAAACATCACTAAAAATTTAAAAAGTGATTGTATCCAGATCCGAATCCAGATATTCACCAAAATATAATCGATTTGTCCTTGTCACACACCCAACATATCCACCAAGTTTCGTCTGAATCCGTCCTCAACTTTTTGAGATGTCCTGATCACAGACTGCCAACCTCCATCCACCTTTGGTGGAGGAGGTAATTATCACTTGAGGGTTTCATTGGCATACTGTATTTGATATTAAAGGAGGTTGACAAAATAGGTACAAGTCCAGTGTTTGAGGTTGTGGTAGGAATAGGATTATGGAGTCATTTTCTGAATGTAACGAAAATGAGAGCTAGAAGTTATTATTACTTGGTATATTTCACCTGAAAAACATCCTGGTTTTGGGCCCTGGTGTTGGGCTAGCGGCTAGGGTGCCGGCTTAGGATCCTAGGATCCTGGGTTCGAATCCCGGTCGATCGCTGAATTAACGCCAGGGGGGTTGACTCAGCCTGTCATCTTTCCGAGGTCGGCAAATTGAGTACCAGTTCACTGGTAATTCCCTGCTTGTCGTTAAAGGCGGCAAAAAGGGTTGGCGTCAGGAAGGGCATCCGGCCGTAAAACATTGCTTCAAAAAGGGGACCAAAAAACAACAACAACCACGGTTCCCGAAAAAGGCCAACCCCCGCTTGCGGGGAAAAATGGCCTCTAAAGGTGGTTTGTTAAAGGTGGTTTATATTTCACCTGAAAAACATCGCCCGTCTCCGTCCATCCCTCTCCTCCACGGCTGCAGAAACCCTCATCCACGCCTTCATCACCTCCCGTCTGGACTACTGCAACAGCCTCCTCTATGGTTCACCCTCAATAATCATCAATACACTCCAATACATTCAGAACTCCGCTGCCCGTCTACTCACCCATTCCCGGACCCGTGACCACATCACCCCCGTCCTTTATAAGCTTCACTGGCTCCTCATCCCCCAGAGAATCCAGTACAAATCCTCCTCTTGACCTACAAAGCCCTCCATAACCTGGCCCCATCCTACCTGACTGACCTCTCCAGACACACTCCAACCCGCAACCTCCGCTCTGCTGGCGCCAACCTCCTGTCCCCCCCCCCCCCCCCCCCCCCCCCCATCCAGACCAAATTCAGATCCTGGGGGGACAGGGCCTTCTCCATCGCTGCTCCCACCCTCTGGAACTCACTACCTCACACCATCAGAGACTCCTCCTCACTCACCACATTCAAAACATCACTCAAGACCCACCTGTTCAACACTGCATTCAACATTTAACCCACAGCATTTAACCCCTGACTATCTCTTCTCCTTCTCCTTCCTTTTGCTTTGATTATTTACCTATTTATTTTTGTCTTTTTGCACTTGTTTTTTGTACTCTGTCAAAGCGTCTTTGGGCTTCTTGAAAAGCGCTATATAAAATAAATGTATTATTATTATTATTATTATTATTAATTATTATATTGAAGAGTTTGCTCCGATGGGCGGCCAATCAGTTTCAACGGTTACAGAACTATCCAAAGGCCGATAACTGGGATAGCTAGGTAGGTGGTATTGTGCATGTGCATCCTCTCCTCTGCCCACTTGTGACTATTGCAGGGAAATAATAATAAAAATAAATCGTTGTGAAACGGTGTCGGCTATATCGGTACAGACGTTTGCCTTTAACTGCATATGCTTTTAGTTTTGTGTATCATGTTAGGCTTGGTTGGTTTCAAGTTATTTATTTCCCCTTCCTTCACTGTAGGAGAACGACATTCAACACCTCCAATTCCATCTGCCGCTACATTGCTCGTCTGAACCAAAAGCATGGACTCTATGGAGGAAACCTGTTGGAGCAAGTAGAGGTTTGCAGAGGGTAGCGAGAGTGAATGGACGGATTTGATAAAGAGCAGATGTACGTAGTGGGAAAGGTTTATAGTAGAGGGTGGAGAGAACAGGTTACATATCGACATAGGGACTGTAAAAAAAAATGGCCACCTGTTTTTGCATGATCCCATCGATGTGTTTGCAGGTTGATCACTGGTTAGATTTTGCCGATAGGTTGGCTGACCCTACAGAGTTTCCTCGTGCTCTAGCTGCTCTCCAGCACAACCTCAGTCTCCGTTCATACCTTGTGGGCCATGCACTAACCTTAGCAGACTTTGCTGTTTGGGCCGCTCTTACAGGTGGGGACACTAAAGAGTTTCGCAAGAGCAATCTGTTGGTTGTATCTATATGCAGTATTTGTACAAATGCAAATTGCGCGATTGTGTCTGAACGGGGTAAATACCTTAACCACAGCACATATACTTCTGAATTATACCTCGTTTAAAGCTCTTGGGACAGTGCATGCAGAGATCCTATGAATATCGATATTCATGCATTTTTGTGGCTCGGCTGCGCACATGGGCAATGTATAAGCTCGGAGACACTGGTTCCCACACTTAATAGAACTAAAAAAAAACTATTTGGTCATTTTTATCCAACGTATTCATCAACCTTTTCGTCCATTTACTTCACCAAGAAACCTTAACAGTCGTAACAGTGACTATTATGCTGTCAAAGGACATTCATAGCAAACTCCCTAAATATTCCACATTCCATTGGGAACTCATTCCCTTACAACAGCCCAGTGGAACGGGGTTATCTGCTGGTTACCTGTCACCGAAGGTGGATGGAGGATACATTTTCACCCTCGACCATGGTGCATTGAGTGAATATGTGCTTGTTTTTCGATTTTAATGCAACAAGGTTGGGGATTATCTAAAAAAAATACCACAGATGAGTTACAAATATGTATCTGAGCAAGAATCGCAATGTCCCCAAACAAGGGGGTGCTCACAATTTTTTAACGTGCAGTTGATGAAAACGCATGCAAACTAGAACGGCAATCAGAGAGCATACCTCCGCCTGGTTGGCCATATCACTCAATGGTGAAGAATCACTTAAAAAATTAAATAACTCTCATATCCGAATCCATATTCAGATCTTCACCAAAATCGAATCTATTTGTCCTTGTCAGACACCCAACCGGTTCACCAAGTTTCGTCAAAATCCGTCCACAACTTTTTGAGATATCCTGCTATGTATAGGTTTTGGCTGTTATCTCCCAATGGTGAAGAATCACTTAAAAAATTCACAGATCCATATGCGAAGCCGGATCTTCACCAAAATCTAATCATTTCGTCCTTGTCACATACGCTACCTCTCTGCCAAATTTCGTCTGAATCCGTCCACAACTATTTGAGATATTTTGTTCACAAACAAACAAACAGACAGGGGTGAAAACATAACCTCCATCCACCTTTGGTGGCGGAAGTAATGAATGGTGCATCAAGTATACGTTGATGCAATTTTGATCTTTTCAGGGTATTTTTATGCCACCGCCCCCGAAGGTGGCCGGAGGCATTATGTTTTCGGGTTGTCCATCCGGCCAGGCTAAACCTTGTTTTTATCAGCAACCACCTGTCCGATTGAGACGAAACTTTCAGGGTAGGAGTGACACCCATGTAGAATGTTTTTATGATAATCGTGATGTCATAGGTCACGTGGTATGGCAGCCATCTAGGATTAAACACAAATAATTAAAAAAATATTTCTTGGAAACCGCTGAATGGAAAAAATTGAAACTTGGCACATTGTCAAGTATTCCCAATTGGTAACAAAAGCATGATAATGATGACATCATCATTGAAGCCACACATGTTTTAATTGAATGCCTATCCTAAAAATCTGAAATTGCATGCACATGAACTATGACCCATTTGTATTGAGATATTAAACTTATGACATAGGTCACATGGTTTGGATAATGCGATGAAAATATCTTCATTTTAATTATTTTTGTGCAAATCTGTGTCTCTGAATGCAACTACCGTGGTGGATCTGCCAGGAAGATGGCTCAGTGAAGCCTTTTGGCAATCCTTGTTGAGGCGCGTAAGGCATGTCAGTAAATCTGCCCATCTTAAGGGTTAATAATCCAATCCTCCAAGCACTATGGTTCCCGTTCCCAAAGATTACTCAAGCTCATTAAAATGGGAACTTGCTACAGGGATAAAAGAGGAGAAAGAAGAACCCAGTCCCACAGAGGTGATCACAGACAATAACGATGAATGAAGAATAAATTGCACCCATCCAACTCAAAACTAAGATGGCTTAACAAATACACCTTAATGTTCATTCGGGAAACAGGAGACAGAAAAGGTAAATGACGATACAAAGAGAAAACCCTGTTTCATGCAGTAATGCTCTCACACCTTGTGTGGGTCCTCATTCGAGTGTGCAGCGATCTGGTGCAGGGCTTGTGCTTGTTGCATCTTGTGGACCGGTGTCACCTACATTCCCATCACACTAACTCTTCAACGAACCACGACCTGTACCACGAACCTGAACCACCAGAATCTCTCTAACAATGAACAGTGGTGAGCTACCAGCCAACCATGGTCCCAAGACAGAAGAAGAACAACGCACGCAGCGTGTGTACTTTTATAACGTCCTGCAGGGGCCGTCAAACCGTACTAGCCCATTCGATTGCCATGTGGTAATCTCGCTCATGGAGCGTGCTGATTGGCTGTTGGCTAAGGAAAATTCCACACAAGGACAAATGTATGTCGGGGAAGGTTTAAGAATGTGGGCAAGGGGGAGGTGTGGTTTAGGCAGCGGTACTGTCGGGTGTAAGGGGACGGGGATGAAATGTTTCCAAACGCGTGCTCGACATCTATCTATAATTCCAGTTATCTCTGTGTGTATGTTTGTATGTTTGTATGTCTGTGACCGCTGTTTCTCGACAACCACGGGTCCGATATACTTTAAACTTGCCAGGTATATTGCTGGGGACCCGAGGATGTGCCTTTTCAAGGTTTCATATTAATCGGAGAAGTAGTTACCGAGCTATGTCCAAAAAACGATTCAACCAATCAGAGAGCAGCGAGCTATCACGTGTGCCGAACGTGGCGAACAGACTCTGCCTCGGACGGCACATTTGAGAGCGTATTCATTTATTTCACGTTGGCAAACTATGTTGCCGCTATGTTGGCGTTAAACGATGTTTTAAAACTAATTAAAACTAATTTGCGATTCTTTCGCTTTCCTGCGCGTTTGTGCATGCTATGGCGATTTCTTTACCAAACTCCGCAAGCCGTTCGCTTTGGACCAAACCATTTCATGTAAATAGAGGGGGGGGATTGTCACCGTACTCGCAAGCTGTTCGCTTTGGACCAAACCATTTCATGTAAATAGAGGGGGGGGGATATAATTTTAGATATAGATATAGTACGGGCATGCCCTAGTACTCTATATATACCGGAACTTCATCACACTTGCACTACCACTTACTTTGAAATAACTATTCTAATATATTCCCCATTTTACCTCGTAGACTAGATCAGTAACAATACATAAATGCTTGGTCATAGCTCTTTCTGTAAATCAGATTTCTGTAAATTGCTTATGATATTGCGACCAAATTTAGCACAAATGATATGTGTTGTGCTGTGATTAAAGTTTGTTCACGGCATTAAAAAAAATCGATGTCTAAGGGGGTCTATCAGGGGTTAAAGTGGGTCCGGGATTGACCCCCCACAAAGTGGGAGGAGGAGTGGGGGGGGGGGGTTGCCCCCCAAAATAGGTATTTTTTTGTTTGTTAAAAGTCTTATGATTTTGTTAGTATGATTCTCCATGCTGCCCTGTCTTCTAGAAACCATTGAAATTGATTTAAAATACCTTTATTCAGTGCAGTATACTGTTCATTCTACCAGGTAAGCGCCAGGGGTATTGCCCCCATGATTTTGGTTGGCGTTATAGGTACCATATAATGGTGTGAAACTAGGAAGTGCGTGCACATTAATGTTGTAACGTTTTGGAACACGGTTATGTTAGTTGCCTTATATGAATGGTCTATGAATATTATGGTATTATATACGGTATTATATGAATGCATTGTTGCCTGTTCTAGGTAACAACATGTGGCAGTCAGCACAGGAGAATGGCCAAGCACCACAACATGTCCGGCGGTGGTTCATTTTCCTTTCGTCACTACCACCTTTCAATGCCGTGTCCTCTCAATGGGGAAACAGGGTTGCCTCCAGCCTCCCTGTGGGGCAAGGTAGTCATACTAAGGTAATATTGCACTTATTGCTACAAACCTCATTCTTCATTATATTGTTACGGATCTCGGGGGTCGGTGCTCCCCTTATCAAGGGGGGGTTAATCCCCTTGTCTGTGACTGACCGACCCGAGTCCTTAGAAGTTATAACGCTCCTTCCGGTCGGTATTAGCTAGGGTCATTGGTCAATGTAGTCCCAAATACCTACTTACTAACCCGACCGTAAAGCAGGGAAATAACTCCTGCTCGAACCACGGACATGATGGTAAATGCCGAGCGGTTAGCAATCCGCGGTCCGAGCCGTTAACAATGACTACACCCGATTATAGCGGTTCCGAAATCGTGCCACAGGTACTCAATGGAAAGAAAGGACGGAGGCGATCGGATTAGGGAAAAACCAAGAAAGAACAAGGTAAATTTATTTACAACCAAAAAGAAGAGGAAAGGAAAGAATGTACAGGAAGAAGAAGAAGAAGCAAGACACAGGGCAGGCTTAACCACACAGTCTTAACTTACGACCCCAGACAAACATACACAATCACGGGATTGTAGCTGGTAGGGTCGAAGGTCCAGGCAGATGGTCCAGGCGATGGGGTCCGGCTCCAGGTGTCTCCAGTCCAGCGGCCGAAAACCCGGCAGGCAGCTTCGCGCATATCGTTCGACGCAAGCGGCCCTTACATATAGCGGGGGGGGGGGGGGTGGGCTCATGTCCTTCAATAAGGCGCCTTTTGTAATCAAGCTCGTATACAAAGAAGTCCGTGACAGTCAAGTCAAGTCCTTCACGCAAGAAGTCCCTGAAAGAAGTCTGTCGGAGGCCTTTTGCGCTCGCGCTTATATATCGCGCTTCAAGATCACTCTGCGTTTCATCAAGCCACGCCCGCCAGTGATATTTCATCAGCCCTAGTTGGCTGTTGGGGGCTTACCGGCCACGCCTTTGATGACTAGTTGACAGGCCACACTTTGTCCTTGGCGTTCCGCCCCCTTCTCCCTCGAGCTGACCGCATGGTCAATGGCGGCGCCTGTGCGAACGTTAACCAAGGCGCGTAACAGAATTTGGAGAGAGGTCGCAAAATGAACGAAAGGGCCTACTCCTGATTTGATTGATGCAACGCAGATTCAACTATTGGAAACTGCCTTATCTAAACACATAATAAGGAAATAACTGAGTTCCTATGGTGGCCTACGTGTTGCTTGTGGACTAACTAAGGGTGCTACCTTTAACCTTTAATGTCATATTTACAAGAGTTATTTATTTACAAAAGTGTGGGTTCTAAAACCGCAACAATATCTTTTGGTCACGAGTTTGGAATATATTTGGTCCTTTCTTTCATCATGTATAAGTAATGACATTGAATAATGTATAATGAAATTTAATAATATATATTATTACCTCTGCCACCGCAGGTGAACCGAGGTTATGATTTTACCCGTGTCTGCTGTCAGTTTGTCTGTTTGTCTGTGAGCAGAATATCTCAGAAAGTTGTGGACGGATTCAGACAAAACTTGGTGAACAGGTTGCGTATGTGACGAGGAAGAATTTATTTGATTTTGGTGAAGTTCTGGATCTGGATCTGAATCTGGATATGATAATTGTTTAATATATAAAGTGATTCTTCACTGTTGAGATATGGGGCCAAAAACGATACATAGCATAATATCTCAAAAAGTTGTGAACGAGTTATAACAAAGCTCGGTGGATGAGTAGGTTATGTGACAATAACAACACTATTTGATTTTGGGCAGATCTGGATCCACATCCGGTTTATCAGTGAGATACAAAACATAAACTATTCACCCTGGTGGAGGTATGTGCTCTACCGAGTGCCGTTCTAGATGTTTGGTGTGTAAATATATATATAATTATACAGTCACGTGAAAAAGTAAGTACATGGGGTGAAAAGTTTTGACTTTTTCAACAACATATTTCAACATACAGCTATTTGATCTTCATTTCACTGATATTGATAGATAAAGGTGATATAATATAACAAATATCATGAAACATTTACATTTTGTAGTCCATTGTATAATTTAAATAAACATAAATGCAAATTTCACATGTGGAAAAAGTAAGTACACCCTTGGCTCTAATAAGTGGTATTGCCCCCTTTGGCAGAAACAACCTCAAGTAGGCATTTCTTATAACTGTCTACCAGTCTCTGACATCGACTGGGAGAAGTTTTTGCCCACTCCATGCAGAATTATTTCAGCTGTGCGATGTTTGAGGGGTTTCTTGCATGCACAGCTCGTTTCAAATCCCCCCACAACATCTCAATGGGATTTAGTTTCGGGCTTTGACTTGGCCATTCCAGAACCCTCCATTTCTTTGTTTTCAGCCATTCCTTGGTGGATTTACTGATATGCTTAGGGTCATTGTCATGTTGCAAGATCCACCTTCGGTTGAGCTTCAACTTTCCGACAGATGGCCTCACATTATCCTCAATTACCTTCTGGTACAATGAAGAATTAATAGTGGATTCTATGATGGTGAGCTGCCCAGGCCCTGATGCAGCAAAGTTGCCCCAAACCATAATATTTCCAACACCATGCTCTACAGTTGGTATCAGGTTATTGTGGTCAAATGCTGTCTTTGGTTTTCGCCAAACATGTCTTTGGTACTGTGGCCAAATAGCTCTACCTTTGACTCATCTGTCCAGGGCACATTGTTCCAGAGTGCTAGTCTTTGCCTAGGTGTTCATTGGCAAACT
Organism: Myxine glutinosa; assembly: GCF_964187855.1. Lineage (NCBI taxonomy): Eukaryota > Metazoa > Chordata > Myxini > Myxiniformes > Myxinidae > Myxine > Myxine glutinosa. The sequence goes on from NC_136269.1 coordinate 22,435,812, forward strand.
TTAGTCTTGCCCTGATGTTCTTTCTGGACAGCAAAGGTTTCCACCTGGCACACCTCCCATGTAGATCAAATTTGTGCAGCCTTTTTCTAATGGTAGACTCGTGCACTTTGACATTAACAGTGGCAAGAGCTACCTGTAGGTCCCGTGATGACATTCTGGGGTTCTTCGAGACTTCTTTCAGCATCTTGCGGTCTGCTCTCAGGCTGAACTTGCTGGGGCGGCCTGGCCTGAACAAGTTGGCAGTTGCTTGGAATCTTCTCCACTTGTAGATGATCTTCCGGACAGTCGAATGATTGATTTCAAATTGTATGGAGATCTTTTTAAATCCCTTTCCAGACTCGTAGGCATCTATAACCTTCTTTCTGAAGGCTTCAGAGAGCTCTTTTGATCTCGGCATGGTGACGCCGCACACTTCAACAACAAAGAGCAAACCAAACTAAATGTCTGAGGTTTAAATAAGACAGGTTCCTCCAAGATCCTCTCTAACGATGTTCTAATCATTTGCACCTGAGCTGGTGCACCTGATTCTAATTTTAGGTATTTGAAGTAGTGATAAATGTAGGGGTGTACTTACTTTTTCCACATGCGAAATTTGCATTTATGTTTATTTAAATTATACAATGGACATCAAAATGTAAATGTTTCATGATATTTGTTATATTATATCACCTTTGTCTATCAATACTGTTGAAATGAAGATCAAATAGCTGTATGTTGAAATATATTGAAAAAATCAAAACTTTACATGGGGTGTACTTACTTTTTCACGTGACTGTATATACATACATACATACATACATACATATATATTGTACTTTAGATTCTTGAAAGCATATGTTTGTTTGAGGATGGATCTTTTCCATCATGGAAGACCATCCCAAGTAATCATGCTCCTTTAATTGATTGTTTATTCCCATCTTCCATCTTGTAGAGTAAAGAGAAGCAAGAAGATCGTGCAAAGTTTGTTGAACTACCTGGAGCTGAGATGGGCAAAGTGGTTGTTCGATTCCCACCTGAGGCCAGCGGGTGAGACCATTTTTGGGGGAAGGGATTGGGAGACAGAAGGATTTTCGGGCAAGTCTATCGTGAGGGGTAAAATGTGGTGTTGAAGGTGACAAATATCGGCCATGAGTGACCTGTCTTAATAGTGCTCGGGCAAAGGAAAAAACAAACGTAGGGGCAATAAATACCCATGGTGCTCGCTCACCTGGTAGAATAAACAGTATACTGTACTGACGAATGGTATTTTAAACCAATTTCAATGCTTGCTATTAGATGGGGCAGCATGTAGAATCATACTAAGACAATCGTAAGACTTTAAAGTTTAAACAAACAAAAAAATGCCTATTTTGGGAGTCAACCCCTCCCACCCCATGTACTTCCTCAGACCCCAATCTTTTCAATGCCTTGAACAAACATTGGTACAATGGTACATCATGGATGATGAAAGTTGTGGTGAAATTTCATCAAAATTATGTGTAGGTTCTGAGAAAAATGCAAATACCTATTTTGGTGGACAAGCACCCCCCCCCCCCCCCCCATAGACAACCGTAGTCACTTATTATTATTATTATTATTTTTTTTTAGTGCCAAGAACAAACTTTAGTACAACAAGGGTGATTATGGTTGTGGTCAAGTTTCATCAGAATTGCATGTGTAGTTTCTGAGAAGAAAGCAAACACCGATTCTGGGGGTTCAAACCTGCACCGTAGACCCCCAAAGTGACAAAAAAAAAATTAAACTTTGGTGACAACACAACAAATATCATTTATGCCTAATTTGGTCGCAATCCCATCAGCGGTTTCATAGAAGAAGTTTCAAGTGTTGATGGACGGACTAACTAACTGACTGACGGACGGACGACGCGCCATCGCATAGGCTCCCCTAAACTTCCTTCCAGGTGCGCTAAAAAAGAAGTTAAAATTCATGATTACTCCAAATTGTAGTTTTGTGTTTATTTTCTTGTGGTAATACAGTTAATTGCAATGAGATGAAACTCCTTGTGTTAAACAATTGACCATAAAGCACAACTAATGGAGTTAGAGAACCTAATTTTGCATCTTTGATTAAATTCCTGCAAATTCTCTCAGTTCCTGTTTCCCCCCTTCTTTGTCACAGAGCATCATACAAGAGGAAGGTGTTTCTTTGGGAACATCTAATTATTGCGTACACAAAGTAACGTGGGTAATTTTTATAAACCCCCATCCCCTTTATGCCCCACTTCTCTTTAGTCTCCAATACTTCTAGCTGTTTTCTCCATTCCTTTGACACTCCCTTATCCTCCCTTCAACTCTTCCTCTTCACAATTAGGTTTCTCCATTTATAGCAAGCCCCCCAATAGCCTTTGCTTGTATAAATTTGTATATGGCCTCTTATTTAAATGGTGTGCATGTGCATGTTGCTCATGATGGTGGAAATGCTAAGTCTCCACTATCCTGACGATTGTGCTGACACTGCTGTAGGTTTCTGCACATTGGACATGCAAAGGCAGCCCTCTTGAATCAGCATTACCAGCAGATGTTCAAGGGTAAATTCATCATGCGCTTCGATGATACAAACCCGGCCAAGGAGAAGGAAGACTTTGAAAAAGTAAGAAAAGTACTTTCTGCTCTCGCAACACCACCATGCTTTGTTCTCAAGCGCATCCTTTTCACTTCTCTCATGTTGCGTGCCTCCATTTTATGACACAGGTGATCCTGGAGGATGTTGAGAGGCTAAATATAAAGCCTGATGTCTTCAGCTACACATCTGACTATTTCTCTGTAATGTTGGAGATGGCTGAAAAGATGATCATTAGTGGGAAGGCGTATGTGGACGACACACCAGCCGAGAAGATGAAACAGGAACGAGAGCAGCGGCAGGAATCGAAGCACAGGAACAACAGTAAGAAAAAACGCATTTGGGATGATCGGATATTGATGGGTGGAAGTTCTTGTACAGTTTTTATACTAATGTTTACTTGATGTGATCTGGACAAGGGGATATGGTCTTGCTTTGATAGGTTCATCTGCAGTATGAGTCTTTGGTGCCATGGTTTTTATAAAATATTTTGAAATGTCTTCAAGATGTGTTTTTCCTTAAACTCTGTGTGGTGACTGTCAGGTGTAGAGCGTAACTTGGAGATGTGGAAAGAAATGAAGGCCGGCACAGAATATGGACAAGCTTGCTGTCTGCGTTCAAAGATCGACATGTCATCCAACAATGGCTGCCTCCGAGATCCTACGCTGTATCGTTGCAAGAACGAGCCACACCCACGCACCAGCACACACTACAGGTGACAGTTGACCGAGTGGGATGAAAAATATTTTTAAATGTATTTCTTAGAAAGATCAGGATACATTTCTGTACGTCATGGCAATATGAACACATTCCTGCTCTCAAGTTATGCGTCTAATTTGTATTAATAGGAATGAAAAAGTTTTTCCTTTACAAAATATGTTGGGGCCAAAAACACGACTTCCATTTCGATGGACTCAGGAATCTTTCCCACGAGTGAAGTGTATGTGTGACACTGATTGTAACCTACATAGAAAGGAATAGCATCTCAGGAGCTAAGTGTTTCTGGTGTAGGATTTCATGGTTGAGGTGGTGGATGTTTGATCACCATCATATATATTATTACAGTCGTTGGACGTATCCCAGTCACCTGGTTAGAATCTGGCACGTCGCATCAAAGCGACAATAGAGGTCAGGTGATTTGACGGCTTTGGATTGGATCACGACCTTTGACCTCTGCTACCAAATCGGTTAAACCGCCATGCCAGCCAAACCCTATGCCGATAGGTGATCACATGACTGATCTGATCTGGGCCAAGGGAGCCTTAGTCACGTGATGCGATCTTGTCCAGCGGTATGAAGATCATAACCAATCAACCCTGAGCAGATCTCGTTGTAGCCAAATGAAGCCACCAGAAGAATCAGAATTCACCTGAGACAAAGTATATTTAAAGGGGAATGCAAACGCTCAGAGCACCTTGACACTAATCTATCCCTTGATACCGTACAAAATATATATATGATGTCTTTTTCTGATTTAATAACTGTGTAATTTTGTGATAAAGCTGGAATTCTCTTCTTCGTCACAATTAGCCATGATGTCACACTATGAAGCTTAGCGCCGCTTCCGTATTGTTTATGGGTTACATCACGGTACGATTTCACTCGGACAGCAAATAATTTTCGAATTTCTACAAATACGCCGGGTCGATGCATCCTTGGTGGTTGTAGTAATACAAACCGAGATGGATTCATGCTACACCAATGGCCAAAAGATCCGAGGGTTGCCAGGAATTGGACGAGGTTTGTCTGAAATACTCGAGTCCGGTTTGGGCCTACAAATTATTCGTTTTTGTGTTCGGAACATGTTACAGAGAACTGTTATGAAACAACAGAGATGGCTAGATCTTGTGGGTATCCACCGCGATTGAGAGAGAGGATGCCACCTTCACGATTGGGCAGAATAAACAAACATCACTCGAAACTGTAACACCAACCAGCACCACTCCGCCCCCCACCCCCCCCCCCCCCCGCAATCCTCTATCAACCATAACCCTAGCTAACAATACCCACGACCATCCCACACCCCTCTTCATCATCCCCCACAATACTCACCATCAGCCCACACCCCCTCTCCACAATGCCTCATCAACTGTCACCCTAGATAGCTAACAATACCCACGACCACCCCACACCTGCCTTCCACCATCCCCCAACAACCTCCCATCAACCCCTACAATATCCACTCCCTCCACTTCCTCAACCCCCATCAACCGCAACCCTAGCTAACAATATCCACGACCACCACACACATCCCATCCCCCTCCCCTCCACAATCCCCCATCAACCGCCAATCTAGCTAACAACACCCACACCACCCCCCTCCACAATCCCCAATCAACTGTTAGTTATACAACAACAACAACAGACATTTTAAGGCCATTTTCCTTGCAAGAGTGGGGATTGGCCTTGCGGTCCCCATGACAATCTTCTCCATTTTGCCCTATTTTCTGCATCTCCCCTTGTTAACCCCCTTGCCCGCATTTCTTCTTCGACCATCTTCAGCCAAGTCTTTCTCGGTCTTCCCCGTCCTCTACTTCCTTCTACATTCATTTCCATCACTCTTCTCAACCAGTCACTTTCATCCTTCCTCAACACATGACCAAACCATCTCAAACTGTTTCTCTTCACAGCATCCATCACAGGCTCTATTCCCATCATCTTTCACAATTCATCATTTGTCTTCCTCTCTCTCAACGATACTCCACACATCCACCGAACCATTCGCCTTTCCAGCCTTCGTTGCTGTTATTTATATTGCTTACAATACCCACAACCATCCCACACCTCTCCTTCACCATACCCCCACAATACCCACTCCCCTGGGGTGCGGACATCAACATGACACGAGACAGCATGCACACAGACACAAATGACGTTCCAGATAAGTATGAAACTGGACGATCGTGTAACATGCGGGACATCGGGTCAGTCTGTGAAGGTGGGGCAAAGCATTCGTCGCCCATTTTGTCGGCGGTGTTCGAGTTTGCGCCTGTGTGTGTGCTGATTCGCGCCGGTGTGTGTGCCGATTCACGCCGGAGTGTGTGCCGATTCGCGCCGGTGTGTGCCGATTCGCGCTAGTGTGTGTGCTGATTCGCGAATATACTCACGATACTCGCGAACTCGCGAAAGTGTGCTGATACACTCGTGTGTGTGCTGATTCACGCCGGTGTGTGTGCTGATTCACGCCGGTGTGTGCCGATTCGTACTGGTGTGTGCTTATTTGTGCCGTGTACGTGCTCGTTTGTGCCGTGTACGTGCTCATTTGTGCCGTGTACGTGCTCGTTTGTGCCATGTACGTGCTTGTTCGTGCCATGTACATGCTGAGTCCGTTCTGTAACGTGTCATGCCATATTTCTCTGCAGTCATTAACTGATTTATCAATAATAATTGATACAAAACGCCTGATAAACTGTCAATTGAAAGGAAAAACAAAATTTACCAATCTGTATTAAACATGGACTGGTGTTTTCATCTGCACTACGAGCATAACATCGCCATCTTCCTCTTCACTTACAACACGTTCGTCTGAATCACTCGCACAAAGCTCAAAAATATACGGATCTACAATTCCTCCAAAAGTGTTTCCATCACTCATTTTACTTTCAATAGCTTCTTCCCAATCTCACTGATCAGTTTCAACATACTGAGAACCTTGAGAGTTGCTAATGACAGAAGAATCCGAGCTCGAAATACAATGTTTCTCTATTATATGTAAATCCACCATTTGGATCAAGGTGGGTTCATGGTGTATTGGTGTAACGTCACTGGCGAAATGAAAAATTGACTCGGGCTTTTTCAACACTTTCTGATTGGCCAAAAAAAACCAAAAAAACTACCCTTCAAATTAGATCGTGATTAATGACTTGTAATGGTTTTCAGAAAAAAGCTGCGTTTGGGTTCCCCTTTGAAATAAATGATGGTACTGGCAGGGAATTTACAAGAAGCAATCGATAACAATAATTATAATGCAATAAAAACCCTCTTAACTGTACAGATCATACATGCTCATGGACCAAATGATGAATGGGACGCCTTAATTATCTATGCCTTATCTGGGCCCATCAGACATGCCAGAGGAGGTAGACAGAGAGAATCGTAAGACAGAAAAACCATGAGGTGACAGGCAAGGCACCACATGGTATTTCTGTCTTGTGTTACCCTGGGCTGGTAAAAGGTCTATCGCTTGTGCATTGGATGGCACCGCAGGATGAGCGAAGTACCGGCTGCTCTAGCAGGGAAACAGTCCGTTTCTGGCCGGAGTAGAGTAGAGGAGAGTTAATGTCTCTGGCGTGGGTCGGCTGCGACAGGAGTAAGCGAAGCGCACAGCTCTCCTCAAGAGCCCCACTTTGCTTCTGCCCTCGCTCCGCCCTTTACCTCCTAGAGTCCCCACCCGCACTGATGACGTGCTTAACCCTTCCTTTCCCAGCTGCCATTGGTCTGCATCCTGGCCGGTGGGTGGGCGAAACCCTTCCCCGACCCTTCAGCCACTGATGACCCGGTTGGCTCGGTTGAGTTGACAACATTCATTTTTAGCTCACCTGGAACGAAGTGCAGGGGAGCTTATGCGATGGTGCGTCGTTCGTCCGTCTGTCCATCAGTCTGTCCGTAAACAATGATATTTGTTGTGTTGTGACTTAAGTTTGTTCACGGCATTTAAATAATCGGGGCCTAATGGGGTTTACCGGGGGTCGAAGTGGGTTTAGGTTTGACCCCACTCCCCCAAATAAGTATTTGCATTCTTCTCTGAAACTACACACACTATTTCGATGAAAATTTACCACAACCTTCACCACCCGTGCTGTGCCAAAGTTTGTTCATGGCACTAAAAATAATCTGCCCTTTTGGGGGTTTATGGTGGGTTGGTGGGGGGTTGTTGCCCCCCAAAATAGGTATGGGGTTTACCGGGGGTCAAAGTGGGTCTAGGTTTGACCCCACCCCCCCCCAAATAGGTATTTGCATTCTCCTCTGAAACTACACACACTATTTCGATGAAAATTTACCACAACCTTCACCACCTGTGCTGTGCCAAAGTTTGTTCACGGCACTAAAAATAATCTGCCCCTTTGGGGGTTTACGGTGGGTGGGTGGGGGGTTGTTGCCCCCCAAAATAGGTATTTGCTTTCTTCTCAGAAACTACACACACAATTTCGATGAATCTTCACGACAACCTTTATCACTCGTGATGTACCAATGTTTGTTCAAGGCATTATAAAAATTGTGGTTTGAGGAGGTATACGGGGTTCGGGTGTGGGTGGGGGGAGGGGAGGGCTGTATCGGATGCTTCGCCCCCAATTTTTAAAATATTTGTTTTTAATTTTTTAAAATTGTTTGTTTGTTGAAAGTCTTATGATTATGTTATGATTCTACATGCTGCCCTGTCTTCTCGAAACCATTGAAATTGGTTTAAAATACCTTTAAGCAGTGCAGTATACTGTTTATTCTACCAGGTGAGCGTCATGGGTATTGCCCCTATATTTCCAACCTATGATAGTGCTTGCGGCCTGCGGGTAAACGTCAAATAAAGGGTCAATAGGGTTGAGAATTTTAGACACATACAATAGTGGAGGGTAGACTTCTCTGTCCAGACATTATAGAGACGCATATCCAAGATCACATTTAATTACTTTTACGTTTATTCTAATAAGAATTAAGGAGATACACGTAGACGAAGGTGTTTGATTGTAAAAACCTAAAAGGGAGTGTGCTTTGAGATCTGGTGGCCATTTTGTTCCTCTACTGCTGAGAGCAATGGATGTGTTGTATCCACTTGGTGCAACCAAATTGAAGCTCAAGTTTATGTCGAGGTACTGCAGCAAGTTTAACAAAGGATTATTGATAGGTTGTTGTTGAGAAGTGCAACAGGAACCGTACTTTGCTCATAACTTGTAATCTACTTGATAAAATGTACTTCCATCGCATCCTCATCAAATTCTTAGTTTTCTTTATATTATTTTAATGTGTTTAACTGTGTTTCTTCTCAGGGTTTACCCAACATACGACTTTGCATGCCCCATAGTAGACAGTTTGGAGGGAGTAACCCATGCACTACGTACCACGGAATACCACGACCGGGACGAGCAATACTATTGGCTCATTGAGCAACTGGGCATCAGGAAACCATTCATTTACGAATACAGCCGGCTCAACCTCATGAACACTTTGCTTTCCAAGCGCAAGCTCACGTGGTTTGTTGAGCAAGGTCTTGTGGAAGGCTGGTGAGTAATACTTGTGGGGCTGTATAAATGAGTGCTTACTTCTGTAGCTAAGAGGAAATATGAAGGTGATATTGGTTGGTATTAGTTCATTGGACATAGACATGTACTGTACAGGATGTGTATGGATTATTTCTCGTGATGCATTGTTTATGTTGTTGTTCAGGGAAGATCCACGATTCCCCACAGTGCGTGGTATTATGCGGCGAGGCATGACCGTTGAAGGACTGAAACAATTCATCGCAGCCCAGGTAGAGAGTCTGTGGTGCTATAAGGAAATGAAATGCATTTTCGGGAGGCATTTGTTCCGACAGACTTGTTTTCCCAGTTTTCTTTGTATACGGTGCACTTTGCTCCAGGTGAAATACTTGTAGTGATATCTACAGGTGGCCTTTTTAATCTCGTGCTTTTGTGTACTTTTGTCAAAACATTAATTGTTCTGACGTGCACTTTTGCGCATCAGCCTTGATGTTGGACTTGAAATACAAGAGCTGTACCAAAATTCATGAGCATCAGTGGATTTCCACACATTTGTGTCAAATATAGTAGAGCACGAGTTATTAGCGACATCTATCCACTCCAATATAAACACAGTCTCGGGGCATCCACACCACTGGTGTTTCCACAATCCATTGTGACAAAATGGCTGTAAACAACATATCGTTCCACCAATGTGCAGTTATTGAATTCCTCATGAAGGAGAACAACTCGGCTGCAGATATCCATGGCCGATTGAGTCAGATGTATGGAGAGGCCTGCATGGGCGCTAGCAGTGTCAGAAGATGGAATTATGTTTTCGGGTTGTTCGTCCGTCTGTCCGTTCGTGATAGGTTTTTGTTACCGCGATAACTTGAGAATGGCTGAAGAGATCTCGGTCAAACTTGGTACAGGTATGTATAATGAGGTAAAGATGAACTGATTAGATTGTGGGGGCACTAGGTCAAAGGACAAAGGTAAGAGGTCATGCTCGGTAAAAATCATGTTTCAGCGATAGTTTGTGAACTAGTCCATGGGATTCTGACCAAAGTTGGTAAAATATGTATTATGATGCAAAGATGAACTGATTTGATTATGGGGTCAAGAGGTCAAAGGTCAAAGTCTGTAATGGGTTGATAACCTGAACGGCTGAAGGGATATAATTCAAACTTGGTACAGGTATGTATAATGATGAAAGGAGGAACAAACAGATTTTGAGGTCAAAGGTCAGAGGTCATGCTAAGTAAAAGATTGTTGCCACACCACCTTGTGAACCAGTGATGTGATTTTGACCAATCTTGGTATAAGTATATATTATGATGCAAAGATGAACTGATAATTATATTTTGGTTTCAAAGGTGAGGAGTGAGATGATTTTGGTGAGGCCAGAGGTCATGTGAGGTAAAAATGTGAGACTTGAGGACAGCTGAATGTATTTAAATCAAACTTGGTACAAGTATGTATAATGATGTAACAATGTGTGCGGAGGCATATTGGTCAACATCGTGACGTCGAAGAGTGTCGTTCTAGTTTTACCCAAGTGATTCACGAACCATGCCTGAAGTCAAAAAAAAAGTAATACTTCCATGATATGCTGACTGCTATCCCCACCCAGGTCATACTTATCCTCTTCAACTGAAAAGTAGCAAACAAGCCCAGCTACGCCATTGTTAGACTTTCAGTCCAGTTTTTCTGCAATACACAATTAAAACAAAATAATAATCCCAATCAATGATGGAAGTAGCGCTTTATTAATTATTTTTTATTTCTTGACAAGTAAAATACTTCGAGCTATGTGAAAATGCGAAAATAAAAATTTAAGTTTCGTGAACAAGAGAGAGTTGGTGACTCGGAGAGGGGGAGAGATAAAAAAAAAGTTTTCCAAAATGCTGGCATCCGCAGGAAAAGAAACTCGCAACCTGTCATACATTTATAATGACTTTTGTCTTTTGCACTGTATGATCATTAAAATTTGGCACTTGTATGGTAAATCACATGCAGGACAAACAAGTTGGTAGACAATTGTACTTTGACATGAATTACATCGACATTTCATAGACTATGAACAAATATCTGTCGTGTGTTCGATTTGAAAGTGGGATACAAACATCAATAGCCAAGTGCTCAGATGGGATTGCCAGTGGACACATCAGATCTTATTGTCTGCTTTTTTCCTTGTACAGTTCATATTTACTGTTTCTACAGGGATCATCCAAGGCTATAGTGAACATGGAGTGGGACAAGATATGGGCCTTTAACAAGAAAGTGAGTTTTGCCAATGTTTGTTTGGGGCTGATCGTGTATTATGTACAATTGATGTTTTATATTACTATTTCAATGAGAAATATCATTGCTAACGCTTCTTTTCACAACATAAAGATGTTTAACTGATCTGTGGTTCATGAAGCAACATGTATCGCATGCTGTGAACAATTAAACACTTGTATGCTTGGGCACATCAGGGGCATTAAGATATATTGATGTACTTTTGCAAAATTATAAGGATATTAGGCAACAAACAAATCAACACAGTATGTGGAGCTTGAACCTGGGATCCCAGCATCATGACTGAGATATTAATTATTTTTATTTTCAAAGTAATTTGAGGTGAGTACAAATGAGTTGGTGAGATGTCACTTCTCTAATTGGTTTGTTGAGTTGCAGGTGATATTTCTTCTTCTTTTTTTCACCCCATCCATGTGTTAGGTGATAGACCCAATCGCACCCCGCTTTACTGCCATTTTACGTCACAAAGTGGTACCTGTGAAGGTGCATGGTGTTCAAGAAGAGAAGAAAGATGTGCCCAAGCACCCAAAGGTGAGTTTCTGCCTCATGTCTGATGAGAGGTAGTATAATATTGTTGTGTCAACGGCTCAACTAACGTCGAGCATGTTGCGGCAGGAGGTTAAAATCCCGCGATGTGCCGAACGGTTTTAATTCCTGTGGAGACATTCCGGATGATGGTGATTTTATGCTAGTGCGCGCTGGACTGAGAATAACGAGAACCTTAAAGCTTTTATAAAAACCAAACGGGTTTATTCCCGAACAACAAAAGCAAGAGGAAATTAATTCAATAATAACTATATGCAATTAGGTAAACAATGAGGTAAAATAAATCCTGTAAAAACTAAGGCACCTCACTCCAGTCACAAGCACAGATGGAGAGAGGGACACAACTAGGTGACTTAACGATGGTGGTCACAGGGCAGGATGGTGACAGTCATGAAGAAGAGCAGGCGATAAATAGGGATGAAGAGTTGATGATGAGACAAGCAGGATGATGAACAGGCAATGGGGGAAGACGAGAACAGCACCAGGGCCAAGGAAGGTAGGACGACCTCCTTCAAGCTCCCCTCACTCCCATAACTCCTCAGAACTATCCCAGTTTTCATCACAAACAGCGAGCTCCTCAGTGCACTGAACCCAACCGGATCCAGGCTCTTTCCCCTACTCCTCTGACCTCCACGAACATTCGCATGTCATAAGCTCCTCTCCCTTCTCAGAACTCTCGCAATCCTCCAAGAACTGTTCCAGCTTCTCTCTATTCGTCCCTTGTTTACCAACCGATTGCTCTGTAACCCAATACAGCCTTCAACTCGATGGCCCAGACAATCGCTCAGGCTTCGATATTCCGATTTTTGGATCATGGAGAATCCCAGGGGGCGTTACCCCCTGACCCAAAACAGCCCTCCTACTCGATGGTCTGCAGGGACGATTGCTCTGTCTTAGGTATTTTCAATTTCGGATCATGGGGTTCCCCCAAATCAGCAAAGGTCTGACCTACAACCTCAAGAGATGACCGTCAGCCCACTCGGGGCTATTTACTACGACAAGATAATGATCCAAAACACACTTCCAACATAGTTAAACAGTATTTGGAGAACAAGGTTGCAGCTGGTGTGCTCCAAGGGCTAGAATGGCCATCCCAGTGTCCGGACATGAGTATCGAGGTCATATGGGATTACCTGAAAGCTGACAATTACAAGAGGTACCAAACTAACCTTACAGAACTGTGGAATGTATTTCAGGATATTTGGCACAATATTCCTGGAAGAGTGCTTCAGTCGTATATGGGAAGTCGCTCAAGAAAGCAAAGATATTGGCCGAAACTAGAAAATGACACTTCTTTTATTTACTTTTAAAGTAGTTTGTTTCACATGCATTTACAAAGGCTGTTAATTTACAATAAACATATGACTTATCACTACTGATAGTTTAATGAATTTACCCTAAAGTATGAATATCATTGGAATAACCCAAACGTTTTGCACAGTCCTATATATGTTGGATAGATGTGCGTGTGTGTATGCATGTGCGTGCGTGTCGTCGTGATTTTTTGCGAACTCCTCCATTTCCTATGCTCCCAGAATCCGGACGTGGGGATGAAACTTGTTTCATATGGACCAGATATCCTAATTGACGGAGCTGATGCAGAGACCTTAAAGGAGAATGAAAAAGTTACCTTCATCAACTGGGGCAACATGATTATCAAAAAGATCAACAAGTTTGTTTCCCATGTGACACCGAGCTGCATACTCGAAACGTTTACGTTGTATAGTCATTGCGAGGCAGATAAAATTGATCATCCTCATCTGTGTGAATGCATCCCCAAAGTATTTTATTTTTACCTCCATCACCTGAAAACGTCACCAAGTTATGTTTTCACCCCTGTCTGTTTGTCTGTTTGTTTGTTTGTTTGTTTGTGAACAAGATATCTCAAAAAGTTGTGGACAGATTCAGACGAAATTTGGCGGAGAGGTTGGGTATGTGACAAGGACAAAATAATTAGATTTTGGTGAAGATCCAGATCCAGCTACTGGTTTTTGTTAAAGTGATTCTTCACCATTGAGTGATGGAGCTAAAACCGATATATAGCATGATATCTCAAAAAGTTATGGACGGATTTGGACGATACTTGATGGACAGGTTGGGTGTGTGACAAGGACGAATTGATTCGATTTTGGTGAACATCTGAATATGGATTCGGATACGAGAATTATTTGATATTGCAAGTGGTTCTTCACCATTGAGAGATCGGGCAAAAAGCATATTTAACACAGTTAAAAATTTTGTGGATGAGTTGTGACTAAACTTGGTGGATGAGTTGGTTAGGTGACAAGAACAAGCCGCTTCGATTTTGGTTCAGGTCCGAATCCAGATCCGGCCTATCAGTGGGATACAAACAGTAAACTTGTTCAGCTGGGCGGAGGTATGCGCTCTACCGAGTGCCGTTCTAGTTTTTTAATTGTTATTATTCTAGAGTTTGTGGGTAGCAAGAAATGAATCTTTGACCCTTTTCACAAATTCACAACTGCTTGGTTTATAGTCACCCAAGCATTACTCAGAGCTGATAATGTACCAGGTGCCCTGTAGTTTGCATCAATGCCAGGCCAAAACATTGAGTGTACCTCGTTTGTTTCTGAGCAAACATCCAGCCGTCCTATTCCTTCTCATGGCAGACACTCGGAGGGAAATATTTCCTCTTTGGAGGCTGAGCCACAATTTGAAGACACGGATTACAAAGGAACAGCTAAGCTGACTTGGCTGGCACAAACTCCAACGTCTCGACCATTGCCTGCCATATGTGTGTACTTTGACCACATCGTCACCAAGCCGGTCTTAGGCAAAGATGACGACTTCAAGGACTTCGTCAACAAGGAAAGCAAGGTGACTATATATGTGACTTTCTAACTGTTACATCTGCAATGTAATTTTTTTTTTTAAGCTTGTGATATTTACCCGATTGACCTTTACTCATTGTTTTTGATAATCGAAGGTGTTTCGTTTTTAATTCACCATATTTTGTGTCTCTTTTGGATGTCACCAACATCACCTCTGTAGCGAGAAGAAGAGATGATTGGAGACCCTTGCATGATTGATCTGAAGAAAGGGGACAGAATACAGCTGCAGCGGAGGGGCTTCTTTATCTGTGATCAACCCTGGGAAGCCATCAGGTGACTCCAGCTGAGATTGACTTCATTACCTCTGCCACCGAAGTTGGATGGAGGTTATGTTTTCACCTCCATATTTGTCTGTCTCTCTGTGAGCCAGATATCTCAAAAGGTTGTGGATGGATTAGGACTAAATTTGGTGGGCAGGTTGGATGTGTGACAAGGACGAATTTATTTGATCCGGATCCAGATACGAGAATTTTTTTAATTTTCAAGTGATTCATCACCATTGAGAGATGAGGCCAAAACGATATACAGCATGGTATATATACGTATATCCCATGCTATACAGCACGGGGGATAAGTTCATGGAAAATGCCGCGAATGTTGTATCCACAAATATGAAGGCATTGTTTCAATGGGAGAAAGGGGGGGGGGGGGGGGGGGATAGGTTTCTGGCAGTTAGTGATTCATAAGGGAAAATCAAAACTCCCGTGAAAACCACGAATACGCGAAGTACAGGGCCGTAAATGTTGAAGCAGGTCAAAAACCTGTGAATACAGCTGAGAAAAACTGCAAATACACCTTGCGAAAAGAATGTCGAATCGTGTGGGTAGCGGAGTTCACGTGATGTGTGGAAGATGTTTTTAGAACTGTAATGTGCACAACTTGTGGGAAATGGTTTATGGGTGGCTGGAAATGGTTTGGTGTGTGTGTGTGACACGTGCAAGGTGCTTTTAGTTTATAGTTAGACAGGGGTGAATGCTAAACATGACCAAGCAGATGAAAGATGCCTGAGGGCAGATGATAGGGTGAAAAGAGCAGAGAGAGGATGTGCGCAAGAGCAGCAGAGCAGGTTTCTCGGACACGTGAGCTGATGTCTTTCGGTCCAGGTGCGGAGTCAGAGTCAAGGGTTGAAAGAACCTTCTACACATTCTCAGGTACAAACGACACGGTCCAGGAACAGGTGGGTACAATAGGGAAGGGTGTGTACCAAGAGAGGGGTTGAGGACACGAGATTTGGAAGCAAACAGAATTGAGGCATTCAGCCTTCTCTCGAGCAGGGTCGGTTGTGGCACCATTTGAAAAGGTAAGGGATGGAGGAGGAGCATACATCAGAGACGGACTAAACAAGGTGCCACCAGATTTTAGATGAGGGAGATAGTTTGAAAGTTCATTCTTAAGGCTGGACAAATGTTATTTTCTGGCTCTCTTGAGAGTGGACACACACTTGTTGCAGACTTTTTGGAATACACTGACACTGCCTTTGGTTGGATTTGCCTTCCAGGAAGAGAAGGGAAGTTCTTTCAGAGCTACTGCCTCACCACAGGATTCAGTGTACCATAGGCAGGAAGAAGGGTAGGATGTGGTACTGTGGCAGAATTCTAAATCCATGCCAAATTAAGAGCTTCTTTGACAACACTCATAAAATAGTGCCATTTTCTCATGAAATGAAACGGTGAATACTGAAATAGTGTAGCGATTCTCAGATATGAAATATTCAGGACTTGTCATGGGTGACATGATGTCTCACCTGGGGTATGTGATAAATAGATGAAGCAGATAAGTGACTTTTTTTCAAACAGCATGTCTGAACTAATTTTAACACAAGCTCAGATGCTGATAGCCTCACCATCCCAATTGCCATCAACAGCGGATATCCAGGTTTAAGGGAAGTGCAAAGGAAATTCTCACACCAATGTGGAGGGCATATTGGGGAAAATGAACTGTAAAAGTACTTCCTACATCAAAGATGACTTAACTTTTTTCATGGCTCATCGATCAATCTTTGCAGTTCTAATTATGGCCCAATTCCTGTCTGAACTTGCTGTTGCTGCCTGATACCTGTTCTGTTATTTTTCTTACCTCCGCCAATAAAGGTGGACAGAGGTTATGTATCGACGCACGTTTGTCTGTCTCTCCGTCTGTGAGCAGGATATGTCAAAAAGTTATGGATGGATTCAGCTGAAACCTGGTGATTAGGTTGGGTGTGTGACAGGGATGAATTGATTAGATTTTGGTTCAGGTCCGAATCCAGATCTGACCTGTCGGTGAGATACAAAACGTAAACTGTTCAGCCTGGCGGAGGTATGCTCTCTACCGAATGTCTTCGTCATGTTTAGCATCGGACAAAAAAGTCTGAATACAAAGTGGACGCGGACGGGCTTTACATTTTCAGATGCTTTGTGGCTTCCTCTTGATTTGTTTTTCATCAAGATACTAATGTAAAGTTAGTATTTGTTGAGTATTGTTGAGTTGTGTTGAGGTTTCTCAAAATGTGTTGTTGTTTTGTGTTTAAGTATTTATTTAAATTGTGTGTTGTTGAGGTTGTGATTGTTTGACCAACTGAGTGTTTCCATTCTTTTGGTCTCTGGGGTTAAGCTTTAGGAAAGGTTTGTTGTGGAGAGCTCCCACAATATCTCCCACAACTCCCGTCGGCCCTCCCGCTTTTCTACTCTTCAATGCTTTTAAGTTGAGGAAGCGATAAAAGCATTGAAGAGTAGAAAAGCAGGAGGGCCGACGGGAGTTGTGGGAGATATGTTGAAGGCAGCGGGAAATTGGGGTGTGAAGAGAATGACAGAGATCTGTAATCCGGTGGTGAAAGAAGGCCGCATTCCAGTGAATTGGGAACTGAGTACCCTCGTCCCTCAATACAAGGGGAAAGGTGACCCTCTGGATTGTGGCTCGTACCGAGCGATAAAGTTATTGGAGCATGGAATGAAGGTATTGGAAAGGGTGTTGGAGAGGAGGATAAGGAAGAAAGTGAAGATCGACGAAATGCAGTTTGGATTTATGCCAGGAAGAGGAACGACAGACGCGCTTTTTATTGTGAGGCAGTTGCAGGAGAAGTACATGGAGAAGAGGAAGAAGTTGTTTCTTGGGTTTGTTGATCTGGAGAAAGCATTCGATAGGGTTCCACGTGAAGTAGTGACATGGGCATTGAGGAAGTTAGGAGTAGAGGAATGGTTGATCAGAGTCGTGATGGCAATGTACAAAAGAGCGCGCACAGCTGTAAGGAGGAAGGACGGGAACAGTGGTGAGTTTGAGGTGAAGGTGGGAGTGCATCAGGGTCGGTACTAAGTCCACTACTATTTGGAGCTGTGATGGAGGTGCTGGCTCAGAACGTAAAGGAGGGTTTACCGTGGGAGTTGTTGTATGCAGATGATCTGGTGTTGATTGCAGAAAGTATGGATGGACTGAAGGAGAAGATGAACAAGTGGAAGGAATGTATGGAGACAAAGGGTCTGAAGGTGAATATCGGAAAAACTAAGGTGATGGCAAGTGGTAAAGCATGTGGTGAGGTGGAAAGAACTGGGAAGTGGCCGTGTGCTGTGTGCAGGAAGGGTCTCGGAGTGATTTCCATTCAATGTACAATGCGCTGAGTGGGTTCATAAAAAATGTAGTGGTTGGAGAGGGTCATTAACCAGTGTGGCAGCTACATTCAAGTGTAAGGTGTGCACAGAGGGAGATGCAGATGGAGGAAATGTTGAGTTGGATCTTGGAGACGGCATGAAGCTGGAAGGTGTGAAAACATTTTGTTACCTAGGAGACATGCTGAATGGAGAAGGTGGATCAGACTCAGCAACGGTTGCTAGAGTGAGAGGTGCATGGAAGAAGTTTCAGGAACTGAGTGGCGTGCTGACAAGGAGGGGAGTGTCGTTCAAGCTGAAGGGAAAGGTGTATGCTGCATGTGTGAGAAGTGCTGTGATTTATGGGAGCGAGAAATGGGTAATGAACGTAGAGCAGCAACGAAGGCTGGAAAGGGTGGAAATGTGAATGGTTCGGTGGATGTGTGGAGTATCGTTGAGAAAGAGGAAGACAAATGATGAATTGTGAAAGATGATGTGAATAGAGCCTGTGATGGATGCTGTGAAGAGAAACAGGTTGAGATGGTTTGGTCATGTGTTGAGGAAGGATGAAAGTGACTGGTCGAGAAGAGTGATGGAAATGAATGTAGAAGGAAGTAAAGGACGGGGAAGACCGAGAAAGACTTGGCTAAAGATGATCGAAGAAGAAATGCGGGCAAGCGGGTTAACAAGTGGAGATGCAGAAAATAGGGCAAAATGGAGAAGATTGTCATGGGGACCGCAAGGCTAACCCCCGCTCTTGCATCGAAAGTGGCCCTAAAATGCCTGTTGTTGTTGTTGTTGTTGTTCTGGAGAGCAATGGGAATCATCATGTTCCCCATCCTTTTCAGCCCTTACTGCTGTAAGGAGTCACCGTGTATCCTCTTTCACATCCCCGATGGTCATACCAAGGAGATGCCAACAGCTGGTACCCGCGATAAGGGGAAGAAGGAGGAGGTGAGCAAGTGACGGGGTAAAGATGTAAGCAGATTGATTATGTGATGTGTGGTGTGTTGAGTCGATGTTTCCCCGTGCCTCCAGAATGCCGCTCAAACCTCGATACAAAGTGCAGGAAATTCTCCCAATGAGCTATACGATCGTGTGGTGAAGCAGGGAGATGTGGTGAGGACTCTTAAGAGCAAGAAGGCAACCAAGGCAAGATTATCCACTGTACACATAAAGGAGGGGGTGTTGTTGGAGGAGGGTTATGACTGTGTGAATGTTTAATCGCCTAACTTTATTCTGTGTTATGATATAAACTGGTGTGCAAGGTATTCACGTATTCCCAAAATGTTTAATTCCCCTTTATTTATTTATTTTTTAGGAAGAAATTGATTCTGCGGTTAAAGTACTCCTTGGCCTAAAAGCTGAGTACAAGGCTCAGACTGGTCAGGACTATCAGCCTGGTCAAATCCCTACCGATACCACCATCAAAATCCAAATGTCAACCCCTGTTGCACCCCACATCCAGGCCTCTCCTACAGATGCTCTCTCTTTGTACAAAAATGTGGCTTCTCAAGGGGAGACAGTACGTCAGCTGAAGGCCAAGAAAGCTAACAAGGTGAGGTTCATGGACATTGCCTGCATAAACGAGAGCACTGCACCCATGGTTCGGATTCGGGTGTATTGGTATTGGATGGGAATTGGAAACTATTTTGATGATCATGCGATTATTTGAAATTTCTGAACTGAATTTGGTTTGATAGTTGATTTGCTGTAATATCAAACTTAAAACATTACCAGTAGGTCCGTTTAAATAGACAACAAACTTTATTTTAACCAAATGTTGAGGTATATGCCAACCAACATTGGATAGAAGGTGAAGCAATGTTTTGGGTGTGAGTCATCGTTAAAAGCAAGAAAAGAAAGCCTCATTTTCTCCACACTTTATTTTATCACTTTGACACTGCCAAAACAATTTATAAACCGTTTATCTGAGCAACTATCAACTATGCCAGCCCAAGTTGGGCTCACCATATCCAAATCAAACATGCTAAAACATCAACAAAGTCAAAACAAAGCACTCGGGATCATCAAAGGATACACCCGACTCTCTGACACAAACCACCTTCATGCAGAAACAATAAAACTTACCGTCCAACACAATTTCGAGGGACACACTTCATTGATGCCACCCAGACACCAGAACACCAATGTCACCACTTGTTCAACTAGATGGTATTCATAGAATACTTACCCTGCGCAGTCAACTTGGTACGAGCCAACTCTTCTCTTTTTGAACGTTTTTTCTTTGATCCAATATGGCTGCCTAAATTTATATTCTCTCATATAATTGTGTAGATCACACTCAATAAATTTCAAACTAATTAGACCAAGCATTGTCCCTGTCAAATTATGACGTCATAATTAAGGCACCAATGGCGTCATTGTTAACAATATTTATTCTGCATGCGGGGTTCTTTACAATGAGCCACGTTTCAATTTTTCCATGGAGCGGTTTTGGAGATATAGAGGTGCAAAGTTATTCGTTTTTTTCCAAGATGGCGCCTGTACCACATGACCTATGACGTCATAATTATCATCAAAATATTCTACAGGAGGAGGTGCTCCTATGGTGACAATTTTGTGTCCATCAGACCAATAGTTGCAGAGAAAAAAAAAATCGTACTGATCGGATGAAGCGTTATACTTGTGGAGTTATAACGTCATAATGAAGGCACTGATGACATCATCATTAACATATCTTATTCCCCATGGGGAGTACTTCACAATGAGCCATGTTTCAATTTTTTCCATGGAGCGGGTCGGAGATATAGAGGGGCAAAGTTTTTCGGTTTTTGCAAGATGGCGCCTTTACCGCTGAACTATGACGTCATAATTATCATTAAAATGTTCTACAGGAGGAGGTGCTCCTATGGTGAAAATTTCGTGTCAATCGCACCAACTGTTGCCAAGAAAATGAATTTTAAAAATACAGACACACACATACGCACTTACGCAACCAAATGCCTAACCTTGCTTTTTGCTTCGCAAGCACAGGGTAATTACTTACCTCCTCCCAGACACAAAAAGGCCTCACCAGCAACTTGCAACAACAAGGTATTCTCAAATGTCACTTCCACCCTCAAGTACAAAATCTCTGAAAAGCATTCACAATGGCATCAGCACCACAGCTTTGCAACAACGGAACAACAACACTATCCGCAGTGAACCACGCCTTATGATCGATTAATCCGAAAAAAAAACTGTTCCGCCCTCCTCCAGAATAACACTAGTCAGATTCCATTCTGGTTTTCACCCCTCGTTCAAAATGTATCAACGCAAACTCGATCCAATGCAGTACCCGCTCTGCCCACACTGTCACTTTAAAGCTGACACCGTACACCACCTCATCACAACCTGCCCTCAACTCACACAATATGGAGACAACTCCTCAATATCCATTCTCTTTGTGGTTGGTCAGCTTCTTTGGTGCCACAGGCTTCCAGTGGGGATTCCAGGGATTATGGCACGGCTATTACCTGGAATTTCGCTTTTCTACACTAGGCAAATTCATAAAATCCTTGCAAATGAAGCTGTTGTGTTTCTTATTGTTTCCTTTATCGTGTGCCATTTTGATAATTACCAAGTCTGCACAATTTAATCCATAACAATATAATGAATGGCTGGTGCAATTTCTAAAACTCGGTGAAAAGGAAATGAGGAGAGAAAAACTTGCAATTGTAACATGACGAAACCTTTAATTCTCAGTTTGTGGTCATAATCAAGAGTTGTGTTATATTTGGAGAGTAGTGTTCCCCCTTCATCATGTACTCTCTCTCTTTCCTGAAGGATGAGGTTGATGAAGCTGTGAAAGATCTGTTGGCTCTTAAAGCCAAGTACAAGGCACAAACGGGTCACGACTACCAACCTGGCAAGGCTCCACCTCAGGCCCAGGTGGTGGCTCCAACTCAGGTCCAGGCTAAGTCCTGTTCTGCAGTTCCCCTTGCCCTGTTGAACAAGGTGGCAGCCCAAGGCGAGATGGTACGAGAGCTGAAGGCCAAGAAAGCTGGAAAGGTACACGTTTAAGAGCGATGAACACTGATTTTGGTGCCTTTGAAAAGGAAGATCATTGAAGCATTCATTGTTGTTATTCGCTGAACTAGTATTTTTGTTATGGGTGATCATAATTGTTTTACCTCCGTCACCAAAGGCGGTTATGTTTTCACCCATATCTGTCTGTGAGCAGGGTACCTCAGAAAGTTATGGACAAATTCGGACGAAACTTGGTGGACAATCTGGGTGTGACAAGGCCAAATTAGATTTTGGTGAAGATCCAGATTTGGATCCGAATTTTTTTTAGTTTTTGAAGTGATTCTTCACCATTGAGAGATGCATGATATTTTGAAAGGTTATGGACAGGATATGACAAAAGTTTGTGGATGAGTTGGGTAGGTGACAAGAACAAGCTCATTCGATTTTGGTTCATGTCCGAATGCAGATCCGGCCTATCAGTGGGATAAAAAACGTAAACTGTTCAGCCTGGCAGAGGTATGCGGTCTACCGAGTGCCGTTCTCGTAGCTAATGCATAACTTCCTGTCATGCTGGTCTACATTTTGACCACGTAGTTCCCACGATTTGTGGACCATGATGAGGTGAATCGTGGAGTAAAACTCTTGTGGCTCTTCAAAACAGAGTTCTTGGAGAGGCTCTTGCACACTTTTCTGACTAGACAACCTCCACCAGACTCAGGCCCTCATCATTGTGCCCCCTTGCCCACAGGATAAGATTGATGATGCCGTGAAGGTTCTTTTGACTCTTAAAGCTGAGTACAAGGCACAGACTGGGCAGGACTACCAACCTTGCAAAGCTCAACCACAGACCAAGATGATGGTTCCAGCTGAGGCCCATGCAATGTCCAGTTCTGCAGATCTCCTTCCACTCCACAATAAGGTGGCAGCCCAAGGAGAGGTAGTACGTGAACTGAAGGTCAAGAAAGCTGGCAAGGTGCGCTTTTAAAAACGATCGATTACAATTTTAAATGCATTTTATCAGGAACATTGTTAAATGTTCATTGGCATGAATTATCTGCTGAACTCTTCTTTTTTTTTTTCTTTTCGTTTTTACCTCAGGATTGCAACTTTCTAATGCAATGCTTCTTGTCATGCTGGCTTACCTTTTATTGAACTTAAATTTCCCACTATGTTTGGAACGGGGTGAGATAAATGGTGGAGCAATGGTTGTATGGTTCTCAAAGCAAAGTTCTTGAAGAAGCCCCTTGCATGATTGTGCCAGGACAACCTCCACTAGACTCAGGATGTCATAATTTGTTGTCCTCCCCCTTCTTACCCATAGGATGAGATTGAAGCTGCCGTGAAGGTTCTTTTGACTCTTAAAGCTGAGTACAAGGCACAGACTGGGCAGGACTACCAACCTGGCAAAGCTCAACCACAAGCCAAAATGGTGGTTCCAGCTGAGGCCCATGCTAAGTCCAGTTCTGCAGATCTCCTTCCACTCCACAATAAGGTGGCAGCCCAAGGAGAGGTAGTACGTGAACTGAAGGTCAAGAAAGCTGGCAAGGTGCACTTTTAAGAACAATCGATTACAATTTTTCAATGCGTTTTATCAGGAACATTGTTAAATGTTCATTGGCATGAATTATCTGCTGAACTTGTTTTTTTTTATTCCTCGAGATTGCAACTTTCTAATGCAATGCTTCTTGTCATGCTGGCTTACCCTTTATTGAGCATAAATTTCCCACTATATTTGGAACGGGGTGAGATAAATGGTGAAACAATGGTTGTATGGTTCTCAAAGCAAAGTTCTTGAAGAAGCCCTTGCATGATTGCGCCAAGACAACCTCCATGAGACTCAGGATCTCGTAATTTGTTGTCCTCCCCCTCCCTGCCCATAGGATGAGATTGATGCTGCCGTGAAGGTTCTTTTGATTCTGAAAGCTGAGTACAAGGCACAGACTGGGCAGGACTACCAACCTGGCAAAGCTCAACCACAAGCCAAGATGGTGGTTCCAGCTGAGGCCCATGCTAAGTGCAGTTCTGCAGATCTCCTTCCACTCCACAATAAGGTGGCAGCCCAAGGAGAGGTAGTACGTGAACTGAAGGTCAAGAAAGCTGGCAAGGTGCACTTTTAAGAACAATCGATTACAATTTTTATGCCTTTGATCCGTAAGAAGGTTGGATGTTCATTGGTGTGAATTATCTGCTGAAGTTGTTTTATTTTTATTCCTGGGGATTGTAAGTTTCCAATACAATGCTTCCTGTCACGTTTGTCTACTTTTTATTGAGCATAAATGTCCCACTATTCTTGGACCAGGATGAGGTGAATGGTGGAGTAATTTGTCAGGAAGCCATTTTGAGAACATTTCTTTGGATATATCACATGAAAGTAAGGTGAACAAGTACAGATACATTCAAAGTACCCCACCCCCATGCCAAATAAATAACATATCATCCAGCACGTGGCACATAGAGACAGTATTGGGAGGGAGAGATGCATAATAATTGGTTGATTAATTGTGTAATTAAAATAAATAAATAATAATCGTAAAATAAATAAATTATTAATCAATTGGCTAATAGAATACCTAAACCACCACTGTTTCATCTGAATCTGTAACTTAAAAAAATTAATTAATTCATTTATTAATCAAACAATGAAATAATTTATCGATTAATTGATTAATCAATAAATCAAAAATACCCTTTACAGTAAAATCACTTGGTCATTGTTGTGTTCAAATATCAGCTTTCTAGTTCAAAAGGTGTCTGAGATAATGCCCAGAAGAGAAATAAGTACTTAATTAATCAATAATTGAGTAATTAATCGATTAATCAAAAAATACTGTTTTTGCCAAAGCACTTGCTCACTATTGTGCTGACATTTCAGCTTCCTAGCTCAAAGGATGGATGAGATATTGCCCGGACAAACAAACAAGGAAGAAACCGGAGTGAAAACTGAGTACTCCCTTTCGGCACGCGTCATCGCTGGGCCCCTAAGGTGCCCGGTGATGATGTCATGCAGCGCTTGGAGATGGAATAGGAAAGGAGCGGTGTACAATATCTCAGGGTCAATGTTAGCCTGGGTGTCATCTTCCAAGTACATTTTTTAGGGAGATGTGTGCCTTTCTGAACCCATACCTCCAGATGACTCCAGCAGTTTCAAAAAATCGTACTTTGTAATGAATCATAAATAACCTAATGAGAAAATGCTGAAAACCTTTGATTAATTATTTGTTTATAAAAGCCAACATACTTGGGTCAGTTTAAGCCAAAAAATGTATTTCTTGAACTATTTTTGTGAAAGCCATACCTTGATTTTTACCTCTGTGCCCCCTTGCGCAAAAGGCACTTATGACTAAATGGCCATCTATCTATAATTCCAGTAATCTCTGTGTGTCTGTGTGTCTGTGTGTCTGTGTGTTTGTCTGTGACCGCTGTTTCTCGACAACCACGGGTCCGATATACTTTAAACTTGCCAGGTATATTGCTGGGGACCCGAGGATGTGCCTTTTCAAGGTTTCATATTAATCGGACAAGTACTTACCGAGCTATGTCCAAAAAACGCTTCAACCAATCAGAGAGCAGCGAGCTATCACGTGTGCCGAACGTGGCGATCAGACTCTGCCTCGGACGGCACATTTGACAGCGTATTCATTTATTTCACGTTGGAAAACTATGTTGCCGTTAAACTATGTTTTAAAACGAATTCAAACTGCGATTAAATTAAAACGATTCATCGTAACTGCGATTTGCGAACTTCCGGACAGTGAAGACTTCACTTCCGGCAGCCAATCACAGAACGCTTTGTTGCGTAGGCGTGGCCGATGTGAGACGAGCGGAGCTGAGCGCGTTACGAGCTGACCGCCATTACGGTACGTAATTCGATTTCTTATGCGCATTATTTCTCCCAATTCAGTCAGAGCGAAGGGCGGAAGCGAAGAGCGTTGTTTTTTTTGTTTACGGGCGTACGGGCGGGGTAGAGCGTACGGGTAGCGTTTTTTTTTTTTTTTGGCAAGGAACGGGCACCCACGTACGGGCAATGCCCTAGTAACTTTAAACCTGGGGAAATATAAAACATTACTTCTTCAGACATGTTTATGTATAATTTTAAAAATAAATTCCTCCGATCCTGAAATTTAAAAAAACAAACCAAAACACATACAGGAATATGTATTATCCTTCATTTGAAGCATATATGAAAGATCATGTGTAAAATCGTTTTTATAACAAACTTACAGTGAAACAAACAATCATGCCAGGCAATGGGATGGGGTAAAAATTAAAGAAATTAATTCCCCCGATCCTGAAAGAAAAAGAAAAAACACACGCATACAGGAGTATGGATTACCCTTTCTTTGAAGCATATATGAAAGATCTTGGGTAAAAACATTTTTATAACAAAGTTATAGAGACACAAAAATCAGCATAGCCTGAGGCCATAAAAGACCCCCCGATTGCATTATAGGGGTTACATTTTAAAAATAAATCCCCTCCCCCCTATCCTGAACAAAAAAAAACAATACACACACACACACACACACACACAAGCATTGCCATTGGTCTTTATTTGGAGGGAATCTGAAAGATCATGGGTAAAAACGTTTTTGTAACAAAGTTGTTACAAAACAAAATCATGCCAGACAAAAAAGACCCACGAATGCATCGAAGGGTTTTTGTTTTATCCTTTATAAGCTCAATGTGCATGGTGAGTATTCAGTCTTTTTCATTGCCTATTTTAAGGGTCTTCACCAATTCTGTACCCCTTACCCCACAAAGCATTATATGTGGAATATAGAAATGGAATAGGGATCACAATATCTACATTAAGTTCACTGAATGTCACCAAATGACTGCAGTTGGTGTAAATAGTTTGTCAACGTAATAATATGATGGGCTTACTAAGTCTGGATTTGGTGAACTTTCACTTGGCGGCTTCCATGTGGCCCTGACTTTTCTGTCTTGTATTGGAAAGATGGATGAGAAAAGTGGCATTGAGGATATTCTGATCGAATCAAGCACTTGCAGAAACAACACAGTGGCCCAAGTGGCAAAAGGGCCGGAAGAACTACAATCGCTGCATCCATGCCTAAAACCTTCTGCAAGAATCACTTCAGTGTCTCGGATGGTAGAATGGCGCAGTAAATGTGATGAAAACGCCTTTCTTGATGAAGATGATGTGGTTGACCACATCAGGACATGGGTTCCACATGCTGTCTGCTCTGCTGAGATTCCAGCGATACTGCAACTACCAGACTAGTTCACGAAGCGGGAATGTTAGAAATTTGAGACGTTTGCCTTTTGGAACCACTACATGGAAATGGCCATGTAGTTCCCACGTACATCTGGATAACTGAACATCATCTTCACGTACATCTTATACATCTTATGCATGTACATCTTCCATGATAGCTCAGAACAGAACATTATGATCTCCAGAGGTAGCGCCATGTGTTCATCTGGAATTCATGGATCAAAATCATCTGATCAAGAGGTCACTCCACAACCTCAACTAAGTGTGGGGTGACATGGTCCTTGAGCGAAGTGTTGAAATTTAATCTATGTCATACACTCACTTGCACACACACATGGGACACTGTGCAAAAGCATCAAAAGTACCCTCCTGGCAGAACTAGAAAAGGACTTGGTCGCTGTACACGTACTGCCAGACCCAGTGTTCAGCCTGGATCATAGATGGAATGGCTAAACTTCAAATGGTATGGAGATGTGGTCAAAAAACATTTGGTGATGTCACCACATCCATTTTGAAAGTAATCAAGCCACCTCCACAAGGCTCAGCACCTCTTCATTGTGCCCACCTCCCCATAGGATGACATTGATGCTGCCGTGAAGGTTCTTTTGGCTCTTAAAGCGGAGTACAAGACACAGACTGGAAAGGACTACCAGCCTGGCAAAGCTCAACCTCAGTCCCAAGTGGTAGTTCCAGCTGAGGCCCAGGCTAAGTCATGTTCTGCAGATGCCCTTGACATATACAACAAGGTGGCAGCCCAAGGAGAGGTGGTTCGTGAACTGAAGGTCAAGAAAGCTGGCAAGGTGCGCTTTTAAGAACAATGGATTATAAATGATTTCTAATTCAATGCTTACCTGTTTATGCTAACCACTGTACATTTTATGTGTATGGTTCCCACTGTGCTTTCACCTCTATGAAGTGAATCGTGTCGTAAAGATCTTAAGGCTCTAAAAGCAGAGTACTTGGAGAGGCTATGCCACTATCATCAGCCTGGGCAACCTCCACCAGGCTCAGCCTCAGGCCCTCTTGATGGTGTGCCCCACCGTTTGCCCTTAGGAGGAGATTGGTTCCACTGTGAAGGTTAATTTTGCACTTAAATCTTGAGCATACGGTACAGACAGGTCAGGACTACCAACGTGGCAAAGATCCAGCTCAGTTTCAGGTTGTGGTGAAGGATTGGGGTGCTTGTATGCGATTGGAGATGAGTAACTGCAACACGGCAGCTCTTTATGAGCGAGTAAAGGAGCAGAGTGACATGGTGCAGATAATACCTGCAAAGTGGGCTGGGGTAAGGCATGATGAGCCTTTTGTGTTTACATAGATCGTCATGATGTTGTCTTGCAGTGTTAGCTTTGTACGTGGTCACATGTTCCACTTAAAATAAAATAAAAACTCGTCATGCATTCACATTAACCTTTCCTTTTGGTATCGGCATTGGGTAGAGTCCCCGCAGAGTGGATGGATGGCCTAATTATCTGCTTATACAAAGGGAGGGGATCCTGCAATCAATGTAGCAGATATCGACCCATTACACTATTGTCGGTCCCTGGAAAGGTATTTAGTCATGTTTTACCAACTCGCCTGGAACCATTACTCACCCATCGACGCTGCCCACAGAAGTCTGGCTTCACAAAGGGCTTTTGTTCGGAAATCCACCGCGAGTTTGCAAGACCGCGTTGCCAATATTGACATCAAGGCCGACTTTGACTCAGTGGATCGGAGTGCTCTGTGTTAGGTCCTGGAAATAGGCAGAACACCTTCATTTTTTTCTCCATTTCATCCGGGACATGCATGAGGGCACCACATCAGCAGTACGCTTTGAAAACGACGTCTCCGGATCTTTCCTCATCACCTCGAGTGTCCGTCAAGGTTGCATCCTCACTCTGCCTCCTCGCTCCAGCTCTATTCTGTTGTGCCTTTGTATCCTGAGCCGGTGTCAACGAGACCTTGGAATAACTGTTGGCGGTGCACTCTTTATGGATCTGGATCATGTTGATGCGTGGCCATGTTCCTAGAAAGGCCAGACAAATGGCCAACATCGCTACAGAGGTTCGAGGAAGAGGCCGGGAAAATGGGAATGCACATTTCTTGGGCAAAAACCAAGGTTCAGAACATCGGCCCCAGCCCACCTCAGACGCCAGTCGTTGTTGTGGGCTAGACCATTGCAGCAATGGAGAAGTTCAGGTACCTTGAATGTGATATAGGCTCTACGGGCTACTCCTCACCTGACATTCACCGACGTATGGGCCTTGCCTCGTCTACCTTTGGCCAGATAAACCGTGTGTGGCGCAATAAACACCTTACGTATATCAACAAAACTGTATATACCACCTGTATATTGCCAGTGCTCCTGTACGGGTCTAAAACCTGGACGTTGCTTGTAGAGGATGGGCGAAAGTTTCAGGCCTTCCCTATGAGGTGCCAGCGTCACATTCTTGGAATCCAATGGTTTTGACTTTGTCACTGATGAGACAATATCACAAAGCACCTGTCTCGATGACATTCACAACATAATTTCGCATAGGCGCCACTCCCTTTTTGGGCATGGTCAGTGGTTGCCAGACAACACCCACATAAATTGCCCTCAAATTAAGCGTCAGCATTCGCGGAGGAATTAAACTCTCCGTCCTGGAAACGGGCCCAAGGATGCTCCCGCAGCACCTAGGTACATCAGTTTGAGGTAGACCACGAGACACAGGCACAACAGTTGTGGCAGTCTGCATTTGACAGGAAGGAATGGGTGGCCCAACATCCCTGTGCTGGATTTGGAAAAATGTGATGTGATGCCATTCACATCACAAGGTCTTTCCTGCATGCCACCTCATGTTAACAGGAAATAATTTAAAATGCTCTTGATTTTTGATGGAAGGTATTTTAATGAAATTGCTTCCAGGTAATGTTTTTTCTTTTATTTACCATTGTAATTTCAAATGGTTCTTGCTGTGCATCAGGATACTGTTGACGCAGCGGTGCACATGCTTCTGGAGCTGAAGGCCGAGTACAAGCAGAAGACTGGCAAGGATTACCAGCCAGCCACTGGGACGACGAGCCGATCCTCCAGCAGCAAGCCAGAAACGAAGGCGGTGAAGGAGCCAGCTGGGCATAAAGATTCCTCGAAAGACTCTCTGGCAGGAAGTATGGAAAGTCAGGGGTCCAAGAAACAAACTAGGTGAGTGCACGATATGCTTTATCAAACGATTCATTTTGATTCTGATTATGTTTTATCAAACGGAAGTTGCTAAAGGTAACTGCTAACTGCGACAGCAAGCAAAGTCAACCTGACGTTTTAAGGTGTTAGCCCTTCCTTTAAGCAAAACATGTGTTGTCAAACAAAGAAGTCATCGTCCCATGGTGGTTAGCGTACTTTTCTCAACTTTTATTGAAGAAAAGCTATTGGTCGAGCAGTCCTGCAGACCAGCACGAGGTTTGCTAAAGACGAGTGTTCCTCTCTCTGATTTCACCTGGATTAAATACAAAAACAACAGACATTTAAAGGTTACTCAGTTGTGTTTCCATTTCTGTTAAAATGATTGGAATATGTTTTTTTTGTTCATGAGATGGAAGATTTTGTTGTATAAATGTAAACTTTCATTCTTTGTCGTCAATTTATTACCTTCTTTCTGTTTTCTTTGTTTTTAACTGGAAAGGCTTTTACTCCCTTGAGTAAACGTCACTGTCACGCGCCTCATATTTACAGGAAATAGTACACCAGTTCCACATTGTATAATAATCTTATGAGTTGCCAATGCATTATACAGAGACCTCTTCACTTTTTTCACATTTTGTTATGTTGCAGCCTTATGCTGAAATCGTTTAAATTCATTATTTCCCTCATCAATCTACACTCAATACCCCATAATGACAAAGAGAAAACAGGATTTTAGAAAGTTTTGCAAATTTATTAAAAAGAAAAAACTGAAATATCACATTTACATAAGTATTCCTACCCTTTGCTATGACACTTGAAATTTAGCTCAGGTGCCTCCCATTTCTCTTGATCATCTTTGAGATGTTTCTACACCTTGATTGGAGTCCACCTGTGGTAAATTCAATAGATTGGACATGATTTGCAAAGGCACACACCTGTATATATAAGGTCTCACAGCTGACAATGCATATCAGAGCAAAAACCAAGCCATGAGGTCGAAGGAACTGCCTGCAGAGCTCAGATACAGGATTGTGTCGAGGCACAGATCTGGGGAAGCCTACAAAAAAATTCTGCTGCATTGAAGGTTCCCAAGAGCACAGTGGCCTCCATAATTCTTAAATGGAAGAAGTTTGGAACAACAAATACTCTTCCTAGAGCTGGCTGCCTGGCCAAACTGAGCAATCGGGGGAGAAGGGCCTTGGTAAGAGAGGTGACCAAGAACCCGATGGTCACTCTGGCTGAGCTCCAGAGATCCTGTGTGGAGATGGGAGAAACTTCCAGAAGGACAACCATCACTGCAACACTCCACCGATCTGGGCTTTATGGCAGAGTGGCCAGACGGAAGCCTCTCCTCAGTGAAAGACACATGAAAGCCCGCTTGGAGTTTGCAAAAAAGCACCTAAAGTACTCTCAGACTGTGAAAAACAAGATTCTGTGGTCTGATGAAACCAAGATTGAACTGTTTGGCCTCAATTCTAAGCGTTATGTCTGGAGGAAACCAGGCACCGCTCATCACCTGCCCAATACCATCCCAACGGTGAAGCGTGGTGGTGGCAGCATCATGCTGTGGGGTGTGGGGGTGTTTTTCAGCAGCAGGGACTGGGGGACTTGTCAGGGTTGAGGGAACAATGAACGGAGCAAAGTACAGAAATATCCTTAATGAAAACCTGAAACAGAGCGCTCAGGACCTCAGACTGGGCCGAAGGTTCACCTTCCAACAGGACAATGACCCTAAGCACACAGCCAAGACAACGCATGAGTGGCTAAGGGACAACTCTGTGAAGGTCCTTGAGTGGCCCAGCCAGAGCCCTGACTTGAACCCAATCGAAGGCCCAGCCAGAGCCCTGACTTGAACCCAATCGAACATCTCTGGAGAGACCTGAAAATGGCTGTCCACCAACGGTCCCCATCCAACCTGAAAGCTCGAGATGATCTGCAGAGAAGAATGGCAGAAAATCCCCAAATCCAGGTGTGCAAAGCTTGTCATGTCATACCAAAGAAGACTCGAGGCTGTAATTACTGCCAAAGGTGTTTCAACTAAGTGCTGAGTTAAGGGTCTGAATACTTTTGTCAATGTGATATTTCAGTTTTTTCTTTTTAATAAATTTGCAAAACTTTCTAAAATCCTGTTTTCTCTTTTGTCATTATGGGGTATTGAGTGTAGATTGATGAGGGAAAAAATGAATTTGAACGATTTCAGCATAAGGCTGCAACATAACAAAATGTGAAAAAAGTGAAGGGGTCTGAATACTTTCTGAATGCACTGTATATATTGTTACGGATCTCAGAGACGGCACTCCCCTTAGCAAGGGGGGGGGGGGGGGTTAATCCCCTTGGCCTGTTAAGCTGGCCGTCTCTGGTCCTGGTACTTGTAATGCTCTTTTGCGGGGTGGAGTTGATCAGGGTTATTGGTCAAGGTGTTCTCCCGAATACCTTTACCAATCCCTCCGCAAAACAGGGAGACAAGTACCGCTCGAACCACGGACAAGATGGTATTTGCCGAGCGGTTTAGCACTCCGCGATTCGAGCCGTTAAAAAAGGACTAACCCGACTATTGCGGTTGACCGAATCGTGCCACAGGTACTCAATCGAAAGAAGGGACTAAAGCAATCGGGGGAAAGAAGAAACCAAAGTAAGGAATACCAGACATTTATTAATTATGTACAAAACCAAAGAACCAAAGAAGAAACGAAAGTAATATACAGAAGAAGAAGAAGACACAGGGCAGCCTTAAGCAGTCTTATATTACCCCAGGACAAACAAACAGGACAGACAAACAGACTTACACGAAAGGGAATAGCAGGCAGGAATGACTGGAAGAAGGGATGAGAAGGCCCAGGCAGACGGTAGGCGTCAAGGTCCGGCTCCAGCAGTCGACTCGCGTCGTGGCGGGAAAACCCTGGCAGGCAGCGAGCGTGTATCGTTCACCGCGAGCGGACGTTGCATATAGCGATGGGATTGGGATGCTCCGTCTATAACAAATGGCTCGTGTCAACGCTCTCTCCCTTGAACAAGATGCCAGTTCGTCGCGCACTCCAAGTCCTTCCCCTCTCGTCGGTATCTTCTCACGCGTCTCTCTCTCGCAACTCTGGAACCCTCTCACACAACTGGTACCTTCTCACCCGACTCCCTCTGCCTTCTCTGTAAAAAGGCTTCGCGCTCGTCCTTATATTACGCGTGTTGCAATCAATGCGCGCTTCATGGAGCCACGCCCGCGATGGTCTTTCGTCAGCCCTGGTTGGCTGGTGGGGGCTCGCTGGCCACGCCTTGGGTGGTGCGTCGGCGTGCCACGCCCGTGATCTGGCGGCTCCGCCCCCTTCTTCCTCGGCTTGACCGCATGGCTAATGGCGGCTTGGGCAATCAAACGAACCAAGACAAGGGGCAGCGAACGCTGCTCGACCGTTACTTTGCGGAGACGTGGGTGAGGCGATTGGGGAAATTGAAAGGGGCCTATCTTATTTGATTAATGCAACGCAGATTCAACTATTGGGAACAGGTCCTTAACTGAAACACATAATAATGAAATAACTACGGAGAGGTCCTATGTTTCGCTACGTGTTGTACATGGACTAACTAGGGTGCGATCTTTAACAAGCCAATTAATGGGGATATTTACAGGGGAACATTTATAAGGGATGCATTTACTAAAATTTACTAGTGAAGGTTCTAAAAACCGTAACAATATATATAATATATATACATTTTTATTTTTTTATTTTTTTTAATTCCTTATCTTCTCCATCCCTGTCCTGTTTCTAAGGTTGGGCATCGAAGTGAAGAAAGAAGACAATCTTTCTGAGTGGTATTCTCAGGTACTTTGACCCACTGGGAAAGAATGTGTGTGTGGGGGGGGGGGGGGGGGGGGGGGGGGGGGGGGTGGGGGGGGGTTGGGGGGGGGGGGGGGGGGGGGGGGGGGGGGGGGGGGGGGTGGGGGGGGGGAGGGGTGGGGGGGGGGGGGGGTGGGGGGGGGGGGGGGGGGGGGGGGGGGGGGTGGGGGGGGGGGGGGGGGGGGGGGGGGGGTGGGCGTGTGGAGGTGGGGGAAGGGAGGGTGGAGGTGGGTTGGGAAGAGTGAGGGAAAGGGTGGGGGTGGGGTGGGAAGAGGGAGGGAAAGGTTGGAGGTGGGGTGGAAAGAGGGAGAGAAAGGTTGGAAGTGGGGTGGGAAGAGGGAGGGAAAGGGTGGAGGTGGGTGGGGAGAGTGGGGGTGGGGTGGGAAGAGGGAGAGAAAGGTTGGAGGTGGGGTGGAAAGAGGGAGGGAAAGGTTTGAAGTGGGGTGGGAAGAGGGAGGGAAAGGGTGGAGGTGGGGTGGGAAGAGGGAGAGATAGGGTGGCAGTGGGAGAAGGGAGGGGGGTAATAAGTAACCGCATGATGACGAGTAGTTTGGAAACTGCATGCAGCATCAATTGGCAAGTTATGCAACTCCATGTCCATAAGACAACATGCTGACAATAATGCATGACATCATCCACACCGATCTGCTTAAACATTCAAATTACGATTCCCTAGCAGAGGTACGATCACATAAAACCACCTGACAATGTCAACAGGTGTTATTTTGCAACACCTTCCTGTAACTGATCTGAAGTGTCTGAATATCAAATGTAACAATAATGTTGCATACAAAGGCTGTATCCAAATTTGTATCACATTTCCAGTTGTATGATGTCACCACAATATTGTGATACTTCAATATTTCAGAAGAACATTGCACCCTGAAGTAGTGTTCAAATATGTGGCTTTTTCTGACAAAACGGAATGATTGAAAATAAGGAGATGTAGGCAGTTTGTTTCTTGAAATTTTAACTTTAACAAGTCAGGAGACGACGATGGTTCACGAGCGAGCGGTATTCAATGACAAAGGACTGACTATCAAGTCGATCGTCACGTTCATCGACGATTGATGCATCAAATCGGGACCATAATCAGTTATGAGGTAAGTTAGCTACACAATACCGAAAATTCGGTTCGATTCCAACAACTTTGAAAATTTGACCTTTGTGACCTTCAAAGGTCGAAGGTCGAAGATTCTGAAATTTGTTGGAAAACTTGTATTTCATGATGTATGTGATAATATAAGATCATGTACGACATTTCACCCTATCAGGAAACGAACAATGTAATAAAACCAGCAAAAATCGACTTTTCTAAATTTCGTGACCTTGTGACCTTGACCTTGGGGCGAAAATGAAAAATCGAGCTCCGTGGGGCTAGACACATGACATTGGCCGAACCAAATATCGAAACCCCTGTGAGATTCCACCAACTCCTTCGGAGAAGATGTAGCTTGAACTCGATTACCCCCTAAAAAGACATCTTTTTCGGGCGTGGCTCCGCCCACAATGGGCGCAATACGCCCACTCTAGGCAGGACGCAACTAGATCATGATATCAACCTCCCACCCAAGTTTCATCAAGATCGGATGATATCATCGGGTAGTTATGCTGCGGACAGACAGACAGACAGACAGACGCACACCCATGACGAATATAGTGGTCACTTGCTAACTCGTGAACCAATTATTACACAAGTTCGAAGCTTATGAGCTTAAAGACAAGGTAGAAGGTCAATGCTGTATACTGGTAACTAGGCAGATGAGAAACAGACAAGCAACATTCATGCAGGTGGAGAAAGAGGCAGGTGGACATTGGAGAGCAGGTTTCATGAGACTTGAAGAGCCACGGGTTGGTATGATCAACATGTGGTGATGCCAGTATGCTGCTGTCCTGTGGCTGGAGGGAATGTGATGCCACAGCCAGAAAATGAAGGTGAGCAGAAAGTCTAGGCTTGTGGATGGATACAAAGGAATTGATGGATGTGTTGGTGGCTTAGTGGTGCGGACACTGGACTAGCCTCCCAGAGGTTATGGGTTCATATCCGAAGGAAGCAGTATTAAACATTTGGATTCTTCTTCTGCTTCTCCGCCTCCCGATATAAGGGGTGAGGTCCAATGGCACCAAGCTTCTGCCCTGCCTTGACCAGGATACTGCTCCACTTCCCTCTGTCTTCAGTGAACTCTCTCCATTCTCCAACTTCCCCCACCTTACTGATATCTTCACACAATCCTCCCATCTAAACTGTGGTCTAACTTTGTTCCTCCTACCTTGCTCCGTCAACCTATCCGCTCTCTTTGCCAATCTCTCTCCCCGCATCAGCACCAAATGTTTAGCCCATCTCAGCCGGAATTTCACCATTCTCACCGTCAAACTCATCTGCACACCACTCTCCTCCCTCAGTTCGTCCATCCTCCTTCTATCCACCTTCTTCACTCCCGCAATCCTCCTGACCCATTTGTTCTCGCAAATCCTCCTGACCCGTATTCTACGCATCTGGAAACCGAGCTCATCTCAGAATAATTACCTTGTTACTCTTGGTTTGTTGATTTGAAACTTTCATATTTTCTGTTCCATAACATTTAACCCTTTTTAATCTCTTTTGCCCATTCTCTTGAAGGTCATCACGAAGTCTGAGATGATAGAATACTACGACGTTAGTGGCTGCTATGTGCTGCGTCCATGGGCATATTCTATATGGGAGGTAATCCAACAGTTCTTCGATGTGGAAATAAAGAAGCTTGGAGTGGAGAACTGCTACTTCCCCATGTTCGTGTCCCAAAGTGCACTTGAGAAGGAGGCCTCGCATATAGAAGATTTTGCGCCAGAGGTGGGTGACCTACGTTAATTGTATTTTGGCATTTAGACTTTATTGAAATGTTCATGCTTTGTGCAGTAATTGAATACTTGATACTAGCTCATTGTTGATCTACCTGTAAATAATTTTAATTGGCATGCTCATCAATATTTGCAGAACTTTCCAACTTCACATCCCCCCCTGCCCCTTCCATTCATATTAGGGAGCATTGTACATATAAAATGGAGGCACAGTAGATATATATATATATATATATATATATATATATATATATATATATATATATATATATATATATATATATACAGTATATATATATATATATATTCCATGGCTATTAAAAGGTTCTCGTGATCTAGCATCAACGGGGATACTAAAGAACTGTCAATGTTGCTGGGTGTATACCTGTGTCTCCTCCCTTAAATTGATGCCATTGACATCTTGCTAAGTTGGAGCTTTGCGAAGTTGGAGGTAACCAGATAAAGTTTTGGAATAACAATTGAATGCAAGATTAAGTGTTCAGCTGCATCTTGTTGGACAGAATCGTGTCCTCCCTCTTACAAAGATATATAAATTTTAGTCAATGGTGGTAGACATGAAGCATATGGGTTTCTCAATTTTGTCTGGAATTCTGGATACAACAACAACACAACATGCATTTTAAAGGCCATTTTCCCTACTAGAGCGGGGGTTAGCCTTGCGGTCCCCATGACAATCTTCTCCTTTTTGCCTATTTCATTCCTATCACAAGCAAGTGGTCATTTGTACCTTCAATTGGAACCCGGCGGCCTGTACTGACAGGGAACACGCAAAATGTGAAAATAATCAGCCATAGTGTCAGAATGGGAAACATCTTCACCTTGAGGAGAACCTGCTTCAGAGTGCAAAAGACACTGCGGCAAAGTTTTACATTCCAACAGGCCAATGACCCCAAGCATACAACCAAAGCAACACTGGAATGGCTTCAGAACAAGAACGTGAAATTCCTGGAGTGGCTTTGGAGTGGAGTGGAGTGATTTTCATCTACTGTGCCTCCATTCTTCATAAAGAGAGCTAGGTGCAGAAATTTAGACATGATGGAGTAGTGCACATCACCTTGGGGAGAATGTCCCCCCGCCCCCATCATAAATGAGAGTGGCTGCCCAGCCCATGTTGTGTTAAACTTTTCATCGTAAATGTGCTCGGTACAAATGCTTTTTGCAGGCCTTGAACTTGCCTGACAATTGTGTATTTGTCAGGTGGCGTGGGTGACTCATTCAGGGAAGACCGAGTTGGCAGAACCCATCGCAATCAGACCAACCAGCGAGACAGGTAAGATCACAGTCGCAAGAAATCTTGTTGAATAATTTTTAATAAAGTGGATTTTAATGAAGTATAAAATGTCTCCACAAAAGACCTATTCCTCGTTTTTTGTTTTGATTGTTTGTTATTATTATTATTATTATTATTTTTTGGTGTATACTTGGTCGAGGCTTATATAAGAGCTAACACATAAAACATACAATAATGGGGAGTGGGTGACAAGAGGGGGAGAGAGGGAGGGAAGCACAACAACAGCAGGGAACAGGGACATCGGTAGATCTGTGGAAGAGAGAGGGCTGGTGTGGGATACACCGCATAAACAAGATGGACACCACAAGCGGATTTCAGGAAAGAAAGCGAAATTTGAAGGACGTGGGTTTGAGGTGGAGTAACAGGTGTGGAAAAGATCAAGGTTTTGGATGGAGGAAGATACACTACATGACCAAAAGTATGCGGACACCCCTTCTAATTCGTGGATTCTGCTATTTCAGCCACACCCATTGCTGACAGGTATATGTAATCAAGCACACAGCCATGCAATCTCCATAGACAAACATTGGCAGTGGAATGGGCCGTACTGAAGAGCTCAGTGACTTTCAATGTGGCACCTTCATAGGATGCCACCTTTCCAACAAGTCTGTTCGTCAAATTTCTGCCCTGATAGAGCTGCCCCGGTCAACTGTAAGTGCTGTTATTGTGAAGTGCAAACGTCTTGGAGCAACAACAGCTCAGCCGCGATGTGGTAGGCCACACAAGATCACAGAATGGGACTGCCGAGTGCTGAAGTGGGTCGTGCATAAAAATCGTCTCTCCTCGGTTGCAACACTCACTACCGAGTTCCAAACTGCCTCTGGAAGCAACGTCAGCACAACAACTGTTCGTCGGGAGCTTCATGAAATGGGTTTCCATGGCTGAGCAGCTGCACACAAGCCGAGGATCACCATGCACAATGCTAAGCTTCGGCTAGAGTGGTGTAAAGCTTGTCGCCATTGGACCCTGGAGCAGTGGAAATGCGTTCTCTGGAGTGATGAATCACGCTTCATCTGGCAGTCCGACGGACTAATCTGGGTTTGGCGGATGCCAGGAGAACACTACCTGCCCGAATGCATAGTGCCAACTGTAAAGTTTGGTGGAGGAGGAATAATGGTCTGGGGCTGTTTTTCATGGTTCGGGCTCGGCCCCTTGGTTCCAGTGAAGGGAAATCTTAACGCTACAGAATACAATGACATTCTGGACGATTGTGTTTTTCCAACTTTGTGGCAACAGTTTGGGGAAGGCCCTTTCCTGTTTCAGCATGACAATGCCCCCATGCACAAAGCAAGGTCCATAAAGAAATGGTTTGTTGAGATCGGTGTGGAAGAACTTGACTGGCCTGCACAGAGCCCTGACTTCAACCCCATCGAACACCTTTGGGATGAATTGAAACGCTGACTGCGAGCCAGGCCTAATCGCCCAACATCAGTGCCCGTCCTCACTAATACTCTTGTGGCTGAATGGAAGCAAATCCCCGCAGCTATGTTCCAACATCTAGTGGAAAGCCTTCCCAGAAGAGTGGAGGATGTTATAGCAGCTAAGGTGGGACCAACTCCATATTAATCCCCATGATTTTGGAATGAGATGTGTGATGTTCGGGTGTCCACATACGTTTAGTCATGTAGTGTATGAGATGGTGGTGAACAGCTGTACTGAAGACTTGGAGGGAAGAGTGGGATTGAAGAGAGTGTGGGAGTTTGTTTCAGAGGTGAGAAACAAGAG
The DNA here is from genome assembly GCF_964187855.1 of Myxine glutinosa. NCBI lineage: Eukaryota > Metazoa > Chordata > Myxini > Myxiniformes > Myxinidae > Myxine > Myxine glutinosa. The sequence goes on from NC_136269.1 coordinate 22,475,855, forward strand.
GAATGAAAGAGTGAAGGTGAGCAAGAGTGTCTTGATTTGTCAGTTTCACCAGAAGAGGGTTGCTGGCATATCTTGTGCTTCCTGCAGGAATATTTGGGGGGCGCAGAGCACATGCAGAGCAAGGGGAGCTTGGCCAGAGAGGAGTCTGCAGAAGACAGAAAGACCACCAAAGAGTGAAAGGCCCTCAGAATCGGCTTCATCGCGGGAGATATTAATGATTCAAAAGCCTTGGTTTCTACAGCGTGAAGCCGAGCTAGGTGTGAGGCAGGATCACCAGCCCAGAGGGGAGAGCAGCATTCCATTGAGCTGCAGATGGAAGCCTCGTATGTGGTGAGGGGCTCAGTCGTGCCGAGGAAGGACTTCTAACGACGGAAGATGCCCAGTCGTCGATTGGCTTTGGAGTCCAGCTTGGAAATGTGGTTTTCCCAGGAAAGATCATGGCAGATAGTGAGAACCAAAAGCTTGAGTGACAGAACCTCCTTGAGGGGATTGTTGAGAAAGTCGATGGGACGGTTTTCCAGGCGGTCTTTCGGAGAGAGAGTGTGAGATTTGTCAGGATTGAAAGACAAGTTCCATGATTTTGACCAGTCTGTGATTTTATCCAGGTCTGCAGAGAGTGAAAAGGCTGCTGCTTGTCGATCTAAGGGATGAGGGATGGTACTGCAGAGGGTGGGCTCTTCAGCAAAAAGATAAAGAGGGTTTTCCAGAGAGTCAGAGAGATCATTAATGAAGACCAGAAAAAGTACAGGGCGCAGAATACTGCCTTGAGGTACTCCAGCCTGGACAGGAAGACACGAAAGAATTCCATTGAGAGCCACATGTTTCCTATGACAGGAGAGGACGTCCGTGAGCCATATGTGGAGATTTGCATGGTTACCATAAGAGGAGAGTTTGGTGAGCAGAGCGGGGGTGCCAGACCGTATCGAAGGCACGAGATATGTCAAGGAAGACAGCTTTGATTTCCTGTTTGGCGTTGAGGACTTCCATCCGTTGTTGAGACTGCAGAAGCAGCATGTCCAGAGTAGAGTGGCCTGGTCTGAATCAAAATTGATGATCTGAGATAAAGATAGTGATGAACATCAGCTTGTGATGGGTTTGGGGACGAAGCTTTACTTGTACTGTGTATTTATATTTTTGTTGTATTTTCACCCTATTTCAACATTCTTCATGGGAATGTCCATTTAATGTTCATTGTTGTTTTTTGGTATGTCATAGTTGTCATGTCTATGCCGATGTACATCATTTCTACTGCTGATGCAGTTACCCCCTGTGGGAGGGGCTGAAATTCAGAATTTGGCCATGGCACTGGCACACATTGGCGTACTCTTTGTGAAAGGTACTATTGGGATATTTAATATCCATCAACATTATAATCAAAATGGGACAGCTGGTTCAACTTTCCCTCCAAAAAATGGCAAAATCATTGATGCAGTGACCTGCCTGTGAAGCATCAGGAGGGTAGTTTATGGTTGGGCCAGGGAACAAAATCAGACGAGAGCTCCAAGGCGATGACGCTGCGTCCGAGTTGGCCTGTCAGCCACGTCTCGAGCAATGAAAACGCTCTTCCAGCTCAAACCTAACAATGAACAATTATTGCTCGTGTCGAACTGAAGACACGTTTTTTTTGGTCGGGTTTATTCTTTCAATCGCAGCAGAGTTCACAGGATGTCCCACATCCCACTAGGGGTGACCTCGTGTGATGCTTTTGTTTATAAAAAATACTTGAATTTTGGGATAATTGTTGGTGTGAGGTACAAGCTCTATATTTGTACAGATACAAGCTCCATGTATGAAAATCAATCGTTATATCCTATTACCATCCACAGTTATGTACCCAGCCTTTGCCAAATGGGTTCAATCCCACAGAGACCTCCCCATCAAAGTGAATCAGTGGTGCAATGTGGTGGTGAGTTTGATACGATATATAATTCGTGGTGTGTGTGTGTGTGTGTGTGTGTGTGTGTGTGTGTGTGTGTGTGTGTGTGTGTGTGTGTGTGTGTGTGTGTGTGTGTGTGTGTGTGTGTGTGTGTGTGTGTGTGTGTGTGTGTGTGTGTTTTTGCGGGTTTGTTTATGTTTGCCTGTTTGTGGGTCTGTTTAAGTTCGCCTGTTTGTGGGTTTGTTTATGTTTGTCTGTTTGTGGGTTTGTTTATGTTTGCCTGTTTGTAGGTTTGTTTATGTTTGTCTGTTTGTGGGTTTGTTTATGTTTGTGGCTTTGTTTATGTTTGCCTGTTTGTGGGTTTGTTTATGTTTGTTTGTTTGTGGGTTTGTTTATTTGAGTGTGGGTGTGTTTGTAGATTTATTTGTTTGTTTGTGGGTTTGTTTGTTTGTGGGTTTGTCTGACTTGCATTTGCATTTTCATCTCTGAACCACTGGATGGAATGAGTCTACTGAGGGGTGTGCATGAGAAGCTTTTATATTTTTTTAATTTTATCGCTCCTGGGGTTTCAGGGTGGGAGGGAGGAGGGTCATGAATTCTCTATGTGTGGTATTGCGCTGCTCCCGTGTATTACAATTCATATAAAATACCCCATGTTTCTGCATGAAAAACATAGACATCATAGAATTGGGGAAATATCAGACTGTTTATGTTGTGTTTGATTGCTATGCAATTGTGAACCACTGAAAGGAATGAGTTGAAAAATGATTGTTGAACTCGATATACAGGATAGAGTTTTGGACGGTGAGAGAGATTCATTCTCCCATAAGTGGACACATTACGAGAACTGAACCGTTTCACAGAGTAATTGAACTGGTAGTTGTACTTACAGGTGTCTGGTAATGTTGTGTTATGGGGTGGGAGGGGTGGTAAAAAAAAATCAGTCCTGGGAGTGCAAGATTGGGGGAGGGCCCAGATTCTCTACTTAAATGTATCGTATAGCATCACCTGGTGGATTCCGGTATTACAAGTCATAAATCACAAAATTGGGGAATATTAATCCGTCTATAACGACGGGTTATTTGCTCGTGCTGTACACCATGCTTGTTCTGCCTGTTTGGTACTTTCATTTTATCATTTGAGTGTTGAATGTATTTGTGTTGCTTTCTTTTTCTTTCTTTTCACTGGTGGTCAAAAGTTTTTAATTTGTTGTTGTTTTTTTGGGGGTTTTTTAGCGTTGGGAATTTAAGCACCCACAGCCATTCCTGCGCACACGTGAGTTTCTCTGGCAAGAAGGACACACGGCACATGCAACGCTGGAGGATGCTGCGGAGGAGGTACGGGGTAGCATTAGATGGAGTGTAAGGAATTGCCGGATTGAATGAGATGAAAAGCAATTGTTGTACTTATAATGTACTGTTCAGGATAAAGTGCTGGATGGTAAAAAAAAAAAAAAAAATCTTGTTCGTAGTAGGTTGTGGTATTGTGTTAAGATTTAAGCTCGGTCATGCATCGTGTTTCATAAATGCCTTATTTGTTTTTGCATCTTGCGGTTCATCCTCATATTCTCCTTTCCGTGTCCCCGGTTTATTGCTTTATTCGTATCTTTGTAGGTGCTGCAAATTCTTGAGATCTATGCAAGAGTCTACGAGGAACTTCTGGCGGTGCCAGTGGTAAAAGGCAAGAAGACCGAGAAAGAAAAATTTGCTGGTGGAGACTATACCACCACAGTGGAGGCATTTGTTTCTGCGAGTGGACGTGCCATTCAGGTGATGCTCCTGGTGTTGTGACCACATTGAGTAGAGGATTAGAAATATAAACAAGGTTTTGAATGGAATGTCTTGAAAAAGACATCAAGACCTCTTCGAAGGCCAGATTTGATGGTTCCTATTGGTGTGTTCAATCAAAATCTTCCAATTTATTTTCCCACAGGCTGCCACGTCACACCATTTGGGCAACAACTTCGCAAAAATGTTCGACATCATGTTTGAGGATCCACTCTGCCCCAAACAGAAGCTCTATGCCTTCCAAAATTCATGGGGTTTGACCACCCGCTCAATTGGTGTGCTCACAATGATACACGGAGACAACCAGGGCTTGGTTCTCCCACCTCGTGTTGCGAAGATACAGGTCTTGCTATAAAACAAGTTCCACAATTCAAATGATGTACAATTATTTGAGAGAAAACAAAATGTGTCCATAACTTTCTCTTTATCATCTCGATCGCTCAATCTCTCTCTCTCTCTCTCTCTCTCTCTCTCTCTCTCCCTCTCCCTGTCCCTCTCATGTGTCCAGGTGGTCATCATTCCCTGTGGTGTTACTGCAAGTTTGCCAGAGAATGAACGCGTGGCTCTGCTCGCTAAATGTCAAGAATATCAGAAACGTCTAGTCTGCCTTGATGTGCGTGTGAGGGATGACTTTCGGGATAACTATTCTCCTGGATGGAAGTTCAACCACTGGGAACTCAAGGTATAAAGTTGGAGAAGAGTAATTGTGGAAATGTGTCTTCAGTAAAGTATCATAATGATTTAAAATGAACGACTGATACTGCCAGGGAGTGCCAATACGTGTCGAGGTTGGTCCACGAGATGTACGGCGCCAGGAATTTGTAGCTGTGAGGAGGGACACTGGAGAAAAGGTCGTCTGCAGAGAGGATGAAATGGAAGGACTTATTGTGGATCTACTTGCTAATATCCAGGACAACCTTTACACCAGGTACAAGACCAAATTAGATGAAGTCAATAAAGTTGAAAGCATGGGGAAGAATAAACTTTGAAGTAGGTAGCGTTCAAGATAAAAATGGGATTCGGCTCCAAGATTCCATAAAAGTAGAATTTTGGAAACAAGAGAGTGATCGATTGATCTTTGAATAAATGGATGAGGTTCAGCTTGAATCTTCCGGATGTTCTGCAGGGCAAAGAAGGACCTTCAGGATCACATGGTTGTTGCAGACACTATGGAGATGTTCCAGAAGGAGCTTGACTCTGGAAAGGTGGGATAATCACTGAGTTTGTTTCACTGTTTTTTGGAATATTTGTTGTAAGAAAGTATTGTTGGAAAGGCCATAATTACTTCCGCCACCAAAGGAGGTTATGTTTTCACTCATGTATGTTTGTCTGTTTGTGAGCGTGATGTCTCAAAAGGGTTATGGACAGATTTGGACGAACCTTGGTGGACAGGTTGGGTGTGTGACAAGAACGAATTAATTCGATTTTGGTGAAGATCCGGTGAAATTGAAAAATGAAAGATTGATCCATTGAAAGATGGTGCCAAAACGACATATATATACTACTCAAAAGAAGTTAAGGGTCAAAAATATTTGTGCATATAAATATAAGCTAATGAGCTAAAATGGTGACGACTAATGACAAAATAATTATTTGATGGCTCAAGAACAGAAAACACAAAACAAAAACTTTTGATTGGACACTAGTTTATTACCCTGATGAAAAAAAGTCATGCACCCCCCAAAATGATGTTCACACAAGTCGCAGAAGCTTCAGTAACTGGTGTAGCTACCGTCAGAATTCACACATTCTTGACAACTTTGGCGCATGCTGTTCATCAGGCGTTGGAAATAACGTTGAGGGATCGCTTGCCATTCTGCGACTAATCGCTGAGAGCCAGTTGCCGGAGGTTGACGGCAGGGACGTGATGTGATCGAACTCGCCGCCCTAGTTCATCCCACGCATGCTCAATGGGTGACAAGTCGGGTGAATATGCAGGCCAATCCATGTGCTGAACGTTCTGCTGCTGCAGGAAGTCGGTCACCACCCTGGCACGATGAGGTCTTGCGTTGTCGTCCTGGAACCAAGCTCCTGGTCCAATCCGTTGCAGAAGTGGAATTACCAGAGGTTGAACAATCTCGTTGAGATAACGCTGACCAGTCAAATTTCCGTTGACGACGTACAGAGGGGTTCTGTGGTTCATGGATATCCCCGCCCACACCATCACACTTCCTTCTCCAAATGGTAGACGTTGAGCAACGTTGAGGTGAGCAAATCTCTCTCCTTGACGACGATAAACACGAGCCCGGACATCATTGAACTGGAGCGAGAAGCGTGACTCATCTGTGAACATTGTCTCTGCCCACTGACCACGGTTCCACCAGATATGACGTCTGCACCAATCTCAGCGAGCCCTTCTGTGACGGTCAAGTAGCGGTGGTCGAACTGCAGGACACCGGCATCGCAAACCTCGGTCTGGCAGACGATTCCTAATGGTCTGGTCAGACACGTTGGTACCTCTGGCAGCTCGGAGTTGATCCCGAAGATGCCGTGCGGTCACAAAGCGCTGTCGCAACGCCGTTATCATCAGGAAGCGGTCTTCTCGTGCTGTTGTTGATCGGGGTCTTCCAGAACGAGGGCGATTCTGAACAGCATTAGTTGTCCTGAACCTCTGCCAGAGTCTGCCGACAACGCCTTGGCTTACATTTAGACGTTGAGCCACAGTTCTCTGGGTTTGTCCATCTTGTAGCAAGCCAATCGCCCTTCCCCTGTCTTGGATGCTGAGTTGTCGTCGAACCATCTTCAAATTTCAAGTGATGATGAATGGAAAATGCTCAGCCATTTTTCGCTAAAATTGGCATGCATGGAATGACACTCATGCAAAACACGTGCAAATGGTGCATGAGGTGTCACAATGGGTGTTTCGAGGCAGTTTGTCAGTTTAGTCTGACTAAGTTTGTGCTTCAAATCCATGAAAAGGAAATCTGGGTTAACTTAAAAAGTTTCTAAAGATAAGTGCAATGATTGCATGTCCCATAATAACGTGACGTCTATAGTCCAAATGACAACCCAAAGGGGGATATTCTAACCCTATCTGTCTTAAAAAGACATACTGACAAAAATGATGAAAAAAAATCCTTTGACCCTTAAATTCTTTTGAGTAGTATATATATATACAGTCACGTGAAAAAGTAAGTACACCCCATGTAAAGTTTTGACTTTTTCAACTTATTTCAACATACAGCTATTTGATCTTCATTTCAACAATATTGATAGATAAAGGTAATATTGTGGCGGACACGAAAGCACTGACGTGGTGACATCACCCCGCACACCAAGTGGGGGTGGGCCACGCCTGGGAGAGAGGCGTGGCCTCACGATATACACGGGGCGCGCAGCCCTGAGCAGCTCAGTGTTACAGTGAGCTCTTGAATAAAGACTCTTACAAATTACCGCGTTGTCCGCTTCCTCCTTGCTTACAAGCAGCGCGCGTAACACCACGCTTTACTGGTGACCTCGACGTTGGATCTGCCATAGCGATCCTTCCAAACACGACGCCATTGCCATGGCCAACAACGCGATGTCGGTTAAACTTCCCGAATTTTGGGAGGCCCAGGCCGAAGTTTGGTTCGTCCAAGCCGAAGCCCAGTTTCAGCTTCGGCGCCTCACCGGCGACGACACGCGCTACTGCCACGTCGTCGCCTCCCTCGGGCCCGGCACGACCACTCGAGTTGTGTCCGTCCTTCGCCACCCACCGGACGGCCACAAGTACGAGGCACTCAAGCGGCTGCTCCTAGCCACGTTCGGCCTCACGGAGGACGTACGGGCCGACCGCCTCCTGGATCTCCCCAAGCTCGGCGACACGCGCCCGTCGGTCCGAATGGACCATATGCTGTCGCTGTTGGGCGACGAAGCCCCTGGTTCTCTATTCCGGGCGCTTTTCCGTCGCCAACTTCCAGCACAGGTACGCCTCGCGTTGGCTGGGACCGTGCTAACAGAACCCCGAGCATTGGCCGCCGAGGCGGACAGGTACTTCGCGGCTTCGGACACGCGGGCGAGAGTCGGTGCGGCCGTCGCGGACCTCGAGGCTGATGCTGCTGCCCACCTCGTGGATCCCGAGGCTGATGCTGATTCACAGCATCAGCTTACACAGCATACGCAGCATGCTGATACGCACCTCGTGGCCGCCGCCACGCCCCGCCCACCGCCGCGGCGAAAACCGCCACCGCAGGGAAAACCGCCGGCTCCACCAGCCTGGCGGAGCCAGCCGCACTCCTCCAGCTCCACCACCTGGTGCTGGTTCCACGCCAAGTTCGGCCACGAGGCTCGACAGTGTCATCCGCCATGCTCCTTCAACAGGTCGGGAAACGCCCGGGCCGGCGCTCGATAGTGGCAATGAGTGCCGGCCGTTCGAGCAGCCTGCTGTTCATAACGGACACCTTATCCGGGCGCCGTTACCTGTGCGACACAGGAGCGCAGGTGAGTGTCGTTCCTGCCGGTACGTCGGACAAGCGGGCGGGGGCCCCGCGCTGCTTGCCGCGAATGGGACGCCCATCCGTACGTACGGAAAACGCTGCCTCTCTCTGCGGTTCGGAGGGCAGGTTTTCCGATGGTCGTTCGTCACCGCCGACGTGCCCATGGCATTGCTTGGCGCGGACTTCCTGTGCGCCAATGGGCTCCTGGTCGACGGAAAGCACAGACATCTTATCCAGGCCGAGACGTTCAGCTCGCTCGCTTGTGCGCTGCCCAGCTCGTCGAGCAGCTCACTGAGCAGCTCACCGAGCGGCTTGCCAAGCGGCTTGCCGAACGGTTCGGTTCCGGCCACGTTGATCTGTACGCTTCCGGCAGTGGACGAATTCACCCGCCTCCTCGCCGGCTTCCCGGCCCTCACGCGGCCCACCTTCTCGGCGGGGGCCGTCAAGTACGGGGTGGCCCATCACATCCCCACTGTCGGGCCACCGGTCTACGCCCGGGCACGCCGCCTCGAGCCGACGAAGCTGGCGGTAGCAAAAGCGGCGTTCACTACCCTGGAGCGACTCGGCATCGTTCGGCGCTCGGAGAGTGCTTGGGCGTCGCCGCTGCACATCGTGCCGAAGCCCGGCGGGGGATGGCGACCGTGCGGGGACTATCGCCGTCTCAATGACGCCACCACCCCCGACCGATACCCCGTCCCCCACATTCAGGACTTTCCGCCCGTTTGGCGGGCATGTCCTTCTTCTCGAAGGTGGACCTCATACGCGGCTACCATCAGGTCCCCGTCAGGCCGGAGGACGTCCCGAAGACGGCGGTCATCACGCCGTTCGGACTCTTCGAATTCCTGCGGATGCCCTTCGGTCTGAAGAATGTGGCTCAGGCGTTCCAGCGGCTGATGGACAGCGTCCTGCGCGACTTGGATTTTGTATACGTCTACCTGGACGATATCCTCGTCGCCAGCGCGTCCCACGAAGAGCACCTACACCACCTCCGCACGCTCTTCGAACGCCTGGGCCAGCATGGCCTGATTGTGAACCCTGCAAAGTGCCGGTTCGGCGTCGCCGAAATCGATTTTCTGGGGCACCGCGTCACCAGGCACGGAGCCGTCCCCCTGCCGGCCAAGGTGGAGGCGGTGAAGGGGTTTCCGCGCCCCCGCACGATCAGGGGGATGCAGGAGTTCCTGGGCATGGTGAACTTTTACCATCGGTTCCTGCCCCGTATCGCCCAGCTCCTGCGCCCCCTGCACGAAGCGCTCCGAGGTAAGCCGGGCAAAGGCGACGTTACCTGGACCGAGCAGATGGACGCGGCGTTCACGGGCGCGAAGCTCGCCTTGGCTAACGCCACCATGCTCGCGCACCCGGTGCCAGATGCACCGATCGCCCTCACCACCCTCACCACCGACGCCTCGGACTACGCGGTGGGCGCGGTGCACGAGCAATGGGTGCGTGGGGCTTGGCAACCGCTGGCATTCTTTAGCCGGCAGCTTTGCCCGCCCGAACGCCGTTACAGTACCTTCGACCGCGAGTTGCTCGGGCTTCACTTGGCGGTCAGGCACTTCCGCCATCTGCTCGAGGGCCGTGCGTTCACGGCCTTCGTCGACCACAAGCCGCTGATCTTCGCGATGGGCAAGGTCACTGAGCCGTGGTCGGCCCGGCAGCAGTGTCACCTCTCGGCCGTGTCCGAGTACACGACGGACATCCGGCACGTCGTGGGGAAGGACAACCCGGTGGCGGATTGCCTTTCCCGGGCCGTCGCCCACGCAGTCCACCTCGGCATCGACTATGCCCGGATGGCAGCGGACCAGGCCGCTGACCCCGATGTCCAGGCCTTGCGGACCGCCGTCACGGGCCTCCGCGTCACTGAGGTGCCGTTCGACGGCGCGGGCGCGGCCCTCTTGTGCGACGTCTCCCTCGGGCGGCCTCGCCCCATCGTGCCCGCGGGCTGGCAGCGCCAGGTGTTTGACGCCATCCACGGCCTGTCCCACCCGGGCGCAAGGGCCTCCCAAAGGTTGATCGCCGACAAATTCGTCTGGCATGGCCTCCGGAAGGCCGTCCGCGGCTGGGCCAGGACGTGCCTCGCATGCCAGCGCGCCAAGGTGCACCGGCACACCCAGGCCCCGTTGGCCCCGTTTACGGTGCCGGAACGCCGGTTTGACCACGTCCACGTGGACCTGGTGGGACCTCTGCCCCCCTCGCGGGGTTTCACCCACGTCCTCACCATGGTGGACCGCACCACCCGGTGGCCGGAGGCCGTGCCCTTGGCGTCGACGACGGCGGCGGACGTCGCGCAGGCTTTCATCGCCACCTGGGTCGCCCAGTTTGGCGCCCCCTCAGACATCTCGTCCGACCGCAGCCCCCAGTTCACCTCGGAGCTGGGGGGCGGTCGCGCAGGGGCTCGGGGTCCGGCTGCACCGAACCACGGCCTACCACCCCCAGGCTAACGGCCTGTGTGAGCGATTTCACCGCTCATTGAAGGCCGCGCTCCGGGCCACCCTCCGCGACGGCGGCTGGGTCGACAGGCTCCCCTGGGTCCTGCTGGGCCTCCGGATGGCGCCCAAGGAGGACCTGCGCGCATCCGCGGCGGAGTTGGTCTTCGGGCAACCGCTGCGGGTGCCGGGCGAGTTCCTTCCCCGACTCCACGGCACCATGGTCCGCGGCACAGCAGCGCTCCGCTCTGCAGGAGACCGCCCAGAGGTTCGTCCCGGTGCCAACGGCACGCCACGGGCACCCACCGACGCACGTCGCCCCGGAGCTTCGCACGGCGGAGTACGTCTTCGTCCGCCACGATGCCCACCAGACACCACTGCGGCCCCCGTACGACGGGCCTTTCCACGTGCTGGAGACCGAGGTGAAGCACTTCACCCTGGACATCGGCGGTACTCCTGACCGCGTTTCTGTGGACCGCCTCAAGCCGGCCCACCTCGACGTGGACCATCCACCGCCAGTGGCCCGACCCCCGCGTCGGGGCCGCCCCCCTGCGGGCGGACCCCCGGCACCGCCCAGCCACGCCGCCCCCCGGTCCTGCACCCATCCCAAGGGCAGCCGGAGGCATCCCAGATGGCATCCCTGCATCCCAGACGCCGCCAGTCGCCAGGTCGCGCTTCGGCCAGGTCATCCGTTTGCCCCGCAAACTGACCCTTCAGGTGCGCGGGGATTCTGGGGGGGCGCGTGTGGCGGACACGAAAGCACTGACGTGGTGACATCACCCCGCACACCAAGTGGGGGTGGGCCACGCCCGGGAGAGAGGCGTGGCCTCACGATATACACGGGGCGCGCAGCCCTGAGCAGCTCAGTGTTACAGTGAGCTCTTGAATAAAGACTCTTACAAATTACCGCGTTGTCCGCTTCCTCCTTGCTTACAAGCAGCGTGCGTAACACCGCGCTTTAATATAATATAACAAATATCATGAAACATTTACATTTTGTAGTCCATTGTATAATTTAAATAAACATAAATGCAAATTTCCCATGTGGAAAAAGTAAGTACACCCTTGGCTCTAATCGGTGGTATTGCCCCCTTTGGCAGAAACAACCTCAAGTAGGTGTTTCTTCTAACTGTCCACCAGTCTCTGACATCGACTGGGAGAAATTTTTGCCCACTCCTCCATGCAGAATTCTTTCAGCTGTGCGATGTTAGAGGGGTTTCTTGCATGCAGAGCTCGTTTCAAATCCCCCCACAACATCTCGATGGGATTTAGACCCGGGCTTTGACTTTTTTTTTTCTTTTTTTTTTTGTATACTGAATCGAGGCTCGTGAAAGAGCTAACATTTATTTCACAAACAAATCAACCAGACAAACAAAATATATAAAAAGAGGGAGCGGAAGACAAGAGGGGGACAGAAGGGGAAGCACACAAACATAACATTTGAGAGCAGGGAGATGTGTGGGAGGGAGAGGGCTTGAGGGCAGGAGGTGTGGGAAGGGGGGGGGACTTGGCCATTCCAGAACCCTCCATTTCTTTCTTTTCAGCCATTCCTTGGTGGATTTACTGGTATGTTTAGGGTCATTGTCATGTTGCAAGGTCCACCTTCGGTTGAGCTTCAACTTTCCGACAGATGGCCTCACATTATCCTCAAGCACCCTCTGGTACAATGAAGAATTCACAGTGGATTCTATGATGGTGAGCTGCCCAGGCCCTGATGCAGCAAAGCTGCCCCAAACCATAATATTTCCACCACCATGCTTTACAGTTGGTATCAGGTTCTTGTGGTCAAATGCTGTCTTTGGTTTTTGCCAAACATGTCTTCTGGTACTGTGGCCAAATAGCTCTACCTTTGACTCATCTGTCCAGAGCACATTGTTCCAGAAGTGCTGGTCTTTGCCTCGGTGTTCATTGGCAAACTTTAGTCTTGCCCTGATGTTCTTTCTGGAAAGCAAAGGTTTCCTCCTGGCACACCTCCCATGTAGATCAAATTTGTGCAGCCTCTTTCTAATGGTAGACTCGTGCACTTTGACATCAACAGTGGCAAGAGCTACCTGTAAGTCCCGTGATGACATTCTGGGGTTCTGAGAGACTTCTTTCAGCATCTTGCGGTCTGCTCTCGGGCTGAACTTGCTGGGGCGGCCTGGCCTGAACAAGTTGGCAGTTGTTTGGAATTTTCTCCACTTGTAGATGATCTTCCGGACAGTCGAATGATTGATTTCAAATTGTTTGGAGATCTTTTTAAATCCCTTCCCAGACTCGTTGGCATCTATAACCTTCTTTCTGAAGGCCTCAGAGAGCTCTTTTGATTTCGGCATGGTGACGCCGCACACTTCAACAACAAAGAGCAAACCAAACTAAATGTCTGAGGTTTAAATAAGACAGGTTCCTCCAAGATCCTCGCTAACGATGTTCTAATCATTTGCACCTGAGCTGGTGCACTTGATTCTAATTTTAGGTGTTTGAAGTAGTGATAAATGTAGGGGTGTACTTACTTTTTCCACATGCGAAATTTGCATTTGTTTATTTAAATTATACAATGGACTACAAAATGTAAATGTTTCATGATATTTGTTATATTATATCACCTTTATCTATCGATGTTGTTGAAATGAAGATCAAATAGCTGTATGTTGAAATATGTTGAAAAAGTCAAAACTTTACATGGGGTGTACTTACTTTTTCACGTGACTGTATATATTGTTGCGGATGTCAACGTCGGCCTTTCCCCTTACCATGGGGGGATTAGTCCCCTTGTCTTTTACGAGCCGACGTGATCCGGGGCTGTGACGTTCCTTCCGGGCGGCGTTGAATAGGGTGGTAGGCCGAATTATTCCTTTTACCTAATTACCAACGCCTCCCAGGAAGCAAGGAAATAACCCCGCCGGAATCACGGTTGGAGTGAAAACGCCGAGCGATAGCGAGCCGTGATCCGAGCTGTTAACAAGAACTAACCCGATCTGAGCGGTTCCGAATCGTGCCACGCTTACCCAATGGAGGGAAGGACTGATACGGTCGAATTAGGAAGAAACAAGGAATACCAATTGGTTTATTACAATTTCTACAGGAAGGAGGAGAAGAACACACAGTGAAGCTTATACAGTCTTATACTTATCCCTGGACAAACGGGCCCATCACACACAGACACACTCATACGGGGATGTAGAAGGTCAGGGTGATGGTCCAGGGATGATGGCGTCCAGGCAGTCGCTCCGGTCCCCGACTCGGACCGCGAAGCAGATGGTCAGGGCAGCAAAAGCTCCCCGCGGGTTGTTTACGCGGAGCGGACAGTTACAGGGCGAAAGGCACGGCTGGCTGGCGGTTACTGGCGACCATGGTCGCGTACGTCTTAAATGCACTTGCGCTATATGCGCTCCCAATGCCGCTCAATAGGCGCTCCCCAATGCGCTTTCCTCACGAGGCCTCTTTGCACAATCATGTCGCATAAGCTCTTTGGTAGCAAGCGCGATTCCTTCAGTCCTCGTATACAGTTCTCTCATAAGGGCAGTCCTTTTCACCGAGTGCAGTTGCGTAAGTCCTCTTACAAAGCCCCTCGCTCATCAGTCCTTCTGGTAAAGCGCAATTCCTTCAAGTCCTCTCGCATAAGTCCTTCTGGTAAAGCGCAATTCTTTCAAGTCCTTTTATACAGTTCTCTCATAAGGGCCGTCCTTTTCAACGAGTGCAGTTGCATCAGTCCTGTTACAAAGCCCCTCGCTCATCACTGCTGTACAAGGGCTTTGTGCGTGCGTTTATATAGCGCCGCCCAGCGAACCCTCTGGAACTTGCCAGCCGCGCACTTACCACGCCTCTCACGCCCTTTCACCCGAGCCCTGGTTGGTTGTTGGTTCTTACCGTCTCACTGCCGCTCCCCGACCTCAACGCCGGCTCCACCCTCTCTCAGGCCTACCTCGTGGTATTTGGCTGGTTTCGAGCGAAAATCGCTGCTGGCAAAGGAGATGGATTAGCCGAATCAGGGCGCGGGATGGATGCTGCCCAACGAGGTCGATTTGGAGGGTGGAGGCAAAATGAACGGGGCTTACTCTTATTTATTTTACACAACGCAGGTATCACTAATGGAAATGACCTTATTCTCACACATACTGTGACATAACTAATGTTCTAAGGTGGCCTACGTGTTGCTTGTGGACTAACTATGGGGGCAAACCTTTAACCTTTAATGATGGTATATGTACACTTCTCAGAACCGCAACAATATATATATATCACGATATTTCAAGAAGTTGTGGACGGATTATGACAAAACTCGGTGGACAGATTGGGTCAGTGACAAGAACAAGCCGATTATATTTTGGTTCAGGTCTGGATCCAGATCCGGCCTATCAGTGGGATACAAAGCATAAACTGGTCAGCCTGGTGTAGGTATGCGCTCTACTGAGTGCTGTTATAGTTTCCTCCGTGAGGCACATGTAAAGATCTTGCGACCTTCGAATTTGAATGCTGCAATTTTTTTATTTTTTTATTTTTTATTTTTTTTGTATACAAGATCGAGGCTCGTGAAAGAGCTAACATTAATCACACAAAAAGACAAACCGACACACAAAACACAAAAAACAAGGGGAGCGGTAGACAAGATGGGGAGAGAGGGGGAAGGACACAAAAGAGAGGGGGAAGGACACAAACACAACATTTGAGAGCAGGGACATCGGGAGGACTTGGGGGGAGGTGGGAGAGGATTAAAACATATGAACACTGCAAGGACTCTGGGGTGAATTACCGGGGGTAGAAAAGATCAAGGTTTTCGATGGGGGAAGATAAGAGATGGTGGTGAACAGCTGTTTTAAAGACCTGGAGGGAGGAGTGGGATTGAAGGGAGTGGGGGAGTTTGTTCCAGAGGCGGGAGAAAAGGGGAATG
This sequence comes from Myxine glutinosa, assembly GCF_964187855.1. Lineage (NCBI taxonomy): Eukaryota > Metazoa > Chordata > Myxini > Myxiniformes > Myxinidae > Myxine > Myxine glutinosa. The sequence goes on from NC_136269.1 coordinate 22,491,226, forward strand.
AAAGAGTGAAGGTGAGCAGAGAGCCTAGACTTTGGCAGTTTAACCAGAAGAGGGTTGCAGGCAGATCTTGTGCGACCTGAAGGAATATTGGGGGGACAGAGCACAGAGAGAGCTGGGGGAGCAAGGCCGGAGAGGAGTCGGTAGAAGACAGAAAGACCACCAACCTGCCTGCGGTGAGTGAGTGAAAGGCCCTCGGCGTTGACTACATCGCAGGAGATTCCAATGATTCTGAAAGCTTTGGCCTCAACAGCGTGAAGCCGAGCAAGGTGTGAGGCAGGAGCACCAGCCCAGAGGGGGGAACAGTATTCCATTGAGCTGCGGATGAAAGCCTTGTATGTGGTGAGGAGCTCAGGTGTGCCAAGGAAGGACTTCGCACGACGGAGGATGCCCAGTCGGCGACTGGCTTTGGAGGCCAGCTTGGAAATGTGGTTTTCCCAAGAAAGATCATGGCAGATAGTGAGACCCAAAAGCTTGAGCGACAGAACTTCTTGGAGAGGATTGTTGAGAAAGTAGATGGGAGGGTTGTCCAGTCGGTCCTTTCGGAGAGACATTGTAAGAGTGTGAGATTTGTCAGGATTGAAAGACATGTTCCACTTGTTTGACCAGTCTGTGATTTTGTCCAGGTCTGCAGAGAGTGAGGAGGCTGCAGACTGCCGATCTGAGGGATGAGGAATGGAGCGACAGAGAGTAGAGTCGTCAGCAAAGAGATAGAGAGGATTTTCAAGAGAGTCAGAGAGATCATTGATGAAGACCAGAAAAAGCACAGGGCCCAGAACAGTACCTTGGGGAACTCCAGCCTGAACAGGAAGAGGAGATGAGAGAAACCCATTCAGGGCCACACGTTGACTACGACCAGAGAGGAAGTCCGCCAGCCATGCGTGGAGATTTCCATGGATACCAAAGGAGGAGAGTTTGGAGAGCAGAGCAGGGTGCCAGACCGTATCGAAGGCACGTGAAATGTCAAGGGAGACAGCTCTAATTTCCTGTTTGGCGTTGAGGACCTCCATCCATTGTTGAGAAAGCAGAAGCAGCATGTCCAGAGTAGAGTGACCAGGTCTGAAACCAAATTGATGATCAGAGATCAAGCCATTGGAGAAGAGGAAAGATTTAATATCTGAAGCAATGATGGATTCCATGACTTTGCTGATAATTGGGAGAAGGCTGATTGGTCTGTAGTTGCTGGGATCTGTTTTTGCACCTTTTTTGTGCAAAGCGGTGATGTTGGCTGATTTCCAAGCAGATGGCAGATGACCTTGAGCAAAAGAGAGGGTGAAGAGAACAGAAAGAGGGAGTGAAAGTGCAGAAGAACATGATTTTAGGACCCGTGGGCTGATGCCGTCAGGACCAGTTGCAGAATCAGAGTCGAGGGTTGCCAGAAACTTTTCCACCTTGTCAGGAGGAAAGGACACAGAGTCCAGGAGCAGCTGGGTACGACTGGGTACGGTGGGTACAGAGAGGGATGGGTTTGGGACACAAGATTTAGAGGCAAACACAGAGTTGAGGCATTCAGCTTTTTCACGTGCGGAGTCAGCCGTTAAGCCGTTTGAGGTGAGGGAGGGGATGGAGGGGGAACAAACACCAGAAACAGATTTGACCAGACGCCACCAGGATTTGGAAGAGGGAGACAGATAAGAGAGTTCGGTCTTGAGAATGGTGAGATATTGTTTCCTGGCTCTCCTGAGGGTGGACACACACTTGTTTCGGGCTTTGTGAAAGGAAATGAGATTTCCTTCCGTTGGATTTGCTTTCCAGGAGACGAAAGCAAGTTGTTTCAGGGCAACAGCCTCACCACAAGATTCCGTGTACCATGGATGGGAGGAAGGGTATGACAACTGAAGACGAGATGGTATAAATCTGTGCATGAGAGAGAGCAATTTACTTTGAAAGAATTCCCAGGATGAGTTGATGTCAGAGGCAGTAGAGATGGGAGACCAGTCCAGATGATTGATGGCTGCTTGAAGACCGTGCCAGTTGGCCTGAGTGAAATGCCAGACTCGTCGACGCTGAGGAGGCTCTCTGAGAATGGTCAGAGAGATGTCCACTTTGACAAGCACATGATCAGATGAGCCGATTGGAGCAGAAGAAGAGCAGCAGACATTTTCAGGGAAGTTCGTCATAACCAAATCCAGAAGAGAAGATGCTCCGTTGACTGAGATCCGGGTCGGGAAATTGACAGATTGCGTCAGTCCCAGTGAGTCGCAGAAGTCCTTTGCTGAAGAGCAAATTATGTTTGTGTCGTCTTTATTTGCTTATAGTACTGAATGTTTTTGCCTTACTACATTTTTTTTTAACTTTTAATGAAATGGTCATTCTAATGAAGTGCAATGAAGTATTGCCCACTTGTGGACTTTAGTTGTTGAATCACTCTTCCCGAGATAATTGTTCTCGGCATCTTGTACATATATGTTCCGTTCGAATGTGGTGATCATTATGCCTTCCAGATCGTTCAGGTTCCCTTTTGTGGGGAGATAAGTTGTGAAGACTGGATAAAGAAGACCACTGCCAGGTAAAAGTTGCAAAGTAAAGGTCCAGTCTCTTGTGCAAACTTAAAAAGAACAAGGTACAAACAAACAAAAATTAATCTGTTGCTGTGCTCCATCACCATATCAGGGATGAAGATGTTGACACAGGAGCTCCTTCCATGGGAGCCAAAGGTCTCTGCATCCCATTTGAGCCGCTCCGGCAATTGGCACCTGGCGCGTTCTGCATAAGTGGCAAGGAGCCTGCGAAGTTTTACACGCTTTTTGGGCGCAGCTACTAGTGGATGTTTTTTAAACACCGTACCATTTCTTGCTGGAAGTTTTATTCACCAACTAAAAAGCTGCTAACTCGGGGTTATTGGTTACCACATACAGTTGCCTACGTCTCACCAACTTTGTTGGTTTTTGTTAGAAAAGAGACTTTTTGCTGCTCGTCCTTTTTTGTAAGCTCTTCTTTTGCCTCTTTGGAAGCAAAATGGTGGGATGGGTTTCAATGGGAATGAAAAGTTGTGCACTGATGGTGGGTGACCTAATAAACTCCATTCTCTCATGTTCTCAATCTATTCACATTGTGTATACCATAGAATATAGATGACTAGTAAAAATACACATCTCGAGTGACGAGAAAAGCAAGCAAGTCCACCAAGTACCTGTTCCCTGTGACGGGAAAAGTTTCAGTTAATCTGTCAATTTAAATTATTTCATTGACTTTAAAAAAGGTTAATTGTGTTCCACTCTTGGTTTCACTCAGAACCAAAGCTCTGAGCTACATATGCCGCCCACCGCAAAATGGTGGTGCAACATCGAGTGGCGGAGGTTGGATTTGTCTAAAAAGAGGACGAACTGTCCTGCTTGCGAAATAAAATTTGGCATCAACATTGTTCATGCTTGTTCTCCCATCATTTCAAAAGTGAATGTTCAGCTTTTCAAATGCAGCGTGGGAAGTGGTCGTTGTAAACGGGTGACAGATGAACACACGGACAGACACCACGGTTCACAATATATAATGGACGACTTCCCTTACAAGGAACTTCAACACAGAAAGAGACTATTCGGCCAATCGAGCCTGCACAATGGTTGCCAACCAATGACAGTTTTTTGTATACACAGTCAAAGCTTTTGTGGAAGAGCCAGAACACTGAACGGATCTGGATGCAATGGAATGCAAGAGACAGTAGAGAGGGGAGCGATGCTAACAGTGGAGTTTAAGGACTTTTCTCCTGCCTCTGGAACAAACTCCCTCACTCTCTTCAATCCCACTCCTCCCTCCAGGTCTTTAAAACAGCTGTTCACCACCGTCTCTTATCTTCCCCAAACCAAAATCTTGATCTTTTCTACCCCCGCTAATTTCACCCCAGATCCACTTTTTTGACCCCCGCTTTTCAGGCTAACCCCCGCTCTAGCAGGGAAAATGGCCTTAAAATGCATGTTGTTGTTGTTGAGTGTTGTAAAGTAATCAGATCTACAACAGGTCTCAGAAGGTGAGTTTAATCTGAATCGAACACCAGCAATATCTGAAAGAGAATTAGCAATCATAGGATCAATATATGTCAAGCATATAGGCAATAAGAGTATCATAGTCAAGCAAGCAAGCTACATGAAAAGCGGTTCCCTTACCATTCTAAGCATACACGTGGAGAAAGCATGATAAATGTCTCAGGACTGCGCTTCCCGACTCGGGGCTAAGTTCTTATAATAGCCACGTAGTGGAGAGAAGCGGTAATGGCGCCTGGGTCGCAACTTGGATACATTTTCATCAAATTTCTCCCCGGGTTTAAAACTTCGCTCGGAAGCCGGTGAGCATGATGCATATAACTACAGTTAGCAGCTGAGTACATGAGAGTTGCATCACGACCAGCCAAAACGATCAGGGCGGCGAATCTCTCGTCCCGTGCGCGTGCGGTACACGTCGGGGCCCTCGGTAACAGCATCTTGATGGGCTCCATCAGGAGTGCTCTCCGTCGTCGGTGACGGGGGTGGTGCAATTATCTCTGGCGGCTCAGGCGAGGAAAGGGGTAGACGCGAGGGCGAGTTCCCCAACACCGGGTTCTCCGAGCAGAGCTCGGTCCCAACGGGATCCCCACAGGGCGCGAGTTGACGGACCGACGCAGTGGACTCGCGTCCATCGGCCAGTTGGACTCGAGTATGATCAGGATTAGTTTGAAGGATCTGAACCATGTCAACAAGTGGGTCATATTTGCTCGTGCGCACCGCCCGTTTAAGAAAGGCCGGAACGGGCTGAGCGAGCCACCCAGGCAGAGGGAGGACAGATCCCGTGCGACGCTGGTAACAAAATAAACGATCGTGCGGAATTTCATTTGTAGCCGTGCAGAGGAGCGAGCGGATTGAATGAAGGGCTCGATGCACCAAACCAGTCCATTGGTCCAGTCGCAGGCCATGAGACTTGAGGCCCAAAGAGATGGCCCTCCATATAGTGCCATTAAAGCGCTCCACGCAACCATTAGCGTGGGGGCTGTACGGTGTGATGCAGCTGGAAGCAATATTACGCTGCAACAGAAAGGCCCGCACATCCTGTGACAAGAACACCCCTCCTCGGTCGGTATGCACATACCCCGGATTCCCAAACATCGAAAACAGGTATTGCATACATCAGATAACCGTAGCCGCGGACATATCGCTGCATGGGAAGGCAAAAGGGAATCTAGAGTATTCGTCCACAATGGTGAGGAGGTAACGAGATGCTCCGGAGGCAGGTAGCGGCCCTTTGAAGTCCATCGCCATTTGGTCCCAGGGCTTAGTAGCCTGAATCAGCGTCCCTATGTCGGGTTTATAGAAGCGGGGTTTGAGTTCGGCGCAAACAGGACAAGAGCGACAAATGACGAACGTCCTCGACAGAGTAGGGCAAATTGCGGCTTCGCACAAAATGAACCAGACGAGTCACCCCAGGGTGACACAAGGTATCATGGAGAATGCGTAAATCATCGGAAGAGTTTAAACTCGCACAAACACCTGGTCTGGATAAAGCGTCTGCTGCGTGATTCTCCTGCCCAGGGCGATACTTGATACCAAAGCTATAATCGGCAAGCTCAATGCGCCAGCGAGTGATTTTCTCGTTTTTAATGCGCTGGGCATGTCTTGTGTCATACATGAAAGCTACACTTTGCTGATCGGTAATGACATCGAAGCGTTTACCCAGCAAATAGGGTCTCCAACGAGGTATCGACTCAATTATCGCATATGCTTCCTTTTCCGCAGAAGAATGACGTTTCTCAGCAGAGGATAACGTCCTTGAGAAGAACGCCACAGGCTTCCCCCCTTGAGAGAGAGTAGCAGCAATGGCGTGATCCGACGCGTCACTCTCGAGGACAAAGGGAACGTTATCTTCGATAGAAGACACAGCAGCGCCCGCTATGTCCGACTTCAGAGCCTGGAATGCTATTCACACGCGGTACCAGCTCGCCTCCAGGAAGCAGGACGCTTCGGAGTCCCTCACTCATTTTGCCCAAGAATTGCGGTGTCTTGGCAAAGAATGTGCTCATGAGACCCGAACCCACGAGCAAATGTGTGATGATTTAATGCGAGATGCTTTCATTTCTGGCCTTTACTCGACGACGAGCATCCGGCGACGTCTGCTGGAAGAACCTAACCTGACGCTGAAACAGGCCCTCGATCAAGCTATTGTGCTTTTCGAAGCTCAGGCACAATCTGAGGTGTATGGACGGCGTTACATTACAGCGGGGCTCACTGAAGAGCGGCGCTCGGAGACCGAAGCTGCTACGGAGTTCGCTGCTCCCGACACACAGCCCGAGGCGGCTGAGGCACTCGGAGCCGAAGGTACGAGCCTCGCCGCGACTATCTTGGCCGGGAGCAACGCTAAGTGCTTCTTCTGCGGAAATAGAAATCATCTCCATGCGTGAAGTTTCTTGTCATTCTTGTGGCCGGAAGGGTCACTTTGCCAAAGTATGCCGATCGGGGAACGCGCGGCGCTCCCGACCAACATTGGCTGGCATCAACTCGACGCGCATGGCACGTGCATCACCCCAGGGTAGGCATCCATCATCATCACACATTTGCTCGTGGGTTCGGGTCTCATGAGCACATTCTTTGCCAAGACGCCGCAATTCTTGGGCAAAAAGAGTGAGGGACTCCGAAGCGTCCTGCTTCCTGGAGGCGAGCTGGTACCACGTGTGAATAACATTCCGCGGATGGCGCGCAGTTCAGTCACGGCATCGTCAAATGTCGCACCATGAGATATGTAGTCGTGGACGACGTGGGTCACATGGGAGTTCAGCACTGCACGCTTCACTTCGTCGGTGATGTCGGGATGCCCTTGCAGGTAGCTGGTCAGCAGACTGAGCCAGTGCTTGAGCTGGCTCGGAGCTTCCGCAGTTTGTGGGTCCGCTCCAAACGTGGGCAACTGTAAAAGCTTGTGGGTCATGTTTATCTTGGATGATGGCAAGAGCTCGATTCAGATTAAGTGTTGTAAAATAATCAGATCTACAACAGGTCTCAGAAGGTGAGCTTAATCTGAATCGAACACCAGCAATATCTGAAAGAGAATTAGCAATCATAGGATCAATATATGTCAAGCATATAGGCAATACGAGTATCATAGTCAAGCACGCAAGCAAGCTCTATGAAAAGTGGTTCCCTTACCATTCTAAGCATACACGTGGATAAAGCATGATAAATGTCTCAGGACTGCGCTTCGCGACTCGGGACTAAGTTCTTATAAGAGCCACGTAGTGGAGATGAGCGGTAATAGCGCCTGGGTCGCAAATTGGATACATTTTCATCACATTGTGTATCCACTTTTTTGAAATACCAACTTCTTTCCTGGAAGTCGTTATGGTGTCCTTGTGTTTTATACTTCTCACCCCACCCCTTCTTCCCACGCCTCCTCCCCCCAAGCCCTCTTCCTCCCACAGATCTCCCGTGGTCCCTGCTCTCAAATTTTGTGTTTGTGTGCTTCCCCTTCTCTCCCCATCTTGTCTACAACTCCCCTTATTGTATAGCTCCCTTTATATACTTTGTGTCGGTTTGACTTTTTGTGTGATAAATGTTAGCTCTTTCACGAGCCTCGATCCTGTATACAATAATAATAATACTAATATCAAGATTCTCTGCTCACCTTCACTCTTTCATTCCTCTTTTTTCTGCCTCTGGAACAAACTCCCTCACTCTCTTCAATCCGTCTCCTCCCTCCAAGTCTTTAAACCAGCTGTTCACCACCATCTCTTATCTTCCCACATCCAAAACCTTGATATTTTCTACCCCCGTTAAAACCCCAAATCCGCCTCTTCAAATCTCCAACTTCTTTCCTAAAATTCCGAGAAGTGTTAATTTGCTTTATACCGTGTAATGCTCCCCCAGCCCTCCTTCCACCGATCTACCAACGTCCTTGTTTTCTACTGTTGTTGGGCCTGTGTGCTTCCCTCTCTCTCCCCCTCTTGTCTCCCGCTCCCTTCATTGTATGTTTTGTGTCTGTGCATGTTTTCATGTTCAATGTGTTTGCTCGAAAACGAGCTTCGATTCTTTTTCAAAAAATAAATGATCAACGCTTTTCGCAGCTCAGGAAGGAGAATGAGACAATGAGTGCAACACACTTTGGGTGGTGTATAAACGAGAACGATCGCAACACACTTTGGGTGGTGTATAAACGAGAATGAGCGGGGATTGAGCGCGACACACTTTGGGTGGTGTATAAATTAGAATGAGTGAAACACTTTTGGTGGTGTATAAACGAGAACGAGCGAAGCACACTTTGGGTGGTGTATAAACGAGAAGGAACGAAACATACTTTGGGTGGTGTATAAACGAGACCGAGCAAAGGCAAAACACACTTTGGGTGGTGTATAAACGAGAACGACAAAACACACTTTGGGTGGTGTATAAACGATAACGAGCAAAAGCAAAACACACTTTGGGTGGTGTATAAACGAGAACGAGCAAAACACACTTTGGGTGGTGTATAAACGAGAACGAGCAAAACACACTTTGGGTGGTGTATAAACGAGAACGAGCAAAACACACTTTGGGTGGTGTATAAACGAGAACGAGCAAAACACACTTTGGGTGGTGTATAAACGAGAACGAGCAAAACACACTTTGGGTGGTGTATAAACGATAACGAGCAAAACACACTTTGGGTGGTGTATAAACGAGAACGAGCAAAACACACTTTGGGTGGTGTATAAACGAGAACGAGCAAAACACACTTTGGGTGGTGTATAAACGAAAACGAGCAAAACACACTTTGGGTGGTGTATAAACGAGAACGAGCAAAACACACTTTGGGTGGTGTATAAACGAGGACGAGCAAAACACACTTTGGGTGGTGTATAAACGAGAACGAGCAAAACACACTTTGGGTGGTGTATGAACGAAACACACTTTGGGTGGTGTATAAACGAGAACGAGCAAAACACACTTTGGGTGGTGTATAAACGAGAAGGAATGAAACACACTTTGGGTGGTGTATAAACGAGAAGGAACGAAACACACTTTGGGTGGTGTATAAACGAGAACGAGCAAAACACACTTTGGGTGGTGTATAAACGTGAACGAGCAAAACACACTTTGGTTGGTGTATAAACGAGAACGAGCGAAACACACTTTGGGTGGTGTATAAACGAGAACGAGCAAAACACACTTTTGGTGGTGTATAAACGAGAAGGAATGAAACACACTTTGGGTGGTGTATAAACGAGAACGAGCAAAACACACTTTGGGCGGTGTATAAACGAGAACGAGCAAACCACACTTTGGGTGGTGTATAAACGAGAAGGAATGAAACACACTTTGGGTGGTGTATAAACGAGAACGAGCAAAACACACTTTGAGTGGTGTATAAACGAGAACGAGCAAAACACACTTTGGGTGGTGTATAAACGAGAACGAGCAAAACACACTTTGGTTGGTGTAGAAATTAGAACGAGCGAAACACACGACCAATGTTGAAGAGCAAATCCATAACTTTAACGAATGAGCAACTTGTTCTATTTTTGTAAAACCCCAAAATTATGTGTTTTTAAATGTTTGAAGGTCTTGCGAGTGGTGGAATCTGACGAGAGTGTAGATAAAGCGCAATCTGAGAGCTTTAGAGGATAATTGACATCGTGGCGGGCGGCGTATGTTTGATCGCGGTCCTGAGGAGACGTGTGTCACGTGTTCCTTGTTCCTACCTTTGTCCTCTGCCTGTTTCCTCGGCGCCTGTGTAATATAATCCTCGTTCTTGCTTGATGGAAGACTCATGGACAACTTGTTCGGCTTCACATACACGGATTTCACCTACATGATATACTACACTTTGGCCTGTGGCAAAACCTCTGATATCCCAACATCTGCTTCCCTCTGCCGAGCCGTTTCATCCATCTTTCTTTCTCAGAAGTCTTCTGTTTCTCCTGTACCTCGCACTGTAACTGTAAATGACAACCTCGTATAATTATATTTGCAGTTAGTGGTTGTTAAATATAGCCTCATTATATGATGTATTTTCATTTTTGTTGTACTGAAACTGGTAATGTTAAATTTAATCAACTGGTATCTTTATTTATTTCTGACGCATTTCCGGTCATACAGTACGGCGTTCTTTGCGCGGACCGCATCGCGACATCGCAACTTTGTGTACATACGTAAGCAGGAAATAGTGCTGTATATTACCCCTTGATTTGTATCAATATACTTTAGGTTGAACACTTTGTTACCACAATATGTGTTTGTCAAGCCCAGAGTTATGCATTGGATTACTTTGTAATGTACGTGTGTGATTATTTATACCATGTTCGAAAATAGTGCGAACGGCTTTTATTCATTCGCCACACGTCTTTGAATGGCCGAAGGCTTTGTTAATCCAAGCACGGCAACTCGTCTTTTCAGCCCAGCATAAAGAGGCAACAAGGTATGTCTTCATTATAATTCGGTGCATAAATATGTCGGGCATCTATGGAACAAAATATTATGTGGTTTCAAGGGTTTTAATATCGAGCTTTAGTATTATTTAATTTCGGTTCTCTCCTCGGCCCTCATCTCATGTTTCTGGGCCCAAACCACGTGCCAAGTTCATGTATCATGCTATATTTCCTCGGCGTTTCCGGTCTTGCTGGCGAGGGTTCGTTTATTCGCAGCTCTACACGCTATCCATCGAAATCGAAGTTAAGTAATTGTTCCCATTTGTATTTTCGTTATAACTGTATTTATTTTATGGTGTATGTACGTATATTGTCCCGACGAAGATTTTCGGTGCAAATCTTTCATACCTGTATTGAAAATCGTGTTAATTCGTGTCGTGTCTTGAGGCCTTGTACAGTGTACACTGTACAACCTTGAGGCTTTGTTTTTCTCTCAGCGGTCCGTCGTTTGTGATCCAATAACTTTCGTTCTCTGTTTTCCCAGTCTTTCCACCCCGTAGCCTACTTCCTTATGTAAATCTCAACTCAAAAAAACAAAAAAAAAAAGACATTACCTTCTCTGTGCTCATTCGTTTATTCATTCTTATTCGTTCGTTCGTTCTTCGACCACGTGTTTCTCCCCCATTTCCCCAGATAGATTGTCAAATTTCAACTCGTTATTTTATTGTCCATGCGATATAGTTTGATTATAGTTAGTTTTGGTTTGAATTTCCTGTAACTCGTAATTAATTAATCGTGTTCTGCTCCTCGTGTGTGGCCTTGTAGTTGTACCCCTGTCGGTGTTTTGTTAACTTAAGCGTGTTTTGCTTGGCTCTTAGTTTTTTCCCTTCTACCCCGAACATAATACTCTGTCTAACGTTCTAAATCCCCACCCCCCCCCCCCCCCCCCAAAAAAAAACAAACAAACAAACAAACAAAAAAAAAACCAAAAACATTTATTTTCCTTTCTCCACGTGTACTGTTGTCTCATCCTGTATTTTCTGTCCAGGTGTGCTGTTCGCCCCGCCCCCATTATCTCCTTGCCATCCACCGTTTGCCCTGTTCACGTGACTCGTGGTGGTCCCTCTCGGCTCTCCCCCCGTTGGTATTTTGTGCATAGAAGATTGTTCACAGTTCTGTTTAAATATTATTTTAATATGTTTAACCTTTGCCCTTCTGTGTTTTATTCAGTGGTATATTACAACATGCTGTTTTTCTTCCTATTTAAAAGGCTTTTCTCAATTTCCTCTCCAACTCATTCCACTTCAAAAAAAAGAAATTCAATATCTTATACGTCTCCCTCACTACATGGTCTAAATTCACATTCATTCCATCCCTCCTCCATCGTTCTGAATCGGATTGCTAACTTGAAAATCACAACAAACCCAATTTGTTATCAATGTTCGTCTTTCATTAATCATCCACTTTCTAAACTCCCATCTTGCCCCTCCCATCCAAATCCCCCCCCTTGCACCTACACTCCTAAACTCCCCCCTTGCCCCTCCACTCCTGAACTCCCCCCTTGCCCTTCCCCTCCTAAACTCCCCCCTTGCCCCTCCACTTCTAAACTTCCCCCTTGCCCCTTCCCTCCAAAACTCCCCCCTTGCCCCTCCCCTCCTAAACTCCCCCCTCACTCCTCCCCTTCAAAACTCCCCCCCAACCCCTCCCATTCAATTCTCCCCCCATACCATTCCTGTCCAATTCTCCCTCCTCCCCACTTCGTCTCCCTTCTATCTCATACCTCCACCCCCCCAAACCTTCTACTTTCCTCTGCCCCCCCTCAAACAACCCCTCACTGTGCCTCATCCCTTCACCATCAAACCTTTCATCCTCCTCCTCCTTCCCTTTCTTGGAACTCTTCTGCAATATCTGACACACTATCAACTGCTCTCCCTACCTCCCCCTCTCATCCTTCATCTTACCCTACTCCTCCCCTCCCCTGTCCTGTACCTGATGCTCCCCCTCTCTCTTCATTAACGGTATGGACCTCAAACATCCGGGGCCTTCGCTCAAACCTGACTGATCTCTCCATACAGGTTGCTTCTGACAATCCAGACTTGATCTGCTTAACAGAGACTTTCCTCCCTCAAGATGTCTCTGATTCCTTAATATCTCTTCCTGGTTACTCCCTCCTCCGGTATGATAGACCTGAGCCTCGGCCTGGTGGTGGGGTGGCTATCTTTATCAAAAACTCTCTTCCTCACTCTCCTTGCCCTGCCCTCTTTCCTCCTCACCCCCAGGAGTACCTCTGGCTACGGCTTCCTCTCCGCTCCCACCTTTTGTTCATATGTGTTCTGTACCATCCCCCAAACAGTGATGACTCCTTCTACATTTCACTGTCTGACAACATGGACCAACTTCTATCCACTCATCCCAACTCTCTCTTCCTCATATGTGGTGACTTCAACTGTCATCATGCCACCTGGTTGGGTGTGGGTTCCTCTCTCACCAGTCATGGCACCTCAGCAAAGGACTTCTGTGACTCACTGGGATTGACACAATCTGTCAATTTCCCGACCCGGATCTCAGCCAATGGAGTATCTTCTCTTCTAGACTTGGTTATGACAAACTTCCCTGCTAATGTCTGCTGCTCTTCTTCTGCTCCAATCGGTTCTTCTGATCATGTGCTTGTCAAAGTGGACATCTCTCTGGCCATTCTCAGAGAGCCTCCTCAGCGTCGACGAGTCTGGCATTTCACTCAGGCCGACTGGGACGGTCTTCAAGCAGCCATCAATCGTCTGGATTGGTCTCCCATCTCCACTGCCTCTGACATCAATTCTTCCTGGGAATTCTTCCAAAGCAAACTGATCTCTCTCATGCACAGATTTATCCCATCTCGCCTTCAGTTGTCTTACCCTTCCTCCCGTCCATGGTACACTGAATCTTGTGGTGAGGCAGTTGCCCTGAAACAACTTGCCTTTGCCTCTTGGAAGGATAATCCAACTGAAGGCAATCTCAGTTCCTTCCTCCAAGCTCGGAACAAGTGTGTGTCTACCCTCAGGAGTGCCAGGAAGCACGATCTCTCCTCACTCAAGAATGAACTCTCAAACCTGTCTCCTTCCTCCAAATCCTGGTGGCGTCTGGTCAAATCCGTTTCTGGTGTTTGTTCCCCCTCCATCCCCTCCCTTACCTCAAATGGCCACACAGTTGACATCGCACGTGACAAAGCCGAATGCCTCAACTCTGTGTTTGCCTCAAAATCCTTAATCCCAAACCCATCTCTCTCTGTTCCCACCTTTCCCAGTCGAACCCAACTGCTCCTGAACTCTGTGTCCTTCTCTCCTGACAAGGTGGAGGAGTTTTTGTCAAACCTCGACTCTGATTCTGCAACTGGACCAGACGGCATCAGCCCACGGGTCCTAAAATCCTGCTCTGCCGCTCTATCTCACCCTCTCTCTGTTCTTTTCACCCTATCTTTTGCTCAAGGTCATCTGCCAGCATCCTGGAAATCAGCTAACATTACCGCTTTGCACAAAAAAGGTGCAAAAACAGATCCTTGCAACTACAGACCAATCAGCCTGCTCCCAATTATCAGCAAAGTCATGGAATCCATCATTGCTTCGGATATGAAATCTTTCCTCTTCTCCAATGGCTTGATCTCTGATCATCAATTTGGTTTCAGACCAGGTCACTCTACTCTGGACATGCTGCTTCTGCTGTCTCAATAATGGATGGAGGTCCTCAATGCCAAACAGGAAATCAGAGCTGTCTCCCTTGACATATCACGTGCCTTCGATACGGTCTGGCACCCAGCTCTGCTCACCAAACTCTCCTCCTATGGTATCCATGGAAATCTCCATGCATGGCTTGCGGACTTCCTCTCTGGTCGTAGTCAACGTGTGGCCCTGAATGGATTTCTCTCATCTCCCCTTCCTGTTCAGGCTGGAGTTCCCCAAGGCAGTGTGCTGGGCCCTGTGCTTTTTCTGGTCTTTATCAATGATCTCTCCGACTCTCTGGAAAATCCTCTCTATCTCTTTGCTGATGACTCCACTCTCTGCCGCTCCATTCCTCTTCCCTCAGATCGGCAGTCTGCAGCCTCCTCACTCTCTGAAGACCTGGACAAAATCACAGACTGGTCAAACAAGTGGAACATGTCTTTCAATCCTGACAAATCTCACTCTCTTACTATGTCTCTCCGAAAAGATCGACTGGACAACCCTCCCATCTACTTTCTCAACAATCCTCTCCAAGAAGTTCTGTCGCTCAAGCTTTTGGGTCTCACTATCTGCCATGATCTTTCTTGGGAAAACCACATTTCCAAGCTGGCCTCCAAAGCCAGTCGCCGACTGGGCATCCTCCGTCGTGCGAAGTCCTTCCTCGGCACACCTGAGCTCCTCACCACATACAAGGCTTTCATCCGCAGCTCAATGGAATACTGTTCTCCCCTATGGGCTGGTGCTCCTGTCTCACACCTGGCTCGGCTTCACGCTGTTGAATCCAAAGCTTTCAAAATCATTGGAATCTCCCGCGATGAAGCTATCTCTGAGGGCCTTTCACTCACTCACCGCAGGCAGGTAGGTGGTCTTTCTGTCTTCTACCGACTCCTCTCCGGCCTTGCTCCCCCAGCTCTCTCTGTGTTCTGTCCCCCAAATATTCCTACAGGTCGCACAAGATCTGCCAGCAACCCTCTGATGGTTAAACTGCGGAAATCTCGGCTCTCTGCTCACCTTCACTCTTTCATTCATCTTTTCTCCCGCCTCTGGAACAAACTCCCACACTCCCTTCAATCCCACTCCTCCCTCCAGGTCTTTAAAACAGCTGTTCACCACCATCTCTTATCTTCCCCCATCCAAAACCTTGATCTTTTCTACCCCCACTAATTCACCCCAGATCCACCTTGTTTGAAATTCCAACTTCTTTCCTGGAAGTCCTGGCAGTGTCCATATGTTTATACCTCTCCCACCCCCCACCCCCCCCCCCCTTCACATGCCTCCCCCCAAAGCCCTCTCCCTCCCACAGATCTCTCGATGTCTCCATGTCTCTCGGTCCCTGCTCTCAAATGTTGTGTTTGTGTCCTTCCCCCTCTCTCCCCATCTTGTCTACCGCTCCCGATGTTATTTGTTTTATATGTCTGTTTGTCTTTCTGTGTGATTGATGTTCGCTCTTTCACGAGCCTCGATCTTGTATACAAAAAAAAAAAAAAAAAATGTCTCTGTCATTTGGAAAGTTGAACTATTGAGGTATATATGAGATAATGTAACATTGTTCTAACTATTTGTATTTTGTTTGCAGCGTAATAGTTTCGACGGTGTCATGAGGAGTTCGAAACTTCCTCATGGTGGTGTGCAAGCGCTGTTTTGTGAGAAGAATCAAGTTCAAGACACCCGTATTGAGATCTTTGCTCGTGATTATGCTGAGGCTTCCACACGCACCCTCCTCGGTCATCACTTCATATGATCGTGGTTGTGAGAATTGCCCAGTTACTACTGCTTTCTGCCATGTCTGATGTCTATCTGACGTTGGCCTCACCCTCACTGTGTCTCCAACTCTCAGTGGTGGAAGGTCTTTGGCACCTCTGTTATAGTCGTATGTCTGCTTTTAATTCATCTAAGTTGACCTCCCATGCCTTTCTGCACCTCTTGTTTTAGGAGCTTTTCAGAATTGGAAGTAAGGTCCTGGTTCGTCTGTTCATCAGTCTTTGCACAAGACTGCTCCACATTTCTTTTGTCGGTGTGTTGCGGAAGGCAAGCATGCTCAAGTAGGGATCTGAATTTGCTGCCTTTGCCTTCCTCAGCAGTGACTTTGCAATCTTCACTGCATTCTTGGCCTTTCCATTGCTTTGAGTGAAATGAGGTGACGATGTACGGTGATCAAACTGCCATTTCTTTGAGAACCTCACAAATTCCTCGGCTGTGAACTGTGGCCCATTATCTGTGATCAGGATGTCTGGGATTCCATATCTCGCAAATTGTCCTTTAAGTTTGCGAATGATGGTTGATGAAAGACTTTCTGGAAAACACCCTATCTCCCAGAAACTTGAGAATTGGTCCACTGTCACCAAGTACATTTTCTCTTGTAATTGAAAGAGGTCTGCTCCCACTTTTGCCCATGGCCGCTCTGGAATGTCATGGGGTTGAAGTGTTTCCGTTGGCTGATCTCCCTCCAAAGACCTGCAGGTCTCGCACTTCTGAACAAAGTCTTTAAATTCAGCATTCATTCTGGGCCAGTAAATGCATTATATGGCTCTTTGTACACATCCATTCACACCCAGATGAGATGAGTGAACTCGTTACACCATGTTCTTCCTTTTTGATGTGGGAATCGCAACTCTTTCTCCCTTGAAGGTCAGGTCACCCTGAGTGTTCAGTTCATCTCTTGCATGGAAGTATGGTCTCAGCTCTAAGGACTGGCTCAACCTCATGTTGTGTCTCTTTCCATCCTGTCTGTATCATTTGTTTGTTGTTGTTGCATGATACCACCTCGTCTGGTGTGATCTTCAATCTCCCTCATTAATGATTAAGAGATTGGGACACGTCTTGCCATGTTTACCATCTCAAACTCGGTTTCTTTGTCGACTCTTGGGTCCTTGAGGTAGGCTCTACGAAGCGTATCAGCCAGTTGCATGTCTTTGCCTGGCCGATAGTGAATCTCAGCATTGTATGTTTGCATCCTCACAAGCATTCTCTGCAGCCTCTTTGGTGCTCTGTGGAGAGGCTTTGTTGCAATGATTTCCAGCGGTTTTTGATCCGATTGCACCTTCACCTGTCTCCCATACATGTACAGATGAAACTTTTCCAAACCAAACACAACTGCAAGGAGCTCCTTCTCCATCTGTGCATCCCTGGATTCTGTATCCGACAGAGCCCTGCTGGCATATGCCATGGGATGTCCTTCTTGGATCAGTGTAGCCCCAAGTCCAGTGTCCAAAGGATCCACCTGCAGTGTCAGCTCCTTCGATGGGTCATAGTACTTGAGAACTGGTTCCGCAGTAATCGGCCTCTTGATCTCCTGCACAACTTTCTCATGTGCTTCTGACCACCACCAGGTGACATCCTTCTGTGTCGGTCTGCGTCGGGGCTCACACTTGTCACTGAGGCCTGGAAGGAATTTGCAGAGATAGTTGACAAACCCAATGAATCGCTGTACCCCTTGCACATCAGTTGGGTTTGGCATTTGCACAACGACTTTCACCTTTTCTGGGTCTGGTTTCAGACCCTCTGAAGTGATGACATGACCAATGAAGGTCACTTCTTTGAGTTTGAATTTTCACCTTTTCCTGTTCAGCTTCAGGTCTCGCTCTCTACATCTCTCCATCAATGCTCTCACCTTCCTGTCATGGTCTCGCTCTGCCTCTGCCTGTGTTTTTCCTTTCCCAAACACCAGGATGTCATCTGCTACTGACCTCACTCCCTGCAAACCCTCTATTGCTTGGTTTTGTCTCCTCTGAAATTCTTCCGGGGCCGTCGAGAGCCCAAATGGCATCCTCAGCCATCTATATCTACCATATGCATATGGGGTGTTGAACGTGGTCAAGTATGAACTCTCCTCATCTCGTTCAATGTGCCAGAAACCATTCTTGGCATCAAATACGCTGAACCCCTTTGCGGGTACTTGCTCTCCAAAAAAAGGCTTTTACCCCCAATTAACGAGAGGGGTAAAACCCATCCCCCAAAGAGAAACGTCTACTGGAACACGAGTACCTCAGAACAAGGCCGGAGAAGCTTCTCACCCTTTTGTTTGTTATCCACAGTTGACGCCACTCTAAATGATTGCTCCCACCACTTCTGATACCATGTAATATTCCTCGTCTTGCTTGATAGACTCCTGGACAACTTGTTCGGGTTCACAGACACGGAGCAACCTTTATTCCTCGGTTCGCGTCCCTCGACAAGATGGAGCTCCTTCCGTCCCGACACCTGCACTTGCTCTCTAGCGCCACCTGGGGCTAACCCTCTTACAGCCTGCATCATCGTCCTGCCTCTCCGTCCACTCGCCTGCTTTCGTGGATGATCAGCACCACCACCTCCTCCGTTACCACAGCAGAGCTAAGCCCACCTAGTTCCCTGCCCGCCTCCCTGTCTGTGATCAAATCTGGTGTGTGGCGCCATATTTACGTAGTTCTTTGGTATATAGTTATTGAATTTCTCTTCCCTCGTTGGATTTAGTCTGAAACGGGGGCTTATGGATTGCGCCTCGTCCGTACGTGCGTCTGCAAACATATCTCGGAGGTTGATTGACTTTGTTCGCACTTGGCATGATGGTATAAATTTTCGCGATGCGATCCAAGATGGCCGACTGGTGGCCATTTTACTATTCTTAGTTGTTAAAAACCCGATATTGAACACGTCCTCATCATTTCCTGGACATGCATTCACCGAAGTTGTTCAAACTTTGCACACAGATAAAGAATGATGGCTTACATATGCACGTCATTGTCTTTTGAGATCAAATCCAAGATGGCCGACTGGCGGCCATTTTGTTCCTCAAACGTGTCCTCAACCATTTATTGAACATGCGTGGTCCGATTTTGTTCAAACTTGGCCCAAGCACATGATGTCATATATACACCTCACTTTATTTTGCGATCTGATCCAAGATGGCCGACTGCCGCCCTTTAACTCTGTACAGCAAAATTACGAAAACCACGGGGGATATGGCTTTTTACGTAATTTGAACGCAGGCCAGGGAATAAAAGCAATTTTGTCCATTCGTCCAGCATCGGTGTTAATCGGTATGGGTGTGACAATATAGACGTGGACACACCCATGCATTGCAATAGTCTTGCATCCACTAGCTTCGTGACGAGACTAACTAGAATGCTACTGGGTAGAGCATGTACCTCCGCCAGCCTGCACAGTTTGTTTTGTATCCCACTGATAGGCCGGATCTAGATCCACATCTGCACTAAAATGGAATAAGCTCGTCTTTGTCACCGACCCAACTCATCCACCAAGTTTTGTCTGAATCCGTCCATAATTTTTGAGATATCGTGCTTCATAATTTTTGCCCCCATTCTCTCAATGGTGAAGAAGCACGTAAACTAGAATGCCACTCTGATGTTGTGACATCGACCGATATGCCTCTGCCCACATTATTACATAATTATACATACATGTACCAAGTTTGATTTAAATCTCTTTAGCTGTTCTCAAGTATCACATTTTTACCAGACATGACCTCTGACCTTTGATGCCAAAATCTAATTGGTTCATCTTTTCATCATATTATACACTTGTACCAAGTTTGGTCAAAATCCCATCACTGGGTCACAAGTTAGCTCTGTAATATTGTTTTTATCGGGATGTGACCTTTGACCTCTTGACCCTGAAATATAATCGGTTTATCTTTACATCATTATACATGTACCATGTTTGACTTGAATTCCTTCAGCCGTTGTCAAGTTATAAACCTATAACAGAATCTGACCTTTGTCCTTGACCCCAAAATCAAATCGTTTCATCTTTGCTCTCTGCATCATAATACATACTTTGGTCAAATTCCATCATTAGTTAAGAATTTATTGTGGTAATAAGATTTTTACCGAACATGACCTCTGACCTTTGACCTCATGATGAAAACATATAATCGGTTAGTTCATCTTTATCTCATTGCACATTCCTGCACAAGTTTGATTTGGATCCCTTCAACACGTTCTCAAGTTATCGCGGTAATGAAAACCTATCGTGGGCGGACAGATGGACAACCCAAAAACATTATGCATCCGGTGAATGCGTTGGTGGAGGCATAAAGATTCAAGGAACTGGATCTTCACCAAAATAAAATGCTTTCGTCTTTGTCACACACCCAATCTGTCCACCTCGTTTCGTCCCAATCCGTCCATAACGTTTTGACATATCCAGTATACAGATAGAGAGCAGTGAAAACTACTTCAGTCAGGTGGAGGTAAGGATGTCACAAGGAAACTTGCAGTCAGGTGTTCTGAACATCCCTTGTACTAAAAGGTCATTTTGAATGAACTGCAACAATCCTTCAACAACTATTACCACTTGTACATGTTTGTGTTGTGATAAGAACAACTACATGTTTCATCTGCTTTGGGTTTAGATATCGGGGGATAGCGCGAACGCAGTCCCCCACTACCACAAATTGTACAGTCGAGTTTCCCACATTTGGGGAAATCGCAAGGGTCAACCCACCCGGAGTGCAATGGGTCGGCCTCGCCTTGAGAACACCATATTGTTTTATTTTTAAAATCGATAGTACAGGTCAACAATAATCAAAAAAATAAAACCATAAACAATCGTCACTAAAGAAACAAGTTTCCAATGTCCAATCATTTAGCAAATCCATTGCTTCACAATACCTTCCATGCTTTCATGTAGTATTTAACAAAATAGCAATCTACCCTGGCTTGGGAAACCTCTCCTTCCACAAAGCCTTCTCCCTGGTGGAGGCTCTTCCCAAAAGTCTCGAGCAATAAGCTATCTCACTCAGGAAAGTAGCCACAAAAAGGCCAGGGTCCCACTTGTCCCTTCCAAAGATGACCAAGCATCTGCATTTCCACAGCGCCATCTTCGTTGCACACGTGATCCTCCAATATGTTGACTTCTGCAACAGAGGAACTCGCCCAGTTAGTCCGTTCGTAACAACCTCGTATTTTAAATACTGTTACGGTCATCGAGGATGAGGACCTGAGTCCCAAATGTCACTCCCGACTAAGTGTGTTATCGGGTGACTAATGTCAGTGACCCCAAGTTCTCTCCCCAAACCGCCGGGCCGAGGCCCGCAAGCTGGCCGAGTGGTTTTTGGAAGGTTGAACTTTTGGCTTCGTGCAAGGAGTTTAAACTGCCACACTGTCAGCTCAGGGGAGTTTGCAAACCGATCCGAAAAAGGTCAATCAAACAAAATGAAATACAATCAATTGACTTCAAATAATGCAAAACTATACAATAATCAAATCATATAAGTACAAGTATGACAGACTTAATTAATTAACGTCCGCAATCCCCCTCTCCTTTCATCAACCTCCATAGTAGGGTGGCTTAGCAAAATTACCGTTACACGGTGGACAAAATCACCAAATTTGGCATGAACACTCCTAATGACCTATTAATCAATATTAGCCGAGGAGCCCTCGCGAATTTTTACGCGTATTCGTGTAAAACCAAAAAATCCAAAATG
This sequence comes from Myxine glutinosa, assembly GCF_964187855.1. Classification (NCBI taxonomy): domain Eukaryota; kingdom Metazoa; phylum Chordata; class Myxini; order Myxiniformes; family Myxinidae; genus Myxine; species Myxine glutinosa. The sequence goes on from NC_136269.1 coordinate 22,512,638, forward strand.
GCCGCCATCCAGTAATTAAAAACACATTTCCCGGGTTATATACACAAAGAATTAAGTTAAGCACCCCTACACAACGAATTAAGGTAAGCACCCCCTAATATATATTCTTTGTGTATATGTATACATTGGCATATATTCTAAGGTATGTGAGATCAAATAATGATTGGTATGACATTAGCAATTATCCATTGATGAAATTGAGTGATCAAAGTGAAAAAAAGTGATTGGTTGAGTCAGTGATCCGATCACGTGGGTCCTACACACGTTATTGACGCAAAGATCGCTAGAGGTCTTCTCAGAACAATGACTGTACGTTAGAAAACATAAACGTCATCCACACTGTCCGTGATGGACCTATAGCTCCATACTTAAATTGAGGTGAAAATATGCCTAAAATTCCCAAAAAATTTCACCTGAAATTATTCAGAATAAAATATTGAAAACGGCATGATTGTTATGTTTTTATGTGACCATAATATCACTTCTCCAGAAAATATAGCAATATCATGGGTATATTACACTGTTTTGACGACAACAAACTTGTAATGTGCGAGGTTGTAAAAAAACGGGGGGGGTGCTTAACTTAATTCTTTGTGTATATAAGTCATGGATAGCAAAAATTGGTATCAAAATATAAATTTTTAGGACACTGAATGTGTATTTTGATATTACAATATCACCAGTAAATTTAAAGGGACATTCAGTGATTTCATGTGAAGGGCGCCCTCAATGTTAGGGGGGGGGGAAAGCTTTTGGCTTGAATACATTGCTTATAACTCCAGGTCATCAATTATTGCGAATGATAAGCTGTAAACATTGTACCCTGGAAATACAACATTATCATTAGGAGTGCAAAATATCGAGCCCAAGAATTGGGCGTGTCGCTTATTGGATGTCACGCCTACCATTACAATCAGTATCCACTATAAACCAATGAGAGGTTTAGATTAAGACTTAATCTAAACCTCTCATTGGTTTATAGTGGATACTGATTGTAATGGTAGGCGTGACATCCAATAAGCGACACGCCCAATTCTTGGGCTCGATATTTTGCACTCCTAATGGTTATCCTTTCTGGTCGGATCCAGCTTGGACTAGACTATTAAGTACATATGTACACCTGATATAGGCTGCACATTAATCAAAACAAAACACTGAAACAAAAAAAAGCCGACTTGGAGGTACATGTAAGCAAAGTATGTCATTTGTTTTTGAAAAAATGAGGATGCCCCCAAAAGTCTCTGGTACTGCATATTGATATAGCTTTATATATTACAATACTCCTGGTCTAAAAAAAACCTCCTAGTCCCACTTGGGATGAGGGGAATTTGTAGCCACACAATCATGAAACTTATAACCACTACATGATATAATTGACCTCAGTCATCAACTTTTAAAGAAAATAATTTTAAAAAATTGAGTGTACAAGTACTTTGGTCATTCAGTAGTGAGCATGGGGGATTTCTGTTGAACAAAAGTATATTATAATGTTCAGTGTGCAATGTGCAAATCCTTACTTTCTCAGTAATCTAGACATCTGCAATGTTCTTATTTACTTGTCTATTTAATACATGGGCAAACACAACGTTTTGAGCAGACAAGATTGGCATTGCCACATTTGCATGTGGTACAGTCTCCTTTGCAACCACATTTGATTAGTTCTCTGCATGCTCTGGAAACCTCTGGCATTGATATCCAAACTGGTACCCATACATCTGACACCTTGGTCCATGCAAATGTCTGTGGAGAAGGAACCACTTGCTGTGTCTGTGTGCTGGTTGTCCAGATTCCGGCTTGGTACAATGCCCGCCGGGCATGTTGAAGAAGAGCATCCTGTGTGGGTGGTATTCTGTCCATTGATCGATTCTTCTGGCAGAAGAGTTCCTGTCTTGCTTCATTGACGGAGCTCAAGGGACTTGTTCTATCATACAAGATGATGATTAGTCTCTCGATCTTCTGGAAGTGATCAGCGTCTGTATAAAGAAGCGCAAAGGGGTGACGAGCCAGATACACAAATGTTTCTGTGATGTCTTCATAGGCTTGCCAAGCCTGCCAGGCTGACTTCTTGCCCTTACCTTGGAAGGCTGATGTGGTATCACATCCAGAAAGGGCATGAAATACTGGTAGAGCTTGTGATCTTGTTTCCCCAAGTCTGTCACATATGGCATTGATACTGTAAAATCTGTAATTCTTACCCATTCCAAAGGCAACCCAGATGTCTACCAATGGCTGAGTGACCATGAGATCATAAAATGTACCAATAAGTATGACTATGTCTGTGTCAACAGTGCGCACTTTAATAGTCTTCATATCTTGCTCTAGTGCATGCACGATGTGCACTATGACCCTCGTATCTGCTTCCTCATGGTTGCAGTTCAGCATGGCGTTGATGGTGCCTGTGGATACTACAGATTCACCTGATGTGATGTACACGGATTTGCCTGATGGAAAGGTAAACTCGGCAACCTTGGACGTCAGAAAGGCAAATAGCCCCTGTTTGTTTTTTGGATCACGGAGGAAGTCCATCCAATTGCCTGGAAGCTTGGTTTGGCAGACACTTTTCTGCGCACACCCTTTCCTCTCTTTTCCCGGGTTGATTCCTTCAAACTGTCTGGAATGTATGTGTCCCACACAACATCCAACCTTGTGGCATTCTGTAGCTGCTTCACCAGGTAGGGGATGAACACCTTGTCTGCATACTCAATGAACGTGCTGACTGCAGTAGTCGGCAGACAGTGCACAATGACAGCATCATCCAGTACAATGCAGTCATAGGTTGAAGGTGGCTCAGGCTGCTCGGGCTGCTCAATACATTTCAGTAGATCGGACTTTGTGTTTGGTAAATGCAGCTTACCAAAGTCTGAGAGAGAAGGTGGAAAGGGTTGTATCTCATGGGCAAAGAATTCCTTCAGGTCACCCTCGCGACTTTGCATGGCAATGTACAACTGGCCAAAAAGTGCCACATTGTTCTGGAGCACTTTGATCTTCTTCCCCTGCTTTGTCGGGGCCTTGGGTTTAGGTCTCTTGAAGAGAGCCAGTGAGTTCTTCTTGATTGGGTCATGTATAGAGCAGCTGCGATCTTCAAGTACACTCTTGACATACTCCTGATACTGCTTTATGCCTGTGTCTTCCAATGTGCGTAGTGCGGATACAATGCGGATACAACCCATCTGATACAATTGCTGGATGAGTTTCTTGCTTCTTGTCAGTCCATGAATATTGAGACCAATGTAAATGGGGAGAGGTGGCTCACGCTCCAGAGTATGTCTTGTTTCAACAGCTGATTCAGATGGAGTTTTCTTCTTTGTGTTGTAGAGAATGGTCTGTCCTATAGTGAGGCAAGCCTGTGATTCACATCTGTCTTGATCTTTCAAGTTAAGGCCATTAAGTATAAAGGAGACAAGTGATTTGAGGCTTGGGGGCATTGAATTTTCTTGACATTGTGTTGGGAAACAGCCAGTGAATTTGAAGCATTGATGGTTGAAAATGTCTTTGCGGATTATCGTTGCAGCATTTGCTAGAATCTCAGCGTCTTCTGAGAAATCCCGTTTTTTCAAAGCTTCCTTCAACATATTTCGCATTCCTTCTTTGAAAACAATAACCGTGTTTCTACCATCGTTCTGTTCCTGTGCCTCTGGGAAGTGTTCCAGCAGTTGACGCTTCAGCCTAGTCTTGTTGACTTCTTTGTGGATACCCATGTCCTGAAGACGATTCACATAGAGTGAATGAATCTCTGAAAGCTTAAAGAGGAAAGTCCCAGAGTCTACAGCTATCTCAATGTAGCTTGTCAGCTCTACAAACACTCTAGACTCATTCACTTTTTCATTTACATTTGGTGATTCCCGACTCAACTTTCTGACGAGACTGCGGTAACGATTTCGCAGATGGGTCAGGCATTTTAAATGATACTTTGCTTCCATCGCAATCAAATCTCCTCCAACAATTCGAGCAAGAAGCTGTGTGTCATGTAGCTCTGTGATCATACGTCGTATATTGGTATCAGCATCATATGTTAAAACTTGAGAGAGCTCACCGTCCTCATGTCCTTTGTCACAGAAGATGCACTTTGCTGTGTTTATCGTTTGGCGCTTACTTGATCTCCTTTGAGACTCGACAGTGTTGGGGACACCCTTTTTCTTTGCTTGCGTCCTTGTCAACTTGGAATTGTTATATTTCAAATGGCAAGATTTATGCCAAGATGCATGGTGGGTTACAAAATCTGCAGCAGTAACATCACTGCCAAAGTAGATGTTAGTTGGAAGTGCATCAATGTCTCTGAACTGTTCTACATTTGTCAAAAATGATGTATAAGCATCTGTCATGTCACGACTTGCTATAGGATTCTGCAAAGGGCATTTCAAAGGTTCAGATGTGTGTTGCTGACAAATGATACAACAATTCCAATCTAGATCCATCTTGTATACGGGCTCGTCTCTCTTGGCACGATGTCTGAATCCAATCCGTACCAGCAGTTTCCTTGGCTTTCAATCGGTGCTCTGAAATTGAGAAAAAAGTATATATTATTCACATTAAAATAATATCAATATAAATAACAAGTTGAGTTTGGCAAAAATATAAATTTTACTCACAAGTAATATTAATCCAGCTTTAATTTAGCATTCACAATGGATGTCCTATAATACTTTCCATATGGAAAATTTATTGTGATAACAAAGAGAAAAAAAACACATAATCAATCACATTTATTTTCAAGTCAAGATAGGACATCTGATTTTTTGTTTTCACTAATGATGTCCTATAATGTCTTCCGTAGTTTTAAAAATGGCCTGGGCAACAGCATTGTTTAACAGTTGCTTTTTATTATATTTGATTTATACGTATTAATCATTATCATGGGTAAAGTTAATAAGTGCTATATAATGCAGTATAAAAATATCTAATTAGCCAGAATTTTCTAAATTCCTGATATAGTGCACATTGTGTTGATTATTTTGCATAGGCCATTATTTATAGGAGTGTTTAAGCTTGTCTAATTATGCTGATTGTTACCAAATGTACATAAACACATACTTCTGTTTAGCTAAAAAAAACCTGACTTGATCACTGAAGTTCTGTAATTAAAGATAATAACTTGAAAAGTTGCTTACTTACCATAAAATATGTAGATTGTTAACAAAGGAGGCCAGAAAACTTTCCACCAATACATGTGCTTAGCAGTATAGTAAAGACAGCCTGTAGTCACAATGTCGCCCTCTAAATTAGGTATATAACTACGGATACCCACAAGGGTCACATTAAGGTTAGGATAAAAGCATAATTAAAACATTCACATTATTTCCATGTTCAAACCCTTGTCTCAAGAACGCACTATCTTGAGAAAAAATAGTTTAGATCACTTTTAAATTCAATTAGTTTGGATGTTGCAGTCAATATTATGTAGTTTGATTTCTTTAATCTTTAGACCTACGGGAAATAAACAACCATGTTGTCCATATGTGGTAGGTTATTTGTGTATCTTTTTAAAAAATAGGGCTTCAATAAAAATATTCTGGTATAATATAATCATACTTTGGTACAATTTAGCCATCGTATGACCGCTAAAAACCAAGGAAATTGCTATTTCAGCATAAATGGCGGCCATTTTGGATTTTTATGTTTTACTTTAATATTTCAGGAGGGTGACCGAACATGTTGAGGACATGGTTCTGATATTTAAGTAATATTTTGATACAATTTGGCTTTCCTCTAACAACTACAACCCAAGAAAATTGGTATTTTATCATGAACGGCAGCCATCTTGGATTTGTTTGTGTTACCATGGTTACGTACATATTTCGAGAGGGCTCCTCGGCTAAAATCAACTGATATACCCTAAGGAAGCCTCACACCAAAAATGGCGCTTTTGTCCGCCCGGTAACGGTAATCTTGAAAATTGACCCCAAGCCACCCCGCTACCACGAGCAAGGATCACGTTTTCACCACCCTACCAAGAGCTGCTCTTCTTCCCTCTGTCCTTCTCCCCCACTTTCTTGCTTCTGGAACAGCTTTTGGTTTCTGAGGAACTTCGACTTCTTCAGGCACACTACTTTTCCTAGATTCTTGTAAATCTGCTTCACAAAGTCCAGGAAACGGTAAATCAGCAAGGCCTCCATGCCGGCTGGGTTTCTTCTTCCTCTCCCTTTTTCTGCCCTATTTTTGCTTCTCAGAAAAAGGGTTTAATCCTTCCCAAAGCTGTTTTTGTGCAACACCACCAACAGTCAAAATCACGTGGCGTAAAGGGAGTCGGTATGGGGTAAACTTCAAGAAAAAGGGAAAATAAATGCAAAAAGGTCCTATTTGGGGAACCACAACCGAACTGACACCCCTATGCAACACACTCCAAACAACACACCACCAAAATGACCAACATCTATCTATAATTCCACTAATCTCTGTGTGTATGTTTGTTTGTACGTTTGTTTGTTTGTTTGTATGTCTGTGACCGCTGTTTCTCGACAACTACCGGTCCGATATACTTGAAACTTGCCAGGTATATTGCTGGGGACCCGAGGATGTGCCTTTTCAAGGTTTCATATTAATCGGACAATTACTTACCGAGCTATGTCCAAAAAACGATTCAACCAATCAGAGAGCAGCGAGCTATCGCGTGTGCCGAACGTGGCGGACACACTCTGCCTCGGATGGCACATTTGAGAGCGTATTCATTTATTTCACGTTTGCAAACTATGTTGCCGTTAAACTATGTTTTAAAACTAATAAAAACTAATTTGCGATTCATCGTAACTGCGATATACGACGTTCCGGACAGTGAGGACTGCACTTCCGGCATCCAATCACAGAACGCGTTATTGCGTAGGCGTGGCCGATGTGAGAGCGAGCTGATGCTGAGCCCAGCGCGTGCGCCATTACGGTACGTAATTCGATTTCTTCCGGAGAAAATAATAATTTCTCGATTTCTTATGCGCATTATTTCTCCCAATTCAGTCAGAGCGAAGGGTGGAAGCGAAGAGCGTTGTTTTTTTTGTTTACGGGCGTACGGGCGGGGTAGAGCGTACGGGTAGCGTTTTTTTTTTTTTTTGGCACATTTGAGAGCGTATTCATTTATTTCACGTTGGCAAACTATGTTGCCGCTATGTTGGCGTTAAACTATGTTTTACAACTAATTAAAACTAATTTGCGATTCTTTCGCTTTCCTGCGCATTTGTGCACGCTATGGCGATTTCTTTACCAAACTCCGCTAGCCGTTAGCTTTGGACCAAACCATTTCATGTAAATAGAGGGGGGGGATTGTCACCGTACTCGCAAGCCGTTAGCTTTGGACCAAACCATTGCATGTAAATAGAGGGGGGGGGGGGGGGGGGATATACTTTTAGATATATATATAGTACGGGCATGCCCTAGTTCCCACAAACGCAACAATACCTATTTGGGAGCAACGTGGAGAGCCAACGCACATTGATGATGCCCCAATACCTTTGGGCAAATACACATGACCACATGCAATGCGACGCAGATTCAGCCTGATTACACCCGGAATACGGACATTCTACTGTTCGGGCAAGACCACGCGTGATACCTACCAGCCGTGAGGGAAGTAAACCTTTTACATGTTGCCACACCAGGTCACTATGACGGCCGGGCATCGACAATGCCGAGATGGATAACCAAAACGAAGAACTCCATCCCACAGAAGTTCCCCTAATAATACTCATGTCTTCATCCGAGAAGACATGAAGTTTCAAAGTTAGAAAACGCACCTCATTCAACCTCTTAAAGTCAAACTCTATTATCCCCCGCTTCAAAAGGTCGTACGGGTATGTGGGAAACCAATTGTTGGGACCCGATCATCTGACGTCAAACACTTCCCACCCGTGCACAATGGGCCCCATATTGTAGTGGATGAGCCCTCGCAACCCCCACAGCTCTCCCTTCAATGCTCTCAGGTGACATGCCACTGATGCCACACATAGCAGCAAGGGAAGGTCAGGGCAGCCTCTGTCCTCGGACACCTCTCTTTTACACAAATCGGTCCAACTCGGTTTAAAGATCCATGATGCACAGAAGAACCCATACACAATACCCTTTAATTGATGGACGACACCAGGTAATGGAAGCAGCACCTCAGCTAGAGTCCTCAACGCAGGGAAAAAATTGCCCCTTGACGATTAATGCTTTTTCATGACAGGCAAGCGTCCGTCCTTTCCATTCGTGGCTAAGCTTTCTAATCTGGGCCAGCTTCTTATCCCAGTTATCCACTGGGTTTGCTACCTTCCCCAGAAACACTCCCAAAACCTTCAGGGCAATTCCATGGTTAGTAACGTTACATTTTTAGCAGATTTTCATATCTTATTCTCCTGCAACATTACCATCTATTCATTTCAAGTCACAATCATGTTACAACATGTTCACGCACCCTAGGTCTATAATACAGAAAAGAATGAAAACAATTCAAAAAATATTAGAGTTGCAATGGTAACTTTTAATGTTGGTTAGTAACGTTACAAAAAAAGGACATGGGAAAAAAATCAATGTTTGAGATACCTCAAAAACAAAGTGCCATATTCGTTTTACTTCGAGTTTGATGACGAATGTTTCAGCCAATCATTTTAGCAGCTTGACTTCATTTTTGAATTAGACCCAAAAATCACGGTTAGTAACGTTACAGTTTGTCCATGCAAAGGTACGAGTTACAAAACATCGTGTTTGACCCTCCCCCTTCATTAAAATCACAAGATACACTTAGGAATTACATGTAAATTAACATAGTTATCCATATAACTCTTATTTAAGCTCTTAACTCACAACTTGCAACATTCCAAACATATTTCCAACATATTTTTATCCACTACATTCCGAAGTTCACCCTTTCCCAATGGGTAACTTTATAATGCATGTCAACATAGATGACAATGTATTTCCACCAAGTAACTATTTAATTGAAAGCATTTAAATGGAATTCATTATATTATAACAGACAAATATTGAGTAGAGATTAATTCCATAATACAAAACAATGTTTGTTGACTTGTACATACTTGTACATCCAATACATGTTACAATTTAAAACTTTATGAAAATTTAAAAAGTATTTCGGTCTTCGTTTCAATTTCCCTTTTTTTTTTAATCAAAGAATATCCTCTTTTTTTTTTTTTACTACGAAACTCTTCAGAGAGATCTAAAAAGAAATCTGAATCCTTCTTCTTTCTTGTCAGAAATACAGTAATGATAATTTGTACACATATGATACAAATTAATGTTCTTAAAGTCATGTTGTATCCTGAATGATGCAGTCTAATTACATAGTCATAAAAATGTCATTGCAGTTCTTTTGCATTCTTTTAAGGGAAATGTCTTTTTTCCCAGTGATAAAGAAAAAAAGAAAAACTTGAACAGTCAGTTGCAGTCTAATGCATTGATCCTTGATAAAGTTCAAATCTGAACAGAAAATTTGAATTGTCCACGGTTATTGACAAATTCTTGAGCATCCAATTTAGAAATCATCTTGTTCTCCATGTAGAAAATGGCATCCTTTTGTGTCGGCCATTTCCAGTACTTTCCCACTCGCTCCATTACTGACACCTGAAACTCACCCTCGCACACGGCAACAACTTCTCCGGGAAATTGCTTGCCTTCGTATTCTACTCTGTACCAGTCTCCCACTACAATAGACTCATCACTGCTTTGGGTTACAACATCATCCTCGTCAGCCCTGTTAGTGGTGTCTTTTGTCAGAACGTGAGACACCACTTCATCATTCACCACCTTCAGGAAATGCATCTTTGCGATGGCAGTGATGGGCTTGGCCTGACTGAAAACACCCTTCAAGTTCAGCCTTTCATTCCTCCTCATAATCTCCGTTGAGTTTCTCCTCATAACCTCAGTGACACACACATTCTCCATGGTGCTTGCCGCGGCAATGAAGCTGCCTGCGTTTGTGACGATGTTTTGGCAGTTAAGAACTTTCTGCATGACAAAGCGCTTGGCTGACCCACCAATCCCATCAACTGGGCCTTTTCCGTGGGAAGTCGAAAAAAAGTTCCACTCTATGTGGATATTGTGAGCCTCTTGAAGAGTACCAAGTGCTGCTGCCACAAACCGGTTCTTAAATTGTGACGCTGGGCCATCTGACCAGATAGAAACGGATGTTACCTTGTCTGGTAGATAACCTAGCAGCATGTCCAGGTAGGCTATGATGGTATCCTTGGAGTGTGAGGTCATCTGATGCCAGGATATGAGAATGTAGCGATCCAGAGTGCCAGAGCGCTGCAGTGAAGAGGGAGACTTGGCGCTGATTCCAGTGCGCGCTTTGGACTTCGTCTTGAGCAACGCACGTGAAATTTTCAGAGAAATCCACCTGGAGGAGCGCACTGTGGATGTCATGTGATTCAGAACCAGCCGTTTCCCTCTGAGCATTGTATGCTGTTGCTTGTTCACGTTTTACATAGCAGTGCTGCAGGAACTGAGGTAAGATGGCAGTGATGTGCTCTACTCGCTCCCCTACAGTTCCCTCCTCCAGAATCTTCATCATCCTTCCATCATTATCCGTCTCCCACTGAAGCCATGAGCAAGGGGTGTTGAGGGATCCCTCAAAAGAGTAGGATTTGTTGAATCCTGCTGCATCTTGGCATTCTGCACATTCATTCATGTAGCACTTTCCTGATGGTTGCTTGCAGAGGAAGGAAGCTGGGAGATCATGGGTATAATCATCGAATTCTGGACTAGCCTTGTGTCGTGCATTAAAAGCATTGATGGCATTCTCGTGGTACCTGCCGAGACAGACATTATGCGGTAATTTTTGACTGAGCAGAACATGCTTGGGGCGACACTCTACAAACTTGGACTTTCCCACTTGTAAATCAGGGTGTTCTTAACAAAAGAAGGCATATGTCTCTTGTATTGAAGCAGTGAGGTGTCTAGCTTGCATTTTCTTCTTTCCATCTGCATTCCAAATAGTGACTACATCCCTTCTTCCTGGGGCCTGACAACTAACATCATCTCTCTCATAGAACTCTTGGATGATTTTCACTGTATCTTCACTGAGTTTAGGAGGACCCCGTCTTCCTTTTATCTGCTGAAGCTGATGGTAGTTCAGGTCCTTGCTTGATTTCTGTCTCATATAACTTGCGAGAGACAGCACTTCGTCGTCTAGGAGTGGTGGGGAGTGCTTGATTCATCATCCAATGGGGTCTGGCAGTGGCTTTTGCGAATGCCATCGCACTTTTGAAGGGCCCAGCACTTGCTTCTGATTTGGATTTTTCTGCCCTTTCTTTCTTCAATTTCCTGTGCCTTGCTACTCGTTTCTTTGTAGCTTCATTCTTCTTGCTTTCAAGTTGTTTTCTCACACATTTTGGTAAGGCACTTTCTTGCTCCTTTTGCTTCTCCCGGCACCTCTTCATGGCGACTGCTTTCTTATTCTTGTATTCCTCATACTTGCCAGTCCTCTTCAAGTTCTCCATGAAACGTTTTTGCTTCTCTTTGTTTGTCAACTTAGGCATGATGACATATGGAAAAAAAGGAAAAAAATCATTTTAAAATATTATGTATGAGCTTAAAAAAATGGGCAAGTAGTAATAAATTAAGCTGAAGAAAGATTTCCTGCATCATATTAGGTAGTAGAATGCATTTGTGAGTGTGGAACTGGATGAGTGTGGGGCAGCTTCCATTCGTGACAAAAAAAACAAAAAAACAATAAATTTAAGAAAAAAATATACAGGAAGTATTAGTTATTAAAATTCATGGTTACCAGATTCTTTTTGTATCCCTTCGAAGTTTGAATAAAGTTTTTTTTTTTTTTTTTTTTTTTTTTTTTCTGGTGCTACAACACTACATACATGTTGATTACTAGTAAAGATGAAAGCTTCCATGGCAACTAATTGGCCAATGCACATCAAAACAAACAAAAAAATACATAGATCACCTGTTCATCAAGGCCCCCAAACATCACTTGTATCCTGGGCCTATCAAATCTTTCCCCAAACACAAACACCCTACTTTTCTCAAAGTTAATATAGAGCCCCGATGCTTGAGCAAATGCCACACAGCATCCCACCGCTTCCCAAAAAGAGTAGTCATTTCTGGCAAATACAACAATATCATCCATATATGCTATGGAGGCTATGCCATCCCTGGGATCCTAAACCCATCCACCTTATTCTCCAAGGCTGACTAGGGGGAAGAGTTGCCAAAACAAAAAGCAAGGGGGATAAGGGACAGCCTTTTCTGACCCCTTTCTCCACTTTAAATCAATTTAACACTCTGTTGTTTATCACTACCTTTGCAGTCGAATTCTCATGAAGACACTGCATTGCCCGAACCAACCTTGCGTCAAAGGACAACACCCTTAATAAGTCCCATAAATAATCCTGGGAGACGTTGTCAAATGCTTTTACCAAGTCCAAGCTTAAAACTGCAATGTCTAACTTTCTGTTCCCTACCAAGGCCAGTACGTCTCGAACGAGGAGCACCACGTTCGACGTCCTCCTACCTTTTATACCACACCTCTGGTGCACGTGTCGGACCCCACTGACCACGTGCTGCATGCGACTTTTTGCATTGACGCAAAAATCTTGCCGTCCGAATTCAGTAATGAAATTGGCCTCCAATTCTTAATATCTTTGAGATCCCCTTCTTTTGGGAGTGGAATCAGCAGCGATTCTGACCAAGACTTCGGTACCGTATTTTCTTGCCATACCACATTGCAGACTTCCAAAAGCGGCCCTTTAATTTCTTGCAAGAATACTCGAAAAAAATTCATTTGGAATTCCAAGGGGTTTTACCTTTATTCAACACTCCAACCACCCGCTCCAGCTCCACTGATGTAAATGGATGGCTACTTCCTGTACCGTTTGCCTGAACGTTGCAATACGAGAAGAGATGGCCCTTGTCTACTGCCGAGACCTCCTCCCTTTTATACAAGTTTGAGTAAAAATCCCTAATCAGTTGATCGACCACCTGTGGGTCTGACTGAACTGTTCCATTATTATCCATTATGTATACCTGTCAGCCTTTTTTGAAAGAAAAGCGGTAGGCTGCGTCGCTAGGGGGTTCCGGGGGCATGCCCCCCCCCCCCCCGGGAAATTTTCAAAAAAATGAAGCAAAATGGTGCAATCTCCTGCATTTTGAGACCACAGTTAGCTGAAATATATCAACATATTTTTAGAGTGAAAAAGAGAAAACTTAACTTGGTTGATCTACTCACCAATCTTTATTTTTCTAAGACGTCATGATCATCAGTCACGTTTCCATAAATTACTCACTGTCCAAGCTCTTACATGTATGTGCCCATACATGTACACAAGAGTTTACATAAACTCACTGATACATCTTTATGAATGAAATGACTGGCCACTTTGATTTCATAACATATTTACAGTTTCACACATATTTACAGTTTTCAGGTTTGAACAGTTAAGATGCACATTTAGCTATTCAGAGCCTGGTAGGTGGCAGATTTGGCCTTAAGAAGGTCGGCATCGGGCTTCGACGAGAAGCAGCTGACTCCATCCGGCTTGAAGATGTTAATCTTCCCTGCCAGCAAACCACACAGTGTTTCTGACGCCATGGCTGTCCTCGTACACGCTTGACTTGGCGTGACCTTCCTTGCCGCGTCCAACGTGCTCCTCTGATCAGTTGTCATTTTCTTGACCATGCTGAAAAGGGACTCACAGTAGGCGTTACTGTGAGGGATCAGCAGGACGTGTTTGGCCAGTCTACAGAGCGATGGGTAAATGGGCTGGCTGGTGGCAGGGTCCGTCATCTTCTCCATGGCTGCCCAAAACACATCCACCCTCTCATCTGGGTCATATGCTGGCAGGGTGACATCTGACTGATATGTGCAGAACTCTCTGCACAGCGCATCTCTGTTCTCTTCTGGGGCAACAGATGCAGGGAGCTGTTCAACCAGTGTAAGTCGGCTCTGCATGGAAGCTGTCTTGGAGGAGGCTGGGTCCACGATGACCGCATTCCTGATCAAAGGGTCCTGGAATGGGAATTTGTCCCTCATGTAGGTCAGGGAACCAACGTAGAACATTCGGACCTCTGCTCTGAATTTCGTCACTCCACTGGTCCCCTCTAGGGCGTTCTTCACAATGAGCTGCATTGCCTGGAAACCGACAAATAGCTCCCTGTTCGACCTCTGGTTGTCCTGTTCAGTGAAGTCCACATTCAAAACGTCCTCCTCACCCTGGATGACAGAGGGCAGGACCAGACAGGACAGGATGCTCTGTAAGCAAGAAGAACAAATAATGTGAAAATAGTAACTATTTTTTTTTGTTCTGAAAACAAAATCTGTGCACAATTACAAAACAAAATGTATGTCATTTTATGTTGAAATATGTATAATAATGCAGTTGAATAGGTTTTGATACAATACACGTATAATACATGTATTATCAATAAAATGTACTGCACCTGTACCGTAAACTGCTTTGATTATTTGTGCCAATGACAAGTAGAACAGACATATCTCATTTCATATTGAATTTCTGTTTCTGGATGACATATGTAATTGTTAATTTTCAAATCACAATCAACATCCTATAATACAGAATTTCCAATACTTAGAATTTATGTATTTAACATGTTATACATACTCTGTAGAGCTTCACCATTGAGGGGTACAGGCGGTGGATCATAGGATCCTCGGTCTGCAGAAGCATGTTAAAGCCATCGAAGTTGGGCAGGACAGCATGCAGGAAGTGGATGTAAAGCTGTGCAGTTGGATCTTTGAAGAGTCTGACCAGCCTCTGCTCTCTAGGCGCACCTCTAGTCTTGGATGACCTGAAAACATAAAACAATCATGAATGACTTCATGATCATATAAACCAAATGTTAAAAAAATCACTTTTCAGATAAATGTATAATAATGTTTAATGATTCAAACTCTTAAATATTAAGAACATACCTACATTTGAGACAATTATGTTACCCTTTTTGTATTTTAAATAATTGTGTCAAAATTCAAATAACCGACTTAGCTTTCACTGATTGAAATATAGAACTTATCACAGGCATACAGACATCCGACTTCCTGAAAGTATTATTTCAAGTCATATTAAACTAGCATTTATTCTTTAGGTCGTCATGACAATGTTTATATACCTTTTCCGCTTCTGTGGTTCCTTCCCTCGTAGAGGTGTATCATCAGTCATCATCATCGTCGTCAAAGTACATACATACATACATACATACATACATACATACATACATACATACATACATACATACATCCCAGAGATTCAGGCTTCTTTCCAGGCACTTGTGGAGACTCAGCCACCGAGTTGACGTGTTTTAGCACTTTCCGCACGGTCACATCACAGAATACTGGCATGTCTCGGAGCAGATGTTTCTTTTTCGCACTGAAAAACAGACATTCATTCGATACTGAGCACACATTATAACATGTAACAAACAAAAACAAATTTATAATTTCATTTATTCACAACAAAGTTTAATCATCAATTTTATATTTTCATTACCTGAAAAACAATATAAAACAATATACTACTCGTAATAATTTATTACGTTAGTTATAATCGTAATTATAATATATATATATATATATATATATATATATATATATATATATATATATATACATACATACATACATACATATATATATATATATATATATATATATATATATATATATACATACATACATACATACATACATACATACATACACACATACACACATACATACATACATATATATATATATATATATATACATACACACATACATACATATATATATATATATATATATATATATATATATATATATATATATATATATATATATATGATTATCGTATTATGTCAATACATACCTCTTGTCAAAGTGGTAGTACAAATTTATGACAAAGTCCTCAGGATCAAAACCCTTCAGAGCCTTGGCTGCCAGGGCGCTTAAGTGACACGGACAGCCCATCAGGTAGATGTCTGTGTTTGTGTCTTTTTGGAGGTACCCCATGACGCCACGATGTCGACCAGTCATTACTGAGGCATTGTCCGACGAGAAAGCAATGCATTGTTTCAGGCTTAAGTCACACTTTCGTAGAGAGTCCTTTAATGCCGTGGCAATATTCTCACCAGTCGCGGAATTGACTACTGGCATGTCGAGAAATGATGTTGTGATTAGGCCCGTTATCTGATCTTCATGGGTGATCAAGACTGGGAAAAACTTGTCCTCATCATCACTGCTTCCATCCGTTGCTAGGGTAAACATCAGAGCGTTCCGGCCGACATTTTGCTTGATGCGATCAACTGACTGACCCGCGATGGTGCACGTAATATGAGTCGCCTTGGTACGACCACACGCGATCTCGCTGTCGGGGAACATCCGCGGGACCAGCTTGGAGAAATGGTCATTTAGGGCCAGAGGCAAATTGTGCTCCATCAACAGTCCTTGAAATAAAACCTCGGCGTTGATTGACGTCGGCATCTGTCGCACTGGCTGGAAGGCTATTTTTGATGTGGTTGCCACCGCGCGGGAGTTGCTCATGTGTTTCCCCGTGCTGATGTGGCGACTCGTCGTTGTATCCCCCATGACTGATGGAGAAGTCTGATCGACACATATCACAGAATGCATGTCTGTCTCCCTTACGCGAAGCCTTGATACACTTGAACTCTGTTGTCCAACTTGGCTTAAACTTGTTGACCCAGCGTGGGGGTGGTTTTTTCTTTTCTGGTGTTTGCATTGTTGTCGTGCACTGAAGCGATGAGTACTCTCTGTTAACTGCAGTCTTTGATCATGAATGGAAAATGGCGCGTTGTCTTGAAATGAATGCCCGCTGTTTCCTGTCGTCCCATTGGTCATGCTTGGTTTGGAAGCAATAACCAATCGCTGACGAGATAAGAAATCAAGGTCAGGCACGAGTTTTGTAGAATGTAGAAGCAGCCGCGTGTAATACGATCTTGGCAGTGAGAAACGAACGCAAAACTGAAAAAACACAACTATTAATTTTTTTCCAATAACAATTTCCAAATGCGGTATGTCTGACTAATAAAATCGGTATGCGTTGGGAGCTATAGAAAATCGGTAGGCTACCGCGCGAATCGGTAGGGTTGGTTGGTGCGCATTATGCATGACGGTTGCACCCGATGTTTTATCAGCCTCCGGAAAAAGGGGGGAGAGCACTGTTCTCGCTGCCCCACTGCCCTCAAGGGACTCCGGAAAACAATCCGGTCTTCTTGACTCCGGAAATATGCGGCAATGCTACTTTTAGCCAATGACATTTCCCGCCCAACTTCCAAACCATTCAATTGAAGTGCAAACAGACGCTGCAATCGAAGCGACAAGCAAGCAAACTTTGTTTTCCTGTCGCCTCATTGTTCTCCCTAAACAAAGCAACAACTTCTTTAATCTACTTTTAAAATCTTCCCACCAGTCACAAATATGTCCAAATTCTGGGATTAAAGTAACCCATAGGGAAATCTTTTCCTAATAATATTACAAGACCAAGGCACCTCAAATAACGTAATGTTACATTTCCAGTGACCCTCGACCACCGGGATTGGTGGCTATCTTCTCAGTCACCTTGCCGCCGCGATCCCCCCCCCCCCCCCCCCCCCCCCCCTCTTTAACACCTCCCACTCGGTCTCCTTTCTACCAGGTGCTACCGGCACTGAAGAATGACTTTCTTCACCTTGAACCACTTCCACCCTGTTGCCCCTGACCTCTGAGCCTTCATTCTCCACTCCCCTTTCACGCGCAGCTTCTTTATCTCCCTGCTCTTCTTCACCCTCTGGCCGGATGCAGGCATTCTGGAGGTTTGGGGAAGACAACTCAACCTCCGCTATACCAACCTTTGAAACTGCCGGTAACATTACACTGGGGGGCTCAAGCGACACCACTGGCTGCGTGGCTGGCTGACGTGCTCCAGTTACCTCATTTCCGTCATGCAAGGGGTCAGAATTATGACGGGCACTTCTACTTGGCTTACCCAACAGAAACTCGCGAGTGCTTTTGACTCTGATGGCAAACGATTCTGGGAACAGATGGTCCGACCTACCACACAAGCTACATTTCAGTTGTTTAGAACACGCTTGCCCCAGGGGCTCAAAAGAACCACACCTGTAGCACTTTGGTGTGTTACATGCCCATGCCATGTGATCCTTGCTCCCACATCTGTTACACATCTTAACTTGCCCAGGATAGTACAAGAATCCCCGAAATGGGCCAATAGTCACTTTTTCAGGAAGGTGCCGAAGACCTCCAGGCGATGTGGGATCAGATTCCAACTTGACTTTTATGGTCCTCGCTCCAGTCCTAACGCCATCCACGTCTCTGGCGTTCATTACTGGGCCCAGCACCTTGCAAGATTTAGTTAGCCACATAATAATATCTTCGTTTTTCAATGTTGCACTATATATTTGCAGTGCAACATTTACAACACCCTTCTCTGACAAAGCTTCGGCCAAAAGTGACAGTGGTTTGGTATACTTCAGCTTTTCCCAACGCTCCCAAAACTGAAGGAATGAAGGGAAATTTGCAAAGACTATTTCATCTATTTTTCCCCCAGGTAAAGCAAAGATCGAGTCCAACTGCGACACACCAAACCCCAAAGCGCACTGCACCACCAGCCTGCTGAACAAAAGTGGATTCATAGTGAAATCGTCCCAAACCGCCATGCGCACAGCATTTCGACATTGGACCCGAGAAGCGCCCACGATAATTGCTGCTGCTGCGGCATTTCTTACCGGAGCACTCGCTCTCAACACCGTGGGCGGGTCCGAGGGATGAGCGGTACCTTGTGACTTTGACTCGTAGACCCTTGTCGCCCTACTGGAACACTGGAGGAGCCGGAGGATTCCAATATGGATCCGTCCCCATCGTCCTTCGACCTTGCAGCAGCAACAGTAGCAGAGACCGAATCACCATCGTGGAGTTCACTCCACAACACTCCTCCCTCCATAGAAGGCACCGATGTTCCTTCCACCAAATCCAAAAGAGGCACAAGAAGATCCATCACTCGAGCCGCTTGCTCGTCCAGAACACCATCGTCTCCATCCGAATCTTCCGAAAGCATCGACTTCATTGCAGCCCAAGAACCACCTGCAACGTCCGTAATAGCCGTAGTCGTAGCACCCGTAGTCGCACCACCTGAACCCTCCATCTGCTCCTCAACACAGCATTCCGAAGAATCTGAAATGCACACCGTCCGCAGGAATAACATCCATAACAAGAGCCTGCCTTGATCATGGTATTTCTCCTGTCAGGTAAGTATGAGTTCTTCTTCTTCTTTTGGGTTTGATGGCGTTTTCAGAGCCATGAGGCTCTCTATACATGCCATACGCCTGAACATCACTGCGTTGCAAAAAAAAATATACATATTGAAAAGGACGCCTATTGGACATCCATAGAACTATATAGGTCTCCCACGCTTTCAAAAAGTTTATGACCGCCTTGCACAAACGAGGATGCTTCTGGTTTAAATGACCAAAAATGACAGGCAGGTCGGACCCACCGGCCCCCTCCTCTCTAACGATTTTAAATAAGAGCAACCTCGGTCCGTCGTATTGGTGGCATACCATAAATAATTGGGATAAATCTTCGGGTTCCATACAGGCGTCGCAAGTCCCGGAAGGGTGTCACCCTATCACGTGGAGATACGCATCAAGGCGGCAGTGCCCAAGTCTAAGCCTGGAGAGAGCCACCTGGTCTCTGCAGGTCAACTGGGGTAGCCAAAAAGGGGGGGGGGGGGCAAGGGGGGTGGCGTCATGTCTGGATTCATCCTGTAACAAAACCTACCCTTCGTGGTGGTATCCCACTGGGATTGCCATTTTTTGACGGTCATGTCCCTGACCACATTCACAATTTCAGACGGACCCAAAGGGATTTGGGTGACACATTCGGATGTGATCGCACACTTAGCTGCGAGATCGCAGGCTTCGTTCCCTCCGATGCCCACATGAGCGGGGATCCAGGACAGATTGACCACAGATCCTTTCCAACGAGCAATGTTGATCAGGTGCAGCACTTCGAGCACCAGGTCAAATCTGCATCCCTCCTGCAGGGACTCTTGTGCCTGAAATGCAGAGAGGGAATCAGAAAAGATCACGGCACTGAGAGGGTTGAACTTGATTATCCATTCCAGTGCCAATACGATAGCAAAGAGTTCCGCTGTGAAGACGGAGAGATGATCAGATAACCTCTTAGCCTTTGTCACCTTAACATCAAGAATACATATTGCTGCCGCAGTTCTCCCAAGGGAAAGGACTTTGGCACCATCCGTGTGAACGTGGAGAGATTGACTCCAAACCGAATGGATGAACTCGATCGCCTGAATGCATGAAGCAGAGGGGTTATCCTTGTCAACTCTCCCCCATAGATCCAGGTGGATTTGAGGCATAGTGAGAGTCCAGGGTGGCCAGATTGGAACTTTATTGACGGACTCAATGGGCAAGGAGTCCAGACACATTTCACCCGCTACCCGCCTGCAGGCCATCCCAAAGGGAGCAGAATTTAGATTTTTGCCCCATGCCTCATACTCCCAACAGTCTGCAAAAACCGCTCGGACTGGGTGATTGGTCCCAGAGGATATAGATTTGGCCCAGAATTTTAACCGGGACACCTCCCAGTGGAGGGATAGAGGCATCTCCTCGGCCTCAACCAAAAGGGCAGAGATAGGTGAACTCACAAAAGCACCCAAACAGATATGCAGGGCTTTAGCCTGAATGGCGTAAAGTTTGCTGCGGTTGGTCTTTGACATGTCTGAAAAAACCTGGCTACCATAATCCAGATGAGGGTGGATAAGGAGTTTGTACAGGAGAAAAAGACTTCCCTGGTGGGCTCCCCAGGAAGTGCCAGTGAGGCATCAAATTAGATTTAGGTCCTTGGCGCATTTAACTACGACCTTCTTAATGTGGGATCTCCATGTAAGCCCCTTGTCGAAAACAACCCCCCAGGAACGACAATTCAGAAGATGCCTTGAGGATGGTTCCACCAACTGATATTGATGTGTCCTGGACCATCCTTTTGCGGGAAAAGATTACAAACTTGGATTTGGGCCCAGAGAACTGGAACCCCCACTTTTGGGCCCACAGCTCCACCAAGCCGATATCCGCCTGAACTTTCCTTAACGCAAAAGCTACGTTTTTACTCTGGACCCACAGGGCTATGTCATCTGCAAACAGCAGCATCTTGCCGTGGATCCCTGAGAGGGAGGCTAAATCATTGATCATAATGTTGAAAAGTGTCGGGCTTAAACAGCTGCCCTGGGGGACTCCTTCTTTCAGATGAAAGTAGGAAGAGAGGGTTTGCCCCACTTTCACTTGAAAAGATCTCGTGGCCAGAAATTCCCGGATCCACCAAAACATTTTGCCTCTGATGCCGAGATGGTGCAGTTTGAAGAGCAGGCCTTCCTGCCAGACTGTATCGTAGGCTTTGTGGATGTCCAGGAAAACACAAAGAAGCACCCCCTGACTATTGAGGGATTTTCTCACCTCGTTAGCCAATAACACAATGTTTTCGATTAGTCCGGCAGCTAAGCTAAATACAGCATAACAATTGTGCATTTTGTGAGGAAAGCACCAAATTTGGCACACTAGTAGACTATCATATTATGAAAAGATCTGGATATTGGGCCATCTCAGATTCAGAGATTTGATTTTTGCAAGATTTGCCGATTTTGCAGATTTGCAAGCTGAGATTGCAACGCCAGGGACGGCCGACTCCTTCCTGCGAGCTGCCCACGTCACCCGCACAAGAAGAGCTCATCAAATCACTGCAGCGGCACTGCACATCCTGCAACACAGTGCGTATGAACGCCACTGTATAACATATGCTGATGATGCAGAAGACCTGCCTGAGTTCGAAGACCGGTGTCACCAGAGAGGAGAAGACATTCCCACCTTTCAGTACTGGGCAACTGTGCTGGAACTAGAGATGTTGGTGCTGGTCTACGTGCGTTCTCTGCGGCAGGCTTCATTCACGATGTACCTTGATGCCCTGACGGAACTGGTCCCATGGTTCCATGCCTTAGACCACACACACTATGCCAGGTGGGTCCCTGTTCACCTGAGGGACATGGTTGCACTCCCAATGAAGCACCCAGATGTAGCCAGAGAATTCAGGGCTGGCAACTTCACTGTACAGAAGACAAAGAAGGTGTTCTCTTCGATCCCAATCGAATCGAAATCTTGCAAAAATCAAATCTCTGAATCTGAGATGGCCCAATATCCAGATCTTTTCATGATATGATAGTCTACTAGTGTGCCAAATTTGGTGCTTTCCTCACAAAATGCACAATTGTTATGCTAAGTTGCCCCACTAGATAGCTGAACGCCCCCTTCGGAATTCGCTCTGGGATTCATTCAACAGGTTGTTCCGTTCGTGGAAGAAAACCAGGCGACTGTTCACCATATTCTCCATTAACTTGCTTACCACCGAGATGAGGGAGATAGGGTGGTATGACGACAGGTTTTGAGGATTTTCCCCCATTTTAAGGATCGGGACGACTATTGAGTGTTTCCACTCTTGGGGAAGTTCTCCTAAACACTTAACTCTATTAAATAGGCCGAGAAACACACACAACACCTTGTCTTCCATATTCTTGAACATATGAAATGTCAATTTGTCTGGGCCAGGGGCGGGGCACCGTTTCTAGATTTATGGACCGCTTGCCTAAGTTCCCAGAGGGAGAAGTCCAGATTTCGAGGGGAATTTTCGGGACACCAGTCATTGAGGATTTCTCTGTGCTGGGTCTGGAACTGGAACCTGGACACCTTGGACTCCCTGTCGGTGTTGTTTTCTCCAATCAAGTCGGAGAAATGTTTGCCCAAGGCCTCGGCCTTGTCCTTATTCGTGGAGGAGGTTCCATCACGGGAAATGAGTCCCGGGATATAACCCTTTCCCCGTCTTTAATACCGATCATGGATTTCACCTTCCTCCAAACGGGTTGTCGAGAGGAGTCCGGGCTAATGGCTGAACAGAAGCACCGCCAAGAAGCAGTCTTGGCCCGTTTTATGACCCGCTCGGCCTGGGCTCTTTTCCTCTTGTACTCTATTACGTCATCCATCCTTAAGGATTTTCTCACTTTCTTCAGAACCTCCCTCCTTTCCCAAATGGCCTTCCCGCACTCGACATTCCACCAAGGCACTTTGATTTTCCTGCCTGATGAGCTTCTGCAGGTCGGGATTGTTCCCTGGGCGATGGCCTTCACAGTCTGAACTAAAGAGCTGTTGAAGTCCACAATGTTCCCACTCGCGAGATCTTCCCGCACTCCCTCGGAGCACTGATGAGAAAAGGAAGCCCAGTCGGCCTTGGAGAAATTCCAGGAGGGAGGGCCCCAGGCAGCCTCGATGTCCCTTTCAAATAAAAGATTTGTAAACACCGGAAAGTGGTCGCTCCCCAGATTATCCCTGTGCACCCACCACTTGCATCTTGCTGCTGCAGATGAAGAGATAAAGGTGAGATCAAGGGGGGAGGTTTTCCCCGAGGATGGATTTAAGCAGGTCCCACTGTCATCATTTAACGGCACCAAGTCAAACTCCTCAATGATACTTTTGATGCACTCACCATTTTTATCTGTGATATTGGAGCCCCAAAGAGAATTATGACTATTGAAGTCTTCACACCAGATTACGACTCCTTCACACTTCCTGAGCACCTGGAGTAGTCCAAGATTCAATGTTTTGCAGGGGTTGTATAGGTTTATGATCGATAGACCTTCCCTCGAGCCGGAAACCCTGATTACAATCCAGTTCAGCATCGCAATCCATTTCCTCGAAGGAAATACCGAGCTTCACAAAAACCCCACAACCTCCTACACTCCCCCTCACTCTATCCTTGCGGACGAAGGTGTAACCAGGGATCCGGAATTGCTTAGGACTTTTGAGCCAGGTTTTTTGAATACATATGATGTCAGGTCCGGGGTGTAAGGTCAACAACAAACTTTTTAAATTCGTCACCATGGGCTGCTAAACTTCTTGCGTTCCACTGAATTATTCTCATTACTCCATGGATGAATCCTGCGACTGCCCAGAGTTGCTTCTTGTATCGCCGGACTTGAATAACTTATTGATCCCCTTGGAGGAAATCCCCATCCAACCCAGATGCTTCTGGGCTGCGGCAGAGATTATGCCTGTTTTCTCTGTTCTTCTTTTGGCTTGGGCTGCACAATTAACAACTTCCGTTATGAAGCCAATAAACCCCATTCTTGAAAAGTTCATGCCCTACTGGTTCTTCACCCCTCGGTTTGGCATCCTTGATTCCTCGTCTCGGTCTGGACTCCCACCGATCTTGTTAGAGTTAGGGCATTGGCTGCAATTTTGGGGGCCGGGAGGATTACTTCTGCAGGGGCCTTGGCCTTGGGGACCTTGTGGACGGCCTCCGCATAGGATAGCTTCCTTGATGTTTTTATTTGTTGGATCTGGATGGCCATCTGGAATTCAGGGCACCCTCTATAGACTGCGCTACGCTCCCCGCCACAGTTGGCGCAGAACATCTTCGAAACGGTACAATCCCCGCGCTCGTGGTCTCCATAGCACCTGCTGCAATGCTGCTTACCCCTACAAGCCAGAGCAGTGTGGCCAAACTTCTGACACTTGCAGCATCTTAGTGGAGGGGGGACATATTCCTGGACGGAAAAAGCCTCATACCCCAGGAACACTGGGGGGAAGAGCCGGGCTGATGAAGGATAAAACCACTGATGATGTTTCCACCTTCACCCCTTCCCTTATTGTAGTGAGCCGGCGGGCATACACAACTCCCATGTCAGCTAAGTGGGTCTTAATGTCATCTATCTCGACCGATGGAGCAATACCATAAATCACACCACGACTTTCCCGCAGCGATCTCGGGATGAGGCAGGAGACTCAACTGCCACTGAAAAGCGACGCTCTCAAGGCCTTGTCATGCTGGGAAGCGGATGTACAAAGAATTAGCATATCCCAGATCTGAGGTTTTTTTTTAGCACTGATGACGTCGCCCAATTCACTCTTGATCAGGGAAGCCATTTGGATTGGATTCTCGGAGCACTCGGCTTTAGATCCTTCTAAAGTCGAAATTATAATGGGAAATCCCCCATTTGGATCGTCCTGACTAACTACAGCCTTGCCCGCAGCAGGAACGTTGGACTCATCACTACGATCCTGCCGGGACCTTTTCCTCTTCACGCCAGAACCACTTGAGGCCCTGTTCGCTGACGGCTGAGCCTCATCCTCCTCATCCCCAGGCCTACTACCCATTAACGTGTGGCGGACTCAATGTCAATTGTGTTTGCGTGGTATTATAGTATGAGTGGGGTCACTCGTGGGCATCCCACGGTCATGGACGTGTGTGACATTTGTACATCTTCATTTCGATGCTGCACATTCAGTTTTACAAAATGGTTACTGGCAATTTATCAGATCTTCAAATGAGGTAATCTACACAATGTATTTACTTCTGATAACATGTGAATGCATGTGCGTGCACATGGGAAATGCAGTTTCAAATGTGTGATTACATCTCATGTAAAATGTAACTTCAAGAGCTCAAATCCTCTCCCTCCCTGCCCCCATCCCTCCCACATCACACACACTGCAGCAAGGAGTCGATCACCCACGGGGGAGTGGGTCACGAAAACACACGGGGGAGTGGGTCACATAAACACACGGCAGAGTGGGTCACACACACCTGGGGGAGTGGGTCACACACATCTCGTTTTTTCATTTCTGTTCCTCACAATTCTATCCCTCTTTCATTCACACACACACACACACACACACACACACACACACACACACACACACACACACACACTTCATTGTACAGTATCGGTTGTTTCTAAACTTAAATAATTTAAAGGATTGCTGTAAATGATGTTAATTTTACAACGTCCCATATTCAACTTTATTTAAATTGTAAACCTCAAACATAGTTTCTCCACCTAAAGCAAGAACCTTAACCCGGAAGCAATTGACTCATTTCCCGACTGCATGGATCATCAGCTGGGCACCGTTCTTCCTCGAGGTTTCAATCCTTTCAGCCCAGGACCTCTCCAAACGGTGGATCCACAACCTCGATCATGGATCCACATCAATTGATGGTAAATCAGTGGATCCACAACCTCAGTTGCGTCCAGGCAGTCAGTCAACCCATCAATGCAACATCACTTATTCCAACTTTACTTGCAATAGGATTTAATGTGTTATCATATATTTATAACTTTCCTTACACACTCTATAATATGATAATATCATTAAATCATTCACATCTTACCCTTAAACACATCAATCGACCAAACAGCATGACCACACCACCTACCTTTCTATCAAACTCTATTTCGAATGTTCAAACTGTCATTTATAATGGTTTTTGGCATGCTGCCGTATCCGAGCAACCACTGATTCCTAGCAACATTAATTTGTAGTATATTTAATTATTATATTGTGTTGTATTTACATAAAGTTCTCATGAATAATATTATATTGTACTGTACTTGTATTATATTGTACTGTAATATAATATTATATTGTACACTTCGAATGTTCAAACTGTCATTTATAACGGTTTTTGGCATGCTGTCGTATCCTAGCAACCACTGATTCCGAGCAACATTGATTTGTAGTATATTTAATTATTATATTCTACTGTATTTACATAAAGATCTCATGAATAATATTTTTACTATTCGTATTGTATTTCACTAATTCGATTTGGTGTCGTTTTGTGATTTTAAAGAAAACTTGTTTTAATCTACCAACTGCAGCCCGCTGTGCTAACATATGTCTGACTAGTTGTTGTAATTTATTGACCAGTTCAGAGCTGTGTGTGGTTGCTCTCACAGTCCTAATTATTTCACCTGCAACCGTACCATAAAATAGCTTTTTGGGAATGTTGCTGTCTAAGAAAGGCATTCGGACAATGTGGAATGGAAATGCATCTCGTTTATCAAATAATTTGGTGTGAAATTTATTATTATGGATGTCAATTTGTAATTCTAAAAAGGAAACTGAAGTGGAAGTTTGGTTTTCCTTATTTAATTCAATTTCTTTTGGATGTATATCATCATGAAGCTGCTCAAATATAAATCCATTAATTGCCAACAAATAATCAATGAACCTGAAGATGTTTCCGCATCTTCGTGCAGTTGTTAATTTATTCCTGCACATGTTCTGGACCCAATCAAACTCGTACATGTGCAGAAACAAATTTGCAAAGAAAGGGGCCGGATCTGAACCCATGGGTAATGCCCACTGTCTGCTGGAGTATCTTGTTGCCAAATGTAAAGAAACTGTTGTTTAGCAGAAATCGAATACTTTCTTTGAGTTTACTTTTTGAAAAACTGCATGAATATTGATTATCCTTTACAGACCAGTGTGCTCTGTTTTGATATACATTAATGTATACTCTATTACCTCCTGCAAATGCTTTATCTATTGCTCTGTCCAATGCGGTTACCAGCTTGTCATGTGGAATGTTTGTGTACAATGTGGAAAAATCAACGGTTGAAAGCCATTTTGCTTTACCCTTGTTATTAATGTTGTGGACACTGTCGATTACCGGTTTGGAATTGTCAATGATCCAGAATTTCTTAATACCAGAATAAAACTTCACTTTTTCATGGTAGTTTTTTAAGCATTTATAGATTAGTTTCATTGCCGCTGTAATACTGCCCGACAAAGGTTTCAAACTACATTATCTACTTGCGATGATGAACCTCATCTTACAAGGGTGTTTGTGCATTTTTGGGATCCGGTAAATGAATGGTAATTTATGGTGTTTATCCAGAACTAGCAGTCTTCTCACCGTTGAGTGATTTGTATGGTGTTGTATCAAGTCTGTTTTGTTCTCGTTACTTATTTTGTAGGTCTTTGAAATTCCCGTGTCTAAGCCCAATTCTTCCAAAAGTGTTTGAATGTAGAATGTTTTACATACAAATGCAATATTATTATTTGCTTTGTCAATTGGAACAATAACATATTGTGTTTGAAGCTGCCTTCAGCAATCACGTGTCTCTGGATTGTTTAAAATTGCCTTCGGATTATTGATTCGAACTTTTCTTTTCAAATCAACAACTCTCCTTTTCACATGTTTCTCTACCTCCTCCAACCATAAAGCCATTTGTGTGTTTGGTACTTTATGTTTATCAATTTGTTCTTTCATCCATTCACCCAGTCCCATCATTGTAAGTTCCATTGCTTTATTCCAGTTTATTCTTTTATTTTCTCTATAATTTGGTCCTTTTGTAAGTAATGCACGTAATCTTTTATCTTTCACTATTCTGAGATCACCTGTGATGACGTGTTTATGATGTGGATCTTTGAATACGGAATGTTCACAATTACAATGATGTGTGTTATTTAACCATTCCTCTACATCTATAGATTGTACAGTGTCTTTGTAGTTGAACATCTTTCCCCGAATTGAATTTCCCAAAGTGTACACAACTCTTGGTCGCTCTCTCGGTTGTATTGTCTCTGGAAGTTTACTCACGGGGGGGGGGGGGGGTGGGGGGGGGGAGGAATGGGTCGCGCACACACGTATCTTATACATACATACATACATACACACACGCACACATCGATATACACACATGTCCACCGATGCTCTTATGTCCGACGATGCTCATGTCCAATTACACACACACATACGGGGGATGACAAACGCGAGTGGCGACACGTAAAGGATGCTCTGCCCTTCTCCCCATGCGCAGAGTACCTAGTTGCAACTTTTTATTGTGACTACGTCGAAAGAATGAAACATTCCGACTATATAAAGAATACAGCTCAAATGGAAAAGTCCCTGGGAAAAGTCTTTTGGGCGGTGTAGAAGAACATCAGATAACACCTTTTAGTCGAGCAGGAAGACGAGGTCCCTATGCACCTAGCTGATATATTTTTCTAACTTACATTTTTTGAATCCTCAAGGTGTCTCGTAAACGAATTTTCATGTTCCCAAGATGAAATGTTGTCCCATGGGGTCCGTAGGCTGCCATCTTTGTGGCCATCTTGGATTTCCAATGAAAATCAATAATTGGCATAACTTCTGAACTAGACATCATAGAGAGACAAATGCCCCCATTTTTCCGGCTAATTCTGGCCTGAGGAATCGTTTGAGAGGGTTATTTTTATGATTTAAACAAGTTTAACACAATAAAACACAAAGTATGCAAAAAATCAGTAAATTTTACACTCAAAATCTTGCCAAACGTCGAACTTCAAATATACCAAACTATAAGATGCCCATGCATACTGTAAATGATAATAATTGTGAGTAATTAGGGTTAAATAAGACAACATAACACACTATGAATTTAATAAATGAAAATAAGAAGGAAACTATGCCACTAATGTTCTCATCTTGCGTGGCAGGTCAAGCTACAGAAGCGGTAAACAATGTCATTTTTGTCCCCTGTCGCACCGCAGAGCGAAAGGGGGACTATGGTTTTCCCCTCCGTCCGTGCGTGCGGGCGTGCGTGCGTGTGTGTGTAAGTGAAGGACCGCATTTGAATTTGGTATGTGGGTGCAACCCACGTTAAAATCCAAAATGGCCGCCGCCATGTATGTCTGGTGCCATGTATGTCTGAACCTTGTGAGCGGAATATCTTGAAAAATAAGCGAAGTACCAACTTCTAATCTGGTGTGTGGGTGTATCTAGGCACAAGGAAGAACGCTATTGAAAATTGGGTAGCCACGTCAAAATCCAAGATGGCCACCACCATATATATATATGTCTGAACCTTGTGAGCGAAATATCTTGAAAAATAAACGAACTACTAACTTCTAATCTGGTGTGTGGGTGTATCTACGCATAAGGAAGAAGGCTATTGAAAATTGGGTCGCCACGTCAAAAGCCAAAATGGCCACTGCCATGTATGTCTGAACCTTGTGAGCGGAATATCTTGGAAAAATAAGCGAAGTACCAACTTCTAATCTGGTGTGTGGGTGTATCTAGGCATAAGGAAGAACGCTATTGAAAATTGGGTACCATGTCAAAATCCAAGATGGCCGCCACCATGTATGTCTGAACCTTGTGAGTGAAATATCATAGCATGTTTTCTGCGTCTTCCACTTTGTCAACTCACATCACTTCCCCGACGGGGGACCTAGGTGTAACGCTTGTTTTCATGTCGATGTCAATTGGCCATTCCACACCAGGATGAATTACATGGGTATGGTGACTGGTCACAAATGCAGTGGCTCAGGCTACTCTGAACTCCTCATTGAGGCTGGACTTGTCACCAGTGGCTGCCTGAATAGTGTGCTGAGTGGGAAGGCACATGCTAAAGCCCTGTTCTGTCTCAAAACAGTCAGTGAAGCCATGGAACGGTTGTTAATTGAGAGATTCACTGAGGAGGAGAAAGTTGAGGTCACTAACCCTGAGGCCCTGCTCAATCTCATGCAGACCTGTAGTCGCGAGACCCTCGACCTTACTTTGCAGGACCCTTCCACGCTCACCATCCTCGAGAAGTATGTGGCCAATGAAGACGAGATGCGCTCAGCCCACCTCGGCAAGACCGCTACATTCTGGCTCAGCGTGATGGACCATACCCGTCTGATCCTAATGTTGCAGTATTCTGTGAAGACTAACAACTTGGCCCTCTTCCACAAGTGCAATGGGGATATGGCAGACCTATTATTTGCATATGATGGGCCAAACTACTCCAGGTAACTGTCATTTCAGCCTAAAATGTGCATCTTTAAATTAGTATGGTGAGTAAACTAGTAGAAATGATTTCATTATCTGATTTGTAGTCGTGATGAAATAGTTACTTGCATCCTTTCTATCCCTCCACAGGTACTTGGTGTGGCTGGAGGTGTTCTGACAAATATCAATCGGTCTCATCCTGGAGCCAAGGATCTGCTGAAGAAGGGTGGCATCGCGGTGGCACGGTCTCTCATTCCTGGTGCTCTCAGCGCGGTGGACAAGACTATGGAGGAGACCTTCATGAAGTTTACCAAGTCAGCAGGTACTGAAATACTATTGCTACTTTGGTGTTTTAGATGAAAGTTCGTATTAAAATATTTTCTATCACTCCATTATTTATCTCTCCAGGTGGATTCGTAGTGCTCTTCTCCATGTCCGGTGCCTACCAAAGATCGTGCCGTACGACATCAACCTGTGCTTCGTTCTTTGAGAAGATGCTAGAGATGTGTGGCCTAATCGACGACCCGGACTGTGAAGGCTGTAAAACGCTGTGAGCTGAAGAGAGCTGAGATCAAGAAGTCTGAGGAGGCAGTTTGGCGTACCATCTCTGCTATTCGCAACTTCACCAATCCTTTCTTTTTGGTCGACAAGGACCATCTCTACAGCCTGGCGTCTGGTGCTCCTGCTTCCCCGGAGGTGGAGTTGGATGCGCTCAATGCTGAGTCAGCTGGTAAGGAGGCCAAGAAAACATTCATCCGAGATCGTTTCGTGAATGGCTCTTCTGAGGCACTGTTCTTTGAGCCAATCAAGAAGCAGAAGTTGAAGACGATAGAGGCCTCCAACAAGACAGTCAAGCTCACTTCCTCTCAGGGAAAGGTATGTAACCTCATCATCTGAATATACATATAACAATAGTATAACATTGTTGCAATACAATATGCATGTCTAAGTGAGGTCTAAAAAATTGTTCCCATGTTCATCTTTGCAGGTTATCCAGTACCGTGAGCAAAGTGACCTCGCTTTCATGCTGCTCATCAAGTCTCAGCACTTGGACGAGCCCCTGAATCTTGACGAGCTGATGTGATACTCGCTCACTCCTGTCCTTCACAGTCTCGGCACCGCCGACGGGTTCTTCAAAAAGACAAACAAGGCCGCGATGCTTCATTTCTTGATGGAAGATGTTCCTGAGGATGTGCCTTATCCAAAAGATGCCCTCTACATCCAGGATGCCCTGAGGAACCTTCCCCCAACGTTTGTTGATATTTGTCTTCAGACTCTGGAGTCCAGATCAACTGGTGGCAAAGAAGAATTTTGTCTTCTCAACTGATTCATACCATGCTGACTCCATCAAGGCTCAGGAGAGATTGCGCCGTTGCTTCTCCCAGCGGTATATCCTGGAGGGGCCGGCAACAAGTAAGCCGAGTGACTTCAAACTATTCCTGGTGAACAAGCAGAATAAGACACAGCTCTGTAACCTACTACTGCAGGTGTGGCAGAGCAAGGCAGCGACATCTCGGCTCGAGAAAAGTGGGACAACGGTGGCTTGTGGTGGAGGCGTATCAGCTGGACTCATTAGATGGCAACGTGAGTATATTCAATTTCATATGATGCAGCTGTAAGCCTTTTTTACCAAATGCTCAGCACTGTAAGGGCACCATTTTTAATTCTCTGTTTCAATAGGTTCGGACGGACATGAGAAACGGAGAATAATCGCCAGATTGTGAATGTTAGTGAACTTGCGGAATCGAAGGGAGTGGACTACTGCACCACGATACTTGCTCGGCCTGTGCGTGTTCACAGGGGAAGATGTAATAAGTGCCTTCAAGGGCAAGGTCGGACCCCTGAATAAGCTACAGAGCCACCCCAAGTACCATGCTACCTTCAGGTGAGTGTTTTCTTTATTTCAATTTCAGTACTATTTCATGACGATCAAGTAATTGCTGAATATACGTAACACTACATCATGATTTTTGCAATGTACCATTGTATCTTTTTCAGAAAACTCGGTGATGAATGGTCTGTAAAACCAGAGGTGATGGATGACATTGAGGCATTCACGTGTCTGATGTATGGCCAGGCCCGGGAAAAGTCTGTCAATGCCGTACGCAGCAGATAGTGGGGGAGGACTGAAGCAGATAGTGGGGGAGGACGAGCAACTCACGACCAAACCTAAGGTGGACCTCTCTCCGGTACCACCTTGCAGAGCAACCTTGTCCAACACGTTGACCGTGTGAACCACTGCCTTGCCAACTACAAGCGAGCTGACAAGACGATCTTCTGGTGCCCCAAGTCCTATCATCCTGGACAAGGTTGGGAGAAGATGGAGGAGGGTATCTTGCAGCCTTTGTGGTCGTGTGGCCCCATCCTTCCTCCTTCCCTCGTTGACTTGGTAGCGAAAACTGCTGAGGAGGTAGAGGAGGATGGAGGATGAAAGGGAGCAAGAGATCGATTATGAGGAGCTACTCAATGACGATGATTCGATATACAGTAGTGCGATGAAAAAATGACATTGTTTACCGCTTCTGTAGCTTGACCTGTCGCGCAAGATGAGAACATTAGTGGCATAGTTTCCTTCTTATGTTCATTTATTGAATTCATAGTGTGTTATATTGGCTTATTTAACCATAATTACTCACAATTATTATTTCCAGTACGGTATGCATGGGCATCTTTTAGTTTGGTATATTTGAAGTAAGATTTTGAATGTAAGTTTTACTGATTTTTTTGCATACTTTTCGAGTTTTATTGTATTAATCTTGTTTAAATCATGAAAATAACCCTCAAACGATTCCTCAAGCCAGAATTAGCCGGAAAAATGGGGGCATTTGTCTCTGTATGATGTCTAGTTCAAAAGTTATGCCAATTATAGATTTTCATCGGAAATCGATGTTGAAAACTGGTGTGAAAAAAAAAAAAAAAAAAGGATTGATGGAATGAATGGAAGTTTAAACAGGATTACTTTTACTTCCGGATAATAATAATGATGAATGAAATTAGAACGAAGAAATATCTGTCGGCAATTTCCCGTCTGTAGCGATACGTGAACCCCCTCTCCATATTGTTGACTTTTTTGTGACGACTGTCGTCAAACGGAAAAGTAATATATCTTAACGGAAAATAAAAAGCGAATTTTTAATACATGTCTGTATTTTCCCGTTTTCCCTTGAGCTATTTAGGCGGTGTATGATACATTGTCCCCGCGATTTTTTTTATATATCTTGGCATTTTCCCGTGTGTGCGTAAATTTTCTCAATTATTGCTGAAACAAGAGTCTAAAACCATCGATAAAAATTAAATCAGATAGTGAATTCGAGAGAAAATTGTGAGGGTGACTCAATGAATGGGCTTTGTTACAGGCCTTTGAAAATGCATTTCGTTCTATAAACGGAAACCTTCATCGAATTATATTCCCGTTTTTTTTTTTCAACCGAGTCTAAAACCTTGTTCGCAACTGAAAAATAAAATGAGATATCGAATTAGAGTTGAAATAAAACTGTGAGAGAGAGCAAGACACCGCTGGCCTTACAAAAGAGGGCTCAAAACTATGCGAGGAAACAACATAGTGGGTATTTATTTTGGAAGCCTCTCTCAGACCGGGTATAGCCACACCCCCAGACAGACTCGCAGAATCACCTACAGAGAATATAATATAGATGACTTGTAATATCCTCTCCCACCAGGAGAAGCGCTATGTCATCCACAGTTACATGTAGACCTCTTGTGTTCAGACGATTGGGATTGGGTAGAGTCCCTGTATATAGCAATAGATTCCCTACATTGCGTATCCGAAAGATTATGGTTACGTGGTCTGTGTACGCCATATTGTTTCCATTCCTCACGAATCATTCGGTGCCATTCTTTGAGGAAATAATGAATATCACATGATTACATGTTGTTTTGGTGGCAAAATATAATAAAAACATCAACATGGGCGAAAGACCTTTTTTGATGGCAAATAAAATATATATATAGTTTGGGGTTTTTTTTTTTGATTGTTATCCTTTTTCTTGTTATAATTGATTAATTAAATAATTAATTTAATTATTTTAAATCACTCGTTCCTCATGTTCCATAGAAATACAAGTTTGTGTGGCAAGGGTGCCCAGAAGGTGTGAATGGTGTTGGTGTCCTGTTTTCTGAGGAGTTTGTAGACAGTGTGGTGAGTGTGACGAGAGTGAGTGAAAGGTTGATGATGGTGAAAATGATGATTGGAAAGCTCTTGGTGAACGTGATCTCAGAATATGCTCCGCAGGTTGGTCGGAGCGATGAAGAGAAGGACAAGTTCTGGTGTGCAATAGAGAAGCTGATGGAAAACGTGAAGCATAAGGAAGTTGTTGTGGTAGGAGGAGACCTAAATGGACATGTGGGAAGGAGTATGGATGGTTTGAGGGAGTTCATGGGGGTTACGGATATGGTGTGAGAAATGGAGAAGGTGAAAGGATTTTGGAGTTTTCTGATGGAGCTGATTTGTTGATTTGTAATACTCAGTTCCAGAAAGAGGATAATAAGCTTGTTACATACACGTCAGGTGGGTCGATGACAACCGTTGACTACCTGATGGTGCGTAGGCAAGATAGGGGGCACCTCCGGGACCCAAAGGTGATCCCGGGGGAGGAGGCTGTTTCACAGCACCACTTGGTTGTCTGCGACACAAGGTTGAAAGGTGCAAGGAGAGCTCGGCGGGTGAAGTACCAACCGAGAATGAAGGTGTGGAGGTTGAAAGAGGTGACGGTGAGGGAGGCATTAAAAGAGAGGCTGAGTATGATAGAGGATGATGTGGTTGAGCTTGAAAGTGGTTGGATGTCAATGAAAGCTAGTATGTTGGGAGCCGTTGGTGAGGTATGTGGATGGACAAAAGGACCACCGAGGCACCGGGAAACATGGTGGTGGGATGATGAAGTTGGAAAGAAGATTGACGAGAAGAGGAAGAAGTTCAAGGAGTGGCAGAAGGCGAAGGGTACGGGGGCAGAAAAGGAAGAGCATGAAAGTTATAAGGCAGCCAAGAAGGCTGCAAAGAAAGAGGTAGCAAAGGCGCAGATGGCATGTCGGAAAATGTTCGGAGAACGCTTGGATTTGGAAGAGGGTCAGAGAGCGGTATTCAGGATGGCAAAGCAGAGAGCGAAAGAGAGGTGTGATGTGATGTGGGTGAGTTGCTTGAAGGATGAAGTGGGACAAATCGTTGTGGACCCAGATGGAATTAAAGGAAGATAGAAGAGATATATGGAAATACTGTTGAATGCAGAGAATGAATGGGATGGCAACATAGAGAGTAACCCAGTTTTAGGACCGGCAGAGAAGATAACCGAGAAGGAAGTTGAGGAAGCGATTAAAGCAATGAAGAGTGGAAAAGCGGGAGGGCCGACGGGAGTTGTGGGAGATATGTTGAAGGCAGCGGGAAATTGGGGTGTGAAGAGAATGACAGAGATCTGCAATCTGGTGGTGAAAGAAGGCCGCATTCCAGTGGATTGGGAACTGAGTACCCTCGTCCCTCTCTACAAGGGGAAAGGTGATTCTCTGGACTGTGGCTCGTATCGAGCGATAAAGTTATTGGAGCATGGAATGAAGGTATTGGAAAGGGTGTTGGAGAGGAGGATAAGGAAGAAAGTGAAGACTGATGAAATGCAGTTTGGATTTATGCCAGGAAGAGGAACGACAGACGCGCCTTTTATTGTGAGGCAGTTGCAGGAGAAGTACATGGAGAAGAGGAAGAAGTTGTTTTCTTGGGTTTGTTGATCTGGAGAAAGCATTCGATAGGGTTCCACGTGAAGTAGTGACATGGGCATTGAGGAAGTTAGGAGTGGAGGAATGGTTGATCAGAGTAGTGATGGCAATGTACAAAAGAGCGCGCACAGCTGTAAGGACGAAGGACGGGAACAGTGGTGAGTTTGAGGTGAAAGGTGGGAGTGCATCAGGGGTCGGTACTAAGTCCACTACTATTTGTAGCTGTGATGGAGTTGCTGGCTCGGAACGTAAAGGAGGGTTTACCATGGGAGTTGTTGTATGCAGATGATCTGGTGTTGATTGCAGAAAGTATGGATGGACTGAAGGAGAAGATGAACAAGTAGAAGGAATGTATGGAGACGAAAGGTCTGAAGGTGAATATCGGAAAAACAAAGGTGATGGCAAGTGGTAAAGCATGTGGTGAGGTGGAAAGAACTGGGAAGTGGTCCTGTGCTACGTGCAGGAAGGGTGTCGGAGTGAACTCAATTCAATGTACAATGTGCGCTGAGTGGGTTCATCAAAAATGTAGTGGTTTGAAAGGGTCATTAACCAGTATGGCAGCTACATTCAAGTGTAAGGTGTGCACAGAGAGAGCTGCAGATGGAGGAAATGTTGAGTTGGATCTTGGAGATGGTGTGAAGCTGGAAGGTGTGAAAACATTTTGTTACCTAGGAGACATGCTGAATGGAGAAGGTGGATCAGACTCGGCAACGGTTGCTGGAGTGAGATGTGCATGGAAGAAGTTTTGGGAACTGAGTGGCGTGCTGACGAGGAGGGGAGTGTCATTGAAGCTGAAGGGAAAGGTGTATGCTGCATGTGTGAGAAGTGTTATGATTTATGGGAGCGAGACATGGGTAATGAACGGAGAGCAGCAACGAAGGCTGGAAAGGGTGGAAATGCGAATGGTTCGGTGGATGTGCGGAGTATCGTTGAGAGAGAGGAAGACAAATGATGAATTGCGAAAGATGATGGGAATAGAGCCTGTGATGGATGCTGTGAAGAGAAACAGTTTGAGATGGTTTGGTCATGTGTTGAGGAAGGATGAAAGTGACTGGTTGAGAAGAGTGATGGAAATGAATGTGGAAGGAAGTCGATGATGGGGCAGACAGAGAAAGACTTGGCTAAAGATGGTCGAAGAAGAAATGCGGGCCAAGGGGTTAACAAGGGGAGATGCAGAAAATAGGGCAAAATGGAGAACATTGTCATGGGGACCGCTAGGCTAACCCCCGCTCTTGCAGGGAAAATGGCCTTTTAAAATGCCTGTTGTTGTTGTTGTACTCGTTCCTCATGTTCACTTTTGTTTTTTCCTCCACCATGGAAGGTCGGTGGCCCTTCTGGGGCCAAAACACCTCTCCCTCTCTCTCCCCTCCTATCTCTCACCCTCCCTCTCTTTCCACCCACCCCCACCCCTCCTCCCACATCCTCACACCCCTCCCTCCTGGATTGTATAGCAACATGTGGTGAGGCATCACTCAACCCTCCCTCACTCTCTCCCCCTCTTATTTCTCACCCCCCTCTCTTAGTATTCCTGTCAGCAAAGCGACGGGTGGTGTTTGCTCGTATATACAGTATATACAGACTTGGCATTTAATATGGAATATTTTTTTTGTGGGGGTGAACTTACTTTTCAAGATGTCTTTGAACCAAAAGTTCATTGGAATTATGTTGAAATTATTCTAGATTTTGTTAATGTGACCTTTAAAATAAACAAAAACCACATTTGACATTTCGAAACAAATAAATTGATCCTTGAAAGTGATGTAAACTGATATCGAACTCAATTCATGGACAGTACTGTGTTAAACTTCTGTACGTTTTCCAGAAGTATTTCTTTATTTTGCACATTAGCCAAATTTTTTTTTACCAAAAACAAAAGTTAAATTACGACTAGGATTACGGACAGTAAAATTACAGTTCAGTACTTCGTGTAACCCCCACGAGCATTCAGGAGAGCACGTACACGTTGAGTGAGGCATGCTGTTCACGAGATTTGCCAAGGTTTGGACAGGAATCGCTTGCCATGCAGTGACAATAGCCTGCTGCAATTCACGCACAGAGGTCGGCTGCTGGTCCAAGTGGTCGATTTGACGCGTTAATTCTGCCCACAGGTTCTCTATCGGATTCATATCCAGGGACATGGCAGGCCACTCCATATGCTCTACACCACGGTCAGCAAGAAAGTGTTGGATGATGCGAGCACGATGAGGCCGTGCATTGTCATCTTGGAAGACAAAGTTTCCTCGAAAGGCTGCACGAGCAAATGGAAGCAATGTTTCTTCCAGAATGGCCCTGTACTTGAACTGCTTCAGGTTTCCATTCAGAACAACCAGGTCAGTTTTGCCCCCTGCATGAAAAGCATCCCAAACGGTCACCCCACCACCTCCAGCTTGGACTCTTGGCACTATACAATCTTTGTTGTAGGCTTCATGCACTTGTCTGCGCACTCGGACGCGGCCATCTTGACGATAGACCAGAAATCTAGACTCGTCACTGAAGATCACTTGATTCCAGTGTCCTGGCTGCCATTGATGGTGCTCTCTGGCCCACTGCAATCGGCGCTGGTGGTGTTGTCTGGTCAGGCGTGGCTTTCTCAGGGGACGCCTGGCACGATAGCCTGCTTGAACCAGTCGTTGGTTGACTAGCCTTCTGGATACAGGCACATTTGTCAGTTGCTGCCACTCAGCCCTAAGCCGATTAGCTGACTTGGTACGGCTATTGCGGACTAACCGGTGCAGCTGGCGATCATCCCTCCTTGTGGTTCTGTGGGGACGTCCTGGCCTCAGTATTGGAGTAGGGACACCCCTCTGAGCATTTCGTTTCAGGATCTTTGACACCTGACCTTGAGTGATGCCATACTGCTGAGCAATAGCACGCTGTTTCATGCCGTAATTTAGTAAAGCCACCACTCCATGACAAACAGCATTGTCGAGTTGACGGACCATCTCCAGAGGAATCGGCAAGAACATTTGGAGATGTGCAGCAATTGTTTTCCACTAATACAGAACGCAACAACCCTTGTTTTCCCGAATGTGAAGCCAATCATCAAATGCACCTGTCCGTACTTTTGCCACGCCACCTGTGATATAATCCTGTTGTTGACTTCTTGCTGCGACAGACCATCAGTGACATGGTTCT
Organism: Myxine glutinosa; assembly: GCF_964187855.1. Taxonomy (NCBI): domain Eukaryota; kingdom Metazoa; phylum Chordata; class Myxini; order Myxiniformes; family Myxinidae; genus Myxine; species Myxine glutinosa. The sequence continues at coordinate 22,552,038 of NC_136269.1, forward strand.
TTTAACAAATAAATCACCAAAGTGTAAAATAAACTCACCAGAATGGTCTACTGAGTTAAGAAAGTAAACCCGTCAAGAAAAAAAAAATATTCCATATTAAATGCCAAGTCTGTATACACTACCGGTCAAAAGTTTTAGAACACCTCACTTTTTCCAGTTTTTATTGAAATTTACGCAATTTAATGTCTCAATGTACTCTGAAATTAAGCATAGAACAAATTTACAATTGGAGATGAAAAAGAAATCATAGAATCATTTTGTTTAACAAAATTCAATTTAAATTTTTGACTCAGCAAAGTAGCCAACTTTTGCATACACAACCGCCGAACACACTCGTGACATTCTTTCTGCAATGGAAATCAAATATTGTTCGGGAAGTTCTTCCCAACACTGTTGCAGAAGTTCCCACAAATGTGTTGCACTTGTCGGTTGCTTTGCTTTCACCCTTCTGTCCAGTTCACCTCAAACCAGCTTGATGGCGTTTAAGTCTGGAGACTGTGCTGGCCATTCCATGATTTGAAGCCTACCGTCTTGTTCTTTCATCGAAGGTAGTTTTGACATAGCCTGGAGGTGTGTTTAGGGTCATTATCTTGCTGGAGGATGAACCCCTGACCAACTAGGCGTATACCAGAGGGTATTGCATGGCCCTTTTCGTTCAGGGTGCCAGTCACTCTGTGCAAGTCGCCGACTGGATCCAGCAAAACAGCCCCAGACCATCACGTATACTTTCGCATACAACAGGCAAGCTGTTGATTCTCAGAAACTTGTCTTCTGATTCTGTTGTGGCTTTGGGTCTGCCAGACCTCTTTCTGTCAGAGTTTCCTCCAGTTTCCAATATACTACTTCCTGCAGTGCAATATTGTCCAAATAATGCTTCAGAGGATGTAATAACTGTCTGTTCCAATACTGCTTTTATACAAACAGGGGGTTTGTAATCAAGTAATCAGCAGAGGTTGGGACACCTGTCGGAATTGTTTGCATCAACTTTCAAGGCTTAATTTACTTACATTGCTGCGGAGCAGCTGTAAGTTGTTAACCCATGACTTGTTCCTTGAAGAAGGCCTTTTTTTACAATATAACTGTGCAATTTACATTATTTTCCCGTTTTTGCTAACCTAAACTTTTTTTTTTAACCTCGAGCAGTTTACTGCTTACCTTTGTGCCATTTCAGGTTATTCACTGGACATTAAACTGCGTAAATTTCAATAAAAACTGGAAAAATTGAGGTGTTCTAAAACTTTTGACCAGTAGTGCAGTTGTGGAAATTACTTGCAGGGCATTCAGAAAGTATTCAGACCCCTTCACTTTTTTCACATTTTGTTATGTTGCAGCTTTGTACTGAAATCGTTTAAATTCATTTTTTCCCCTCATCAATCGACACTCAATACGCCATAATGACAAAGAGAAAACAGGATTTTAGAAAGTTTTGCAAATTTATTAAAAAGAAAAAACTGAAATATCACATAAGTATTGTCACGCAACTCCGATTAACATCAGAGTTGCGGATTGCCGATCACGAAGGCTTTAACTCCCGAGGCGGAAACTCGATGGCGGATTCCAAAACCAAAAGCCCCAAGCCCGCGGAATGGAGGGGAACGGCGAGAGCCCCGCAGCCTTATCTATTAAAATCAACCACCCGGTAAACTGCGTTCAGATATATTGTTACGGGTCGCGGACAAGATGTTACTTTGGGCCGAGCGGATGGTCAACCGCGACCGTTACAGGATCCCCGATTAGCCCGACCCCCAAACGTTGACCAAATCGCGCCACAGGTATTCAATTTGGAAACCTCTAAAGCGACCGAAAGAGAAGGAAGAGAGGAGGAAGACAGAGTACAGAGGAAGAACAGATTTATTATACACACACAAGCAAAAAGGAGCAATCAAGCTATTTACAAGCAATGGACGGAAGAAGCAGGTGACACAGGGAAATCATTAGCTTATACTATGCAGTTTACTTATAAACCCCAGGACAACATTCAAGACAGACGACGTTCACACTTACACGGGGGAAATTGCAGGCAGGTATGGCTTGAGGATGGATGGTTGTTTTGGGAGGCAATGGAGGGTCCAGCGTGGATTGCTGCCTGGCGCGCCCTTTTCGTGGCCTGCGTCCCCTTGGCTGCAGCGGAGCTGGTCGCACGATGGCTCGCAGGCTCGGTCACACCTGCTCGTTCAGGCGTCTTCCTTCTCCCCAGCAACAACGAGCGACAGCAAGCAAGAGGACGGGGTCAGAGCAAGAGGACGGAGTGCGTCCCGCGGCGGTTTATATTGGTTTCTCACCGAACCTTCGCGCACTTTCTCGGGGGTTCCCGCTCCGCCCTCTCTTAGCCAAACCCCTTGTTCTGGGTTGGATGAGCGGGGCCGACTTACTCCTCCCCCCTATGACGAGGGGGGCGACCCGTCTTCTCTAGCCACTCCCCTTGTTCGTAATGGCCGCAAATGTCGAAAACCGGTCAGCAGCTGCAGGTAATGCGCCGTCACGTTGCACAGCAGTTCAGTACTGCAATAAACGGTTGCTGTCAAAGCTCAAGTGGGGGAATCCCTGGCACTTGAGCTGCCATGGATCATCGGAGGGGCCTACGCTTATTTCGTTTGATGCAATGCAGAGTCAATCTAGTGGGAAACACATATTTAGCCTACATAGAATAAGGAAATAAGCTATTTAAAAAGATATATCATGGCCTGTCTGTAGGTTCATGGAATTAACTAGGGGGACGTCTTTCGATCTTATTTACTCTACGAGGGCCAGTTAAAACACAGCAAACCAGTTCTCACATTCTTTACACTTCCCAAATTCGTTACACTGCACCCTCCTTTCTTCAGGTCCGTTCCCAGGCCTACAACTTTAATTTAGTGTGACACGTAGGTGTAGTTCCCTCTACTTTTAACCTGACCCTGAGTGTGACGATTTTAAAACACAAATAAGTATGTCCCGCTATTGCATTGCACCCTGTCTAACAGACTCAAGCCCACAGCTAACCGAATTACGGAATTGTTCTCAAACTATACATTTACGGTGGGGAGCATTATTTAGTGACGTTATTTCTTATTTACAACGCAACCCAGGACCTGTGTTTTTTTTTCTTTTTAGGGAACAAGAAAAAGAAATTCCTGTTGGGAGGGAGGAGACAGCACGCATTGCATCGATGCACCAGTACCAATACCACCAAAGCACCCAAAAGCACCACTCGGTGCACAGTCACCACTGTTCATAATAAACACAACAAAACAACTGGTGGTGGTCTTCTCTTTTTCTGCTGGGCCGATGTTCTTCCCGACGTCTTCTGTCTTCATGCGGCCTACTTGGAAATAATAAAAAAGCACAACTTGTGTTCATTTTTATTTAGGGCCTCAGGGGCCAACTAAGGGTGGTCCACCTGTTTGGCATAGGTGCCACCTTACCGAGGTCCGCAAGCAAGATTCCCTGGCCACCATGGCCGGTCTCCAACAGAGGTGCCCTGCCCCAGAACCTGGGGTCCATCAAGTGGTACTTGGCTGCAGAACAGCGGTCCATAAAGTGGTACATCAACGCAATGCATGCTGGTTCTGAGAATCTCGTGCGCACAATGGCCACCTCACACACGCTCCCCTCGGCGCCCAATGGCGCACAGGTCCTCAAGTGGGAGACAAAAGGGGGGAAGACAAATGAGCGAGGGGTAAGGTCACAAGGGTACACGTCAATAAAGGCAATGCAGGGTGAAGTGCGTACGGAGAGCGAAGTGAGAAAAACTCGTCCCTACCGTACGTCACCCCCCCTGTCACCTACACTACCCTTGCCCTTACCCCATATTTACAACAATTTACACCTTTACAAATTCGTCACTACGTCTTGTCTTCCCCATCTTTCCCTTCTACACCAAATTCGTCTCCAATCCCCCTATCCAAAATTTGCCATCACCAATTCATCATCAATCCTCATAAGGAGGGAGAGATGGAATTACGCACAATGTCACACCCACGTCATGATGCGTCTCACAATCCAAAACATTTGCATTAATGAAAAATAATAAAACATGGCGTGCTGTGGAGTTACCTCATCTCAGGTGAGTGGATGCAGATGGTGCGAGGAGACTTCAATCCTAACTATCCTCTAAATGACATTAACACACTTTACACTACCCTGGGTCTTTCCCTGCCAATCCATTGGCCATCTTACTCTATGTGGTTTTAAGAACCAATCCCCATTGACCAACTGTGGTGCTTCTCAATTTGGGGTCTCACTCCCCCGATTCATCTCCCTGTGCCCTGGCACAATTTCAGGACTGGGGCGTGTAACTCTCCCAGCAGGTCTACCCACCTGCACACCTCCACCACTGTAGTTGCCACCCGAGCTTACCTAGCTCCTCACCCTAACCTATCTAACTGGGGAAGGCCCCTCCTGGCTCTGTCACCCCACTGGTGCCCTCTGGCACTGGGCTACCCGGGTCCGTCCTCCGGATCCTCGGGCCCCATCCACAACAACTACCGGCTCCCAGAGCCCACCTGCGGCCTCACCTGGCCGACATCCTCACAGTGGTGGAGTGCCCAAACCAACTACACACACTAACAGGCGACACGCCCAGCCATTTCCACAACACTAATGCACCCATCCAAAGACCATTCTTTCACCCGCACCACAGATGCCAATATCCAACCACAATTTACCTATACCCTCTACCTAACAATTACACTACCCTTCCCGGGTATCCGTGATGGGGGTCCACTCTTCCCCCATTCACACCTCCGCACCATCCGCTCCACTCCACAATTTCCATCATACTCACTCCACGACCATCCATTCCAATACTCCATACCATTTATTCCATACACCTGTTCTCCATTCACCTGTCGTTGCACACCTGTGCAATCATACCTGGTGCCACCTGCACCCTCCTTTCTTCCTGGACCATTTGGTCATCACAATACACATCACCATCACTCACTCATACACTGCTCCATCCACCTGTTCAGTTGCACACCTGTGCAATCACACTTGTTCCTCACACACAATCATTTACTCATACCATGCTCAATACACTTCTATACACCTCCAACACTCACACGGCATCATCTGAACTACCTGTTACCCTCTAGAACTTGCGCTTCCCCGTCGCCCCTTTAAACTACTGCGCTCCCTCGTCATTATCATCCACTTACCCTCTCTTCGTCCCCAGCTACCTGTCCACTGTAGCTACCTAACCTTAATGTTACCTAATGTCATCTTCGCTAGATCCCTACACATGATATATCCTAACCCTCCCGGGCCAATTTTCACTGCCATCAACCCCATAAACCTAGTGCTCCTTTGCCCCCTGGTGTGAGGGATGGTGGATTGGCCATCCCACCACATCGGGGAGGTCCCACTACCAATTTTGCTTACCAAATTTCAACAAATCAAAAATTTACCAATCACTGTACCATTACCAATCACTCTACCAATCCTATTCATTTTTCTAATTTTGGGTCCAAAACACTAACCTCATCACCCGTCTACTTATTAGATCCTCTCGGTGCGCCAATTCACGTCTACAGCCCGGCTTTGTACAGCCGAGCAATGAACGCGGGTTCTTTGGTGCCGGCGGCTGGATGCGTCCGGCACTCGGTGCAGGGACGGGGGCTTACCCGTGCCGAGATCCCACGCACCACCTCGGCGCGGAGCCATCCAATTGCCCGATCTCGACCTGCCGGAACGTCTCAATAAAAAGTGGTCGCCATGACGACCCTTCCTATCGGGCTGCCCGCTCCGCCTAGTGGAGCACGGACGCGGCCGTTCCAAGCGAGGCCCAGCGTGGATCGCGTACGGCGGCCCTTTCGAACCCGCCGTGGCTCGGATCCCCGCTGGTTCTCGCGGCACGTGAAGCCCGGCACGCACCGAGGGCCCGATTCGGCTATAAGTCGCTCTAACCGCTAACCCGGTTACCGTCGATACCTCACCTGCATGCTCACACGCATACGCTACCCCTTCCTTGCTCATACACCCAGCTGTTCCCATGCTCCTCGTCATTGCACCTTCTCCAACACACCCAGGTACACTCATTCCGCTCACAGACGTGGTCACACACCTGACCACCGAACACCTTGGCACACATTCGTCGCTCGCACACCTCACCAACACACCTCTTCGTGCCCCTTCCTCGGTCACCTCCTCTGTGACAAGCACAGGTGTGCTCTCACTCGCACACCCAACCACGTGCCTCACGACCAACTCAAGTGTGCATTCCCACACACGCTCTACCATTCCAGGTGTGCATCCTTCCATTCCAGGTGAACATCCTCGCTCACCTGCCACAACCAACTCACGCTCCGTGTCACTCTCACTACTTTCACCTCCATTCTTGACAGCGCACTCACCCTTACTCTTGACAGCGCACTCTTTCCTCATGCACCTGTCCGTTACACACCTTTCTCGCGCACACGCTCCCGTTACATCCTCTAACACTCACCACAGGCGTGCATTCTCCCTCACTCTTGACAGCGCACTCTTTCCCCATGCACCTGTCCGTTACACACCTTTCTCGCGCATCCTCTTGCGCACACTCTCCCGTTACTTCCGCCGTAACACTCACCACCGGCGTACATTCTCTCGTTCCATCCTCTGTAACACTCACCACAGGTGTACACTCTCTCGTTACATCCTCTGTAACACTCACCACACCGCGCTTCCATGTGCCCCCTCGCACACGCGCTACGACCGACTCACTCTTGACAGCACCCTCACTCCTTGGCGCGCACTTTTTCCTCACACACCCCATGGTCGGACATTCTTGCACACCTCTTTTTTTGCACACTAGACCTGTCGCACATTTCACCAACGGCCTCTCACGAACACCGGGGTCCACAACAACCCCCAAGCCGACTGAAGCTCCCCTCACATCATGTACATTTCCACGTATATCACCACTCACCTTGGCACCTCTTCGTCGCACCTCTTCTGCCACCTGCAAACTCTTTATTTGGTTAGTGAGCACACCATCATGAGTTGAGCACCGACCTTGTACATATTCCATTACCTCCTCCTGGATTTCTCTTTTAGTTTCTGTCCGTCTCTTCTTAATTTCACTCACCTCTTCTTCCACTTCCTCTAATTTTTGCTTCACCTCTTTTATTTCCCGGTGCGTCTCCTCAAGTTCGTCCTCTAAGGCTACCTTGACCGTTTCTATTTGCGTCCTCACCTCCCGGTCCTTCGTCTCTATTACTTCTGTCACCTCTTCCAACCTCTTCGTCAATCCCTCATGTACCATTTGACATTCCTTCTGTGTCGCTATTAATTCATTTTTAATGTCCTTTTGTGTCGCTTTTAAACCCCCGATGATTGCAGTGTTCTTTTCCACTTGGTCCGCTAGTTCCCTTTGTCCTACTGTCAGCTGCTCTACTCCCTTCGTCAGACCCTCTATGCCCCCCTGTAACCTAGCCGTATTATTCCTCACCTCTTTCTCCATACGCTTCTCACCTCGCTTTACCTCCTCGCGTAGCCCCGAAACCTCCTCACTTACACCTCGTCGTATCCCCTCTTTCATCTCCTCCATCTCTTTTGTAGATGCCACCCTCATCTGTCCCAATTCATCCCTCTGAGCATCCAGTTTACTTTCTAACCCGATTTGCACCTCCTCTATCTGGTTCCCCATTCGTTTGATTTCCCGGGCAGACTGTTCCCCTATTTCCCGCAATTTGTCCTCCATCCTATTTTCTAACCCCATTAGCCCATTTTTCACCTCTTTTATCCCGTTGTCTAACCCCTCAAAATTATTGTCTAACTTCCCAAATTTCTTGTCTAACCCCTCACCGGTACCCCTCGCTTCGTCCCTCATTACCCCCAATTGCTCACTCTGAGCCCTCGCTTCGTCCCTCATTGCCCCCATACTGTTTTTCAAACCTCCAATTTGGTCTCCCATTTGTCCCATAAGGGCCCCCATCATTCTGTTTTCCATTTCTTCATTATTCTTGTCAATAAGGGCCTTCATTTGTATAAAAAAAAGGTTCAAATCCACCGGTGGCGCTGCTACGGTCACGGGCGCGGTCGCCGTGGCCATGTGCGAGGCGCCATTTTGTGCACCTGATACACCCTCAACCACCTCATTGCTCTCCTCCTCCCTTTCCTCCCCTAAGTCCTGGGTTACCCCTAACCCGTCTATCTCCCCCACCGACATCCGATCGCCTTGATTGTCCATGGCGCGATCTCAAAATTCGGGTTTTATAAAACAACAAAATTTCGGCAGCTCGTAATTTTGACCAAATTTTTTTCTACACGTTTTAAAAATTTGGTTCGGGCCTCGTATCCCACTCCTAGACACCAATTGTTACGGGTCGCGGACAAGATGTTACTTTGGGCCGAGCGGATGGTCAACCGCGACCGTTACAGGATCCCCGATTAGCCCGACTCCCCCAAACGTTGACCAAATCGCGCCACAGGTATTCAATTTGGAAACCTCTAAAGCGACCGAAAGAGAAGGAAGAGAGGAGGAAGACAGAGTACAGAGGAAGAACAGATTTATTATACACACACAAGCAAAAAGGAGCAATCAAGTTATTTACAAGCAATGGACGGAAGAAGCAGGTGACACAGGGAAATCATTAGCTTATACTATGCAGTTTACTTATATACCCCAGGACAACATTCAAGACAGACGACGTTCACACTTACATGGGCAAAATTGCAGGCAGGTATGGCTTGAGGATGGATGGTTGTTTTGGGAGGCAATGGAGGGTCCAGCATGGATTGCTGCCTGGCGCGCCCTTTTCGTGGCCTGCGTCCCCTTAGCTGCAGCGCAGCTGGTCGCACGATGGCTCGCAGGCTCGGTCACACCTGCTCGTTCAGGCGTCTTCCTTCTCCCCAGCAACAACGAGCGACAGCAAGCAAGAGGACGGGGTCAGAGCAAGAGGACGGAGTGCGTCCCGCGGCGGTTTATATTGGTTTCTCACCGAACCTTCGCGCACTTTCTCGGGGGTTCCCGCTCCGCCCTCTCTTAGCCAAACCCCTTGTTCTGGGTTGGATGAGCGGGGCCGACTTACTCCTCCCCCCTATGACGAGGGGGGCGACCCGTCTTCTCTAGCCACTCCCCTTGTTTGTAATGGCCGCAAATGTCGAAAACCGGTCAGCAGCTGCAGGTAATGCGCCGTCACGTTGCACAGCAGTTCAGTACTGCAATAAACGGTTGCTGTCAAAGCTCAAGTGGGGGAATCCCTGGCACTTGAGCTGCCATGGATCATCGGAGGGGCCTACGCTTATTTCGTTTGATGCAATGCAGAGTCAATCTAGTGGGAAACACATATTTAGCCTACATAGAATAAGGAAATAAGCTATTTAAAAAGATATATCGTGGCCTGTCTGTAGGTTCATGGAATTAACTAGGGGGACGTCTTTCGATCTTATTTACTCTACGAGGGCCAGTTAAAACACAGCAAACCAGTTCTCACATTCTTTACACTTTCCAAATTCGTTACAATATGTACAAAAATAATATAAGGGTTTATTGAATGAAAAAGCAAGGACAGGAAAAAGCACGCGCCGGTAATAAATATCCTAAATCGGGATCCCACACACCGACTTCAGAAACAAAATGAGGGATTATGAATTAACAAAAAGAACACGTCATGTGTGTAAAATGTACGCGGAGCTCGGGCTTATCTGTCTCGTCGTCCTCCTTGGCTGCTGTCCAACCCCGCTCCGCTCGGCCCGACCGCACACCACGAGGTCCTTCGCTCCAAGTCCCACAAGGCCTTGCTCCACGTGCCAATCACCACGAGGTCGACAGCAGGACAGCGATCTCCACTCGGGCTCTCTCTCTGCACTCGGGATCTGCCAACTCTCCTCGTGCGCACCTCAAACGAACTCTCCCGTTCCGAACTCGAACTTGTGCGCACCTTGTCTCAGGATCTCCGATCTGAACTGCCTGAACTCGGGATCCAACTCACAACTATGAATCCAGCTGCTCTGGACTGCGCCAGGAATGTAGCTAGTCTCAACTGCGCAAAGGCGTTCGGCTCTGTATAGCCTCGGCCGGTGATGTCAGCTCTGGCGTGCTGCCAACCAATCAGTTCTCCACGCGCCTCGCCGGCTCGCTCAGGTCATGCCCACTGCGTCACTCTCACTCCCGTCCCATACTCCGTGGTCGTAGCACGTGCTATGCGAGGTGGATAGGCCTCTCGGAGGTGTAGATGGTGGTGGCCATTATCGGCGGTGTCCTGGCCTGCTTTCTTCCTCTGTCACGTCAGGGGGTAAGGGCGTTATTAGTGTTTTACTAAGGTATCCTAACCAGTTGTCTATGTGGTGTGCAGTGCCAAAATGGACAGAGGTTTGGCTAACCAGGTGAGACATACAAGGGCTCTACTCATTATTCCCTACACTACTTAACACACGAATCTCCTGGTAGATTCACAATCGTACATCTTAGCCGACAAAACGCCTACACATGACTTATTACAGGAAGTTTTCCTTACCGCGACACACGAAGCATGTTACCTATTCAGATCTACTCTGATCTACATATATCACAACCCAAATTCATATTCATTCATTCATACCCTTTGCTATGACACTTGAAATATGGCTCAGGTGCCTCCCATTTCTCTTGATCTTCTTTGAGATGTTTCTACACCTTGATTGGAGTCCACCTGTTGTAAATTCAATTGATTGGGCATGATTTGAAAAGGCACACACCTGTCTATATAAGGTCTCACAGCTGACAATGCACATCAGAGCAAAAACAAGCCATGAGGTCGAAGGAACTGCCTGCAGAGCTCAGAGACAAGATTGTGTCGAGGCACAGATCTGGGGAAGCCTACAAAAAAAAATTCTGCTGCTTTGAAGGTTCCCAAGAGCACAGTGGCCTCCATAATTCTTAAATGGAAGAAGTTTGGAACAACCAGGACTCTTCCTAAAGCTGACCGCCCGGCCAAACTGAGCAATCTGGGGAGAAGGGCCTTGGTAAGGGAGGTGACCAAGAACCCGATGGTCACTCTGGCTGAGCTCCGGAGATCCTGTGTGGAGATGGGAGAAACTTCCAGAAGGACAACCATCACTGCAACACACCACCGATCTGGGCTTTATGGCAGTGTGGCCAGACGGAATACTCTCCTCAGTGAATGACATATGAAAGCCCGCTCGGAGTTTGCAAAAAAGCACCTAAAGGACTCTCAGACTGTGAGAAACAAGATTCTGTGGTCTGATGAAACCAAGATTGAACTGTCTGGTACTGAAACCAAGGTTAATAAATTAACACAACAGCTGCCTGCTCACAGACAGACAGACGGACAATCAGGCAGGTATGAAAACATAAGCTCCGTACACCTTCGGTGGTGGAGGGAAGAAAGTAGAAATCAAACAAAAAAGAAACCCTGACCGACTACCAGTCCCCACTGCATGCCTGCTCGGTTTTTCTGCTGCTCTGCCCAGCCAGCTTCAATTTTTGCCTCCAGCCTGTCGCCATTGGTCTTCGTTTCAGCCCAGCATGCCTTCATACTATAACCATCAGCTGTGCTAGCATGACTATCATGTCCTGGTCACTTTCCTGCCACTGCAGCAATGCCAGCCTGCTGTCCCTGAATACTCATTCTTCTTGGGGCTTCAGGTGTGGGGTCGTCTACCGGGCCATGGGGGCGACGCCACTGCCCCCCCCCCACCCCCTCTAGTGGACCTTCGAGTTCCATTTTTACCAGGGTCGTGGTGTGCCTCCACGATTTGCCTTGATTGCTGCTCATTGCAATTTGTGAAATTTTGGTGCCAAAATCATGCAATCGGCAATTTTGCTTTGAGGCAACGGTTTACGGGCCACAGGTTCAAATAACATTGCTTGACACCAGTGTTGTAGCCGAGATTTGGACCAAGGCCCAGATCCCAACTCCTGACGACCAGTGGTGTCGTGTCGATGGGACATCCCAGGGACCTGATGCGAATTCTAGTTGGCTGTGTCAAAATGTCAAAATGATCGACTGATTCAGTGGCCCTGAACCGGAACACGTTTCTATTGCCACAATACCTTTCTGGTGTGACCAGTGGGAACACTGAGCCAGTGGATACGCCACACTAATCCGTGCCTTGCTTACGATGCCAATTAATGGCCTAGTGGAGCCTGTGAGCACACAGTGCAGTGCCGTGGTGGGTGCTAATCACCAGTGCCAGATTCATTCTTTTCATGGATGTGACAAATTGCAGTTGCAATCACGGCCACCCGTAGACCAAGTTGGTTTAATTGTAAATGCTAGATGGGGGACTGGATTACAAAGAAGAAATAACAACAAGCAAATGTGATACAAACCCCTTAACCCACGACTGAATATCGCTCCCCCGACCAAAGGAACAAATAGGAACTTTAATTACCCAATATTTAGGAGTCAGTCATACCACGGAAGATCGACAACAGATGAAGGCGGACAAGGCACAAATACACCGGCTGTCCCAAGCTGGACACAGAAGGAACCAATGCAAATCAACAACCTAGTTCCAGCTGTGCTTCAGGAAGGGTGAGCTCCATCCCTGGCTCACGGCTCAAAAGGAGAAGGTGTGACTGGCGGGTTAGGGGCATGGTACTACAAGACAGCTTGAGCAGATTTCACGCCTTCTCCAGAGGTTGAGTTCAGGAATTTGCTGCTGCTGCTCCGCTGTGCATGCTTTTATAAGGTCTATGTGCTTGTGCTTTCGCTCGTTCTCGTTTATACACTCTAATTTGGTTTCATCTGTCCACAGGACATTCTCCCAGAAGGATTTTGACTTGTTCAGATGTGTCCTGGCAAACTCCAGTCAGGCTTTCTTTTGTCTCTCTCTCAGCAGTGGGGTCCTCCTGGGTCTCCTACCATAGATCCTCCTTTTATTGAGTTGGTGATGGATGGTGCGAGTTGAAACTGTCGTACCTTGTGTCTGAAGATCACTATGAATCTATTTGGCAGTTGATCGAGGTGCTTTCAAACATTGCCATTCAAGGCATCCTTCGCTGCAATCTTCGATCATGTTTTCTCTTGCAGCCATGTCCTGGGAGGTTGGCTACAGTGCCATGGGCCTTAAACTTCCTGATAACATTGCATACGGTAGACACAGGAACATCTCTGGAGATGGACTTGTACCCTTCAGATTGTCCATGTTTGGCTACAATCCTGTGTATGACTTCTTCAGACAATTCTCTGGTTTTTTTTTTTTTTTTTATGTTCATTGCGATACACACAGTGACACAAAACAGCAGAGTGACTCCTTTTCTCTATTCAAACTGGTTGAATGCGGTTACCACACAGTTAAACAGAACTATGCCGGCGTACTCAAAGAGGACTCCAAACAACATATGGAGCAGGTCTTCTGCAGACTCGGTCTGCTTCTTGTCTTTTATAGTGTTTTGTTGAGACAAAGAAATTCTTCTGGGCTTTGGAGTATCGGTTTGAGTGATGAGGGTTCGATCAAGAGGTCAGGGATTCAGATAAGCAAGCGTTTAAAGCCATCTGGTTTCCATTCCAGCGTAAGCCATAAAGATAAGCATTTCAGACCAAATATTCAGACATTCCATTTGTCTGGAAGGAACATTTTCAGGGTTTAACATCGTTGCACAGATTATCAATGTTGCCTTTATTTATTTTAAGTATATCTAAGCACATCACATAATTTCTATAATTCATAATGCAGATTACTCAAGGAGTTATCACGAAGTAGATGTTTTTCATTACCAAGATTCACCAATAGATACGCCACTTGCTAAGCTGCCTTACTAATAGCTATAGCCACTTGCTAAGCTGCCTTACTAATAGCTACAGCCACTTGCTAAGCTGCCTTACTAATAGCTACAGCCACTTGCTAAGCTGCCTTACTAATAGCTACATCCATTTGCTAAGCTGCCTTACTAATAGCTACATCCATTTGCTAAGCTGCCTTACTAATAGCAACATCCATTTGCTAAGCTGCCTTACTAAGAGCTACATCCATTTGCTAAGCGGCCTTACTAATAGCTACATCCACTTGCTAAGAGCTACATCCACTCGCTAAGCTGCCTTACTAATAGCTACATCCACTTGCTAAGAGCTACATCCACTCGCTAAGCGGCCTTACTAATAGCTACATCCACTCGCTAAGCTGCCTTACTAATAGCTACATCCACTTGATAAGCGGCCTTACCAATAGCTACATCCACTTGCCAAGCTGCCTTACTAAGAGCTACATCCATTTGCTAAGCTGCCTTACTAATAGCTACAGCCACTTGCTAAGCTGCCTTACTAAGAGCTACATCCATTTGCTAAGCGGCCTTACTAATAGCTACATCCACTTGCTAAGCGGCCTTACTAATATCTACAGCCACTTGCTAAGCTGCCTTACTAATAGCTACAGCCACTTGCTAAGCGGCCTTACTAATAGCTACATCCATTTGCTAAGCTGCCTTACTAAGAGCTACATCCACTCGCTAAGCTGCCTTACTAATAGCTACATCCACAATTCATCTGTTTTTAGTTTAACAATCAGGGGATAGCGCGAACGCAGTCCCCCACTACCACAAATTGTACAGTCGAGTTTCCCACATTTGGGGAAATCGCAAGGGTCAACCCACCCGGAGTGCAATGGGTGGACCTCGCCCTGAGAACACCACCTTAATGATCATGGTATTTCTCCTGTCAGGTAAGTATGAGTTGTTTACCCCACGGTCTCCCTTGTCCTAGTGCGAGCACCGCCTTACTTTACCAGGACGTATTCAACACTTTTCCCTGAATATCTATTTAAATGGTGAATTTTGCACGATATTTGTAAACAAATCCTAATTGTAATATTAGGTTCGATATTATGATTTATTTATTTGGATAATTTCTCGCTTTGCTGCTGAGATTGGAGCAGATTAATAAACGATTTAGCGACTGGATGCCTTCCGAGGAAGCCGAAATGTCATGACGCTGGCCTGACGTCATGACGCCACCGTGACGTTGTGACGCTAAGTACTGTATCAACGCATGACGCATGATATTGAGTCGCGATTTTCGCGATCTTGTAACAATAATCTATTTGAAGTTACTCCATCGCACATGGATCCTTGTGTTCATAGTTGATGGATGATTAAGACGAGTCGATGTAGGAAAAGGTTTTGAACTTTCTGGTTGAGTTTGCGGATGCGATTGTGTGGACAGTCCAGACCACTGAGCTGTGTCATCGTGGGAACTCCCAGCCGATGAGAGTACGTTTGCTGGTGGGCGCGAGGCCGCCATATTGGGACTCCCTACGGACCGAAAATTCCACAGTAAACAACGTGGAATAAACATGAATGATTAGCAGGTTGTTTTCGTTTTTATAGCGCTTTTTCATGTTGTCGTGATTACGAAGAGCAGGTTTTAAAATAAACTGAGTTTTGTTTTATCGGGCGTTTTTCCTGTTATGGTGAGTACCAAGATGGCGGCCGGCGACTTCAGTTTTTTCAGCAAACCAGTGATCCGGTTATATTTAGATCAGTGGTCCCAACCACTGATCTCTGTACTAACTGGATAGGAAGGGAAGCTCATTTTTGAAGGCATTTGTCCGCCATCTTTGCTCCCCCACGATTCTCCAAAACGAATGTCATTTGCCGATGTAATGTGATTCCTCTTCTTCATTCAAATCGACCGCTGCGGTTTTTATAACCGTAAGCAGCGCATGATGGCATTTCATCAATCCTGTAATAATGCTTTTTCAACCCTGGAACGGATTAAAATCAATTCGGAATGGAATAAAATAAAGTGGGAAGGTGGAATTTTCGTAGGAAATATGCTGATAATTAAATATTAAATTCTTTAAATTCCCTCTAATTAAATATTAAATATTAAATAAATTAAATATTCCAATAATAAAGGATAATATTAAATATTAAATAATTAAATTCAATATTAAATAATATTAATATTAAATATTAATAGTAATTAAATATTCTTTAAAAATTTAAAGAATAGGAAAATAGGACTGCGTTTACTTTTTCATGACTGATTAATATAACATGGATCTGCAAAATAAATTGGGATGTGAATACTTGTATACGTACCATATTTGTGGTCAAGTGTTCGTTTTGTTTTTTCATTCCACATGGCACAATATTCTTACTGAAGTGAGTACCATTGAAAATAAATTGCATCCATTTATCAAAGAATCAGAATAGTATTGTAACGAATTTGAGAAGTGTAACGGTTTTGAGAAGTGTAACAATTTTGGAGAAAGTGTAACGAATGTGAAAAGTATGGTTTTGTTGTGTGTAACACCCTCGTAATGTAAATAATGGTCGCAGCCGTCCTCCTAGTTAATTCCATGAAACTTACACACAGGCCACGATATATCTTTTTAAATAGTTTATTTCCTTATTCTATGTAGGCTAAATATGTGTTTCCCACTAGATTGACTCTGCATTGCATCAAACGAAATAAAGCGTAGGCCCCTCCGATGATCCATGGCAGCTCAAGTGCCAGGGATTCCCCCACTTGAGCTTTCACAGCAAACGTTTATTGCAGTACTGAACTGCTGTGCAACGTGACGGCGCAGTACCTGCAGCTGCTGACCGGTTTTCGCCATTTGCGGCCATTACGAACAAGGGGAGTGGCTAGAGAAGACGGGTCGCCCCCCTCGTCATAGGGGGGAGGAGTAAGTCGGCCCCGCTCATCCAACCCAGAACAAGGGGTTTGGCTAAGAGAGGGCGGAGCGGGAACCCCCGAGAAAGTGCGCGAAGGTTCGGTGAGAAAACCAATATAAGTCGCCGCGGGACGCACTCCACTGGCTTGCTCTTGCTCCTCTTGCTCTTGCTCTTGCCCCTCCAGCTCTTGCTCTGACCCCGTCCTCTTGCTTGCTGTCGCTCGTTGTTGCTGGGGAGAAGGAAGACGCCTGAACGAGCAGGTGTGTGCGAGCCATCGTGCGACCAGCTGCGCTGCAGCTAAGGGGCCGCAGGCCACGAAAAGGACGCGCCAGGCAGCAATCCACGCTGGACCCTCCATTGCCTCCCAAAACAACCATCCATCCTCAAGCCATACCTGCCTGCAATATCCCCCGTGTAAGTGTGAACGTCGTCTGTCCTAATCGTTGTCCTGGGGTTAAGTAAATTGACTAGTATAAGCTAACGATTCACTGTGTGACTGCTTCTTCCATCCATTGTTTGTAAATAATTTTGATCGCTCCTTCTTTTTGCTTGTGTGTATAATAAATCCTGTTATTCCTCCGTACTCTGTCTTCTTCTCTCTTCCTTCTCTTTCGGTCGCTTTAGAGGTTTCCAAATTGAATATCTGTGGTGCGATCTGGTCAACGTTGGGGGAGTCGGGCCAATCGGGGATCCTGTAACGGTCGCGGTGGACCATCCGCTCGGCCCAAAGTAACATCTAAACCGCGTCTGTAACAGTATAGTGAAAACAAACTTCTGAGTTATACTTCTGGGCAGAGAAACATGATGGTCAATGGTCATAGTAAATATTTTTGTTATTCTCCTCCAAGACACGTCAGGATATTGCGAAATTATGACAAATTATAATTACAGAATATAAAATAGCAACATGTGTGCACTGTATCATGTGTGTTCTATAATCTCACTGGTGCTTGAACAAAATCAGTTTGGACATCTGCTTCCTGACTTTCTCTCCGGTGATGGCTTCCGTCTCCTTTTTCCCAAGATGAAAGAGTTTGATTCGACAATAACAAGAAGCTGCTATCTTCACGAGCTTGTGAATATGATTATCTTCCACTGCAGTTTCAAACTGGTGTGAGTGCAGTTCAGGAAATAAGTCCATATGAACAGCACGGTATTGCTCATAACAGCCATGGATACTGCAGCTGAAATTCCGGATCCTTGAGAAAGATTCCCATTTGTCTTCTTCAGTAGTCGTTGAAAACAATGTTTTGTTTTGTTTTTGAAAACAATTTTTCGAGTGTTTTGTTGAAATTTCGATTAAATTATTTTATAAAATATAGCAGGCATTGTCTTTTGATAAAGACAATGAACGGACGCAGATTTTCTGGGGGAACCAATATGGCGACGAATATACTTGCGGTGACTTCACAGCGAATGGACCGATTGGCGTTGATTTGGCGTCGAGCCTCCAATCCAGTTTGTGTAGAGATCAGTGGGTGAGACGGACACAGAGTCCAGGAGCAAGCTCAAGTTAAAGGAGCAGGCAAGTTCCGACCAAAAATTAAAAGCCAAAGCTATGCGAAGCATGTGGGGGAAAATGTATCACTTTTGTCCAGAACGTCCACATCCATTTGCTAAGCTGCCTTACTAAGAGCTACATCCATTTGCTAAGCTGCCTTACCAATAGCTACAGCCACTTGCTAAGCTGCCTTACTAATAGCTACAGCCATTTGCTAAGCGGCCTTACTAATAGCTACATCCACTTGCTAAGCTGCCTTACTAATAGCTACATCCACATCCATTTGCTAAGCTGCCTTACTAATAGCTACATCCACTTGCTAAGCTGCCTTACCAATAGCTACATCCACTTGCTAAGCTGCCTTACTAAGAGCTACAGCCACTTGCTAAGCTGCCTTACTAATAGCTACAGCCACTTGCCAAGCAGCCTTACTAATAGCTACAGCCACTTGCTAAGCTGCCTTACTAATAGCTACAGCCACTTGCTAAGCTGCCTTACTAATAGCTACATCCATTTGCTAAGCTGCCTTACTAATAGCTACATCCATTTGCTAAGCTGCCTTACTAATAGCTACATCCATTTGCTAAGCTGCCTTACTAATAGCAACATCCATTTGCTAAGCGGCCTTACCAATAGCTACAGCCACTTGCTAAGCTGCCTTACTAATAGCTACAGCCACTTGCTAAGCTGCCTTACTAATAGCTACAGCCACTTGCTAAGCTGCCTTACTAATAGCTACAGCCACTTGCTAAGCTGCCTTACTAATAGCTACAGCCACTTGCTAAGCTGCCTTACTAATAGCTACAGCCACTTGCTAAGCTGCCTTACTAATAGCTACATCCATTTGCTAAGCTGCCTTACTAATAGCTACATCCATTTGCTAAGCTGCCTTACTAATAGCAACATCCATTTGCTAAGCTGCCTTACTAAGAGCTACATCCATTTGCTAAGCGGCCTTACTAATAGCTACATCCACTTGCTAAGCGGCCTTACTAATATCTACAGCCACTTGCTAAGCTGCCTTACTAATATCTACAGGCACTTGCTAAGCTGCCTTACTAATAGCTACAGCCACTTGCTAAGCGGCCTTACTAATAGCTACATCCATTTGCTAAGCTGCCTTACTAACAGCTACATCCATTTGCTAAGCTGCCTTACTAAGAGCTACATCCACTCGCTAAGCTGCCTTACTAATAGCTACATCCACAATTCATCTGTTTTTAGTTTAACAATCAGGGGATAGCGCGAACGCAGTCCCCCACTACCACAAATTGTACAGTCGAGTTTCCCACATTTGGGGAAATCGCAAGGGTCAACCCACCCGGAGTGCAATGGGTGGACCTCGCCCTGAGAACACCATATTGTTTTATTAAAAAATTCGATAGTACAAGTCAACAATTGTCAGCAAATAAAACCATACACAAACCTCACCAAAGAAACAAGTTACCAATGTTCGGAACATTTCGCAATCCCTTGCTTCCCTCATATTGTTCCCAAAAACAAAAAAGAAAAACCCATTGCATTCAAAATTAAAGCCATACACAAAACCTCATATGCCCATGGTGAAAACTCCTTTCCAATGTCCAGATCATTTAACAAATCCATTGCTTCACAGTACTTTCCATACTTTCATGCAGTATTTAACAAATCAAGTGAAGTAACAATCAGGGGGTCGTGCCCCGGCTTGGGACAAAACTACCCCGGCTTGGGAAACATTTTCCTCCACAAAGCCTTCTCTCTGACAGAGGCTCTTCCCAAAAGTCTCGAGCAATTGGCTATCTCGCTCAGAAAAATAGCCACAAAAAGGCCAGGGTCCCACTTGTCCCTTCCAAAGATGGCCAAGCATCTGCATTTCCACAGCGCCATCTTCGTTGCACAAGTGATCCTCCAATACGTTGACTTCTGCAACAGAGGAACTCGCCCTGTTAGCCCATTTTTAACCACCTCATACGTTAAATTCATATTTGGGAGCAGAGTGGAGAGCCAACGCACATTGATGATGCCCCAAGACCTTTGGGCAAATACACATGACCACATGTAATGTGACACCGATTCTGCCTGATTACACCCAGAATACGGACATTCGACTGTTCGGGCAAGCCCACGCGTGGCACCTACCAGCCGTGAGGGAAGTAAACCTTTTACGTGTAACCACGCCAGGTCACTATGACGCCCGGGCATAGACAATGCCGAGATAGAGACCCAAAATGAAGAACTCCATCCCAACGAAGTTCCCCTAATAATACTTATTTCTTCATCCGAGAAGACATGAAGTTTTAAAGTGAGAAAATCCACCTCCTTCAACCTCCTGAAGTCATGCTCTATAATCACCCGCTTCAAAAGGTCGTACGGGTATGTCGGAAACCAATTGTAGGGAGCAGATGATCTAACATCAAACACTTCCCACCCGCGCACAATGGGCCCCATATTGTAGTGGATGAGGCCTCGCAAACCCCACAGCTCTCCCTTCAATGCTCTCAGGTGACATGCCACCGATGCTATACGTAGCAGCACGGGAAGGTCAGGGCAGCCTCTGCCCCCAGACACCTCTCTTTTGCACAAATCGGTCCAACTCGGTTTAAAAATCCATGATGCGCAGAAGAACCCATACACAATACCCTTTAATCGACGGACGATACCGGGTAATGGAGGCAGCACCTCAGCGAGTGTCCTCAACGCAGGAAAAAATTGCCCCCTGACGATTAATGCCTTTTCTCGACAGGCAAGCGTCCGTCCTTTCCATTCATGACTGAGCTTTCTAATCTGGGCCAGCTTCTTATCCCAGTTCCCCAACGGGTTTGCTACCTTCCCCAGAAACACTCCCAAAACCTTCACCTGTTCATTAAGACCCCCAAACATCACTTCTATCCTGGGCCTATCAAATTTTTCCCCAAACACCAACACCCTACTTTTCTCGAAGTTGATATAGAGCCCCGATGCTCTAGCAAATGCCATACAGCATCCCACCGCTTCCCATAACGAGTAGTCATTTCTGGCAAATATGACTATGTCATCCATATATGCTATGGAGGCTATGCCATCCCCCACCATCCCTGGGATCCTAAACCCATCCACCTTATTCTCCAAAGCCGAGACGAGGGGGAGGGTTGCCAAAACAAAAAGCAAGGGGGATAAGGGACAGCCTTGCCTGACCCCTTTCTCCACTTTAAATCCATTTAACACCCTGTTATCGATCACTACCTTTGCAGTCGAATTCTCATAAAGACACTGCATTGCCCGAACCAACTTTGCGTCAAAGGACAACACCCTTAATAGGTCCCATAAATAATCCCGGGAGACGTTATCAAATGCTTTTACCAAATCCAAGCTTAAAACTGCAAGGTCTGACCTTCTGTTCCCCACCAAGGCCAGTACGTCCCGAACGAGGAGCACCACGTCGGAAGCCCTCCTACCTTTTATCCCACACCTCTGGTGCGCGTGTAGGACCCTACCGACCACGTGCTGCATGCGACCCAATAACATTGACGCAAAAATCTTGTAGTCTGAATTCAGTAGAGAAATTGGCCTCCAATTCTTAATGTCTTTAAGATCCCCTTCTTTTGGGAGTAGAATCAGCAGCGATTCTGACCAAGACTTTGGCACCGTATTTTCCTGCCAAATAGCATTGCAGACTTCCAAAAACGGCCCTTTAATTTCTTGAAAAAATACTTGATAAAATTCATTTGGAATTCCATCACTTCCAGGGGTTTTACCTTTCTTTAACACTCCAACCACCCGCTCCAGCTCCACTGACGTAAATGGATGGCTGCTTCCTGTACCGTTCGCCTGAACCTTGCAATGCGAGAAGAGATGGCCCTTGTCGACTGCCGAGACCTCCTCCCTTTTATACAAGTTAGAGTAGAACTCCCTAATTAGATCATCGACCACCTGTGGGTCAGACTGAACTGTTCCGTTATTGTCCCTCACGCACGACGGTTGCACCCGACGTTTGATCAGCCGCCGGAAAAAGGGGGGGGAGCACTGTTCTCGCTGCCCCACTGCCCTCACGGGACTCCGGAAAACAATCCGGTCTTCTTGGCTTCGGAAATATGCGGCAATGCTACATTTCGCCAATGAAATTTCCCGCCCAACTTCAAAACCATTCAATTGGAGGGCAAACAGACGCTGCAATCTAAGCGACAAGCGAGCGAACTTTCTGTTTTCCCATCGCCTCATTGTTCTCCCCAAACAAAGCAACAACTTCTTTACTCTGCTTTTAAAATCTTCCCACCAGTCACAAATGTGTCCGAATTCTGGGATTAAAGTAACCCATTGGGAAATCTTTTCCTTAATAATATTATACGACCAAGGCACCTCAAACAATGTAATATTACATTTCCAGTGACCCTCGACCGTCGGGATCTGAATCGGCAATGAAAGGTCAACTTCAACCCCACAATGATCTGAGAAGGAGTTCCAGATCCTCTGGAAACTCCGAATCCCAAATTGCTTTGAAATAAAAACATAATCAATCCGTGATGGCCCATAAATTCCACTACCCACCCATGTGTGGCCAGGACCCGCCGGATGTAGCTCCCGAAATGCATCCCTCAGGTCAAACGCAAGCAACATGTTTTTCGCAAACAAAGACGATGAATCTCGTTCCGGAATATCCACCGACAAATTAAAGTCTCCACCCAAAACCAAGAGGCGTTGCGTACATAGCCATAATTGAATCTTCTTCAAACAGTCGACACGCTCCCCCGGATTTTGAGGAAGATAAACATTGATAAAACGAAAACGCAAAGCATACAAATCCACATCCAACACGCATATCCTCCCAGGCAACACATCGATCGCACTCCTAATCACCCAAGGAAACCTATGGCCCAAAAGTACAGCGATCCCATCATTCCTGTTGACGTTGCTACCCGAAAAATGCGAAGGACCTGACCAATCCTTAATAAGGGCCGGATAACTTGCACGGGCCGGCAGAAAACATTCCTGCAAAAAAACAACGTCCACAACCGTAGATTTTATCTCCCTCAAAACCACAGCCCTCCGACTTGGCCTTAGAATGCTTCGAACGTTAACTGACAGAATCTTGAGGCGGTCCATCCGAGGAGTAGTTTAGTGGAGAACGATCTCTTCCTCTGGAAGTTCTGCTGTCCCCCGATTTCTTTAAACCCTGCCCCCATCTTGCAGACCTCCGTCTCCCCACTTTAAATTCAGGCTCCTCTGCCCCTTTTTCCTGATGTACCGAGTCCCACTCCACCCCACCCTTGGTGGTTGTCTTCTCAGTCACCTTGCCGCCCCGATCCCCTCCCCCCCTCTTTAACACTTCCCTCTCAGTCTCCTTACTTCCAAGTGCCACTAGCACTGAAGGATGACTGTCTTCACCTTGAACCACTTCCGCCCTATTGCTCCTGACCTCTGAGCCTTCATTCTCCGCTCCCCATTCACTCACAGCTTCTTTATCTCCCCGCTCTTCAACACCCTCTGGCTGGATGGAGGCATCCTGGAGGTTTGGGGAAGACAAGCTAACCTCCGCCATACCGACCTTTGAAACCGCTGGTAACATTTCACTGGGGGGCTCAAGTGTCACCACTGGCTGAGTGGCTGGCTGCCGTGCTCCAGTTACCTCATTTCCATCCTGTACATGGACAAAATTATGACGGTCACTTCTGCTTGAATTACCCGACAGAAACTCACGTGTGCTTTTAACTCTGTTGGCAAACGATTCTGGACACTGACGGAACAAATGGTCCGAACTACCACACAAGCTACACTTCAGGGGTTTTGAACACGCTTGCCCCAGGTGCTCAAAAGAACCACACCTGTAGCACTTTGGTGTGTTACATGCCCATGCCATGTGATCCGTGCTCCCACATCTGTTGCACATCTTGACTTGCCCAGGATAGTACAGGAATCCCCGAAATGGGCCAATAGTCACTTTCCCAGGAAGGTGCCGAAGCCCTCCAGGCGATGTGGGGTCAGATTCCAACTTGACTTTTATAGTCCTCGCTCCAGTCCTAACGCCATCCACGTCTCTGGTGTTCGTCACTGGGCCCAGCACCTTGCAAGATTTACTCAGCCACGTAATGATATCTTCGTTTTTCAAAGTTTCACTGTATATTTGCAGTGTAATATTAACCACACCCTTCTCTGACAAAGCTTCAGCCGAAAAGTGACTCAGTGGTTTGGTATATTTTCGCTCTTCCCAACGCTCCCAAAACTGAAGGAATGAAGGGAAATTCGCAAAGACTACTTCATATATTTTACCTCCAGGTAAAGCAAAGATCGAGTCTAACTGCGACACTCCAAACCCCAAAGCGCCCTGCAGCACGAGCCTGCTGAACAAAAGTCGATTCACAGTGAGATCGTCCCACACCTCCATACGCACGGCATTTCGACGTTGGACCCGAGACGCGCCCGCGATAATTGCTGCAGCTGCGGAGTTTCTTACCGGAGGCCTCGTTCTCCCCGCGGTAATTTCCACCACTGTGGCACTTTTTACAGGAGCATTCGCTCTCAACACCGTCGGCGGGTCCGAGTGATCACGCGGTACCTCCCGGCTTCGACTCATAGACCCTTGTAGCCCTACCGGAACACTGGAGGAGCTGGAGGATTCCAATGAAACTCTGTCCCCATCGTCCTTCGACGTTGCAGCAGCAACAGCAGTAGAGACCGAATCGCCATCCTGGGGTTCACTCCACGACACTCCTCCCTCCATAGAAGGAACGGATGTTCCTTCCGCCGGATCCAAAATAGGTGCAAGAAGATCCATCACTCGGGCCGCTTGCTCGTCCAAAACACTTTCGTCCACCTCCGAGTCTTCTGAAAGAGTCGGCTCCCTTGCAGCCCAAGAACAACCAGCAGCGTCCATAACACCCGAAGTCGTAGCACCCGAAATCGTAGCACCTGAAATCTCCATCTGCTCTTCGACACAGCATCCCGCGGAATCTGAAACGCGCAGCGGCACACCATCCGCAGGTATACTATCCATAACAAGAGACCATGGTATTTCTCCTGTCAGGTAAGTATGAGTTGTTTACCCCACGGTCTCCCTTGTCCTAGTGCGAGCACCGCCTTACTTTACCAGGACGTATTCAACACTTTTCCCTGAATATCTATTTAAATGGTGAATTTTGCACGATATTTGTAAACAAATCCTAATTGTAATATTAGGTTCGATATTATGATTTATTTATTTGGATAATTTCTCGCTTTGCTGCTGAGATTGGAGCAGATTATAAACTATTTAGCGACTGGATGCCTCAGAGGAAGCCGACATGTCATGACGCTATCAAGACGTCATGACGCCGGATATTGAGTCTCGATTTTCCAACTTCCTTCTTTTACCTCGTTATCTTGTAACAAAAATGTCTTTGAAATTCCTCCATCGCACATGGATCCTTGTTAGTTGGTGGAACATTAAATCGAGTCGATTAAGGGGAAAGGTTTTGATCTTTCTGTTCGAGTTTGCGGATGGGACAGGGCCGTCTTCAGAGCATTGTAGGCCCTGGGCAAAGCAATCCAATTGGGCCCCTTCCAACCCACCCAAGGGAATAAAAATGAAAACGGTCAATAAAATTAAACCTATAGATTTATTGGTACTTTCAACAAAATCAATGTTTGAACATAAAAAATCATGCTGCAAAGCGAGGATTAATCAACACAAACTTTTGAACAATATAACATAAGCCTTGAAAAAAACAAAAATTTCAACATATAAATGATAATAATTGGTACACCGCACAGACGGAGATGGTACAGTATGAATTATTTATTATTGTGCAAACGTTTGCGAAATTTATTTGCAGAGAATTGATTTATAATTGGCTTGGAGTCGATGGTCTTCAGGTGTCATTTTCCGTGCACATGAGTGAAAGTCGGTTCAAACGCTGCTGCCGCATTGTGCTGCGAAGCTGATTCTTTGTGAGCTTCAATCTTGCAAATGAACGTTCCCCTGCACAGTTAGTCACCATCATGCACATCATGCTCACTCTTTCGAGAATGTCGTTCCAAAGAATTGTCAGAAAAATCGTTTCCAGGTTCTCCATTTTCTCGCTCAATCCTTCTGCCTCTCGCCTTGTGTTCACTTCCTGGTCAGTGTCAGCTGATACCGAATCCAGTGCATGTTTAATTTTCGCGAAACCTCTATGCAGAGCATGGACAGCATCAAAATGTGACGACCATCTCGTGTTAGACAGACACGTGACCACAATATGATCTTTTCCTAAAGATGATGCCAAAACATTCCATCGATGTGTAGAAGCCGAGAAAAAGGAATACAGACGCTGAACAAAGTCAAATAATTTTACAATCTGGAGACAACACTGTCGCTTTCACTCCCACGAAGTTCAGGCTGTGTCCAGCACAGGGGATACAGATGGCGAACTCATTCAGTTGACGGATCCGTGCCTGCAATCCAGTATAGCATCCAGACATATGTTACGGATTCGTCACTTCCGTTGTGGTGGTTTTCATTCACTGTAAATATTTCTGATTCCATGTACTATTATTGTTTCAAAAGGTTTATTGTTCATGAACTGTTTTCAAAAGGTTAATGTTAAAAGAAACAGGAGGTCGGACCGGACGGGAACAGATCGGACGGGACGGGAACAAACAGATCGGGAACCGGACGACGAAGAGGAAGAAGAGGGAGAAAAAGGGCGGAGCAAGGGAGTCGGACAAGAAAGCGGGGTCGCTCCGAGTGCTGAAGCGAACGTTGGTGAGCAAGAGTCACTAGCGAACTTTCGAGTTTCCGGTAAAGGGATTCCTACGACAGAGTTGTCATCGCTGTGACCGATCAACCTGCGTGTCAGGGTTTTGGCGGTGGAATCCGAGGAGAATTATCGCAGGGCCGTTACGTCTCAAGAGCGGGTCGTCTGCCATTTTGACTCGCGCAGGACTTGTGCTTCGCTCGCGGTTTCGTCTCTTTTTGACCATATTCACCGCATTCAGACGTCGATCTGGGGCGTGTGTGTGACGTGGCTTTTTGAAGGTTAATTCGTCCATACCCGAGGGTGTGATCTCTCAGTCGCCTGTAGGGTGCCTTTGGATTTCCCAGTTGCCTTGAGGGCACCTTTGTATAGCTTCGGCTGTGTGACGGTGCTTGCCACCCGCACGGGATTCTGGTCTCGATTGGACATCGTTCGAGCAATCGCTGGAGCGAATCAACTTCGTCTTGAAGCCAGGAATAAGAGACATTGGGGAATGTTCTTGTTTCACTCACTTGGAGCACAGTGAGTTATACGTAGTGTGTTCAAAAAGTATCCGACCTTTATTTTTCGTGTTTAAAAAAGAAGAAGCTAGGGAGGCGTTGATTGGTGCACGTATGTAGGCGATCCTAATGCGCATGCGTGAATTTTTTCCCACCTGCAGAAGCTGTCATTCGACGGCAGACCGCCGATGAGTGAGGACATGTAAGTGAACGCCGTCGGATTTTCGTTTTTGACAAAATGACGGAAAAACTTGAACAACGCTACTGCATCAAATTTTGTGTAAAGCTTGGCGATTCCCAAGTGGAAACGATCCGCAAGATTCAACACCATTCATTCCATTATGAAGGAGGATTTGGGCTTCAGGAGAATCTCATCGACCGACTCACTCCGTACCACTTACTCCAACTCTCTCCACACACCTGTACTTGCACACCTGTGCTCTCCCACCTGGTGCCACCTGCACCCTTCTCTCCCCAAGCGCATTCGCGCTGATCCACACACTCACTACTCATACACTGCTCCACACACCCGTCCAGTTGCACACCTGTGCAATCACACCTGTTCCATCCTCACACACACGGCATCATCTCAGCTAACTACTCCCTTCTGAAACTTGCGCTTCCCAGTCGTCCCTTTAAACTATTGCGCTCCCATGTCATTATCATCCACACTAATCTACCTGCGTCCCCACTACAGGTATCAGTCACTAACTAAACTTAACGTCACCTAATGTCATCTTCTAGGGCCCTATCAATATAACCTAACCCACCCGGGCTAGTTTTCACTGCCATACACCCCATAAGCTATTGCTCCTTTGCCCCACATGGGAAGGATGGTGGATTTGCCATCCCACCACATCGGGGGTCTCTCACTACCAATTTTGGACATCAAATTTCAATAAATCAAAAATTTGCCAATCACTACCCATCATCTGCCAATCACTACTGCCAATCCCTTGCCAATCATCAAATTTGGTTTTTCTCTAATTTTGGGTCCAAAACACTAACTTCATCACCCAGTCTACTCACTAATACCTCTCGGTGCGCCAATCCCTGTCCAAAGCCCGGCTTCGTAAAGCCAAGCAATGGATGCTGGTTGTTTTGTGCCTGCGGCTGGATGCGTCCGGCATTCGGGGCAGGGACGGGGGCTTACCCGGGCCGAGATCCCACGCACCCCCTCGGCGTGGAGCCATCCAATTGCCTGATCTCGACCTGCCGGCACGTCTCACCAAGAAGTGGTCGCCATGACGACCCTTCCTATCGGGCTGCCAGCTCCGCCTAGTGGAGCACGGACGCGGCCGTTCAAAGCGAGGCCCGGCACGCACCGAGGGCCCGATTTGGCTATAAGTCGTTCTAAACTCTACCCCGTCTAACGTCGATGCTTCACCTGGACGCTTACACCCCGCAGCCCGTTCCTTGCTCACACATCCAGCCGTGCCCATGCTCCTCGTACCTTTCCTTACACACCCAGGTACACCCATTCCACTCACAGCCTTGGTCACACACCTGACCACCGAACATTTTGGCACACATTCGTTCGTAGCACACCTCACCAAAACACCTCTTCGCGCCCCCTCCTCGGTCACCTCCTCTGTGACAATCACAGGTGTGCCCTCATTCGCACACCCAACCACGTGCCTCACCACCAACTCCAGCGTGCATTCCCACTCACGCTCTACCATTCCAGGTGTGCATCCTTCCATCCCAGGTGTACATCCTCGCTCACCTGTCACAACCAACTCACTCTCCTTGTCACTCTCACTACTCTCACCTCCATTCTTGACAGCGCACTCACCCTTACTCTTGACAGCGCACTCTTTCCTCATGCACCTGTCCGTTACACACCTTTCTCGCGCACACTCTCCCGTTACGCCCTCTGTAACACTCACCACAGGTGGACACTCTTCCTTACTTCTGACAGCGCACTCTTTCCTCATGCGCCTGTCCGTCACACACCTTTCTCGCGCACACTCTCCCGTTACACCCTCTGTAACACTCACCACAGGTGGACACTCTCCCTTACTTCTGACAGCGCACTCTTTCCTCATGCACCTGTCCGTCACACACCTTTCTCGCGCACACTCTCCCATCACACCCTCTGTAACACTCACCACACCACGCTTCCATGTGCTCCCTCGCACATGTGCTACGACCGACTCACTCTCGCCAGCACCCTCACTCCTTGGCGTGCACTTTTTCCTCACACACCCCAGAGTCGGACTTTCTCGCACACCTCCTTTTTCGCACACCAGACCTGTCGCACACTTCACCAATGGCCTCTCACGAACACCCGGGTCTATCTCGACCCCCAAGCTTATTAAATCCCCTGGCGCATCATACGCACGACCATATTGGTCACCACTTACACCGGGGCCTCTTCCTCTTCGCTTCTCCTCCATCACCTGCGAATCCCTCATCCGGTTACTGAGCACATCATCACGATCCAAACACAGACTTTGGACCAATTCTTTTATCTCCTCTTTTATCTCTTTGTTATCCTCTCTCCGTCGCTTCTTAATTTCGCTCACCCCTTCTTCCACTTCTTCTAATTTCTGCTTCACCTCTTTTATGTCCCGGTACGTCTCCTCAAGCTCATCCTCTAAGGCTACCTTGACCGTTTCCATGTGCGTCCTCACCTGCCGGTCCGTCGTCTCCATAACCTCTATCACCTCGTCCAGCCTCGTTGTCAGTCCCTCACGTACCATCTGACATTCCCTCTTTGTCGCTATCAAGTCGTTTTTTATGTCGTTTTGTGTCGCTTTTAATCCTCCTAATACCGCAGTGTTCCTTTGAACCTGCTCCTTTACTTCTTTTTGTCCCTCCGTCAGCTGTTCCACCTCCTGCGTCAGGACCTCTATGCCCCCTTGTAACTTTACAGTCCCCTTTCTCACCTCCTTCTCCATGTGCTCCTTACAGTGCCTCACCTCCTCGCGCACTCCTCCGACCTCCTCACTCACTCCTCTTCTGATCTCCTCTCCCATCACTTGCATCTCCTGCCCAGATGCCACCCTCATCTGCTCCATTTCCTCCCTGTGAGCATCCAGTTTGGTTTCTACCCCCATTCTGACCCCCTCTATCTGCTGCTCCATTTGTTTAACTTCCCTTTCCGCTTGGTCCCTCATGTCCCTCAATTTGCCTTCCATACTGTTTTGTAACCCCTCTAACCCATTTTTCACTCCCTCTATCTGATTCTCCTGGGCAGCCATTCTATTTTCTACCCCCGTTAACCCATGTTTCACCTCTTTTATCCCGTTGTCTAACCCCTCAAATTTCTTTTCTAATCCCTCACCGGTACCCCTCATTTGGCCCTCTAATCGCCCACTATCAACCCTCATTTGCTCACTCTGAGCATCCATCCGGTTCCCCATTACCCCCATTTGGCCCTCCAATCGCTCACCCTGAGCATCCATCCGGTTCCCCAACCGCTCACCCAATCGCTCAATTTGGCTCCCCATACGGCATACTCATCTGTACAGCTGCCTGTAGCTGCGCAATGAGGGCCTGTATGTCAATCGGCTGCATGTTAAAGCCCGTTGATACAGCGGGCTCGGCTACCGCGCGCTCTTGCGAGGCGCCATTTTGCGTGCCTGCTACCCTCGCTGTTTCGCTCTCCTCATGTCCCTCATGTCCCTCAATTTGGTCCTGGACCGACCCTGCTTCACTCTCCCCTACCGGACCCCAGCCGTCTTGATCCGCCATAGCGCGACTTGCAAAATTCGAGTTTCGTAAAACAAATCCAAATTTTTTTTTTTTTTTTTCGTTATAATTTCGGCGAGCGCAGTAACCGCGGGACCGCGCTCCGAATCGATTCGGTCGAGCGCCGTACGCGCTCCGAACCGATTTTCCCTCCCAAAATTTGGGCCTAACTAATTTAGTCCCGGGTCCGAATCTCACTCCTCGACACCAATTGTTACCGTACTAACACAATTGGTGTCCAAAATTTGGGCTAAATAAATTTAGTCCCAGGTTCGAATCCAACTCCTGACAACCAATTGTTACAGACACGACTTTGATGTCAAAGTGGGCCGAGCGGAATGGCCGTCGTGTCCGCACAAATTACCCGACTATACTCGACGTTGACGAAGTCGCGTTACGCTGGCTCAATAAGAAAAAGAAGACACCCGGCTGGGTTATAAAATGACGACACCAGGGATTCGGTTCTCAAGACCTCCGGAGGAGATTATATTCGTTACGGAAGGTCAGATTACAGGGACGAGAGGTACAACATAGAAAGACAAGCACTTAGACACAATCTTATATTATCCCCGGACAGACGACAGACAAACGGGACAACGGCTGACTCACACGGGGGTTGATGGCAGGAAAGCGGGTATCGATGGCTCAAGGTGCACTCTTGGCTCAAAGCAGGGTCAACACGGTTCGGTCCAGAGATGCGGGGAGGTCTCGTCGCAGCGCTCAGAGGTGACGTTCTTTCTCAGGCGGGTCTTTCTCCGGCCTCTCCAAACTCAGGCGCATCTGTTTCAGCGCTCGCAGGTCCTTCTTTCTCCAGCTGGGGGCGAATCTGACGTCACGTCCGCTACGTGGCCGCGTATATCCGGCGGGGAGTGACACGCCCTCGGCTCGCTAGCGCCGCCCCAGATGGAATCGGTCCGCCCTTCTGATTGGGTGCGGGGGGGTTACCAGGCTCCGCCCTTGAGGAGGAGCTGACAGCCAGCCCCTCCGTGGTAACCCCGTGGAGCGCGTGGTCAATGGCGCTAATCGAGCCGGTGTGAGGACGCATCCTCCCCCGCTCCGCCGCCATCTCCTCTGTTGTTGTTGTAATTGTTGGGGAAGAAGATGGAAGGAGGTATGGGAAAGGTCCTAAACTCACTACTGATGCCATATAATCACATTCTGGTGCAACGAAGAGTCATAATTAATGGAGATGAGGCCTTAACTGACATAGAATAAGAATAGCTAGGAAGATGTCCGAAAGTTGTCTACGTGTGGTGCGGTGGACCTGGGCACGACATTTAATGGGGGAATAAGGGGAAGGTCGGCTCTACTGATTGTTATTTACATGCAATGGGACTAGGGAATGGGGGATTGGGGAAAGTTG
This sequence comes from Myxine glutinosa, assembly GCF_964187855.1. Lineage (NCBI taxonomy): Eukaryota > Metazoa > Chordata > Myxini > Myxiniformes > Myxinidae > Myxine > Myxine glutinosa. The sequence continues at coordinate 22,584,289 of NC_136269.1, forward strand.
GGGAGTATTGGAGAAAATAGGGGAATATTTACAAGCGGATATGGAGGCCAAATTCCATATTCACAACAATATTATACCATTTGCATATAAAATGAAATGTAATCTGCTACAGTCTTATTTCGTAACTTAATCCCAGGCCTTTCCAGCGAGAGGTCGAGTAATTATCCACTCTGCCAAGAGATCTCTCATGAACAATATGGCAGCATGGTGCCCCTAGAATCGTGGGGCCCCTGGGCAACTGGCCAGTGTGCCCATGCCTTAAGGCGGGATTGTGTTTGTGTGGTATTATAGTACTCGTGGGGTCACCCGTGGGAATCCCATGGGCATGGACTTGTGCAACATTTGTACATCTTCATTTTGTACATCTTCAGTTTTACAAAATGGTTACTGGCAATATATCAGATCCACAAATGATGTAATCTACACAATGTATTTACTTCTGATAACATGTGAATGCATGTGCGTGCACATGGGAAATGCAGATTGAAATGTGTGATTACATCTCATGTAAAATGTGACTTCAAGAGCTCAAATCCTCCACCTCCCAGCCCCCATCCCTCCCACATCACGCTCACTGCACCAGGGAGTGGATCACACACACACACACACACACACACACACACACACACACACACACACACGAGGAGGGGGTGGGTCACACACACACACACGCACACATACACATACTTCCACACATATGCACATATATACACATATATACATACACACACACACACATACACACACACACACACACACACACAAACACACACATACACACACATGTCAGGGGCGGATCTAAGATTTCCAATAAGGACTGATGAATAAGCAACTGATGAGGGCGAAGCCCCAACGCGAGGGCCGAGGGCTCGAAGCCTGTAGTGGGGAGGTGGGGGGGGGGGGGGCGTCTGGGGGTCCTCTCCCGGGAAAAATTGAAAATTATACTGCTCTGCATGCGTTTTCCTGCAATCTGGGGAGAAATATTCATGCCTCAATTTTAGACATTTTAAACTCATATCTTTTGATTCGGGGATTGATTTTGAAAAACGGGATTCGAAATTAGACGGAAAACATACACAGTGAGACAGAAAAAGTACTTGTGTAAGTGATAAAACAGAAAGATTTATTTAGCAGAAGTGCTCAGTCATGAGGGTTTATGAATGATTATCCAGAGCATGACATTATGTAAATAATGAATCCACAGTCACTGAAATCCTCTACCCATGGAACAATACAATGGGACCACTTTTAAAATCACCACTGATTCATCAAATCAAATGCGTCCTTGTCACAACAGTCTAGTTTTATTTGACTTTTCACTGAGTGGATTTACGAAGAGCACCCTCTGTGGATGTCTATTGGTGTATGCGTCAATGATTTTGTTGTCGTCAAGTCGGATATCACGATCGATGTAGAGCAGGACAAGGCGCCAGCGGCAACATCAAAGCTTTGGCAGCTAGGAAAAAACGGCACTTTCTAAAATCGTAATGAGGGGTGGGGGCGCCACCTCTAAATCCGCCTCTGCATGTACACACACACACACACATACATTGCTCGCGTTTTGGAGTATGAAGGTGGAGTTCCGGCCAGGGGGCAGGCGGTGTGTGTACGGGGTCGTCGACATCAACATGATTCCGGGTGCTGCAATAAATGATCGTTCTCTTTGACATCGCCTCGTGATCTATTCTACATCAGAACCTAACATGGTGGCAGCGGTTTTACGACGCATATTCGAGCTCATCGAGGTAAAAAGCCAGTGTTTCCCGTCCCTCTTATAATCGGTTCATTCCTCGTTGACCTCGCACCCCCGTTCACAATGGCGGACCTGGCGGGAACTCCGTGCAATGATTGGACCGCGCCTAACACAGCGGCGGCTTTTAAGATGTTTAGGCAGCGATTGGAGCTGTACTTTCAAGTTCGAGGCATTACAGAGAACAACCAGGTGCCACTGATCCTGCTTCAAGTGGGAGAGGAAGGCCTCAAACGGTACAACACATGGACTTTAACAGACGAACAGCGGCAGCAACCCGCACATCTTTTCAGTTGCTTCCTGGAACAAATGGAACCCTCGGATAACTTCAGGATCTGTCGACTGGAGCTTCGTTACTACAGCCAGAATCTCGGTGAGTTGCTGGATGCCTTTATCAGCCGGTGCAAGCTTCTCTCCCAGAAGTGTGATTTCAGCTCCAAACAAGAAGAGGACGACCGTTTGATAGAACAGATAATTGCAAGAACACAAATGTGTGACTTTCAGAAGGAGCTTCTGACAAGACCTAAGACCTTCACTCTTAACGAGGCATTGAAACTGGGGCGCACATACGAGGCGTCGGCCACATACATCAAACAGCTGCTTACTATGAGTGATTTTGCTAACAAAGCAACAACAACGTAAACATCTCCACTGTTGGGCCGAAACTCAGTAAGTGCAAAAACTGTGGAACCTCACACCCTCCAACACGTAACCAAGGTCCTGCTCACAACGACACATGCAGATTGTGTGTTAAACTAGGCCATTGGGCCAAGTTCTGTCTTACATCCAAGTTTCAACAACTGTGACCCAACCTCTCATCGAAAGCCTACAGACACCGAACATTGAGAAGCATTGCACCCAACAACTATGCTCCTACAGGTAATGCTCGCCAGACTGCTCGCTGGAACCCCCCCCCCCCCCCCCCCCCCCGGACATCACATGCTCGTGTTGATCTTCACAGCATAGACCAAGAAGGTACACCAGACCCTCGAGTTCCAGGACAACCCCCATGCGTAAGGTATTTGTGGTTTCCTAACACAGTGTTCACCATGCCAGTGCACAACATGAAGCAGTGTATGACGCACCTATAATGGAACAGCAACACAGGCGTCAGCACAACACCGATGACCCTGATGACCTTGCATCCTTGCAGTTTGATATATTGACTTTTGATTTGATTGATACACCTGGTAAACGTAATGAGGTTTACACAACACTTCATGTCAGCCCGCACCATCAAAGGTATTCATTATCTTAAGCTGAAGGTGGACACAGGTGCACAAGGAAACACATTGCCCATTAGCACTTTTCGACACATTTTTCCTGAAATGCTGAATTCAAATTATGAACTCTACATTGGCTCTCTTCAGACAGCAGAGAGTGTCTTAACTGCGCACAATCGAACCCACATCAAGTGTTTTGGCACTGTAGACATGGCCTGCAGTTACAAGGAATCACTGTGGACCAGCACACGTTTTTTTGTTGTGGATGTCAGTGGTCCTACAGTTCTGGGCCTTCCATTGTGTGAGAATCTACACGTTGTTACGTTGCATTGTTCAGTGAACAGTAACCAACCACTGGTTTACAACAGTTGTTGTAATCCAGTGGTTGTGAAAGATCTCATGGATGCGTACCCACAACAATTTGACCGCATCGGTGAATTTCATACAATGCACAAGCTTGTTGTGGACCCAAATGTCCCACCACGCAGAACCCCTATTGCTCTCAGGGACAAAATTCAATCAGAACCTGATGAGATGGTTCTACAGGGAGTCATCCGGCGTATCAAGGAACCGACGGAGTGGGTCAGCTCTCTCTCATATTAACCCCAAAAAGATGGCAATATTCGGATTTGTTTGGACTCAAAGCACCTCAATCGAGCCCTGATTTGCCCGTATCACAAAATACCTACAACGGAAGAGCTCAATCACAAATTTGCAGGAGCAAAATACTTCTCCAAACATGATGCCAAGTCATGTTATTGGTTTGTAAGAATCGATGAAGATAGCCAACAACTTCTTACATTTCAGACCCCAGCGGGCCGGTATTGTTTCCAACGGTTGCCATTTGGACTGTGTGTAAGCCAGGATATTTTCCAGATGGAAATGGACCGTATTCTCCAGAATTGTAAAGGTGCAGTTGGCATAGCAGATGACATCACTGTCTATGGCGCCACCGATGAGGAGCATGACTGGCACCTCAAGGAACTGATGAAAACAGCACAATACGAAGGCCTCGTTTTCAATTCAAGCAAATGCTACATCAAAAAGCCCAGCATTACTTTCTTCGGTAACACTTATAGTAGCCAAGGAATACAGCCTGACCAGCAGAAGGTTTAAGACCTGAGAGCTGTTCCAAAACCTGAGAACAAAGCCGAGCTTCGACATTTCATCGGCCTCATGACATATTTGTCATGCTTCATAAAAGACTTCAGTGTGAAATCCGCGACTCTTAGAGACCTTTTTAAAAAAGGATTCTGAATTCCTATGGGAGCCACACCATCAAATCGTATTTGATCATCTGAAGAATGAGGTGTTGAAACATCTCTTCTCCCCTACTATCAGCCAGGGGAGCCAGTCTACGTCCAATGTGATGCCAGTCTTAAAGGCCTTGGTGCAGCATTGCTTCAGGCCCATGGAAACCAGCTAAAGCCAGTGGCGTATGCAAGGAAAACTCTAACAGATACTGAACAACGTTGCGTTTGCATTGAACATGAGTTATTGGCCATCGTGTTTGGCATTGAACGTTTCCATACCTACCTGTATGGTCGGAGTTTCATTGTGCTCATCGATCATAAACCATTGTTGATGATTATTAACAAGCCATTGATTTCTGCCCCACCGAGATTGCAACGAATACTTGTCAGACTCCAAGGGTATAACTTTACAATGGAGTACCACCCTGGGGAAGACAATCAGTGTGCCGATGGCCTATCCCGCCTTCCTAGTCCACTCAATACAATGACAATTGACTTGGATAAGCGTGTTGACTTGGTCCGTTTCTCTTCTGAGAAGTTGTCTCAGCTACAACAGGAAACACTTCGTGATTCTTACCTGAGTCAACTTCGAGACTTCATTATCAGTGGATGGCCTGACCATCTGAAGGACCTCCCAGAGGCTCTAAGGACATACTGGAGTTTTCGGGATGAGCTGTCAATTGAAAATGGTGTAATTCTTGAAGGAGAGAGAGTCGTTATACCGAAGAGTATGACAAACGACATTCTGCAGAAACTCCACTCAGGCCATTTTGGACATGAGAAAACTAAACTGCTGGCGAAGGATACTGTGTACTGGTATAACGTTAACAAGGACATTGATCGGCTGGTGGAATGCTGTCCTACCTACCAACGACACCGGAAATGTCAGCTGCGTGAACCACGACAGCAACATGACATTCCGCTCAGACCATGGAGCAAAGTCGGATGTGACCTGTTCTATTTTGATGCAGCTCAGTAGCTTGTCATCGCAGATTATTATTCCAAATGTCCTATTGTTCGCAAACTGCCCGAGTCTGCTCTCAGTCGCACGATTATTGCGACCTTGGTACAGATTTTTTCTGAGTTCGGAATTCCTGATACGTTCATGAGTGATAATGGTCCTCATTTCTCCAGCGCAGAATTTCGTTCATTTGCTGGGAAATGGAATTTTGACCACGTCACTTCATCCCCAACATACCCAAAATCTAATGGATTCATTGAGCGCCAAGTCGAGACAGTGAAATCCATCCTCCGCAAATCAAAAAGTGCGGGAAACGGTTTTCATCTGGCACTGCTCGCTTGGCGGTCCACCTCGGTGAGCTACAGCTTGGCAAGTCCTACTCAACTGCTAATGGGCAGAAAAATCAAATCGCTTCCACCAACCAGAATCGCCAACGTGCAGGACGATGACAACCTCATCCATGAGGAGCTGGAGAGGCGCCACTACGTACAAAAGTTCTACCACGATAGGCATGCTCGAAATGTCGGGCCTATACCCTGGAGAGCGAGTTCGCGTTCACAACCACAACACCCATTGTTGGTAGCCGGCCACGGTTCTCGGCATGTGTGAAGATCCACGGTCATATTTGCTCGCATCACCAAATGGTCATACACTCTGAAGCAACCAAATTCACATTCAGGAGCTCCCGGCGTGTGATGCGGTGCCCCATCAATCTTTGAGCCAAAACAAGCGTTCTGAAGCCACAGTGAGTGGACATTGAACCATCTGCAAGGTCTGGTAATGAACCTGTGAATCATGACTGTGACGTCACTTGTGCTGCCAGAGCAGAGATGGTTCATCAATCTCCCCAGCGTTTTGCCAGTTTTCGTCACAGGTTGCCTCCGTCACAGAACCTAACACCTGGGCCCTGTGCTTTTTCTGGTCTTCATCAGCTCAGTAGCTTGACCTGATCGGTTAAGGGTTGTCAGAATACAATACACTCTGACTATACAATACACTCTGTGTATTGTATAGTCAGAGTATAGTCAGAATTGTATTGTATAGTCAGAATACAATACACTCTGAATACAATACAATACAATACAATAAGTCAGAATACACTCTGACTCTCTTGAAAATCCTCTCCATCTCTTTGCTGACGACTCTACTCTCTGTCGCTCCATTCTTCATCCCTCAGCTCGGCAGTCTGCAGCCTCCTCACTCTCTGCAGACCTTGACAAAATCACAGACTGGGCAAACAAGTGGAACATGTCTTTCAATCCTGACAAATCTCACACTCTTACGATGTCTCTCCGAAAAGACCGACTGGACAACCCTCCCATCCACTTTCTGAATAATCCTCTCCAAGAAGTTCTGTCACTCAAGCTTTTGGGTCTCACTATCTGCCATGATCTTTCCTGGAAAAACCACATTTCAAATCTGGCCTCCAAAGCCAGTCGCCGACTGGGCATCCTCCGTCGTGCGAAGTCCTTCCTTGGCACACCTGAGCTCCTCACCACATACAAGGCTTTCATCCGCAGCTCAATGGAATACTGCTCTCCCCTCTGGGCTGGTGCTCCTGCCTCACACCTTGCTCGCCTTCGCGCTGTTGAAACCAAAGCATTCAGAATCATTGGAATCTCCCGCGATGAAGCTAACTCCAAAGGCCTCTCACTCACTCACCGCAGGCAGGTTGGTGGTCTTTCCATCTTCTACCGACTCCTCTCTGGCCTTGGCCCCCCAGCTCTCTCTGGGCTCTGTCCCGCAAATATTCCTACAGGTCGCACAAGATCTGCCTGCAACCCTCTTTTGGTTAAACTGCCAAAATCAAGACTCTCTGCTCACCTTCACTCCTTCATTCCTCTTTTCTCCCACCTCTGGAACAAACTCCCTCACTCTCTTCAATCCCACTCCACCCTCCAAGTCTTTAAAACAGCTGTTCACCACCATCTCTTGTCTTCCCCCATCCAAAACCTTGATCCTTTCTACCCCCGCTAATTTCACCCCAATTCCACTTTTTGAAATACCAACTTCTGTCCTGGAAGTCCTTGGTGTCCTTGTGCTTTATACTTCTCCCTCCCCCCCCCCCCCCTTCCCATGCCTCCTCCCCCCGGGCCCTCTCCCTTCCACACATCTCCCTGCTCTCGGATGTTGTGTGTGTGTGCTTGCCCTTTTCTCCCCATCTTGTCTTCCGCTCCCTCTTTTTGTGTATTTTGTTTGTCTGGTCGATTTGTTTGTGAAGTAAATGTTAGCTCTTTCACGAGCCTCGATTCAGTATACAAAAACAAACAAACAAAAAAAAAAAAAAAAAAAAACCTGTCCATATGAGGTGTGATAGCGCCATGCCGTCTTGATCTATAAAACACTTTGCTTATCGGATGTTTGCATTTATACACTTTGGTTATCTCGTGTTAACTGCTCTGTGTTACTGGTGTCGTGTTGTAATGATCTAATGACAGTGCAGACATGTAATGGTAATACAAGGGTTGGCTGTTTTTACTTTATTACTTTTCTTGTGGGAAAGGGAGATGTAATGGTATTGCATCAGTTGTGTGGAACCGGAAGTGCTTGCTCGCGTTTTGGAGTATGAAGGTGGAGTTCCGGCCAAGGGGCAGGTGGTGTGTGGACGGGGTCGTCGACATGAACCGGATTCTGGGTGCTGCAATGAATGATTGTTCTCTTTGATATCGCCTCGTGATCTATTCTACATCAGAACCTGACAACACGCATCCTGTTCAAGTCTGCGTTGACGTTCATCGACCGTGTCGTTCATTTTGGAAATGGGAGTTTCCACGCATCGCATGAATTTTCACGATCCCCAAGAGGAAGTGTCTCATAATCATCAAATGGCAAGTAAATTACATTGTGAAAATTTAAGATTTCAAATAAACTTATTTAAAGTGTACACTACCGGTCAAAAGTTTTAGAACACCTCAATTTTTCCAGTTTTTATTGAAATTTACGCAGCTTAATGTCCAGGGAATAACCTGAAATGGTACAAAGGTAAGCAGTAAACTGCTCGAGGTTAAAAAAAAGTTTAGGTTAGCAAAAACGGGAAAATAATGTAAATTGCACAGTTGTATTGTAAAAAAGGCCTTCTTCAGGGAACAAGTAATGGGTTTTTTTTTTTTTTTGTATACTGAATCGAGGCTCGTGAAAGAGCTAACATTTATTTCACAAACAAATCAACCAGACAAACAAAATATATAAAAAGAGGGAGCGGAAGACAAGATGGGGAGAGAAGGGGAAGCACACAAACACAACATTTGAGAGTAGGGAGAAGTGTGGGAGGGAGAGGGCTTGGGCGGAGGAGGCGTGGGAAGGGGGGGTGGGGGTGGGGGGGAGAGGTATAAAACACAAGGGGACCGAAATTAGCGGGGGTAGAAAAGATCAAGGTTTTGGATGGGGGAAGATAAGAGATGGTGGTGAACAGCTGTTTTAAAGACCTGGAGGGTGGAGTGGGATTGAAGAGAGTGAGGGAGTTTGTTCCAGAGGCGGGAGAAAAGAGGAATGAAGGAGTGAAGGTGAGCAGAAAGTCTTGATTTTGGTAGTTTAACCATAAGAGGGTTGCAGGCAGATCTTGTGCGACCTGTAGGAATATTTGGGGGACAGAGCCCAGAGAGAGCTGGGGGAGGGGGCAAGGCCAGAGAGGAGTCGGTAGAAGACGAAAAGACCACCAACCTGCCTGCGGTGAGTGAGTGAAAGGCCCTTGGAGTTAGCTTCATCGCGGGAGATTCCAATGATTCTGAACGCTTTGGTTTCAACAGCGTGAAGACGAGCTAGGTGTGAGGCAGGAGCACCGGACCAGAGGGGAGAGCAGTATTCCATAGAGCTGCGGATGAAAGCCTTGTAAGTGGTGAGGAGCTCAGGTGTACCAAGGAAGGACCGCACGACGGAGGATGCCCAGTCGGCGACTGGCTTTGGAGGCCAGATTTGAAATGTCGTTTTCCCAGGAAAGATCATGGCAGATAGTGAGACCCAAAAGATTGAGTGACAGAACTTCTTGGAGAGGATTATTCAGAAAGTGGATGGGAGGGTTGTCCAGTCGGTCTTTTCGGAGAGACATCGTAATATAAGAGTGTGAGATTTGTCAGGATTGAAAGACATGTTCCTTTTGTTTGCCCAGTCTGTGATTTTGTCCAGGTCTGCAGAGAGTGAGGAGGCTGCAGATTGCCGATATGAGGGATGAGGAATGGAGCGACAGAGAGTAGAGTCATCAGCAAAGAGATAAAGAGGATTTTCAAGAGCGCCAGAGAGATCATTGATGAAGACCAGAAAAAGCACAGGGCCCAGAACACTGCCTTGGGGAACTCCAGCCTGAACAGGAAGAGGAGATGAGAGAAACCCATTCAGGGCCACACGTTGACTATGACCAGAGAGGAAGTCCGCCAGCCATGTGGAGATTTCCATGGATACTGTAGAAGAATTTTGTGTGATGACTCACAGGACTCCAATGACCGGACACAGGTTTACAAAAGGTCTGGTTTATTAACTGGTTATTCACTTCATTCCATTTACCAAATAATACCGCATAATATAATGGATCAGGTTAACTCTTTTCCAATGTCCTTCTCGTTCGGCTGATGTTCCTCCGCCATTCCCGTCGGGCAGAGGTTCTGATGATGGGCGCTCGTTCGCTCCGTCGAGCAGGAGTTATCGTGGCAAGTCCTCCCCGACTCCACGTTTGCTCTCGTTTATATTGGACAAACTGGAGTTAATCCCCTGTCCGCTGAAGGTTAATCCCCTTTCCGCTAATGCCCCGAGGTCATGCATGTACCAAGTCCTGGTATCAGCTCGCTCCCCTCCTGTTGTGAGTTCCGTTTACCAAACGATAGGGGGGTGCTTCAGCCAGGGGCTGTGACCAGGTGGACAAGAGATTATCATGTTCGGGCGCATTCCTGACTCATTTACAAACTCGTCTTTCACAGAGTTTGCATGTAAAATGTATCTGCTTTGTTACCAGGTTAATTAATAAGTTACCAGTGCCAATTAATAAGTTACACTGAGTTACTTACACTTCCACAATTCCCTCATCTTTTTGTTTTTTGTTTATATTAACCATTAATCTAAACATCAATATAAGTAAACAATCAATCACTACAAGTAAACATCATTACAAGTATAAGTAAATAATCAATCACTACAAGTAAACATCATTACAAGTATAAGTAAATAATCAATCACTTTGGTAATCAAATTCCCTTGGGCATACACCGTCATCCTGCAAGAATCACAAAACATTTCGTTGGTCATTGACTCCTTCCATATCGTTCAATCTATTGCATTTGCATCACAAATATATTTTCAAAACAACATTTCACCATCACCAAGATACAACAATTTCACTTCATTTTCAAGTTTTGTAAAGCATCTGCACCATCTGGTAAAAAACGTTTGCCTCCACACAAATGTTGACTTTGTTTGAAAGGAAGGGCTGATCACTTGTGTTTGAATCCTGGTATGAAACATTTTCTCCTAATGTCTTCATAGCTCCTGCACTACTTCGTGTAGGATTTCGCTGTTGTGGTAACATTGCGGAGTCATAGACTGACCCTGCTCTCCTTGTAGCATTCTTGCCACTTTTTGCTGTAAACCATAGTAATTCCTGAACACGGCCTTCACCCAGTTGTAGTCGACTTGCCTCCTCCCTCATTGTGAGTGGGCAGCAAGTATTGGTGTGACGTTGATTGGCCAGCAAGATGTGGAACAGGGATGCCGGATGCATCCACAATGATGTTGGGACCATGGTGTTCAGGTCATTCATGGTCCTTACCAGGAGCAACCAGCAGAATCGTGCACAGCTGTTGTGACAAGGGCACAGCCGTTTTTTGCAGCTCCATGCTGGTTCCCCGGACGTTGGTGAAGTAATAACATATGTCCCCGCATTTCACAGAGGTTGCAGGTAAAATGTCGTTGTCCTGCAACTTCTGATGTGGTGAATGTTCGAAGCCTTCGAACAAGAGTAAGTGATCGCCTTTCTTTCATATGTTGCAGTGTGATCCAGGCAAATGGTCACATAAATTTCCTTGGTGAAGGTAAGCATTCATCTCCAAGTTACACGGGAGAATGTCTTCATCATTCTTTGAGAAAAAGGGTGTATGCCACGATTAACTTCATTTTTTTAGCCACAAATTTTCTTTCTCGAACTTCTTCCCAATTCCGTTAGCAATCCCTCCAAAATGTGATTTCGTCTTATCCTTATGCTCAGTCACATCTGAATCTGCTTTCCGCACACACTGAATCAGATAGGGTACATCTTACCATGAAATCAGCATAATCATGTATATCTTCCGACAGTTTCACATTCAACAATTTGTTGTTTTTCCTTAACACAAAAAGTTATATTCATTTATATGCGTCACACAAATAATATTCAATCAGGTATGTATTTTATTACTAAACTAAGAATAGCATTGTATATGATTACAATCACAAACGGGAATACCTAATTCCCAACAACAATTTTTTCCAAACCAACAAATTAAACATAATGTATTATTACCATAATTCCTCTCCACTTTTTTCTTTTCCCTCTTTTTCCTAACAGTGTGTCACTCGTGGTGATATGAGTTCACTGATATTGTAATTGACACAACTCATAACATTGTCGTTATGCCATTATCTTAATTCTACTGTTTCATTTGCAACATCACTTGATTTAATCTTTTAATCTCAGTATTTTTTCATATCATCATAACAATCTTTCTATTTTAGGTCCATATTTGTTTATATTCTTATCAACCTCCTACGGTTTATCAATTTGTTCCAAAACACTGCAACCAAAGGTTTTAACCAAAGCTCTACCAAACTATTTCCAATTTGAACTCAAAATGCTAATTAAACAACAATTCAAAGAATTAACTTCAATGGGTCAACAAACTCATTTTATAAACAGATCTAATTTTCACATCCAATAATTTTCCTTGCCAAATGTCATATTGCAACACTTTAATAAACCTTCGAAAAATGTCTCCCAAATCAATAAATTCCCTTTTTACTTCCCAAATACTCATCTGTAAATTACATATTCAATTACAGTTTTTCCCTATTTGTCCGGCCTAAATGGCCACTGAAGTGGCTGCCAACATGCAGTACCGTTTTATCTACCAAGCAAGTATTCGTCCACATAAGATCTCTACCAAAATGTTGTTTGTAAAAACAAATCTGGGATTTCTGATTACATGGATGCACACTCTCAGGACATTTCAGGCTGCTTGTTAACAATCCACTACGATTAATTAATTCCTTTACCCACAATCAAATAATTAGTACAAATTGAGGATATTATCCCTATCACATTCATTTATAGATTCATTATGTTGGATCTAAATTTTCTCCCACTGCTGCAAGGAAGAACAATAGCTCTAATAAGTCTTTGTAATATCTCACTTCATTTACCCAGCATCGAAGAATTTATTTACTATCCATTCCCATCTGTTAACCAGTGACTTTGTTTGAACTCCAAAACTTAATTTGATGAATCCCATGTGTATGGTACCACTTATTGAAACCCCTACTTTTGTAGAAAATATCCAAGCAAGTGTTTTTTTTTACACCCCCTTAACTGTTGCTCATCCATTTCTATGCACCCAGTGAGTACTACTGACACCAGTATGCCAATATAGGTGTGCGAGATTAACAAATATGTTGCAGGTACACGTAACAGCGCGTTCTGAGTATAAATAACGTAACAGCGCGTTCATGGCTGCCCCTTGGTTTAAGATGCACAATGCATTCCGTTTTAAAACTCACAATAGTTCAAATCAGCAAGATTTTCTTTACTATTTTCCCATATCATCTATGCCTAATACACATCCATACATGCAGCACAATTTATATGCTGATAAAATTCAAGTTTATATATATAAAATCCGTGAGCAGAGCACTCTGGGAAGTCAGTGCAAGACCTCTCCCAAATTTGGCCAATTTTGTACTCCCACATTTCCATGAAGCTCATATCCATAAATAGCTTTGATTCTCATATAAATTCTATCAAAATGGAATCTCAAGATTACTCCCAATTTTTACTATCAATGAATTTACTATCAATGAATGGCTGCTCATAACTCAGCAAATCAAATTTTTATATTCCATCTCCCTTGACAAAAAGGATAATGTTCATAATCAAATTATATTTCTATTTTATTTTACTAATTCTCTCGATATGCGATCCCATCCACATGGAACTATCTATTTTCAGACAAGGCACACTGTCGGTGTCAACAATCTTGTAAGATTGATACACAAAAACAAAAACAACAAACACAAACATTGATACACAAAACACACACACACGCATGCATTATGCATATTTGTTTGCGTTGGAACCATTATTTACAGATCAGGTTGGGTGTCAGTTTTATTTCATTTTCATAAAATTTGTCCTTCAATTTTATAAATGCTAATACGCAAATGGACCAAAAAGTTTATTTTTTAGAAAACCCCTATGATGTCACATTGAAATTACCCTTTCAGTTCCCACCATAATTTATCCAAATTTGACTACACACCCATTTGCATGTCAGTCGACCACTGACCTATCAATCATGCGGAACACTAGTCCGAAATTCCCACCTGATCATCATGTGACTCTTGTCACTTGGTTTCAAAAATTTGCAAAGCAATTGTTCCAACTTTGTAAATTTAAAATTGTGTGCCCAACATAAAAGATCCAATTTCGGCATTTGATCAATTAATTACTAATTTGCTTACAAGCAAAAGAAAAATGAATAATTCTTGCTCCGAAAACTTTTCAGACCCAAGAATCATCGACAGTTATTCATGTTTGTCCAGTAATCTAATTTGTTGAGGCCAATCGTCATTTGGGATTTGTCGCAATGAAGGCCTAATCATTGTCTGAGGTATCGGTCAGCACTGGTACCCTTGATCTTGGTTTACCCTATTAACTTGTCTTCCTTTTGGTATACGGACATCCTCTTTTCCAATGTCCCATCCGTCCACACTTGAAACACCGGTTTCTGTCGTTATCTGATCTGTGCACCTGTGCACTTGTATTGCTGGGCTGCATCTCTACCTCCCTGAGTTGCCACTGCAATCTCTCGTTATCTCCTGAAACACGAAAAAATTCTCTGTACCGTCCTTTTTGGGGAGACAACTGGAAATCAGATGGGACAACTGTCACTTTCATTCCTAATTTCGAGGGCAGTTGTGCATTTGTCTCCTCCACTGTATCCTGTATCCTTTTTATTTTAAGTTCTAGATCCGTTATCCGTTCTTGCTGTTCCCGTTGTCTGGATTCACCATCCCAAAGATGGAATGCAAGCCAGTCTACCGTTAGATTCTGTCTCTTCCTGGCTTTCAATCTTTGTTCCAATCTTTCCAATCGACTTCGCTCAAATGTACCATCTCTTGGAAACTCCTCATCATGTCCCTTTGTCCACAAATACCAATTCTCGACCTGCCTTATAGCTTCGGCACCATAATGGTCGTACATATGATGTGTACAAGTACCTTTTTGTGGAATTTCTGGTTGTCCTTGTGTATTCTTGCAGGCTCCATTTCCCATTCTGCCTTTTATCAAAGTAGCGTTGGATGTGTTGTAGCTTGTTCCAGGTTCCTCTAAAGCTTCACTCATACCTCCAGGAAGGATCTCTCCACCTGTTCACACGGTGATTTCCAGAGAATCTCCCTCAGCTGTGGCTTTTGCACAATCCAATCTCACAGATCAGTATTTGCAGATGAGCCGGAGGGTCAGTATGAAATGGGTGAATCCTCAGGTGTCCGCTCTGTTTGACGGGGAAATCACACAATGGTAACCGCACATATATATCTGTATATAAACTCACCACCTTGCTCAATTTTCCCAGGTTGTCTCCACATTGATAATATCTCGCAAAGATATCAAAGCTTCTTTCTTGAGACCGCATTTTCATCAATCAAACAATGAATATATTCAATTCAATTTATTCAGTTCAATTTATTCAGTTAAATTTATTCAATTTCAATTAATTCATCAATATTCATCAATAAATCAAATTAATCATTTTGAACGACTCCTTGCATAAGCCCTTTCCCCAATGATGTCAGGACAGGTCCATCCATTGACTGAGATCGACTCTCATCGGTCGTCACCTCTGGTTCGTACCTCATGTCAATTGATGAATCACCGTCCTGTCCTAGGGTTATATCTGACATATTTCCCCATTTTGCCTGGTCTCCACAAATTTTCTTTGCAGCCACTAAAGGCAACTCATCCTTTATTCGTGAGACAGCCAAAATGGATGGCAGATATTAAAGTTCATTGGAAAAAAATCTCATCATTTTTTCCTTTAATAGTACCCAAAATCTCTTGGCAATTTAAATTTCGTAAAACTCCTGAAATAAGACTTTAAAATTCCTTCAATCATGCTAAATTTTGAAACTCCATCACTTGTAACACCCAATTTATCCCATAGGGCTTGAAAGTTCTTTCCCAAGTTCATGCAATCATTCTGCATTTGAACCCTATGATATCATTCATAATAATCATCATGATTTTATAGTCATGGTCATATCATAATCATCTATTTAAAACGAACATTTCCTTTATCACCACAGCTATGTGGTATAATCAACAATAGAATAAAACTGTACATAGCAACAAGCTACCTCATGGCCACTTAGTATACCTATTGACAATAAGTCATAACAATATCGAATAAATCATTGAACAATTCAAAAAATCGCTTTCACTGCTCCAGCCGCAGCATTCGTCATTTTGTCTGCTCGTCCGCATGACCAAAACGAAATAAAGGGAGCTCAACCATTACACAGCGCTTTTAATGGCGCATGCCATAGGACCTCAACGCAATTTCGACTCGGCCAGAAAACGAGCAAATTTTGCAGGATGTTAACTGGAATTAGTCGTGAAAATATATCCAAAATACACAAAAAATACACACCCACAAAAATAAACAACAAACCCAAACAAACCCAAGGTCGACCATCTTACACAGTAATCACATCATTTCAGCATCGTATTGATTGCTGAAATATTCCAGGGTTTATACACACCTTAAAAGAGGTATGCGTGGTGTTGCCCCCTCCCACGTTTATTCCAGGGTTTATACACACCTTAAAAGAGGTATGCGTGGTGTTGCCCCCTCCCACGTTTATTCCTCATTAAATTCCTCATTAAATTACTCATTAAATTACTTATTAAATTACTTATTAAATTACTCATTAAATTACTCATTAAATTACTTATTAAAATTACTCATTAAATTACTCATTAAATTACTCATTAAATTACTCATTAAATTACTTATTAAATTACTCATTAAATTACTCATTAAATTACTCATTAAATTACTTATTAAATTACTCATTAAATTACTCATTAAATTACTCATTAAATTACTCATTAAATTACTCATTAAATTACTTATTAAATTACTCATTAACTTCACTTACATAGTTTCAGCATTGTATTGATTGCTGAAATATTCCAGGGTTTATACACACCTTAAAAGAGGTATGCGTGGTGTTGCCCCCTCCCACGTTTATTCCAGGGTTTATACACACCTTAAAAGAGGTATGCGTGGTGTTGCCCCCTCCCACTTTTAATTACTCATTACATCGTTTCCATTAAAAAACATCGCTTCTACTGCTCCAGCCGCAGCATTCGTCACTTTGTCTGCTCATCCGCATGACCAAAACGAAATAAAGGGAGCTCAACCATTACACAGCGCTTTTAATGGCGCATGCCATAGGAACTCAACGCAATTTCGACTCGGCCAGCAAACGAGCAAATTTTGCAGGATGTTAACTGGAATTAGTCGTGAAAATATATCCAAAATACACAAGAAATACACACCCACACAAATAAACAACATTTATTCCGTTCAACAGAACAAACATTTCCTCTATCATGACATGCATGTCTTCAAAATTATATGACCAAGAGAAAAAAGTAAAACTAATTAACACTGCGGGCAGTGATGATCCGGGGACCATACCGCTCCATCCTGATTGGACGAGTGCGTGCTAGAGTCGTTAACAACGACAGTCCAGATCCGATTGTTCAAAATTTCAACTCAATCGATCGAAAAATGAACGCAGGGATGCATTTTAAAGGTGCAGTGGCACTAACTGAGTTGCCACGAATATGGCCACGAAATTGCCAATATGGCCATCACAAAATATTTTCCTTAATCAATTGGCTCATAGCATAACCAATCTGCAAGTATCTCATTCGAAGATGTATCTCTGAGGACTTTTAATTAAATAAGTCATTTATAAATCAACGAGTTAATTTATTAAATGATTAATCAATAAATCAAAAGTTTCCTTGACAGCCACATCACTCGGTCAGTGTCATGTCCAAATATCAGCTTCCTTACTCAAAAGGTGCCTGAGTTAATCTATCTATAATTCCAGTAATCTCTGTCTGTACGTCTGTACGTCTGTACGTTTGTTTGTCTGTGACCGCTGTTTCTCGACAACCACGGGTCCGATATACTTTTAACTTGCCAGGTATATTGCTGGGGACCCGAGGATGTGCCTTTTCAAGGTTTCATATTAATCGGACAATTACTTACCGAGCTATGTCCAAAAAACGATTCAACCAATCAGAGAGCAGCGAACGATCGCGTGTGCCGAACGTGGAGGACACACTCTGCCTCGGATGGCACATTTGACAGCGTATTCATTTATTTCACGTTTGCAAACTATGTTGGCGTTAAACTATGTTTTAAAACTAATAAAACCGAATTTGCGATTCATTCGCTTTCCTGCGCGTTTGTGCACGCGATGGCGATTTCTTTACCAAACTCCGGAAGCCGTTCGCTTTGGACCAAACCATTGCATGTAAATAGAGGGGGGGGATTGTCACCACTCGCAAGCCGTTCGCTTTGGACCAAACCATTTCATGTAAATAGAGGGGGGGGATATAATTTTAGATATAGATATAGTACGGGCATGCCCTAGTGTAATGTAATTACTGTAATAAGATTACTGCAATTACTGTAATGATTACTGTAATTACTGTAATTACCGGAACTGTAATTACTGTAATTACCTCAGGTAATTACTGTAATGTAATTACTGTAATTTAATACGAAATGTAATTAATTAAATAAGTACTTCCTTAATCGCTAATAATTAAATAACTGGTGAATTCTTATCCGATTTACTTAACATTTGAGTGTCCCCAAAACGTTGGAGCAAAACGTTGCAACAACGAAAGTGAAACGTTGTAGCGACGTTGTGGAAACGTCAGCAAAACACAACATTTGAATGTTCCCAAAACGTTGGAGCAAAACGTTGCAACAACGAAAGTGAAACGTTGTAGCGACGTTGTGGAAACGTCAGCAAAACACAACATTTGAATGTTCCCAAAACGTTGGAGCAAAACGTTGCAACAACGAAAGTGAAACGTTGTAGCAACGTTGTGGAAACGTCAGCAAAACACAACATTTGAATGTTCCCAAAACGTTGGAGCAAAACGTTGCAACAACGAAAGTGAAACGTTGTAGCGACGTTGTGGAAACGTTAGCACAACCCAACATTTGAATGTTCCCAATTTATCCCATTAAAATCCCATTAAATCTCATTAAAATCCCATTAAAATCCTATTAAAATCCCATTAAAATCCTATTAAAATTCTCATTTAATAGCAATCCCAATAATTCCGACCATAATTGAAATAAACAACGTCAGAACATCAACAAAGATATGCAACATCTTGGTTGGTCAACGTCTTTATACTTATTTTGCTTGTCTGTCTACTTTTATTTCCTGGTAACACCTGAATACTTTCGTTTCCTAGTAACACCTAGTTTCCTTGTTACCTCTACCTATGATTTAATAACACTTTCCACAGTTAGACCCATCAAAATTTTTCTAATAATCCTAAATTATTCACCTTCATCCGTTTTTCCACAAAACTACATGTGAAAAATGGAGGTTTCATCAGTACTTGAAGGTGTAAAAATTTGACTTTGAAATTTTAAATCAACAAGCATTCTGATATGTGCCTAAACTATCAACAACTATTCTGCCATATTTTGCCTAAATTATGTCCGTAAGTCTTCAGATATATTTTTCTAGGTAATTACTGTCACACCAACACCGAAAATATAATTTCATCTCATAGCAATTTTATATTAAAATAAATAGTATGTCCTTTCTCTTGAAGCAATCCAGCCATAAATATTATTTGGAAGTCTTTTGCTGTCAGAACACAATTTCTCTGCTGTCAAAGGTTAAAGTTTGGCCTCTGTGACTCCTCAGCTAATGGTTACTTTTTTCTTGACAAAAACAAATATCTTTTATATTTATCCCATTAAAATCCCATTACAATCCCATTAAAATCCTATTAAAATTCTCATTTAATAGCAATCCCAATAATTCCATCACTCAATTTTACCTTGCATCCTTACATTACATTACAACTCCAATTCATTCTTCAAGTCACAATCCAGAGTGACTTGAGAACTATACCCAGAGTTCTATACTATACCCAGTTTCAAAGAGTAAATAATTATATATATTTTCATTATTTTACCATTTAACTTGGTCAAAGGATATTCATTTCGCAAAATCGAATCAACCACAACCCTCGCCATTAATATCTATTGTAAGCGTGCCAAATCAATAAGTATCAATTTTTCTATGAGCCTCGACCAGAGAGTGGTTGTTACTCACAAACACTCGTCGCTAGCTGTTCCATTGTCTGTTGATTTTCATTCTTCTGCCGATTTCCATTGAGCCATCAGAGTGGAATTTGGAATTATTATTTCTCTGAGCTCATGAAAGTGGTGACATTGGGTGGTCTGCCATTGCTTTCCCACAAAAGCACTTAATTATTGTCTTTCATTCAACCGTGAAACTTCCCTGTTTGTCGTTGAAGGCGGCAAAAAGGGCTGGCGTCAGGAAGGGCATCCGGTCGCAAAACATTGCTTCAAAAAGGGGACCAAAAAACCAACACCTACCACGGTCCCCGAAAAGGCCAACCCTCGCTTTGCGGGGAAAAATGGCCTCTAAACGGTGGTTTTTTATTCAACCGTGAAGCATGTCTCAAAGGCTTAGTGATGGACCTGGACAAAATTTGATGCAATTTTTATCCAATCGCCATCTTTCATCATAATTCTGGACCGGCATGAGGGGGGGTTGTCTGTCATGAATTTATTTGTTGATCGAACGAGGTTTAGGCATGGCGGGAAAACTGAAAAAAATTATTTATTTAAAACGGGTGTACACGATTGTACACGTGTACGGACCTTACCGAACCGACAAACAAATCGCTTCATGGTGCACTTCATGAGCCGACTTGCCTGCAGACCAGAGTAAGGCTTTTAATACCCAGCGTATACTGTACATATACTCGCAAGCCCACGAATAATTAGAATCATTTAAAACGTTCCATCCTGATTTTACCTATGGACAATCACAAGTCCCACACACCAAATCCTTCATGTATATACACATAACTATTCCCAAGTTCGTAAATCATACTGGACCAAAAACAAGACACACTTACCTTTTAAAGACTTGTTTGTGTCCAGTTGATGTCAGCGGTGCCTCCAAATTGTAGAAGAATTTTGTGTGATGACTCACAGGACTCCAATGACCGGACACAGGTTTACAAAAGGTCTGGTTTATTAACTGGTTATTCACTTCATTCCATTTACCAAATAATACCGCATAATATAATGGATCAGGTTAACTCTTTTCCAATGTCCTTCTCGTTCGGCTGATGTTCCTCCGCCATTCCCGTCGGGCAGAGGTTCTGATGATGGGCGCTCGTTCGCTCCGTCGAGCAGGAGTTATCGTGGCAAGTCCTCCCCGACTCCACGTTTGCTCTCGTTTATATTGGACAAACTGGAGTTAATCCCCTGTCCGCTGAAGGTTAATCCCCTTTCCGCTAATGCCCCGAGGTCATGCATGTACCAAGTCCTGGTATCAGCTCGCTCCCCTCCTGTTGTGAGTTCCGTTTACCAAACGATAGGGGGGTGCTTCAGCCAGGGGCTGTGACCAGGTGGACAAGAGATTATCATGTTCGGGCGCATTCCTGACTCATTTACAAACTCGTCTTTCACAGAGTTTGCATGTAAAATGTATCTGCTTTGTTACCAGGTTAATTAATAAGTTACCAGTGCCAATTAATAAGTTACACTGAGTTACACTTCCACAATACCAAAGGAGCAGAGTTTGGTGAGCAGCGCGGGGTGCCAGACCGTATCGAAGGCATGTGAAATGTCAAGGGAGACAGTTCTAATTTCCTGTTTGGTGTTGAGGACCTCCATCCATTGTTGAGAAAGCAGAAGCAGCATGTCCAGAGTAGAGTGACCAGGTCTGAAACCAAATTGATGGTCAGAGATCAAGCCATTGGAGAAGAGGAAAGATTTCATATCTGAAGCAATGATGGATTCCATGACTTTGCTGATAATTGGGAGAAGGCTGATTGGTCTGTAGTTGCTAGGATCTGTTTTTGCACCTTTTTTGTGCAAAGCGGTGATGTTGGCTGATTTCCAAGCAGATGGCAGATGACCTTGAGCAAAAAAGAGGGTGAAGAGAACAGAAAGAGGGAGTGAAAGAGCGGAAGAACATGATTTTAGGACCCGTGGGCTGATGCCGTCAGGACCAGTTGCAGAATCAGAGCCGAGGGTTGACAGAAACTTTTCCACCTTGTCAGGAGGAAAGGACACAGAGTCCAGGAGCAGCTGGGTACGACTGGGTACGGTGGGTACAGAGAGGGATGGGTTTGGGACACAAGATTTAGAGGCAAACACAGAGTTGAGGCATTCAGCTTTTTCATGTGCGGAGTCAGCCGTGTAGCCGTTTGAGGTGAGGGAGGGGATGGAGGGGGAACAAACACCAGAAACAGATTTCACCAGACGCCACCAGGATTTGGAAGAGGGAGACAGATAAGAGAGTTCGGTCTTGAGAACGGTGAGATATTGTTTCTTGGCTCTCCTGAGGGTGGACACACACTTGTTTCGGGCTTTGTGAAAGGAAATGAGATTTCCTTCCGTTGGATTTGCTTTCCAGGAGACGAAAGCAAGTTGTTTCTGGGCAACAGCCTCACCACAAGATTCCGTGTACCATGGACGGGAGGAAGGGTATGACAACTGAAGACGAGATGGGATAAATCTGTGCATGAGAGAGAGAGCAATTTACTTTGAAATAATTCCCAGGATGAGTTGATGTCAGAGGCGGTAGAGATGGGAGACCAGTCCAGATGATTGATGGCTGCTTGAAGACCGTGCCAGTTGGCCTGAGTGAAATGCCAGACTCGTCGACGCTGAGGAGGCTCTCTGAGAATGGTCAGAGAGATGTCCACTTTAACAAGTGTTACGTGGTCCTCCCGGTAACTACCTGGTCTCGGTGACCCCCGGACGGTGGGAGGCACCCCGCCAGAAAGATATATGATTTATACGCTTTCGTAACGCAATCAAGATGAATTCCAGTCCATAAGAAACCCCACACCAAGGATTTCGAGTAATCAATAATATATTCCCCCAAGGAATCAACAATCAACAACCATCAACAATCCACAATCAACAATCAATCCCCGAGATGATTAAGATGGCCATCTTATATATGTGTGTCCCCTTTCCCCACTCCCGACCCCTTGGGTACTCACGACCCCTTTGGTCTCTGTCCCTCACAATGTCTCTGGGCCCCTCCTGAACAAGGTTATGGTCGGCTTCGCCGCACACGGGCGGTTGAACGAACCCCGGGCGGACGTGCTTCCACCGGGCACGTACCGTACCGGGAACCGCGGCTGCAGCGCACACCTCCTGGCCAAGCAAAGCGGGCAAAGCAAGCGCCGCTTGCAACGCGCGCGAGGCCCCAAAGTGCGACCCGTACGCGTCCTTGTAGACGGTGCGGCGAACTGTGCCGGACGCTGGGTCTGTGCACAGCCCCACGGCAACTTGACGTGTCAAAAGGGTAGTTACACGTCCCGGTAACTCCTCTCGCCAGACGGGCTTGGGAACGCAGCTTTTCCACGCTGCTCAATATCGATCCCAACTCTCGTCGGAGCTGGGCGAGGAAGAAGAAGAATCGTCGCTTCTCCCGGACCTCATGTCTTTTCTTCTTCCGTTTCCGGTCTCCTTTTTCCCAGAAGGGCTCCTGACCCTTTAATCACAACAACCCTTAATCGACTACACATTGATAAGCAAAGACCTGAATAGTAATTCACATACATTCACATAAATATGTAACACTCCCCCCCTTCAAGAAAGAAAGTTTGAACCCAGCGAAAACTTTCTTTGCCGGCCAACTTGGATAAACAAACCAGATAACTCACCCCCCCCCCCCCCCAACTCATCAGTTCCCCCCGGGCACAGTCATCACTTAAAAATAAAGCAACAAAATTTCACACAATCCCCTAGATTAATTCCCTCTGGACCAAGCGTCAACCACTTCTAGTTTCTCTTGAATGACGGTTAAGAGGTGGTGACCAAAGCCCCCAAATTTAAACCTCTCTATAGCACTTTTTCGGGAGGCCCAGCGGAGTATTCCCTACATGGACGCCTTAAGGAATGTGGAGTTCACGGTTAGTCCGGGGAGGAAAGTTCATTACATGGACGCCTTTAAGAACGGGGAGTGCACGGTTAGTCCGTGCAGGAAAGTTCACTACCTGGACGCCTTTAAGAACGTGGCGTTCACGGTTAGTCCGTGTAGGAGCCCCGGCTCGGCGGCTCCCCCGTATATATAGTGCTTCAACTTCTCCAGACTCCTAACAGTTACGGTGGGACCACTTGTCCCAGCCGTTACCTGACTGGCGGTCTCCTTCTCGGCCAGTGCTCTGACATTCATTTTTTCGGGAGGTGCCGTAACTCTGGGAGCCTCCATAGTAATATCGGCTGCTGCCAACCCCAAAACTACTGCCAAGTTGTCCTCTTCTGTAGACCTCTCGACGCCTACGAAATGCCTTCCCAACTGTTATGGTCCGACCCTCCAAATCCTTACCATTCCAATTCTTCTCTGCCTCCCTGGTGTCTCTTGTGCTTGCAAACGTGACAAAGCCGAACCCTCTTGACCGTTGCGTTTCCCTGTCTTTTACCACCCGCACTTCCACCAGCGGCCCATATCTGTTGAAGACAGAGGTCAGAACTTCTTCCTCTGTGTTGAAGTTCAGTCCCCCTACAAATAACTTGGAACTTTTGTCGCCATCCCGAGCTGGTGGGGTGTTATTTTCCCTGCTGTGCTCTTTACCAACCCTCGGGTTACCATAAATTTGCCCCCCGGCCAAATCATTCCCAATAATCACAGATACTCCCTCTACAGGAAGCGTGGCTTGTAAACCGACGGTGAC
Source organism: Myxine glutinosa (assembly GCF_964187855.1). NCBI lineage: Eukaryota > Metazoa > Chordata > Myxini > Myxiniformes > Myxinidae > Myxine > Myxine glutinosa. Next base: position 22,608,722 of record NC_136269.1, read on the forward strand.
CGGTCCTGACACCAAATCGGATTCCAAATGGATGACATGAAGTGGGGCACTAACACAGCCACCGATCCCTTGTAACCGAACACTATCACCCGTTGCGGTACTCTTTGACAATGGCAAAATGCCTTCAAGCATTAAGGATTGATGGGCTCCTGTGTCCCTCAAAACCCTAACCGGTCTTGGGTTAGTCAAGTCTCCCTTGAGTGAGACCAACCCCTCATAAATAAATGGTCGGTAACTCTTCTGTGGGCGATTTCTTACGCTTGCCATCGCATTCGGAGTGGTAATAGTCGGACTCCGCTCTGGGTCTTCCCTTTTCATGCGGTAACAACTGGACATCAAGTGTCCAGGTTTCTTGCAAAAAGCGCAAGTAGGCCTGGAGGAAAAACTCGTGGTATGCCTCGGGCCCCCCGAAATATAAGTTTGTCTTGGGCCCGCAGCCCTCTGATTTCGAACAGGTGGGGTATCCGCGTTGTCCCCATAATCCTCTCGAGGCCGCCGCCATGTATTGTCGTTCTCCGCACCTGCTGTTCCCCACCTCCCCTGCGGAGATCTAGGCGAGGAGTTAGGTTCGTGGACCCCTATCCGGTGTGTTAAGGCATAATCATCTGCCATGGTGGCTGCGTCCCACAACTTCGGTACTTTCTTTTCCTGCAGGTACACTTTGATGTCCTCGTGGACACACTGTTGAAATTCCTCCACCAGGATCAAGTCACGCAATGTTTTGAAGTCTTTCCCGACTCCTTTTGACTCACACCACCGATCAAACATGTTTTCTTTCACTCTGGCAAACTCCACATGGGTCTCACTCTCCCTCTTCCTGGCATTCCTGAATTTTTGCCGGTAAGCTTCCGGAACCAACTCATAGGCTTTGAGGATGTGCTTCTTCAATACCTCATAATCTGCACATTGGTCCATTGGTAGCGCCGAATAAATCTCTTGAGCTTTTCCCACAAGCACACTTTGCACTAGTATGGTCCAGGCCTCCTCCGGCCAGTTTAACTGTCGAGCCACTTTCTCAAAGTGTGGAAAAAATTTAGCGACTTCCTTTTCACTGAAGGGTGGAACCAGCCTCACATGTCTGCCCACATCTCAGGTGTTCTGGCGAGGCGTCGACCCCGTCAGCAAGGGTGGTACCTCTCCCCGTTCTCTCATTAACTCCAGCTCCTTGAATTTAATTTCTTGCTGAAGCTCCATGTCACGTTCCTTTAATTCCCTTTCCGCTTTTCTCTCCTCTGCTTCGAGGTCCCTTGCAGCTCTCCTCTCCTCTGCTTTTCTCCCTTCTAACCTTTCCTGGAGTTCTCGTTCCACTCTCCTTTCCTCTGCTTGTTTCTCTTCTCTCCTCTCTTCTGCTTTCCTTTCTTCTTCTGCTCTTTCCTTTTCTGCTTTCCTTTCTTCTTCTGCTAACCTTTCCTGGAGTTCTCGTTCCACTCTCCTTTCCTCTGCTTGTTTCTCTTCTCTCCTCTCTTCTGCTTTCCTTTCTTCTTCTGCTCTTTCCTTTTCTGCTTTCCTTTCTTCTTCTGCTCTTTCCTTTTCTGCTTTCCTTTCTTCTTCTGCTCTTTCCTTTTCTGCTTTCCTTTCTTCTTCTGCTCTTTCCTTTTCTGCTTTCCTTTCTTCTTCTTTGATCCGTTCCTGGCTCCGTAATTGCAACTCCAGTTTCCGGAGCTCAACGTCTTCTGGTTCTTCGGGTAGCCACTGCCAGGCTAACTCGTCCCATGTTCCTAATCCCACCATAGATTGTATCACCGTGGTCTGCAACTCTGCCTTCCTCACATTAGTTCGGACCTCCAAGTTAAAATGTTTGGCCAATTTCAAGAGGTCCGACTTTAGTAACGCTCGGAACTGTGCCTCACTCGGTGTTACCGCAAAGTTCTGTGCCACAAACGCCATGGTGACTATCGTTAACACCTGTTAACCTTCACCCAAGACTTTACCCCAATTTCCCCAAAAATTTACCAATTAATACTTAATTAATAAATTTTAATTAATAAAAATATTATTTTATTATTTTATACAATTTTAGATCCCGGACGTGGACCCAATTGCAAATCCGCAAATCGTAATCCCGGACGAGCCCCCAATTCTGTTACGTGGTCCTCCCGGTAACTACCTGGTCTCGGTGACCCCCGGACCGTGGGAGGCACCCCGCCAGAAAGATATATGATTTATACGCTTTCGTAACGCAATCAAGATGAATTCCAGTCCATAAGAAACCCCACACCAAGGATTCCGAGTAATCAATAATATATTCCCCCAAGGAATCAACAATCAACAACCATCAACAATCCACAATCAACAATCAATCCCCGAGATGATTAAGATGGCCATCTTATATATGTGTGTCCCCTTTCCCCACTCCCGACCCCTTGGGTACTCACGACCCCTTTGGTCTCTGTCCCTCACAATGTCTCTGGGCCCCTCCTGAACAAGGTTATGGTCGGCTTCGCCGCACACGGGCGGTTGAACGAACCCCGGGCGGACGTGCTTCCACCGGGCACGTACCGTACCGGGAACCACGGCTGCAGCGCACACCTCCTGGCCAAGCAAAGCGGGCAAAGCAAGCGCCGCTTGCAACGCACGCGAGGCCCCAAAGTGCGACCCGTACGCGTCCTTGTAGACGGTGCGGCGAACTGTGCCGGACGCTGGGTCTGTGCATGGCCCCACGGCAACTTGACGTGTCAAAAGGGTAGTTACACGTCCCGGTAACTCCTCTCGCCAGACAGGCTTGGGAACGCAGCTTTTCCACGCTGCTCAATATCGATCCCAACTCTCGTCGGAGCTGGGCGAGGAAGAAGAAGAATCGTCGCTTCTCCCGGACCTCGTGTCTTTTCTTCTTCCGTTTCCGGTCTCCTTTTTCCCAGAAGGGCTCCTGACCCTTTAATCACAACAACCCTTAATCGACTACACATTGATAAGCAAAGACCTGAATAGTAATTCACATACATTCACATAAATATGTAACACAAGCACATGATCAGATGAGCCGATTGGAGCAGAAGAAGAGCAGCAGACATTTTCAGGGAAGTTAGTCATAACCAAGTCCAGAAGGGAAGATGCTCCGTTGACTGAGATCCGGGTCGGGAAATTGACAGATTGTGTCAGTCCCAGTGAGTCGCAGAAGTCCTTTGCTGAAGAGCCATGGCTGGTGAGAGAGGTACCCACACCCAGCCAACTGGCATGGGGACAATTGAAATCACCACATATGAGGAAGAGAGAGTTGGGATGGGTAGATGGGTCAGAATTTTGAACGAGGTACATTTGGGCCTCCCAGGGGTCAAATTTTTTTTTTTTGGAATAGCTAAAAATCACCTTGATATCCTTAAAGCCCTAAGCCTGGGCTATCAAACGCAGCCAAACTGACACCGATCGGCCCAGAGGTTCCGTTTTTATTCATGGTCAAATTTTCCCTTCCTTGTTAGCATAACGTAAGAGACCAAAATAAGGTCTCTTTGTAAACATTCCGTCACAAATGCTTCATTTCTGCATTTAAACATATAAGCAAAGTACCAAACATAGGCAAGACATATATCTACTTGTGTTTTAAGTTTCAAGTTCCTACTCAAAATGCATGCTGGTTTATGTACCGACAAATATTGGCTATTTTTCAGTTGTTTTCACCCAAACCTGTGTTTTTTAAATTGCACTCCTGACAAGTTTCTGTCATTTTGCAAAATTTTGCAGGAAGTACCCGTATGTCGGCATTTCACGCCACAAGTTTTCGGTCTCTTACGTTATGGAGGAACGCTCTGCTTCCCGAAGATGCTGTTTCGGCTAGTTTTGCGTACTTAACGCACCAGGAGCGTCCCGATCTTTTGAAATGGCATAGAATTCAAGCTAATGTGATGGTCTGATGGTATATTTCACTTCGATATGCACTTACCTGGCTTACAGGGAGCATGACCGGTGTGTAACGTAAGAGACCGTTATGGTTTCTAAATTCACACTCAAGCTTGTTGTGTCTCAGAGAAACAAAGGAGGTCAATGATTTTTACAGAGTTAATACACACGTATAAGTGCTGTTTGTTGCGCCCTAAAGAAGAACTGTGGAACACCCTGATATGTGTAAAACAGGGCTTATATAAATATCTCTTACGTTACGGTTCATCTGCTTCATCCTATATGAGGAGGAGTTGTGACTCAGGAACTGACATGAGTAACACAAAAACACATTCAGTAGAGTAGTTATATAGATCTACTTTTATTCCAGCTGTGAAAAGTATCTGAAAAAGGCTTTTATAATGAATGCATGGCTTTGAAGGGTAACGAAATACTAAAAAAATGCCCTTTTTCACCATTTTTTGAGGTTCAGAGGCTTATAACATGTAGATAATTGATATAAAGTATATAAAACTATACATTTTCTGAAAGCCGTGATTGTGTTCTACAAGATGACACCTAAATGTACTAATTCAGAACATTTGGGACAAAGTTATATAGGTTTAAAGCAATCAATGTGTGTTTTTTGGGATTTGTACCTCGTTCAAAATTCTGACACAGATAGAAGTTGGTCATATTATCAGACAGCGAGATGTAGATGGAGTCATCACTGTTTGGTGGACGGTACAACACACATATGAACAAAAGGTGGGAGCGAAGGGGAAGCCGTAGCCAAAGGTATTCCTGGGGGTGAGGTGGAGAGAGGGCAGTGGAGGGCGAGTGAGGAAGAGAGTTTTTTATAAAGATAGCAACCCCACCTCCAGGACGAGGCTCAGGTCTATCATACCGGAGGAGGGAGTAACCTGGGAGAGATACCAAGGCATCAGAGACATCATGAAGGAGGAAAGTTTCTGTTAAGCAGATCACATCTGGTTTGTCAGAAGCAACCTGTATGGAGAGATCATTCAAGTTTGAGCGAAGGCCCCGGATGTTTGAGGTCCATACCGTTAATGAAGAGGAAGGGGGAGCATCGGATACAGAACAGGGGGTGGGGAGGGGTAGGGTAAGATGTGGAAGAGGAGGAAGAGGTAGGGAGAGCTGTTGAGGGTGTGTCAGAGATTTCAGAGATTTCAGAATAGCTTGGAGAAAGGGAAGAATGGGGCGGACAAAAGGTTTGATGGAGATTGGGTGAGGCACAGTGAGGTGTTATTTGAGGAGGGGGAAGAGCAAGGCAGAAGGTTGGGGGAGATGAAGGTGAAAGTTGGAAGGGGGAAGAAGCAGGTTATCAACTTACAGATGTTCTGCAGCAATGTAAGGAAATTAAGCCTTGAAAGTTGATGCAAACAATTCCTACAGGTGTCCCAACCTCTGCTGATTACTTGATTACACACCCCCTGTCTGTATAAAAGCAGCATGGGAACAGACTGTTATTGCACCCTCTGAAGCATTATTTGGACAATATTGCACTGCAGGAAGTAGTATATTGGAAACTGGAGGAAACTCTGACAGGAAGAGGTCTGGCAGACCCAAAGCCACAACAGAATCAGAAGACAAGTTTCTGAGAATCAACAGCCTGCCTGATAGGCGGCTCACAGGACAACAGCTTCAAGCAAAGCTTAACACTGGTCGTAGTAAGCAAGTCTTAGTTTCAACTGTGAAGAGAAGACTTCGAGCTGCAGGTTTGACAGGTCGAGTGGCAGTAAGAAAGCTATTGCTAAGATGGCAAAATAAGAAAAAGAGGCTTGCCTGGGCCATGAAGCACCGCCAGTGGACTACTGAAGACTGGAAGAAGGTCTTATGGACCGATGAATCAAAATTTGAAATCTTTGGTTCATCACGCAGGGTTTTTGTATGCCGTCGAGTAGGCGAAAGGATGGTTCCTCAGTGTGTGACACCAACTGTCAAACATGGAGGAGGAAGCGTGATGGTCTGGGGCTCTTTTGCTGGATCCAGAGTCGGCGACATGCACAGAGTGACTGGCACCCTGAACCAAAAGGGAAACCACAGCATTTTGCAGCGCCATGCAGTACCTTCTGGTATATGCCTAGTTGGTCAGGGATTCATCCTCCAGCAAGATAATGACCCTAAACACACCTCCAGGCTATGTCAAAACTACCTTCGAGGAAAGAACAAGACGGTAGGCTTCAAATCATGGAATGGCCAGCACAGTCTCCACACTTAAACCCCATCGAGCTGGTTTGGGATGAACTGGACAGAAGGGTGAAAGCAAAGCAACCTACAAGTGCAACACATTTGTGGGAACATCTGCAACAGTGTTGGGAAGAACTTCCCGAACAATATTTGATTTCCATTGTAGAAAGAATGCCACGAGTGTGTTCGGCGGTTATATCTGCAAAAGGTGGCTACATTGCTGAGTTAAAATTTTCAATTAAATTTTGTGAAACAAAATGATTCTATGATTTCTTTTTTATATCCAATTGCAAATTTGTTCTATGCTTAATTTCAGAGTACATGGAGACATTAAACTGCGTAAATTTCGATAAAAACTGGAAAAATTGAGGTGTTCTAAAACTTTTGACCGGTGGTGTACGTGCACATAACAAATAAAATAAAAACGAAGAACTATCTCTCGGTAATTTCCTGAAACACATAGTCTTTGGGTGGTGTACAATCGCTCCGAACGAAACAGGCAGTTTCCGTTGCTTGAGTTGTAATAACAATGTACCTTTGTTTCTTCAAAAAGTAATTTATGATCGAAGACGTGTTGATTGAGTCTTAAAATGCACATCAGTCACGGGTGACTTCATTTTTAAACTTGAAAAAATCGAAAACTTTTTGCTTTACAAAGTAAAAATAGATTAAAACCAAACGTTGTTGATAAATATTGTATTCCATAGTTGGTTTACATTAGAGTCCCTGTATAAAGAGAGTTGCGCCATGCGCTGACCCGAGATTTCTGGTCACGTGATTTCGTGGCGCCATTTTGTGTCTAACTTCACCGTGCGTGAACGTCAGCTTGGTACGGGAATGTTGTTTATTGCCAAACAAAATGACTGGTTGTTCTGCTTTTGGTTGTTCAAACCAATCTGGGAAATATAAGATGTATAGATTTCCAAGTGATAAAGTCAGAAGACAAATTTGGGAAGCGAAAGTCAGACGAAAGAGCTGGAAAGCGATCGACTCCTCGAGACTCTGCCAGGTAGGCCCACGCCGCTTGATGATCGATGTTCAAAAGCAATTCTATCTGCTCGGTTTTTTTTTGGTTGTCTGTCCGTTGAAAACCCTTTTAAGGGGAAGTGATTTGTGTTTGTTTATAATCTTCAAGGAGCTGACCAAAAATGCATTTCCGTGGGAAGAACCCTGCTCAATTTTTTTCGGGTAGTCCTAGCGGACCGCATATTGTCATTGATTGATGAAATGTCCCGGTACAGTGACATTGCCTGGTCTGCGGTTGGGTAGTCTGCGGGCAATGTCACTGTACTTTTTCAGAGGGAATTAATTTTGATTTTATAGGGGTGGGAAACCCATGGTCCGTTTTGTTTTCAGTTGTCTGTCCGTCCATTCAAAACTTATTCCGAGGCAAGTTATTTTTTTGGTTTAAAATCCTTAGCCTAATCGGCAATCATAAAAGCAATTTTAGGGGGGGACCTGCTCCATTTTTTTGCGGGTTGTGCAGCCATCCATACGTCCAAAATTTGACGAGTTATTGTTTGCTTTGTACAGTGCTCATGCGTCTTGTGGCATATTTGCTCAAATATTTCCCACCCCGGGATTTATGGCCAAATTGTAGTGATGGAAGATTTTGCACATTGGACAATCCCTATATATTTAACCTGGTGACAGCTATCGTTCCCAAAACATACAATATTTCTCGGTGATTAATGCAGTAAAACAGGTGTATTTGTGTACCCACATTTAAAACTGGCTCAACTTTCAAAAGCTGTTATCCCTGTTTGATATCAATATACATGTGGTCGATAGAGCTAGCGATTTGTCTGGCCATCTTCCGGAAGATTGTCCATGTGATTTTCTGTTGTGGAAGTACTAGTACATGACAGCTCATTAAAATTAAACTGTGTTGTGTTAGAATAAAAATTTCAATAAATAAATACATCAAGGATACATCAAATACAAGTCACTTGTGAGGAGTGAACGGAGTAGTGATGGTGTCTCACTCGTGAGGAGTGAACAGAGTAGTGATGAGTCTCACTTGTGAGGAGTGAACGGAGTAGTGATGAGTTTCACTTGTGAGGAGTGAACGTAGTGGGATGAAGTGTTGGTCTGGTCAGAGTGTTGTATTACGGGCAGAGTTTTCTTACGGTCTGAATGTATGAATCATGTTCTGTACTGAATGTATGAACCAAGTTTTGTACTGAATGTTTACTGTGTTGGCCTCATCGTGTTCCTGGTGAAATTAAACAAGTTATGGTGAATACGACGTCTTATCTGTGCTTTTCCATATCTGTTCGACTAGACGAACCGTGCACACTGCAGGTATTTTTTAAACGTTTTTTCTCTGTTTAATTACGGCTTGGCGCAGTCGAAAATTAAGTGTTAATTAAGTCGCCAGCTATGAAACATATTAATCGATCAGGCAATATCCATCAGAGTTCTGGGCAAGGGTGTAGTAATAAATGAACGTTTCAATCTTACTAGATGCCGATGATGTTTTCCTTATGTCAGAGACAGAAGCTGATGACTTGCAGCTTGTTAAATCATTACAATGGAAATTGAATATAAATGTCGATAAAACTAAAGTTGTACACTATAGAAATATGGCAATACCACGTACAGAATTTGTTTTAAGTGTGTTAGACTATATGTCGGCTGGAAGTCCTACACCGGAATTGCTCTCGGCACCCTTTAAAAAATATTGGATATGCCCACACTCCTTTCTAAAAGTTATTAAAATTCAGAGAACGACAGCATTGGTTTGTCTTACTTATAATGTTAGCTCTTATATGCAGTGTTGGCTTGTAATATGCATTGCCATACCACTTTTAATATCACCACACAGCTCTTTTTCACGGCAATAGCTGAGTTTTTGACAAAACAAATATCACCTGTATGTAATAATAAGACTAAATATGTGCAGTAAATTTTTTTTTAGCAGGTTTAGAATATATCACCCCATATCGCGAATGTACATGTATATCTAATCCGACACACTTAGACACAAAATGGCGTCCAAATTTGAGTTGACACAACTCTCTATATACAGGGACTCTAGTTTACATTATTGTGTACATTTTTGAAGAACTGTATCGTTTCATTCCATGGTTGGAAAAGAGTTGACTCGCTTTAAACAAACACTGTGCATACACCCCCAGGAACATGGAAAAATATAATTCGACTTTGGTTTGATCCCGAAATTCAGTATTCAGTCGCTGTACTTTCGAAGTCCTGTGAACGTTCTCTCCTCTCCTCCCATCTCTCATTCCCCTCTCTCCTTCCCCGTGCCCACATCTCATCCAACCAGTCGACATTCAAAACGGCTGTTGGAATACATTTCGCAGATTTTCTCAACGTTAGCTAAAACTGAGACTTTAATATATCTCGGCATTTCCCCGTCTGTGTCTCTTGGGAGGTGTAAGATATATCGAGTCGTGAAAAGCCGTGATTATTTAATATATATCGGCAATTTCTAAAATGTCTCAGCAAATTTCCCATGTGTGCGTTTATGTTCTCAATTATTGCTGAAACCGACTCTAAAACCATCGATAAAAATGAAATCAGATGATGATTTAGATTGGAGATAAAAGTGTGAGAGAGTGGCAATGGCCTTCATGTTACAGGCCTTTGAAAATGCATTTCGTTCCATAAACGGAAACTTTCATCGGATTTTATTCCCGTTTTTTTTCAACCGAGTCTAAAACCATGTTAGCGACTGTGAAAAATGAAATGAGATATCGAATTGTAGTTGAAATAAAACTGTGAGAGAGAGCAAGATACCACTGGCCTAACAAAACAGGCCTCAAAGCTATGCGAGGAGAGAAAATGGAAGATATTTGTTTTTGAAGCCCCTCCCAGACCGGGTGTAGCAACACCCCCAGACACACATATCACCTGTGGAGAATATCTATATTATATTATCCGAGGGTGATTCTGTCTGTCTGTCCGGGGGTGTGGCTCACTCCGTTTAGAGAGCAGCTCCACCTATTCTGGGAGAGGCTTCACAAACAAATATCCATCATTTTATTAACTCGCATAGCTTTGAGGCCTGTTTAGTTAGGCCCGTGCTGTCTTGCTCTCTCTCACAGTTTTATTTCAACTCTAATTCGACATATCATTTCATTTTTAACAGTCGCTAACATCGTTTTAGACTCGGTGGGAAAAAACGGTAATAAAATCCCATGAAAGTTTCCATTTATAGAACGAAATGAATTCTCAAAGGCCTGTAATTTCAAGGCCATTGAGTCTCTCTCATCCCTTTATCTCCAATCTAACTCACCATCTGATTACATTGTTATCGATGGTTTCAGACTCCGCGTCCGAAATAATTGAGAACATTCACGCACACACGGGAAAATGCCACTATATATAAAAAAATCTCAGGACGATGTGTCATACACCGCCCAAATATCTCAATATGTCGACATATCTGAAAAATTCGCTTTTTCTTTTCCGTTGAGATATATTACTTTTCCGTTTGATGACAGTCGTCACAAAAACGTCAACAATGATGCCGACATATATTTCTTCGCTCTGATTTCATTCAACATTATTATCCGGAAGTAGCCCAGCCACAAAGCCCAGATCGGTGGAGTGTTGCCGTGATGCTTGTCCTTCTGGAAGTTTCTCCCATCTCCACACAGGATCTCTGGAGCTCAGCCAGAGTGACCATCGGGTTCTTGGTCACCTCTATTACCAAGGCCTTTCTCCCCCGATTGCTCAGTTTGGCCGGGCGGCCAGCTCGAGGAAGGGTCCTGGTTGTTCCAAACTTCTTCCATTTAAGAATTATGGAGGCCACTGTGCTCTTGTGAACCTTCAATGCAGCAGAGATTTTTTTGTAGGCTTCCCCAGATCTGTGCCTCGACACAATCCTGTCTCTGAGCTCTGCAGGCAGTTCCTTCGACCTCATGGCTTGGTTTTTGCTCTGATATGCATTGTCAGCTGTGAGACCTTATATAGACAGGTGTATGCCTTTCCAAATCATGACCAATCAATTGAATTTACCACAGGTGGACTCCAATCAAGGTGTGGAAACATCTCAAAGATGACCAAGAGAAATGGGAGGCACCTGAGATAAATTTAACTTCCACACTAATACAAGTGTGGAAAGTGGTTTTGCAACACGACCACAAGTGGGGAAAGTGGTTTTCAACACTAACAGGAGCGCAAAAAGTGGTTTTGCAACAATTACACAAGTGCGGAAAGTGCTTTTGCATCACCAGCACAAGTGTGGAAAGTGGTTTTGCAACACTAACACAAGTGGGGAAAGTGGCTTTGTAATACTCACATAAGTGTGAAAGGTGGTTTTGCATTGTGAGCACAAGTGTGGAAAGTGGTTATGCAACACCAACACAAGTGGGGAAAGTGGTTCTGCATCACTAAAACAAGTGTAAAAAGTGGTCTTCAACACTAACGCAAGTGCGACAAGTGGTTTTCAACGCCATCGAAAGTGCGGAATGTGGCTCTGCAACACGAACATGTGTGAAAAGTGGTTTTCGACACGAACACAAGTGCAGAAAGTGGTTTTGCAACACTAACACAAGTACGAAAAGTGGATTTCAACACTATCAGGAGCGCGAAAAGTGGTTTTGCAACAATTACACAAGTGCGCAAAGTGGTTTTGCATCACCAGCACAAGTGCGAAAAGTGGTTTTGCAACACGACCACAAGTGGATAAAGTGGTTTTGCAACACTAACTCATGTGCGGAAAGTGATTGTGCAACACTAACACAAGTGCGAAGACTGGTTTTCAACACTAACACATGTGCGAAAAGTGGTTTTCAACGCAACCACAAGTGCGGAAAGTGGTTCTGCATTACTAGTACAAGTGTGGAAAGTGGTTTTGCAACACCAACACAAGTGTGGAGAGTGGTTCTGCAACACCAACACAAGTGTGAAAAGCGTTTTTCAACACTAACACAAGTGCGAAAGTGGTTCTGCAACACGAACACAAGTGCGAAAAGTTGTTTTCAACACGAACACAAGTGCGAAAAGTGCTTTTGCATTACCAGCACAAGCGAGGAAAGTGGTTTTGCATCACCAGCACAAGTGTGGAAAGTGGTTTTGCAACACGAACGGAAGTGCGAAAGTGGATTTCAACACTAACAGGAGCGCGAAAAGTGGTTTTGCAACAATTACACAAGGGCGAAAAGTGGTTTTTCAACAATTACACAAGTGCGAAAAGTCGTTTTGAATTGCCAGCACAAGTGTGGAAAATGGTTGTGCAACACCAACACAAGTGTGAAAAGTGGTTTTCAACACTAACATAAGTGCAAAAGTAGTTTTCGACACTTACGTGCGAAAAGTGGTTTTCAACGCAACCACAAGTGCGGAAAGTGGTTCTGCAACACTAACACAAGTGTGGAAAATGGTTTTGCAACACGACCACAAGTGGGGAAAGTGGTTCTGCAACACAAACACATGTGTGGAAAATGGTTTTGCAACACGACCACAAGTGGGGAAAGTGGTTTTGCAACACTAACACAAGTGCGAAAAGTGGTTTTAACACGAACACAAGTGCGAAAAGTGGTTTTGCATTACCAGCACAAGTGTGTAAAGTGGTTTTGCAACACCAACAAAAGTGGGGAAAGTGGCTTTGCAATACTCAAACAAGTGCGAAAAGTGGTTTTGCATTGTCAGCACAAGAGTGGGAAGTGGTTACGGAACACCAACACAAGTGCGGAAAGTGGTTCTGCAACACTAACACAAGTGTAAAAAGTGGTTTTCAATACTAGCACAAGTGCGAAACGTGGTTTTCAACAGAAAAACAAGTGCAAAAAGTGGTTTTGCATTACTAGCACAAGTGTGTAAAGTGGTTTTGCAATACTCGCACAAGTGCGAAAAGTGGTTTTGCTTTGACAGCACAAGTGTGAAAAGTGGTTTCTGCAACACCAACACAAGTGTGGAAAGTGGTTTTGCATCACCAGCACAAGTGTGGAAAGTGGTTTTGCAACACGAACAGAAGTGCGAAAAGTGGATTTCAACACTAACAGGAGCGCGAAAAGTGGTTTTGCAACAATTACACAAAGGCGAAAAGTGGTTTTGCATCAATTACACAAGTGCAAAAAGTGGTTTTGCATTGCCAGCACAAGTGTGGGAAGTGGTTCTGCAACACTGACACAAGTGTGGAAAATGGTTTTGCAACATGACCACAAGTGTGAAAAGTAGTTTTCAACACGAACACAAATGCGAAAAGTGGTTTTGCATTACCAGCACAAGTGTGTGAAGTGGTTTTGCAACACCAACAAAAGTGGGGAAAGTGGCTTTGAAATACTCGCAAAAGTGCGAAAAGTGGTTTTGCATTGCCAGCACAAGTGTGGAAAGTGGTTATGCAACACCAACACAAGTGTGGAAATTGGTTCTGCAAAACTAACCCAAGTTTAAAAAGTGGTTCTGCAACACGAACACAAATGTGAGAAGTGGCTTACAACACTAACACAGGTGCAAAAAGTGGTTTTGCAACACGACCACAAGTGGGGAAAGTGGTTTTGCAACACTAACGCAAGTGGGGAAAGTGGTTTTGCATTGCGAGCACAAGTGTGGAAAGTGGTTTTGGAAAGTCAGAAAGTGTTTATGGAAAGTGGAAAGTGGTCAACACCAACGCAACTGGGGAATGTAGTTCTGCATCACTAAAACAAGTGTAATAAGTGGTTTTCAACACGAACACAAGTGGCGAAAGTGGTTTTGCAACACTAACTCAAGTGGGGAAAGTGGTTTTGCAACGCAACCACAAGTGGGGAAAGTGGTTTTTAACACTAACAGGAGCGCGAAAAGTGGTTTTGCAACAATTACACAAGTGCGGAAAGTGGTTTTGCATCACTAGCACAAGTGTGGAAAGTGGTTTTGCAACACTAACACAAGTGGGAAAAGTGGCTTTGCAATACTCGCACAAGCGTGAAAAGTAGTTTTGCATTGCGAGCACAAGTATGGAAAGTGGTTTGGCAACACCAACACAAGTGGGGAAAGTGGTTCTGCATCACTAAAACAAGTGTATAAAAGTGGTTTTCAACACTAACACAAGTGCGACAAGTGGTTTTCAACGCCATCACAAGTGCGAAAAGTGGTTCTGCATCACTAAAACAAGTGTAAAATGTGGTTTTCAACACCAACACAAGTGCGACACGTGGTTTTCAACGCCATCGCAAGTGCGGAAAGTGGTTCTGCAACACTAACATGTGTGAAAAGTGGTTTTCGACATGAACACAATTGCGGAAAGTAGTTTTGCAACACTAACACAAGTGTGGAAAGTGGTTTTGCAACACTAACACAAGTGCGAAAAGTGGATTTCAACACTATCAGGAGCGCGAAAAGTGGTCTTGCAACAATTATACAAGTGCGCAAAGTGGTTTTGCATCACCAGCACAAATGTGGAAAGTGGTTTTGCCAGACCAACACAAGTGCGAAGAGTGGTTCTGCAACACTAACACAAGTGCGAAAAGTGGTTTTCAACACAAACACAAGTGGGAAAAGTGGCTTTGCAATACTCGCACAAGTGTGAAAAGTGGTTTTGCATTTGCATCCAACTCACAATCCCACGAGATATGCGGAAAGGACGACCCAAAACCAATTATCTTCTTTTTGATTCATATATAAACATCATTAAAAGTAAATAATGACCTCGGCCAAAGTTCAAACGACGTGAGTTTCATCTCCACATGAGAGAATTCCACATAGCTATTTGGGCGGTGTATAAGCTAACAGATCGCTGTCTCCATCGATCTTGCCAAGGCCGTAACACCTATCAGCTCAAAAGCCTTTTAACTGTTGACTTGGTAGTTTTTACAATGAAGGAAACACGTATGCGGAGTACATACGACATAGTGATTGTGAATGTGACTGCTCTGAGGCGTCTTTCGCTTCGCTTCGAATTATTCATTACCTTCATTCATTCATTTAATGATCATTACACTCATTCTTACGCTCATTAAACGTTCATTAAACATTAAACGTTCATTAAAGGATTACGAAAATAAAAACGAAAAACATTACGAAATTACGTTCACACCGTCACATCAAACACTACCGTGAACACAAACATCGTCACAACATCATCACAATGAAAACATCGTCACAAACGTTACGTTACGTAATTCAAACCGTGAACACATCGAATATTGGAGAGCCCATTGCCCAAATTTGAAACATGGTGGAATAATATTTATCGACATGAACAGTGATGTGGCTTTTATTGAAATTCTACAAATACTGTTTAGATTTTGATGATTTGCGTGTGATATGATTTAACGGATGTTTATATAAATCATTTAAAATAAAAAAAGCCTTCAATTTCTGATATTTTACCTTTTCGTTTGGGCCTCCCAATGGAAGCCCCGCCCATAGGGCGGGTACCGTTGCTAGTCTATATAATTTTATGTGGCTATGTTGTTTTAGTTGTTGAATGGTGTTGGGTTACTAACACATTATTTTCGCCGGATGTAATATAATAACATGATTCTATATAATAACAGTCGCCGGATGCATGTTTTCGGGTTGTCCATCTGTCCGCCCATGACAGGTTTGTATTACCGCGATAACTTGAGAACGTGTTGAAGGGATCCAAATCAAAGTTGTGCAGGAATGTGTAATGAGATAAAGATGAACCAACTGATTATATTTTTTCGTCATGAGGTCAGAGGTCAGGTTCGGTAAAAATCTTATTACCACGATAACTTCTGAACCAGTGATGGAATTTGACCAAAGTATGTATTATGATGCCGAGAGCAAAGATGAACCGATTTGATTTTGGGGTCAAGGTCAAAGGTCAGACTCTGTAATAGGTTTCTAACTTGACAACGGCTGAAGGAATCAAAGTCAAACATGGCACATGTAAATAACAAACAACAACATGCATTTTAAGGCCATTTTCCCTGCTAGAGCAGGTAAGCCTTGCGGTCCCCATGACAATCTCCTCCATTTTGCCATATTTTCTGCATCTCCCCTTGTCCGCATTTCTTCTTCCACCATCTTTAGCCAAGTCTTCCTCGGTCTTCCCCGTCCTCTACTTCCTTCTACATTCATTTCCATCACTCTTCTCAACCAGTCACTTTCATCCTTCCTCAACACATGACCAAACCATCTCAACCTGTTCCTCTTCACAGCATCAATCACAGGCTCTATTCCCATCATCTTTCGCAATTCATCATTTGTCTTCCTCTCTCTCAACGATACTCCGCACATCCACCGAACCATTCGCCTTTTCAGCCTTCGTTGCTGCTCTACGTTCATTACCCATGTCTCGCTCCCATAAATCATAACACTTCTCACACATGCAGCATACACTCCCCCTCCTCATCAGCACGCCACTCAGTTCCCGAAACTTCTTCCATGCACATCTCACTCCAGCAACCGTTGCCGAGTCTGATCCACCTTCTCCATTCAGCATGTCTCCGAGGTAGCAAAATGTTTTCACACCTTCCAGCTTCACACCATCTCCAAGATCCAACTCAACATTTCCTCCATCTGCAGTTCACTCTGTGCACACCTTTCACTTGCATGTAGCTGCCACACTGGTTAATGACCCTCTCAGATCACTACATTTTTGATGAACCCACTCAGCGCACATTGTACATTGAATGGAGTTCACTCCGACACCCTTCCTGCACACAGCACACGGCCACTTCCCAGTTCTCTCTAACTCACCACATGCTTTACCACTTGCCATCACCTTCGTTTTTCCGATATTCACCTTCAGACCTTTTGTCTCCATACATTCCTTCCACGTGTTCATCTTTTCCTTCAGTCCATCCATACTTTCTGCAATCAACACCAGATCATCTGCATACAACAACTCCCACGGCAAACCCTCCTTTACATTCCGAGCCAGCACCTCCATCACAGCTACAAATAGTAGTGGACTTAGTACCGACCCCTGATGCACTCCCACCTTCACCTCAAACTCACCACTGTTCCCGTCCTTCCTCCTTACAGCTGTGCGCGCTCTTTTGTACATTGCCATCACCACTCTGATCAACCATTCCTCCACTCCTATCTTCCTCAATGCCAATGCCACTACTTCACGTGGAACCCTATCGAATGCTTTCTCCAGATCAACAAACCCAAGAAACAACTTCTTCCTCTTCTCCAGGTACTTCTCCTGCAACTGCCTTACAATAAAAAGCACATCTGTCGTTCTTCTTCCTGGCATAAATCCAAACTGCATTTCGTCGATCTTCACCTTCTCCCTTATCCTCCTCTCCAACACCCTTTCCAATACCTTAATTCCATGCTCCAATAACTTTATCACTCGGTACGAGCCACACTGTAGAGGGTCACCTTTCCCCTTGTATAGAGGGACGAGGGTACTCAGTTCCCAATCCACTGGAATTCGGCCTTCTTTCACCACCAGATTACAGATCTCTGTCATTCTCTTCACATCCCAACTTCCTGCTGCCTTCAACATATCTCCCACAACTCCCGTCGGCCCTCCCGCTTTTCTACTCTTCGTTGCTTTTATTGCTTCCTCAACTTCCTTCTCAGTTATCTTCTCTGCCGGTCCTAAAACTGGGTTACTCTCTATGTTGCCATCCCATTCATTCTCTGTATTCAACAGCATTTCCATATATCTCTTCCATCTTCCTTTAATTCTATCTGGGTCCACAATGATTTGTCCCACTTCATCCTTCAAGCAACTCACCCCCATCACATCACACCTCTCTTTCGCTATTTGCTTTGCAATCCTGAATACCGCTATCTGACCCTCTTCCGAATCCAAGCGTTCTCCGAACATTTTCCTGCATGCCTCCTGCGCCTTTGCTACCTCTTTCTTTGCAGCCTTCTTGGCTTTCTTATAACTTTCATGCTCTGCCTTTTCTGTCCCCGTATCCTTCGCCTTCTGCCACTCCTTGAACTTCTTCCTCTTCTCGTCAATCCTCTTTCCAACTTCATCATCCCACCACCATGTTTCCGAGTGCCTCGGTGGTCCTTTTGTCCATCCACATACCTCACCAACGGCTCCCAACAGACTATCTTTCATTGACATCCAACCACTTTCAAACTCAACCACATCATCCTCTGCCATACTCAGCCTCTCTTTTAATGCCTCCCTCACTCTCACCTCTTTCAACCTCCACAACTTCATTCTCGGTTGGTACTTCACCCGCCGAGCTCTCCTCGCACCCTTCACCCTTATGTCGCAGACAACCAAGTGGTGCTGTGAAACAGCCTCCTCCCCCGGGATCACCTTTGCGCCCCGGAGGTGCCCCCTATCTCGCCTACGCACAATCAGGTAGTCAACGGTTGTCGTCAACCCACCTGACGTGTATGTAACAAGCATATTATCCTCTATCTGGAACTATTATAAATCAACAAATCAGTAAACTCCAAAATCCTTTCACCTTCTCCATTTCTCACACTATATCCGTAACCCCCATGAACTCCCTCAAAACCGTCCATACTCCTTCCCACATGTCCATTTAGGTCTCCTCCTAGCACAACAACTTCCTCATCTTTCACGTTTTCCATCAGCTTCTCTGTCGCAAACCAGAACTTGTCCTTCTCTTCATCGCTCCGACAAACCTGCGGAGCATAACCCGAGAAGACGTTCACCAAGAGCTTTCCAATCATCATTTTCACCATCATCAACCTTTCACTCACTCTAGTCACACTCACCACATTGTCTACAAACTCCTCAGAAAACAGGACACCAACACCATGCACGCCCTCCGGGCACCCTTGCCACACAAACTTGTATTTCTGTCCCTG
Source organism: Myxine glutinosa (assembly GCF_964187855.1). Classification (NCBI taxonomy): domain Eukaryota; kingdom Metazoa; phylum Chordata; class Myxini; order Myxiniformes; family Myxinidae; genus Myxine; species Myxine glutinosa. Next base: position 22,627,427 of record NC_136269.1, read on the forward strand.
CCTACCCTTCACCATTCTCACACCACTTCCCTTCCATCTCGTCTCCTGCACACAACATATGTCCACTCTTCTTCTGACCAATACTTCCACCACTTCTCCTGATCTCCCTGTCATTGTCCCTACATTCCATGTGCCAAACCTCAGAAACCGATCTCCACGTCGGGCATCAGACGTTTCGTCGTCATAAATGGAGTGATTTCCACCCTTGCTTCGTTCGGGTTCCCCACCTTGTTTTGACGAGAAGGATTGGGGTCCCCATGGGGTACTTCGGGTGTACCCTGCCCATATGTAGTTGTAATTGTCATGGTTCCCTTTTTGAGGCAATGTTTTTATGGCCGGATGCCCTTCCTGACGCCAACCCTTTTTAGTCGCCTCTTACGACACGCAGGGATACGGTGTACCTATCCTAAACCGGGGTACACACCGGGAATGGTACACGTGGTACATGTATAATGATGTAAAGATAAACCGATTAGATTTCAGGGTCAAGAGGTCAAAGGTCACATCCCGATAAAAAAAAGAACATATATTACAGAGCTAACTTGTGAACCAGTGATGGGATTTTGACCAAACTTGGTATAAGTATATATTATGATGCAAAGATGAACTGATTAGATTTCTGCATCAAGAGGTCAAAGGTCGGGGGCTGTAATAGGTTTTTGTTACCGTGATCAATGAATAATCGCTGAAGTGATGCAAGACAAACTTGGTACAAGTATGTATAATCTTACTATAATTCACCAAATGTCCGTCCGTCTGTCTGTCCGTCCGTTTGAAGGTACCGCAAAGACGGCTGAACCGATCGCAACAATATTTTGGGTGGGTAATCCTGGGATCTCCTGGAGTAAAAGAGGCTATATTGTTTTTCCAATTTCAGCTTTGGTCTCCAGCATTTTCAGGTTTGGACTCCCGCATAACGTTATTTTCCCGGGTGCCGCACAAACGGCTGCACCGATCGCTGCACGGCTGCACCGATCAGACTCGGTGACCTCGGACAAAGACCTTTCATAAGGACTTGGGTTGAATCCCTGCTTGAGAGAATTCCAACCCCCTCCCCGCCATCACGGTCGTCTCTCGTACTCACAATCCCACGAGATATGCGGAAAGGACGACCCAAAACCAATTATCTTCTTTTTGATTCGTATATAAACATCATTAAAAGTAAATAATGACCTCGGCCAAAGTTCAAACGACATGAATTTAATCTCTACATGAGAGAATTCCACATAGCTATTTGGGCGGTGTATACGCTAACAGATCGCTGTCCCCATCTATCTTGCCAAGGCTGTAACACCTATCGGCTCAAAATCCTTTTAACTGTTGACTTCGTAGTTTTTACAATGAAGGAAACATTAACAATGTTGTTAAAAGTTTATTTTGTGATTAATTTGTGATTAGAGTTATGTTGTTTGGAATGAAAAAAAGATATCGAGTGCAAGTAAATGACGACAAGCCGTGATGGTTTCTTCCTTCTAAACGTGAACTTCGCGGATCGCCATATGCAGATTCGCCACAAACCCACGATCGATGTTTCTATGCGTGAACATACCAGTTTGTTTGCGAACGGGTACGTTTTGCATGGAAGTCCTTCACGAACTTGCTGTCCATGTCTGACGTGCGACTGAGGGTGCTACAGGAATGTGGAATTTATTGGTTTCATGCTTTAGCATTCGCCGTATCTGCATTGCCTAATTGCTTCTGGCCATGCACGGGTATCTCACTAGTGATAAAAATATCAATGGATTACATTATGGGGTCAAGAGGTCGAAGGAAAGAGGTCCAGTTAGGTAAAAATTTTGTAACTGTGTTACTTTGTGATCCAGTGATGGGGTTTTGACCAAACTTGGAACAAGTGCAGATTATGATGAAAAGATGAACGAATTAGATTTCGGCATCAAAGGTCAGAGGTCATGTCTGATAAAAATGTGATATTTGAGAACAGCTGAAGAGATTTAAATCAAACTTGGTACAAGTATGTATAACGATGTAATAATGTGTGCAGAGGCATATCGGTTGTCATCACGACGTCAGTGACATTCTAGTTTACATGCTTCTTCACCATAGAGAGATTGAATGAATGAATGATCGTTTTAAGCCGTGTTTCCCTGCTAGAGCGGGGGTTAGCCTTGCGGGCCCCAATATAATCACGGTTCCCTGTTTGAGGCAATGTTTTATGGCCGGATGCGCTTCCTGACCCCAACCCATATTCGCGTCTTACAATGTGCAGGGTTACGGTGTACCTATTCTAAATCAGGGTACACACCGGGATCATTCATCCCAGCAAGCTGGTACTCAATTTGCCGACCTCGGAAGGCTGACAGGCTGTCAGCCCCCCTGGTGTTAATTCAGCAATGGACCGGGATTCGAACTCAGGATCCTAGGATCCCAAGCCTGCACCCTAACCGCCAAGCCAACACCAGTCATTGAGAGATTGGGGTGAGTGGCTCGGGGTGGTCGGCGTCTTCCTCGGTGTGGTCGGGGTCTTCCTCGGGGTGGTCGGGGTCTTCCTCGGGGTGGTCGGCGTCTTCCTCGGGGTGGTCGGCGTCTTCCTCGGGGTGGTCGGCGTCTTCCTCGGGGTGGTCGGCGTCTTCCTCGGGGTGGTCGGCGTCTTCCTCGGGGTGGTCGGCGTCTTCCTCGGGGTGGTCGGCGTCTTCCTCGGGGTGGTCGGCGTCTTCCTCGGGGTGGTCGGCGTCTTCCTCGGGGTGGTCGGCGTCTTCCTCGGGGTGGTCGGCGTCTTCCTCGGGGTGGTCGGCGTCTTCCTTGGGGTGGTCGGCGTCTTCCTCGGGGTGGTCGGCGACTTCCTCGGGGTGGTCGGCGTCGTCCTCGGGGTGGTCGGAGTAGTGTAATAATGTTGCTTCTGGGACACCTCCGTTTAACATGTGAAATCCCTATCTAATGTCATTTACCCCCTTGTCTTTTTCAAAAATCATAAACACCTCTATTTCTCCCACCCTCATCTTTATGAACCTTTTGTCTGTAGTACCTATCCTTAATGTTGTTCATTAGACCACTCAAACACTACAAATATTTGTTTTCTCTTATAGACCTATCATCCTTCTTCTACATATCATCTGGCAGATTAATCTTTGACCCACTCAAACATTGACCCATTCACTTCCATATTAATTCTTTCCCTCCCTCATTGCCCCTAAACACCTATATTTCTCTCACCCTGTTCTTTACGAACCTTCTAACCTTTTGACATGTTATCCTTATTCATTAGACCACTTAAACACCTGTGATCCTTCTGACCTCATGGACCTTTTAACCTTTTACTCTTAATATCATCTGGTGAATATAACCCACTCAAACAACGACCCTACAAATATTTGTTTATGCGTGGGAAATAATTTAATTCTCCTACAACTCTCTTCACCATCTAATATATTAACAAAAAATATGTTTGAGTTTGGTTCTTTATTAAGATATTTTAACTGAGCTAAGATAAAATGGTAAACCTCCCTCAATGTTCTTGCTTGAGCGCCTCCAGTGCCACATACCATTTTTAAATTAAAGTATATATTTTCCTGACAACCATCAAAGTTTTCCGTCCACTCAAAAATATTTCCATCTTTTTTACCCAATTCACCGGTATTTAAATTAATTCTCTTATTTGTTTTGTGAACTTTTTTACCAGTTGCCTTTTCAATTATACCTATTTGATATTTTTCACATTCATTATGTTTTCCATTTATATACCAAGGTTGATTACACCTCCACTCTTTAGTCTGGTTGATACTTGGTTCTATCATTTATATAATAGTAAAAAAGGCGGCGGTAGCCCGTTAAAATCCCCAACCCCCCCCCTTTTTAACTTATCACTTATATATATCTTATCACTTATATATATCTTATCACTTATGTATATCTTATCACTTATATATATATCTTATCACTTATATATATCTTATCACTTATATACTTATATAACCATAAGGGAGACTATCAATTCCATTTTCTAAAATAAACCTCTTATCATCAAAAGCCCCCAATGCTTTCTTATTTATCTCTTCTGAATATAATTGATGTTTATAACTTCTTATTCCATTAATCTTTCTAAACTCTTCTTTCTTTGTTGTTAAACAGTTATAATAATCCTTAAAGTTTATTGTTTCTTTAATAACATTTTTCTTTACACCTTTTAACTTCTTATCAGTCTTTTCAACGTTATTCACAATGTATTTATAAGCATAAGCCTTTGACCTCAATCCCACAAATTCACTCATAACATTTCCTCCTAATTCATCCTTGAACTTTCCAATCACCTTTTTATTTTTAGAAGAGAACAACTCACTCTCTGGACTGTAATTACTCGTGTCATAGATATTAATGTCTCTTTTCATGTCTGAATAAACATCGTTGGTATTAATTTTCAAAATAAAACTATCTGTATCCATATAAAGTAGATTAACATCATTTTGATATTTCTTCCTCAAGTTATTATAAAAGTAATCATACATTAATGACTTTGATAAATCAAGAATTGTTGTTCCAATATAAATAGGTTTGTTCATTTCAATACTCTCTTTAATCAAATGGATCGCACAAAAGTTCTCAGTAAAGACCTCAGCTCGAGTAAAACTCGGTCTATTAATTAATTTTGATGCTTGTTCCCAAGATGTTGATAGTCTGATATTTTGTCTTTTCCTCACATTCTCCATAGTCTTACCAAAGACCGCATTATTCATCAATTTATAAAAGTCTTTCTCAAAATCTGTTTTTGACTCTGTTCTTCTTTGTGTATTAAAATCAATGTACCCCTTTAACCAATGACTTTGATTGAACTTTAGAACCCTATGGATCTTCTCTACTCTTAGACCTTTTGATAAATATTGTCGCAAATTTCTTTGGTGTAGAACATAATTTTTCTTGTTATATAATGTAGTAAGTAATTTTTCTGTTGATTCACCTATATCAAACGATCGTTGATAATCACTCAACCATTCTTTCTTTGGACTTGCTTTCTCACAAGCAAATGGGAGATCTTTGTGTAGGTTATGGAGTTCCTCTGGATATTTTAAATCAATTTCAAAATAATAACCAACTTTTTCTTCATCCAATTCTTTTTGTGTAGAGATACATACATCTTGTAAAACGTTTTTGTAGTCTTTTTCCTTTACCCATCTAAGTTTTCCATAAGGAAGAGCCTGAGACATTGCCCAGCCATACAGGTTGTTCGCGTCATAGTACATCAAGTAAGAACTCTCTTTCGTTGGATCATAATTTGGAAGATATTTGTTATTTGCTTTTGCGTATCTACTCGAGCAGACTTGTGAAATTCCACCTCTTTTTGCCTTTTCAATCATCAAAAGCATATCAACATCGGTTATCAAATCCAAATCTTGTTTTGTCATTTTCAACATCGCACTCCAGGCCAATCCAGGTGCTGTGTAGTAGTGAGCAGGATCCAATCCATATCCAGTGCGACAAACAGATCTAAAGGCTTCAAATACATCGGCCAATAAAAGCACATCAGTTTTGAGATACAAATCGTGATACTCGCCAAGATTCTTGATGTTATATTTTTCCCAAACATTTTGTGCGTGTACATAATCTTTATCAGATATATGACTATTATTTAATTTGTTATATAAATTTTCTTTTGAAGGAAGTTGTGTTTCATTGAATCTCTCAAATGAGTCCATATAGTCATAGGGGTAAATTCCCTTTTGTGTTAGAAAATCTTTATCTAAAAAATACTCTGAAAGACATGGAAACTCTTTTAGATTTTGAACCAAGTTAACCAATGGACTTGCCATGAATTTAAATGTATCAAGAAATCTGATATGAGTAATAGGAGATGTGTGAATTGTTTTTGTGAATGAAATGTATTTCTGATCCGTGTTTGGAATTGCTGAGATACTTCCAGAAGTCTTTGAGAGTTCCTTGATAAATAGATGTGTATCATAATGAGCGTTGTTATGAAGAAAGACAGGAATGAAAGAGGGGAGTTGATAATTAATATTACAACTTTGATGAGCCGGACCTCTATATTTACCAGTGAGATGACAATGGTCTCTAACCTTTAGACCTTTACCAATTTTCTCCTCACAAATATGACAGACATTGTTTTTTATAAATTCCCTTTTTTCTTTACTTGTTAAGGACATTGGTTTATTGGTTTCTCTCATTATCTTGGTTAATCGAACACAGTCTTTTTCTAGTCGTTTCACAAACTCCTCTGGGGTATTTGAGCCTCTATACATCTCTAACTTGTTATATTTATCACCAACGGATGATTTGATATAATAACAAAAACCACAAGGAGTATGTTTTTGATATTTATTTGTGTATGATTCTTTTGGATCTTGAGAAGCAGTATCAATTTTTTCTAAAATACTTTCAAAATCAGCATATATAACAAATGGATGTTTGATCTTTTTATTTTCATCTTTGAATGTGATCTTTGAGCCTTCTTTAGGCATATTGATTACCGTTGATTTATGTTCGCCACAATAATTTGAATGTTTATCTAATCTTTCTTGTGAATTGAAGAAGTTAAGACAACGCAAACAAATATATATTTTATTTGTTCTCTTACAGACTTGTGGTTTTATTAATTTAGCAATATCTTTGATGTATGTATAATGTGAATTTTCGTCTGAATTAAAATATAGAAGATTAATATGAGTTTGTTTACAATTGTCAGAAAGCTTTAAAACCTGAATGTTGTTTGTTTCTGTTAGACCATAAACATTAACTGATAAATTATTCATCTTTTCAAATTTAGGAATATCATTTAAAGTCATCGGAAACTTTAGATCTTTCGTATTTAATGTATTCTCATATTTTTTATAATGAGATACTCTTTCATCATGAAAATGTGGAGGATGTAAGTGTGCTAAAATAGACCAGAGAAAACATTTATTGTCTTTATTTTTGATATTGATAACTGCTTTTCTATTTTTGATAACACTGGGTAAATCAATGTAAGAAGAAGCTTTTAGAGGATCTGATTTAAGAATATGAATGTCTATGTAAATAATTTTTCCTATATTGAATCCACTTCCTACGATTGAATTATCCACATCTTGCTCTTGTTTAATAAGTTCATCATAGACTCCTGATGTTTTAAAATCTTGATATGAAGATATAAAGTGTGGCTCAGTTCTCATGTATGGTGCATCTATAACTCCTTCATCCTTTGTCATTTCTAATTTTACTCCCATATAAAATTTAAGTGGTTTCATTTCCTTTAGTGTTTTTTCAATCAACGTTTGAACAGCAGGTTTAACTATTTCTACAGCATCAACTATAGACTCTGGTTCAGGAGGTTTGAAGTTAAAGACTCTTATTTTAATATGTCCTTTGAATGCTCCATCAGAGTTTTTAGTTGTGATAAAATTTGATAAATGTAGATTTGTTTTAAGATGTATTTTGAAGCCTTTCTTGAGGATATTTTTATTACATGTAGAACAGTGTTTTGTTTCAGGTGGAAGAGGGGAAAGTTTGTTTAAAATGTTGTATGTATGTTTTGCGGTGAGAATATGTTGTTTATAATATTTTACTTCCTTCTCGCAAGTATCACAATAAACCATATTTATAGCGTGAGAAAACGTGGTGTTTTATATATATCACTGTGCTTAAAATAAAACACTTTTGAGCTTTACAGCTCCGTTTTATATATATCGCTGTGCTTAAACTAAAACACTTTTTCACTCAGAATCATCTAAGTCATAACTATCACATGAATACTCAGAATCATACTCAGAGTCATCAATAAAGCTACTCTCATAACTATCATTTGAGCACAAACTATTAGTATCATAACTATCATCTGTGTTCAATGAAATACTATCATCACCATCGTCCAAGTTCAATGAAATACTATCATCACTATCGTCTGAGTTCAATGAAATAGTAAAATCTTCACTGCTGTATTGACTCATATTTAATTAGCAAGAAAAATATTCCCATCAATATCTATATACTTTCTTTCATTAACAGATTCAATCTCTACAATTTTTATATCAAAAGTTATCTTTAAATAATCTCTAACTATCATAGAACGAAATGACATTTCACCAGAAATATTAACATCATTCATTTTACTTAGATCTACACCCTTTGGATTATTAAAGAAAATACAAATGTCTCCTCTGGAATTATTAATGGTCTTATCATTCTTTTTCAAAGTATCGTGGTCAATCACTTTTTCAAGCTTTGAATAAATTGCCAGGAGTAGAGGAGAAACTTTTGTTAGATTTACTTTAATGGATGTCTTTCCAGGTATAGTTAGAGCTCTTCCTTTAAATGAAATAGAGGGGCTCATGTTATTTTCCATAACTGGTTTTACCCAAAAATTTCCATATTTATCTTTGTTCAATTTAACATCTTTGACATATTTTTCTATATCTTCCACCGAAGTAGAGATTGATTGAAATTTGTCTTTTGTGCTTTGAAACATTGTATTTATTAATGAATAAACTTGCGTTTAGTTTAAGTAAAAATTTACCACATAAATATGATAAGTTCTGAAGGATATTTAGAATTTCCAGACTCTCCATATGATAAATTAGAGAATTGTCCGGCTTGTGATAGAGTGGGGCTTAATGATGAGGATTCATATAAACAATGTATTTTCTGTGATTTAATTTTAATTAATGATAATAAGAAATATAAAAAAATATATAACTCTTTTAAATTAGAACCAAAAATGAATTACTTTACAAGATTAATAAGAGAGATGAATGTTAAGTATTGTGATGATAATACACCATTTCTTTCAAGGGAAGAGACTAATTGTATTGAGGAAATGTATAAGGGTTTAATGATATTTATTATTCAAAATAATTTTAATGGAAATGTTAATACAAGATACTATATAAATAAAATAATGGATTATTTTGAAATTAAACCCGAACTCAGGATAAAATATAGAGTTTCTCAAATAGCTCAAAAAAAGTTGGATAACTTGTTTTCCAAATATATAAATGAATGATTTTTTACCCGTTTGGGAAAATAAGATAAAATTTAATAACCATAAAAACATTCCAAATTCATTGAGATGTCTAATAGTTGGTTCAAGCGGATGTGGAAAAACCTGTTTACTTTTAAAGATGCTCCTTGGTTCTAATTTTTTAGATTATGATAATTTAATAATTTTTACAAAGTCAAGTTTTCAACCCGAGTATCAACTACTCTCACAGGGTTTTAATGCGGGTCTTAAAAAGGAAGACATTATCGGTTTATTTAAACTTCAAAACAAACTAAATGATTATAATATTGATGATATAATACAATTATTTTGTGATACACAGAAATCAAAATCGAAACCCATAACTTGTATTCTCAGTGATAATACGGATGATATACCTTCACCTCAAGATTTAGATAAATCAAAAAAGAACCTTGTCATCTTTGATGATTGTGTTAATGAGAGAAACCAAACAGTAATGGATAGCTACTATACAAGAGGGAGACATTCTTCTTGTAATTGTATATATCTTAGTCAATCATATTTTCAACTCCCTCGACGCTCAATAAGAAACAATGCCAATACTTTTATTTTATTTAAGTTAAATTCAATAGATGTAAATAATTTTTGGAGAGATAATTGCTCTACGTTATGTAGTAAAAAAGAATTTGAAAATTATATGAAACACACGATTGGAAAATATAAATATATTGTTGTGAAACAAGATGAGATACTAAATGATATTTTTCAATAAATAAATACAGAAAATGAATACTGAAGAAAGAGAAAGAAAGTTTAAGGAACATCAACAATTAGTTTCAAAAGTTGTTAAACAACAGGAAGAGATAAAGAAGAAACGGAGACAGAAACTAACTGGTGAAGAAGCCTTTGAAAGAAAACAAGAGAAATTCTTTAAACCACTTTTGAAAACTCAACACCCTACAGTTCCCACGGTAGAATTTACTCCGAAAAAACTTCAAATGCTCAAAGATTTTAGTCAGATAACAAAACAAGAACTTGGTGAATTAGAATATGATGACGAGGGATTATTTCGGAAACTTGAGCAGGTAAATCAACCCCCTAATTATGTTGTGGAAGCTCTTCAAAACAATGAATATTCTGCGGGTTCAAAAACCAGAGCAGGTCTCATTCCAACAGAAGAACCAGCAGTGTTTCATCTTGTGGAAGAAAAGGTATTGATATTTAATGATGAATTGATGTTCTTGAGTTCTACTCAACCAAATGTTAAATTAACTCCAAGATTAATGTTTCTTCTAACAAACCCCGGATTCAGCGGTTCAAAATATTTTGAGGAACCACTTGATATGGAAAGAGAGGAAGATAGGGTATATATTGAGTTGTTAAATACACTTGATTATGGAGTTTCTGTTGCTGGTAAAAGTAAGAAGAATGAGAAGGAGAAACATATTATTGATGCTTTAAGTAAGCTTGGTTCGGGTGTTAGTTTTCTTCCAAATGACCCATCACAATTAGTTAATAGGCTATTATTGTTATTAGGTAGTAAGAAGGCTGGAAACAACAATTGTTTTAATGAATCCTCAGCCATTTTAGATCAGTTGATGAACATGAAAATAATTAATAAATGTCAATACAAAGATATTTTATTAGATATTAAATAAGATGAGAAGCACAATTCTTAGTTTTAATTTCACAACGAGCGATTACACAGCTTCATTCCCTTACCCACTACAACTTGACCCCCTTACCTCATATGAGGCATCTTTGTTGTCAATGGAAACTTACAATACCCTTTTTAATATCACAGAGAAAAACAACAAGTTTAGTTATAATCCAGGCACTGCCTACAAAACTATAACTGTTTCACCTGGAGCTTACGAGATTTCTCAAATATCTTCATAAGGCGAGAGACTTCATTGTTTTGAAGAGCTTCCACAACATAATTAGGGGGTTGATTTACCTGCTCAAGTTTCCGAAATAATCCCTCGTCATCATATTCTAATTCACCAAGTTCTTGTTTTGTTATCTGACTAAAATCTTTGAGCATTTGAAGTTTTTTCGGAGTAAATTCTACCGTGGGAACTGTAGGGTGTTGAGTTTTCAAAAGTGGTTTAAAGAATTTCTCTTGTTTTCTTTCAAAGGCTTCTTCACCAGTTAGTTTCTGTCTCCGTTTCTTCTTTATCTCTTCCTGTTGTTTAACAACTTTTGAAACTAATTGTTGATGTTCCTTAAACTTTCTTTCTCTTTCTTCAGTATTCATTTTCTGTATTTATTTATTGAAAAATATCATTTAGTATCTCATCTTGTTTCACAACAATATATTTATATTTTCCAATCGTGTGTTTCATATAATTTTCAAATTCTTTTTTACTACATAACGTAGAGCAATTATCTCTCCAAAAATTATTTACATCTATTGAATTTAACTTAAATAAAATAAAAGTATTGGCATTGTTTCTTATTGAGCGTCGAGGGAGTTGAAAATATGATTGACTAAGATATATACAATTACAAGAAGAATGTCTCCCTCTTGTATAGTAGCTATCCATTACTGTTTGGTTTCTCTCATTAACACAATCATCAAAGATGACAAGGTTCTTTTTTGATTTATCTAAATCTTGAGGTGAAGGTATATCATCCGTATTATCACTGAGAATACAAGTTATGGGTTTCGATTTTGATTTCTGTGTATCACAAAATAATTGTATTATATCATCAATATTATAATCATTTAGTTTGTTTTGAAGTTTAAATAAACCGATAATGTCTTCCTTTTTAAGACCCGCATTAAAACCCTGTGAGAGTAGTTGATACTCGGGTTGAAAACTTGACTTTGTAAAAATTATTAAATTATCATAATCTAAAAAATTAGAACCAAGGAGCATCTTTAAAAGTAAACAGGTTTTTCCACATCCGCTTGAACCAACTATTAGACATCTCAATGAATTTGGAATGTTTTTATGGTTATTAAATTTTATCTTATTTTCCCAAACGGGTAAAAAATCATTCATTTATATATTTGGAAAACAAGTTATCCAACTTTTTTTGAGCTATTTGAGAAACTCTATATTTTATCCTGAGTTCGGGTTTAATTTCAAAATAATCCATTATTTTATTTATATAGTATCTTGTATTAACATTTCCATTAAAATTATTTTGAATAATAAATATCATTAAACCCTTATACATTTCCTCAATACAATTAGTCTCTTCCCTTGAAAGAAATGGTGTATTATCATCACAATACTTAACATTCATCTCTCTTATTAATCTTGTAAAGTAATTCATTTTTGGTTCTAATTTAAAAGAGTTATATATTTTTTTATATTTCTTATTATCATTAATTAAAATTAAATCACAGAAAATACATTGTTTATATGAATCCTCATCATTAAGCCCCACTCTATCACAAGCCGGACAATTCTCTAATTTATCATATGGAGAGTCTGGAAATTCTAAATATCCTTCAGAACTTATCATATTTATGTGGTAAATTTTTACTTAAACTAAACGCAAGTTTATTCATTATTAAATACAATGTTTCAAAGCACAAAAGACAAATTTCAATCAATCTCTACTTCGGTGGAAGATATAGAAAAATATGTCAAAGATGTTAAATTGAACAAAGATAAATATGGAAATTTTTGGGTAAAACCAGTTATGGAAAATAACATGAGCCCCTCTATTTCATTTAAAGGAAGAGCTCTAACTATACCTGGAAAGACATCCATTAAAGTAAATCTAACAAAAGTTTCTCCTCTACTCCTGGCAATTTATTCAAAGCTTGAAAAAGTGATTGACCACGATACTTTGAAAAAGAATGATAAGACCATTAATAATTCCAGAGGAGACATTTGTATTTTCTTTAATAATCCAAAGGGTGTAGATCTAAGTAAAATGAATGATGTTAATATTTCTGGTGAAATGTCATTTCGTTCTATGATAGTTAGAGATTATTTAAAGATAACTTTTGATATAAAAATTGTAGAGATTGAATCTGTTAATGAAAGAAAGTATATAGATATTGATGGGAATATTTTTCTTGCTAATTAAATATGAGTCAATACAGCAGTGAAGATTTTACTATTTCATTGAACTCAGACGATAGTGATGATAGTATTTCATTGAACTTGGACGATGGTGATGATAGTATTTCATTGAACACAGATGATAGTTATGATACTAATAGTTTGTGCTCAAATGATAGTTATGAGAGTAGCTTTATTGATGACTCTGAGTATGATTCTGAGTATTCATGTGATAGTTATGACTTAGATGATTCTGAGTGAAAAAGTGTTTTAGTTTAAGCACAGCGATATATATAAAACGGAGCTGTAAAGCTCAAAAGTGTTTTATTTTAAGCACAGTGATATATATAAAACACCACGTTTTCTCACGCTATAAATATGGTTTATTGTGATACTTGCGAGAAGGAAGTAAAATATTATAAACAACATATTCTCACCGCAAAACATACATACAACATTTTAAACAAACTTTCCCCTCTTCCACCTGAAACAAAACACTGTTCTACATGTAATAAAAATATCCTCAAGAAAGGCTTCAAAATACATCTTAAAACAAATCTACATTTATCAAATTTTATCACAACTAAAAACTCTGATGGAGCATTCAAAGGACATATTAAAATAAGAGTCTTTAACTTCAAACCTCCTGAACCAGAGTCTATAGTTGATGCTGTAGAAATAGTTAAACCTGCTGTTCAAACGTTGATTGAAAAAACACTAAAGGAAATGAAACCACTTTTTTTTTTTTTTTTTTTTTTTTTTTTTTTGTATACAAGATCGAGGCTCGTGAAAGAGCGAACATTAATCACACAGAAAGACAAACCGACACATAAAACATATAACATAGGGAGCGGTAGATAAGATGGGGAGAGAGGGGGAAGGACACAAACACAACATTTGAGAGCAGGGACCGAGAGACATGGAGACATCGAGAGATCTGAGAGAGGGCGAGGGCTTTGGGGGGGGGGGGGGGGGGGCGTGGGAAGGGGGCAGTGGGAGAGGTATAAAACATATGGACACTGCCAGGACTTCCAGGAAAGAAGTTGGAATTTCAAACAAGGTGGATCTGGGGTGAATTAGCGGGGGTAGAAAAGATCAAGGTTTTGGATGGGGGAAGATAAGAGATGGTGGTGAACAGCTGTTTTAAAGACCTGGAGGGAGGAGTGGGATTGAAGGGAGTGAGGGAGTTTGTTCCAGAGGCGGGAGAAAAGAGGAATGAAAGAGTGAAGGTGAGCGGAGAGCCGAGATTTCGGCAGTTTAACCATCAGAGGGTTGCTGGCAGATCTTGTGCGACCTGTAGGAATATTTGGGGGACAGAGCACAGAGAGAGCTGGGGGTGCAAGGCCGGAGAGGAGTCGGTAGAAGACAGAAAGAGTGTGTCACAGGGTCTTCATATAGACTTAAATAGACTTAAATTTTGTGTCACATAGACTTAAATTTTATATGGGAGTAAAATTAGAAATGACAAAGGATGAAGGAGTTATAGATGCACCATACATGAGAACTGAGCCACACTTTATATCTTCATATCAAGATTTTAAAACATCAGGAGTCTATGATGAACTTATTAAACAAGAGCAAGATGTGGATAATTCAATCGTAGGAAGTGGATTCAATATAGGAAAAATTATTTACATAGACATTCATATTCTTAAATCAGATCCTCTAAAAGCTTCTTCTTACATTGATTTACCCAGTGTTATCAAAAATAGAAAAGCAGTTATCAATATCAAAAATAAAGACAATAAATGTTTTCTCTGGTCTATTTTAGCACACTTACATCCTCCACATTTTCATGATGAAAGAGTATCTCATTATAAAAAATATGAGAATACATTAAATACGAAAGATCTAAAGTTTCCGATGACTTTAAATGATATTCCTAAATTTGAAAAGATGAATAATTTATCAGTTAATGTTTATGGTCTAACAGAAACAAACAACATTCAGGTTTTAAAGCTTTCTGACAATTGTAAACAAACTCATATTAATCTTCTATATTTTAATTCAGACGAAAATTCACATTATACATACATCAAAGATATTGCTAAATTAATAAAACCACAAGTCTGTAAGAGAACAAATAAAATATATATTTGTTTGCGTTGTCTTAACTTCTTCAATTCACAAGAAAGATTAGATAAACATTCAAATTATTGTGGCGAACATAAATCAACGGTAATCAATATGCCTAAAGAAGGCTCAAAGATCACATTCAAAGATGAAAATAAAAAGATCAAACATCCATTTGTTATATATGCTGATTTTGAAAGTATTTTAGAAAAAATTGATACTGCTTCTCAAGATCCAAAAGAATCATACACAAATAAATATCAAAAACATACTCCTTGTGGTTTTTGTTATTATATCAAATCATCCGTTGGTGATAAATATAACAAGTTAGAGATGTATAGAGGCTCAAATACCCCAGAGGAGTTTGTGAAACGACTAGAAAAAGACTGTGTTCGATTAACCAAGATAATGAGAGAAACCAATAAACCAATGTCCTTAACAAGTAAAGAAAAAAGGGAATTTATAAAAAACAATGTCTGTCATATTTGTGAGGAGAAAATTGGTAAAGGTCTAAAGGTTAGAGACCATTGTCATCTCACTGGTAAATATAGAGGTCCGGCTCATCAAAGTTGTAATATTAATTATCAACTCCCCTCTTTCATTCCTGTCTTTCTTCATAACAACGCTCATTATGATACACATCTATTTATCAAGGAACTCTCAAAGACTTCTGGAAGTATCTCAGCAATTCCAAACACGGATCAGAAATACATTTCATTCACAAAAACAATTCACACATCTCCTATTACTCATATCAGATTTCTTGATACATTTAAATTCATGGCAAGTCCATTGGTTAACTTGGTTCAAAATCTAAAAGAGTTTCCATGTCTTTCAGAGTATTTTTTAGATAAAGATTTTCTAACACAAAAGGGAATTTACCCCTATGACTATATGGACTCATTTGAGAGATTCAATGAAACACAACTTCCTTCAAAAGAAAATTTCTATAACAAATTAAATAATAGTCATATATCTGATAAAGATTATGTACACGCACAAAATGTTTGGGAAAAATATAACATCAAGAATCTTGGCGAGTATCACGATTTGTATCTCAAAACTGATGTGCTTTTATTGGCCGATGTATTTGAAGCCTTTAGATCTGTTTGTCGCACTGGATATGGATTGGATCCTGCTCACTACTACACAGCACCTGGATTGGCCTGGAGTGCGATGTTGAAAATGACAAAACAAGATTTGGATTTGATAACCGATGTTGATATGCTTTTGATGATTGAAAAGGCAAAAAGAGGTGGAATTTCACAAGTCTGCTCGAGTAGATACGCAAAAGCAAATAACAAATATCTTCCAAATTATGATCCAACGAAAGAGAGTTCTTACTTGATGTACTATGACGCGAACAACCTGTATGGCTGGGCAATGTCTCAGGCTCTTCCTTATGGAAAACTTAGATGGGTAAAGGAAAAAGACTACAAAAACGTTTTACAAGATGTATGTATCTCTACACAAAAAGAATTGGATGAAGAAAAAGTTGGTTATTATTTTGAAATTGATTTAAAATATCCAGAGGAACTCCATAACCTACACAAAGATCTCCCATTTGCTTGTGAGAAAGCAAGTCCAAAGAAAGAATGGTTGAGTGATTATCAACGATCGTTTGATATAGGTGAATCAACAGAAAAATTACTTACTACATTATATAACAAGAAAAATTATGTTCTACACCAAAGAAATTTGCGACAATATTTATCAAAAGGTCTAAGAGTAGAGAAGATCCATAGGGTTCTAAAGTTCAATCAAAGTCATTGGTTAAAGGGGTACATTGATTTTAATACACAAAGAAGAACAGAGTCAAAAACAGATTTTGAGAAAGACTTTTATAAATTGATGAATAATGCGGTCTTTGGTAAGACTATGGAGAATGTGAGGAAAAGACAAAATATCAGACTATCAACATCTTGGGAACAAGCATCAAAATTAATTAATAGACCGAGTTTTACTCGAGCTGAGGTCTTTACTGAGAACTTTTGTGCGATCCATTTGATTAAAGAGAGTATTGAAATGAACAAACCTATTTATATTGGAACAACAATTCTTGATTTATCAAAGTCATTAATGTATGATTACTTTTATAATAACTTGAGGAAGAAATATCAAAATGATGTTAATCTACTTTATATGGATACAGATAGTTTTATTTTGAAAATTAATACCAACGATGTTTATTCAGACATGAAAAGAGACATTAATATCTATGACACGAGTAATTACAGTCCAGAGAGTGAGTTGTTCTCTTCTAAAAATAAAAAGGTGATTGGAAAGTTCAAGGATGAATTAGGAGGAAATGTTATGAGTGAATTTGTGGGATTGAGGTCAAAGGCTTATGCTTATAAATACATTGTGAATAACGTTGAAAAGACTGATAAGAAGTTAAAAGGTGTAAAGAAAAATGTTATTAAAGAAACAATAAACTTTAAGGATTATTATAACTGTTTAACAACAAAGAAAGAAGAGTTTAGAAAGATTAATGGAATAAGAAGTTATAAACATCAATTATATTCAGAAGAGATAAATAAGAAAGCATTGGGGGCTTTTGATGATAAGAGGTTTATTTTAGAAAATGGAATTGATAGTCTCCCTTATGGTTATATAAGTATATAAGTGATAAGATATATATAAGTGATAAGATATATATATAAGTGATAAGATATACATAAGTGATAAGATATATATAAGTGATAAGATATATATAAGTGATAAGTTAAAAAGGGGGGGGGTTGGGGATTTTAACGGGCTACCGCCGCCTTTTTTACTATTATATAAATGATAGAACCAAGTATCAACCAGACTAAAGAGTGGAGGTGTAATCAACCTTGGTATATAAATGGAAAACATAATGAATGTGAAAAATATCAAATAGGTATAATTGAAAAGGCAACTGGTAAAAAAGTTCACAAAACAAATAAGAGAATTAATTTAAATACCGGTGAATTGGGTAAAAAAGATGGAAATATTTTTGAGTGGACGGAAAACTTTGATGGTTGTCAGGAAAATATATACTTTAATTTAAAAATGGTATGTGGCACTGGAGGCGCTCAAGCAAGAACATTGAGGGAGGTTTACCATTTTATCTTAGCTCAGTTAAAATATCTTAATAAAGAACCAAACTCAAACATATTTTTTGTTAATATATTAGATGGTGAAGAGAGTTGTAGGAGAATTAAATTATTTCCCACGCATAAACAAATATTTGTAGGGTCGTTGTTTGAGTGGGTTATATTCACCAGATGATATTAAGAGTAAAAGGTTAAAAGGTCCATGAGGTCAGAAGGATCACAGGTGTTTAAGTGGTCTAATGAATAAGGATAACATGTCAAAAGGTTAGAAGGTTCGTAAAGAACAGGGTGAGAGAAATATAGGTGTTTAGGGGCAATGAGGGAGGGAAAGAATTAATATGGAAGTGAATGGGTCAATGTTTGAGTGGGTCAAAGATTAATCTGCCAGATGATATGTAGAAGAAGGATGATAGGTCTATAAGAGAAAACAAATATTTGTAGTGTTTGAGTGGTCTAATGAACAACATTAAGGATAGGTACTACAGACAAAAGGTTCATAAAGATGAGGGTGGGAGAAATAGAGGTGTTTATGATTTTTGAAAAAGACAAGGGGGTAAATGACATTAGATAGGGATTTCACATGTTAAACGGAGGTGTCCCAGAAGCAACATTATTACACTACTGGTCGGCGTCGTCCTCGGGGTGGTCCGCGTCATCCTCGGGGTGGTCGGCGTCGTCCTCGGGGTGGTCGGCGTCGTCCTCGGGGTGGTCCGCGTCGTCCTCGGGGTGGTCGGCGTCGTCCTCGGGGTGGTCGGCGTCGTCCTCGGGGTGGTCGGCGTCGTCCTCGGGGTGGTCGGCGTCGTCCTCGGGGTGGTCGGCGGCGTCCTCGGGGTGGTCGGCGTCGTCCTCGGGGTGGTCGGCGTCGTCCTCGGGGTGGTCGGCGTCGTCCTCGGGGTGGTCGGCGTCGTCCTCGGGGTGGTCGGCGTCGTCCTCGGGGTGGTCGGCGTCGTCCTCGGGGTGGTCGGCGTCGTCCTCGGGGTGGTCGGCGTCGTCCTCGGGGTGGTCGGCGTCGTCCTCGGGGTGGTCGGCGTCGTCCTCGGGGTGGTCGGCGTCGTCCTCGGGGTGGTCGGCGTCGTCCTCGGGGTGGTCGGCGTCGTCCTCTGGGTGGTCGGCATAGTCCTAGTCCTCAGGATGGTCGGCGTCATCCTCAGGGTGGTCAGCGACGAGGGTGTCACCTTCCAAACCTGGAGAGGTAACATACCAGGAGATTGTGAAGGGGGTGTCGGACATTATTCTCTCAAGCCACATAAAATCTTAGCACAGTTTCGGGTGAGGGGTGTGTGCAGCAGCTGGTTTCGGTTGAGTGAGTGTGTGCCGCAGCCGGGACAGGCGTTAAGTGCATACCTCACAAAGCTCGGGGTGGTCGGCGTCATCCTCCTCCTCCTGTCCTCTGGGTGGTCGGCGTCATCCTCATCCTCCCGTCATCGAGGTGGTCCCCCTCCATCCTTGGGGTGGTCGGCGTCCCCCTCCGGCTTTGGGGTGGTCCCCCTCCGTCCTCGGGGTGGTTGGCGTCCCCCTCCATCCTCGGGGTGGTCCCCCTCCGTGCTCGGGATGGTCGGCGTCCCTCTCCGTCCTCGGGGTGGTCCCCCTCCGTGCTCGGGATGGTCGGCGTCCCTCTCCGTCCTCGGGGTGGTTGGCATCCCCCTCCGTCCTCGGGGTGTTTCCCCTCCGTCCTCGGGGTGGTTTTGGTCCCCCTCCGTCCTCGGGGTGGTCCTCCTCCATCCTTGGGGTGGTCGGGGTCCCCCTCTGTCATCGGGGTGGTCCTCCTCCGTCCTCGGGGTGGTCAGCATCCCACTCCGTCATCGGGGTGGTTGGCATCCCACGCTGTCATCAGAGTGGTCGGCGTCCCACTGCGTCATCGGGGTGGTCCCCCTCCGTCCTCGGGGTGGTCGGCGTCCCCCTCCGTCCTCGGGGTGGTCGGCGTCCCCCTCCGTCCTCGGGGTGGTCGGCGTCCCCCTCCGTCCTCGGGGTGGTCAGCGTCCCCCTCCGTCCTTGGGGTGGTCCCCCCTCCATCCTCGGGGTGGTCGGCATCCCACTCCATCCTTGGGGTGGTCGGCGTCCCCCTCCGTCCTCGGGGTGGTTGGCGTCCCCCTCCATCCTCGGGGTGGTCCCCCTCCGACCTCGGGGTGGTCGGCGTCCCCCTCCGTGCTCGGGGTGGTCGGCGTCCCTCTCCGTCCTTGGGGTGGTTGGCAGCCCCCTCCGTCCTCGGGGTGTTTCCCCTCCGTCCTCGGGGTGGTTTGGGTCCCCCTCCGTCCTCAGGGTGGAACCCTTCTGTCCTCGGGGTGGTCGGCGTCCCCCTTCGTCCTCGGGGTGGTCGGCGTCCCCCTTCGTCCTCGGGGTGGTCGGCGTCCCTCTTCGTCCTCGGGGTGGTCGGCGTCCCCCTCCGTCCTCGGGGTAGTCGGCGTCCCCCTCCTTCATCGGAGTGGTCCCCCTCCATCCTCAGGGTGGTTGGCGTCCTCCTCCGTCCTCAGGGTGGTCCCCCTCTGTCCTCGGGGTGGTCGGCGTCGTCCTCGGGGTGGTCGGCGTCGTCCTCGGGGTGGTCAGCGTCGTCCTCGGGGTGGTCGGCGTCGTCCTCGGGGTGGTCGGCGTCGTCATCCTCGGGGTGGTCGGCGTCGTCCTCGGGGTGGTCGGCGTCGTCCTCGGGGTGGTCGGCGTCGGCCTCGGGGTGGTCGGCGTCGTCCTCGGGGTGGTCGGCGTCATCCTCGGGGTGGTCGGTGTCGTCCTCGGGGTGGTCGGCGTCGTCCTCGGGGTGGTCGGCGTCGTCCTTGGGGTGTTCGGCGTCGTCCTCGGGGTGGTCGGCGTCATCCTCTGGGTGGTCGGCGTCGTCCTCGAGTGGTCGGCATCGTCCTAGTCCTCAGGATGGTCGGCGTCATCCTCAAGGTGGTCAGCGACGAGGGTGTCACCTTCCAAACCTGAAGAGGTAACATACCAGGAGATTGTGAAGGGGGTGTCGGACATTATTCTCTCAAGCCACATAAAATCTTAGCACAGTTTCGGGTGAGGGGTGTGTGCAGCAGCTGGTTTCGGTTGAGTGGGTGTGTGCAGCAGCCGGGACAGGCTTTAAGTGCATACCTCACGAAGCTCGGGGTGGTCGGCGTCATCCTCCTCCTCCTGTCCTCTGGGTGGTCGGCGTCATCCTCCTCCTCCCGTCCTCGGGGTGTTCGGCGGCGTCCTCCTCCTCCCGTCCTCAGTGTGGTCGGCGTCCCCCTCCATCATCGAGGTGGTCCCCCTCCATCCTCGGGGTGGTCGGCGTCCCCCTCCGGCTTCGGGGTGGTCCCCCTCCGTTCTCGGGGTGGTTGGCGTCCCCCTCCATCCTCGGGGTGGTCCCCCTCCGTCCTCGGGGTGGTCGGCGTCCCCCTCCGTACTCGGGGTGGTCGGCGTCCCTCTCCGTCCTCGGGGTGGTTGGCGTCCCCCTCCGTCCTCGGGGTGGTTTGGGTCCCCCTCCGTCCTCGGGGTGGTCCTCCTCCATCATTGGGGTGGTCGGGGTCCCCCTCCGTCATCGGGGTGGTCCTCCTCCGGCCTCAGGGTGGTCAGCGTCCCACTCCGTCATCGGGGTGGTCGGCGTCCCACTGCGTCATCGGGGTGGTCCCCCTCCGTCCTCGGGGTGGTCGGCGTCCCCCTCCGTCCTCGGGGTGGTCAGCATCCCCCTCCGTCCTTGGGGTGGTCCCCCCTCCATCCTCGGGGTGGTCGGCGGCGTCCTCGGGGTGGTCGGCGTCGTCCTCGGGGTGGTCGGCGTCGTCCTCGGGTGGTCGGCGTCGTCCTCTGGGTGGTCGGCGTCGTCCTCGAGTGGTCGGAATAGTCCTAGTCCTCAGGATGGTCGGCGTCATCCTCAGGGTGGTCAGCGACGAGGGTGTCACCTTCCAAACCTGGAGAGGTAACATACCAGGAGATTGTGAAGGGGGTGCCGGACATTATGCTCTCAAGCCACATAAAATCTTAGCACAGTTTCGGGTGAGGGGTGTGTGCAGCAGCTGGTTTCGGTTGAGTGGGTGTGTGCCGCAGCCGGGACAGGCTTTAAGTGCATACCTCACGAAGCTCGGGGTGGTCGGCGTCATCCTCCTCCTCCTGTCCTCTGGGTGGTCGGCGTCATCCTCCTCCTCCCGTCATCGAGGTGGTCCCCCTCCATCCTTGGGGTGGTCGGCGTCCCCCTCCGGCTTTGGGGTGGTCCCCCTCCGTCCTCGGGGTGGTTGGCGTCCCCCTCCATCCTCGGGGCGGTCCCCCTCCGTGCTCGGGATGGTCGGCGTCCCTCTCCGTCCTCGGGGTGGTTGGCATCCCCCTCCGTCCTCGGGGTGTTTCCCCTCCGTCCTCGGGGTGGTTTGGGTCCCCCTCCGTCCTCGGGGTGGTCCTCCTCCATCCTTGGGGTGGTCGGGGTCCCCTTCCGTCATCGGGGTGGTCCTCCTCCGTCCTCGGGGTGGTCAGCATCCCACTCCGTCATCGGGGTGGTTGGCATCCCACGCTGTCATCAGAGTGGTCGGCGTCCCACTGCGTCATCGGGGTGGTCCCCCTCCGTCCTCGGGGTGGTCGGCGTCCCCCTCAGTCCTCGGGGTGGTCGGCGTCCCCCTCCGTCCTCGGGGTGGTCAGCGTCCCCCTCCGTCCTTGGGGTGGTCCCCCCTCCATCCTCGGGGTGGTCGGCATCCCGCTCCATCCTTGGGGTGGTCGGCGTCCCCCTCCGTCCTCGGGGTGGTTGGCGTCCCCCTCCATCCTCGGGGTGGTCCCCCTCCGACCTCGGGGTGGTCGGCGTCCCCCTCCGTCATCGGGGTGGTCCTCCTCCGGCCTCAGGGTGGTCAGCGTCCCACTCCGTCATCGGGGTGGTCGGCGTCCCACTGCGTCATCGGGGTGGTCCCCCTCCGTCCTCGGGGTGGTCGGCGTCCCCCTCCGTCCTCGGGGTGGTCAGCATCCCCCTCCGTCCTTGGGGTGGTCCCCCCTCCATCCTCGGGGTGGTCGGCGGCGTCCTCGGGGTGGTCGGCGTCGTCCTCGGGGTGGTCGGCGTCGTCCTCGGGGTGGTCGGCGTCGTCCTCTGGGTGGTCGGCGTCGTCCTCGAGTGGTCGGAATAGTCCTAGTCCTCAGGATGGTCGGCGTCATCCTCAGGGTGGTCAGCGACGAGGGTGTCACCTTCCAAACCTGGAGAGGTAACATACCAGGAGATTGTGAAGGGGGTGTCGGACATTATTCTCTCAAGCCACATAAAATCTTAGCACAGTTTCGGGTGAGGGGTGTGTGCAGCAGCTGGTTTCGGTTGAGTGGGTGTGTGCCGCAGCCGGGACAGGCTTTAAGTGCATACCTCACGAAGCTCGGGGTGGTCGGCGTCATCCTCCTCCTCCTGTCCTCTGGGTGGTCGGCGTCATCCTCCTCCTCCCGTCATCGAGGTGGTCCCCCTCCATCCTTGGGGTGGTCGGCGTCCCCCTCCGGCTTTGGGGTGGTCCCCCTCCGTCCTCGGGGTGGTTGGCGTCCCCCTCCATCCTCGGGGCGGTCCCCCTCCGTGCTCGGGATGGTCGGCGTCCCTCTCCGTCCTCGGGGTGGTTGGCATCCCCCTCCGTCCTCGGGGTGTTTCCCCTCCGTCCTCGGGGTGGTTTGGGTCCCCCTCCGTCCTCGGGGTGGTCCTCCTCCATCCTTGGGGTGGTCGGGGTCCCCCTCCATCATCGGGGTGGTCCTCCTCCGTCCTCGGGGTGGTCAGCATCCCACTCCGTCATCGGGGTGGTTGGCATCCCACGCTGTCATCAGAGTGGTCGGCGTCCCACTGCGTCATCGGGGTGGTCCCCCTCCGTCCTCGGGGTGGTCGGCGTCCCCCTCCGTCCTCGGGGTGGTCGGCGTCCCCCTCCGTCCTCGGGGTGGTCAGCGTCCCCCTCCGTCCTTGGGGTGGTCCCCCCTCCATCCTCGGGGTGGTCGGCATCCCGCTCCATCCTTGGGGTGGTCGGCGTCCCCCTCCGTCCTCGGGGTGGTTGGCGTCCCCCTCCATCCTCGGGGTGGTCCCCCTCGGACCTCGGGGTGGTCGGCGTCCCCCTCCGTGCTCGGGGTGGTCGGCGTCCCTCTCCGTCCTTGGGGTGGTTGGCAGCCCCCTCCGTCCTCGGGGTGTTTCCCCTCCGTCCTCGGGGTGGTTTGGGTCCCCCTCCGTCCTCAGGGTGGAACCCTTCTGTCCTCGGGGTGGTCGGCGTCCCCCTTCGTCCTCGGGGTGGTCGGCGTCCCCCTTCGTCCTCGGGGTGGTCGGCGTCCCTCTTCGTCCTCGGGGTGGTTGGCGTCCCCCTCCGTCCTCGGGGTAGTCGGCGTCCCCCTCCTTCATCGGAGTGGTCCCCCTCCGTCCTCAGGGTGGTTGGCGTCCTCCTCCGTCCTCAGGGTGGTCCCCGTCTGTCCTCGGGGTGGTCGGCGTCGTCCTCGGGGTGGTCGGCATCGTCCTCGGGGTGGTCGGCATCGTCCTCGGGGTGGTCGGCGTCGTCATCCTCGGGGTGGTCGGCGTCGTCCTCGGGGTGGTCGGCGTCGTCCTCGGGGTGGTCGGCGACGTCCTTGGAGTGGTTGGCGTCGTCCTCCGGGTGGTCGTCGTCGTCCTCGGGGTGGTTGGCGTCGGCCTCGGGGTGGTCGGCGTCATCCTCGGGGTGGTCGGTGTCATCCTCGGGGTGGTCGGCGTCGTCCTCGGGGTGGTCGGCGTCGTCCTTGGGGTGTTCGGCGTCGTCCTCGGGGTGGTCGGCGTCATCCTCTGGGTGGTCGGCGTCGTCCTCGAGTGGTCGGCATCGTCCTAGTCCTCAGGATGGTCGGCGTCCGCTCAGGGTGGTCAGCGACGAGGGTGTCACCTTCAAAACCTGAAGAGGTAACATACCAGGAGATTGTGAAGGGGGTGTCGGACATTATTCTCTCAAGCCACATAAAATCTTACCACAGTTTCGGGTGAGGGGTGTGTGCAGCAGCTGGTTTCGGTTGAGTGGGTGTGTGCAGCAGCCGGGACAGGCTTTAAGTGCATACCTCACGAAGCTCGGGGTGGTCGGCGTCATCCTCCTCCTCCTGTCCTCTGGGTGGTCGGCGTCATCCTCCTCCTCCCGTCCTCGGGGTGTTCGGCGGCGTCCTCCTCCTCCCGTCCTCAGTGTGGTCGGCGTCCCCCTCCATCATCGAGGTGGTCCCCCTCCATCCTCGGGGTGGTCGGCGCCCCCCTCCGGCTTCGGGGTGGTCCCCCTCCGTTCTCGGGGTGGTTGGCGTCCCCCTCCATCCTCGGGGTGGTCCCCCTCCGTCCTCGGGGTGGTCGGCGTCCCCCTCCGTACTTGGGGTGGTCGGCGTCCCTCTCCGTCCTCGGGGTGGTTGGCGTCCCCCTCCGTCCTCAGGGTGGTTTGGGTCCCCCTCCGTCCTCGGGGTGGTCCTCCTCCATCATTGGGGTGGTCGGGGTCCCCCTCCGTCATCGGGGTGGTCCTCCTCCGGCCTCAGGGTGGTCAGCGTCCCACTCCGTCATCGGGGTGGTCGGCGTCCCACTGCGTCATCGGGGTGGTCACCCTCCGTCCTCGGGGTGGTCGGCGTCCCCCTCCGTCCTCGGGGTGGTCAGCATCCCCCTCCGTCCTTGGGGTGGTCCCCCCTCCATCCTCGGGGTGGTCGGCATCCCCCTCCATCCTTGGGGTGGTCGGCGTCCCCCTCCGTCTTCGGGGTGGTTGGTGTCCCCCTCCATCCTCTGGGTGGTCCCCCTCCGTCCTCGGGGTGGTCGGCGTCCCCTCCGTGCTCGGGGTGGTCGACGTCCCTCTCCATCCTCAGGGTGGTTGGCGTCCTCCTCCGTCCTCAGGGTGGTCCCCCTCCGTCCTCGGGGTGGTCAGCGTCCTCCTCCATAATAACCATATACCAAAGAACTACGTAAATATGGTGCCACACACCAAATTTGATCGCAGACGGGGAGGCGAGCAGGGAGCCAGGTGGGCTTAGCTCTGCTGTGGTAACGGAGGAGGTGGTTGTGCTGATCATCCACGAAAGCAGGCGAGAGGACGGAAGGGCAGGACGATGATGCAAGCGACGACGAAACAGGCACAGGACAAAGGTAGGAACACGGGCAGGTGAACAAAGAACACGTCTCCTCAAGGTCGCGATCAAACCTACCCCGCCCGGCACGATGTCAATTATCCTCTAAAGCTCTCAGATTGCGCTTTATCTACACTCTCGTTAGATTCCACCACCCGCGCGACCTTCAAACATATAAAAACACATAATTTTGGGGTTTTGCAAAAATAGAACAAGTTGCTCATTCGTTAAGGTTATGGATTTGCTCTTTAACATTGATCGTGTGTTTCGCTCATTCTAATTTATACACCACCCAAAGTGTGTTTCGCTTGTTCTCGTTTATACAATACCCAAAGTGTGTTTCGCTCGTTCTCGTTTATACAACACCCAACGTGTGTTTCGCTTGTTCTCGTTTATACACCACCTTGTTCTCGTTTATACACCACCACGTGCTTTTATAATGTCTGGCCCCAACCTCCAGCCACACCGTACTTTGTCCCTCCCCTCTCGCTTGATATTGACCCATGGCCTAGTCCGTGGGTGTGCCAAATCCTTCTCAGGGCTGATGGTGATTGGCATGGCGTCTTGGGCTTCCCGCCCAAACTTGCGCTTCAAGGCCTATCAAGATGCTTTGAAATAAAATAAAAGGCAGATTACAGAGGGCAGAACATTAAATAAGGGTTCAAATGGGTGGCGGTTTTTAAGACACACATATTGGTGAGAGTGGATGACATCTGTCCATATATAAAGCGACGCATATCTAATGTCACAATTATGTTTCGTCACACTTGTTCTATTATATTCACTCTCGGAGTGTAAATAAAGTATTCTCAGCAATGTTGCACCATATAAGTAATTTCCACAACTATATATACTGAATATACGAGCAAATACCACCTGTCGCTTCGCTGACAGGAATACAAAGAGAGGCGGGTGAGAAATAGAGGGGGAGAGTGAGGGAGGGGAGAGCGATTCCTCACCACATGTTGCTATACATTCTAGGAGGATGGGGTGTGAGGATGTGGGAGGAGGGGGTGGAAAGAGAGAGGGAGGGTGAGAGGTGTGGGAGCAGAGTGCTGCACTTTAAGAGGAGGAAGGATGAGGACGAGACACAGAGAGAAGGGTGAGAAGAGAAAAAGAGAGAAGAACATCAAAATGACATCATCAAAATATCAGATTTCACTCCAGATTTCAATACTTAAGTGTGGGATCTGATCCTGAAATCGGAATTCAGATTTTGATTATACAGTATGCTTCAATAGGTCCGTGGTATACACTTCGTTATAATAATTGCTAAAGTTAAAATTTTCAGATTTCACTCCAGATTTTGACACTTATTTTGTCTGCAGAATCTGATCCTCAAATCCGAAACCAAATTTTGATTATATGCCTTAATTAGTCCATGAGAGTAGATCGTGTTTCCAAGCCAGGGCACGTTCCAATAGGCCGAACCAAATGGCAGCTTAAGAACCCAGCAATGTCACAGAGGGCTGACCAAGATGGCACACCACAATTTTAGTAAGGCTTATTTTGTCTTTGTTTTGAGCACCCTGTGCTCAAAATTGGGAAGGAAGCACCCCCTTGGTGTTTGATAAGTATGCCTGCAAAGTTTGGGTCCGCTTTGTTTCATGATTTTGGAGTTATGGAGGTGACACACACACACACACACACACACACACACACACACACACACACACACACACACACACAGCCTTTCTTTATTCATATAAATATATATGTATATACTGTTGTGGCCCAAAATATTGGCACCCTTGCGCTTTTTTCAAATAATGCACCATTTCTTCCAGAAAATTGTTGAAATTAAAAATTATTTTGGGATCCACATGTGTATTTCTTTGGTTATGCAGTATGCAGAAGTCCGCATGGACTTCTGGGTTTATTGAAATGTCCCTCTCTCTGTTTGTAAGTGAGTTATTACTTGCATTCTGTTCTAACCTGTTCGTACTCTTATTGCAGGAAGGCAAGTGTTGTTTTGTAATACTAATTGTGATGCACAGCAGTATTATATAATCTTTGGAATATGGAATGCTACTAAAATGAAAAACATCTACTTCGTGATAACTCCTTGAGTAATCTGCATTATGAATTATAGAAATTATGTGATGTGCTTAGATATACTTAAAATAAATAAAGGCAACATTGATAATCTGTGCAACGATGTTAAACCCTGAAAATGTTCCTTCCAGACAAATGGAATGTCTGAATATTTGGTCTGAAATGCTTATCTTTATGGCTTATTCTGGAATGGAAATCAGATGCCTTTAAACGCTTGCTTATCTGAATCCCTGACCTCATGATCGAACCCTCATCATTCAAGCCGACACTCCAAAGCCCAGAAGAATTTCTTTGTCTCAACAAAACACGATAAAAGACAAGATGCAGACCGAGTCTGCAGAAGACCTGCTCGCTCTGTCGTTTGGAGTCCTGTTTGAGTACGCCGGCATAGTTCTGTTTAACTGTGTTGTAACCTTTATTATATTTGAGTGAGGTTTCTCCTTTGAATTAAATCTTGACATTGATCTTGAGATGTGGACATTCTATTTCGTGTACACCAATCTACGACAAGTGTAACAAAGCAAAAAAAGCAGAAAAATTACTAAATGTTAGCTTATTCCACAGAAATCCTAAAATGGCCCAGACAATAATATTGGAACCTTTTAGAAGTTGTTGGAAATAATTAGATTTCAAGCAGGTGAATCTCCTTTACTTTGGAAATGAACTCACCTGTAGTGAGTTGCAGGTGCCTGCATTATAAAAATCACTCATTTAACAGTTTGAATAGAGAAAAGGAGTCATGCTGCTGTTTTGTGTCACTGTGTGTACCGCAATGAACCTGTCTGAGGAAGTCATACACAAGATTGTAGCCAAGCCAATCGGCTCATCTGATCATGTGCTTGTTAAAGTGGACATCTCTCTGACCATTCTCAGAGAGCCTCCTCAGCGTCGACGAGTCTGGCATTTCACTCAGGCCAACTGGCATAGTCTTCAAGCAGCCATCAATCATCTGGACTGGTCTCCCATCTCTACCGCCTCTAACATCAACTCATCCTGGGAATTCTTCCAAAGTAAATTGCTCTCTCTCATGCATAGATTTATCCCATTTCGTCTTCAGTTGTCATACCCTTCCTCCCGTCCATGGTACACGGAATCTTGTGGTGAGGCTGTTGCCCAGAAACAACTTGCCATCGTCTCCTGGAAAGCAAATCCAACGGAAGGAAATCTCATTTCCTTTCACAAAGCCCGAAACAAGTGTGTGTCCACCCTCAGGAGAGCCAGGAAACAATATCTCTCCGTTCTCAAGACCGAACTCTCTTATCTGTCTCCCTCTTCCAAATCCTGGTGGCGTCTGGTCAAATCTGTTTCTGGTGTTTGTTCCCCCTCCACCCCCTCCCTCACCTCAAACGGCTACACGGCTGACTCCGCACGTGAAAAGGCTGAATGCCTCAACTCTGTGTTTGCCTCTAAATCTTGTGTCCCAAACCCATCCCTCTCTGTACCCACCATACCCAGTCATACCCAGCTGCTCTTGGACACTGTGTCCTTTCCCCTTGACAAGGTGAAAAGGTTTCTGTCAACCCTCGACTCTGATTCTTCAACTGGACCTGGCGGCATCAGCCCACGGGTCCTAAAATCCTGTTCTTCCGCTCTTTCACTCCCTCTCTCTGTTCTCTTCACCCTCTCTTTTGCTCAAGGTCATCTGCCATCTGCTTGGAAATCAGCCAACATCACCGCTTTGCACAAAAAAGGTGCAAAAACAGATCCTAGCAACTACAGACCAATCAGCCTTCTCCCAATTATCAGCAAAGTCATGGAATCCATCATTGCTTCAGATATTAAATCTTTCCTCTCCTCCAATGGCTTGATCTCTGATCATCAATTTGGTTTCAGACCTGGTCACTCTACTCTGGACATGCTGCTTCTGCTTTTTCAACAATGGATGGAGGTCCTCAATGCCAAACAGGAAATTAGAGCTGTCTCCCTTGACATATCACGTGCCTTCAATACGGTCTGGCACCACGCTATGCTCACCAAACTCTCCTCCTTTGGTATCCATGGAAATCTCCACGCATGGCTGGCGGACTTCCTCTCTAGTCGTAGTCAACGTGTGGCCCTAAATGGGTTTCTCTCATCTCCTCTTCCTGTTCAGGCTGGAGTTCCCCAAGGCAGTGTTCTGGGCCCTGTGCTTTTTCTGGTCTTCATCAATGATCTCTCTGACTCTCTTGAAAATCCTCTCTATCTCTTTGCTGATGACTCCACTCTCTGCCGCTCCATTCCTCATCCCTCAGATCGGCAGTCTGCAGCCTCATCACTCTCTGCAGACATGGACAAAATCACAGACTGGTCAAACAAGTGGAACATGTCTTTCAATCCTGACAAATCTCACACTCTTACGATGTCTCTCCAAAAAGACCGACTAGACAACCCTCCCATCCACTTTCTGAATACTCCTCTCCAAGACGTTCTGTCACTCAAGCTTTTGGGTCTCACTATCTGCCATGATCTTTCCTGGGAAAACCACATTTCAAATCTGGCCTCCAAAGCCAGTCGCCAACTGGGCATCCTCCGTCGTGCGAAGTCCTTTCTTGGCACACCTGAGCTCCTCACCACATACAAGGCTTTCATCCGCAGCTCAATGGAATACTGCTCTCCCCTCTGGGCTGGTGCTCCTGCCTCACACCTAGCTCGGCTTCACGCTGTTGAAACCAAAGCGTTCAGAATCATTGGAATCTCCCGCGATGAAGCTAACTCCAAGGGCCTTTCACTCACTCACCGCAGGCAGGTTGGTGGTCTTTCCGTCTTCTACCGACTCCTCTCCGGCCTTGCCCCCCCAGCTCTCTCTGAGCTCTGTCCCCCAAATATTCCTACCGGTCGCAAAACATCTGCCTGCAACCCTCTTATGGTTAAACTGCCAAAATCAAGACTCTCTGCTCACCTTCATTCTTTCATTCCTCTTTTCTCCCACCTCTGGAACAAACTCCCTCACTCTCTTCAATCCCACTCCTCCCTCCAGGTCTATAAAACAGCTGTTCACCACCATCTCTTATCTTCCCCCATCCAAAACCGTGATCTTTTCTACCCCCGCTAATTTCACACCAAATCAACTTTTTTGAAATACCAACTTCTGTCCTGGAAGTCCTTGGCGTCCTTGTGTTTTATACTTCTCCCACCCCCACCCCCTTCCCACGCCTCCTCCCCCCAAGCCCTCTCCCTCCCACACATCTCCCGATGTCCCTGCTCTCAAATGTTGTGTTTGTGTGCTTCCCCTTCTCTCCTCCATCTTGTCTACCGCTCCCTCTTTTTATATATTTTGTTTGTCTGTTTGATTTGTTTGTGAAATAAATGTTAGCTCTTTCACGAGCCTCGATTCTGTATTAACAAAAAAAAACAAAAAAAACATGGACAATCTCAAAGCTACAAGTCCATATCCAGAAATGTTCCTGTGTCTACCGTATGCAATGTTATCAGGAAGTTTAAGGCCCATGGTACTGTAGCCAACCTCCCTAGACGTGCCCTGAAGAGAAAACTTGATCGAAGATTGCAGCGAAGGATTGTTTGAATGGTGGAGAAAGCATCTCGATCAACTGCCAAACAGATTCAAGCTGATCTTCAGACACAAGGTACAACAGTTTCAACTTGCACCATCTGTCGCCAACTCGATGAAAGGGGGGTTCTTTGATAGGACCCCACTGCTGAGAGACAAAAGAAAGCCCGACTGGAGTTGACCAAAACACACCTGAACAAGCCAAAATCCTTCTGGAAGAAAGTCCTGTGGACCGATGAGACCAAATTAGAGCTTTTTGGTAAAGCACATCATCTATATGTTTACAGAAAACAAAATGAAGCCTTCAAAGAAAAGAACACCTTCCCTGCAGTCAAACATGGAGGAGGTTCAGTGATGTTTTGGGGTTTCTGTGCTGCCACTAGCACTGGGTGCCTTGAATGTGTGTGTAATGAAAATCAGTTCCACAACTTTGACCTGGTAGTAGGTTTAATGACAATTCGATCTCTGGCAACATCCTGTAAGAATACAATCATGCAATATATCAGGATCATGGAATCATGGAGAAAGTTCAGTAATATCAATCAATGCAAGCAAGCCTGGATTATCTACGTATACGCACCATTCGAGTCTACGTGTCATGGATTAAATGTCACAGGAATGTTTCGGAGCGATGGTCGTCCGAGTTCTTATAGACGCCTCTCAGTGGTTAGAGAGAGCATAACACCTGTGTTCAACTTAGATACATTTTCATTACAGTGTGCATGGCATCATGAAATCAGGAGATGACCAAGGCATTTTGGAGCACAATGTTCAACCCAGTGTCAGAAAGCTGGGTCTCCGTTGAAGGTCATGGGTCTTGCAGCAGGACAATGACCCCAAACACACTTCAAAAAGCACCAGGGATGGTTTAAGACAAAACGCTGGACTTTTATGAAGTGGCCAGCAATGAGTCCAGATCTAAATTCCATTCAACAACCGTGGGGAGATCTGAAAACAACAGTTGGGAGAAGGCACCCTTCAAATCTTGGAGAACTGGAGCAATTTGCACAAGAGGATTGGGCCAAACTACCAGTAGAGAGATGTAGGAATGTCATCCATGGCTTCAGGAAGCGCTTGACTGCAGTTATTTTGTCCAAAGTCTGTGCTACCAAATATTAAGTCTAGGGTGTCAATAATTTTGTCAATGCCATTTCTTTTTATTTTCTGATTTAAAAGGACATATTAAGTTCTGAATCAAAAACAAAGGTCCTGTTGAAGGAACTGCGCTCCAACGCGAGTCGAAAGAATTGACGCGACCAAAGACGGAATTCGTCCGAGTTGCTTTATTGAAACAAAACAGCTCAGGTATTCTGACAAGCCCGTTTATCGGGCAGCAATATATATACACATTTATGTCGGGAAGTTTGCCCGGCAAAAGCTATACCGGACCTGCCCGGGCGTGTTTGGCTGCGGCCTGGCAAGTCGAGGCTGGGCGTGCCCGGGCGCTCTGGACGAGCCCTGGAAAGGCGATAGCGGGCATGCCCGGACGCTCTGGGCGAGCCCTGAAAAGGCGATAGCGGGCATGCCCGGACGCTCTGGGCGAGCCCTGGAAAGGCGAGAGCGGGCATGCCCGGGAAAGACGAGACCGGGCATGCCCGGGAGGTTCGGGCGTGCCCGGGAACAGTGAGTCCGGGCATGCCCGGGAGAGGCGCGTCTGGCCGTGTTCTGGCCGGTGCAAGGCGATTGTGTGCATCCAGCGGTAACCGCTACACACGCCCCTCCAGAATCGACCTGCACCGGCAGGGTCAATTTAAGGGGGGTCCGGATGACCCGGCCGAAGCGACCCCTGGAGGGTCGTGGGGAGGGGTCCGACGTGGTGGTGGGTGGCCGAGCGGGGGGAACTGTGGACGGGGGGCGGCCTCGCCGCGGAGGAAGGGCCAACCGTGGTGGTCGGTCGACGTCCATGTGCGCCAGTTTGAGGCGGTCCACAGAAATCCGGTCCGGCCGGCCGCCGAAGTCGACGATGAAAGACTTGTCGCCCCGTCGCAGGACCCGGAAGGGCCCGTCGTACGGCGGCCGGAGTGGCCCCCGGTGCGCGTCATGACGCACAAAGACGTACTCCGCTGTGCGAAGCGCCGGGGGGACGTAGGACTGGGGGCCACCGTGGCGGGACGTCG
The DNA here is from genome assembly GCF_964187855.1 of Myxine glutinosa. Classification (NCBI taxonomy): domain Eukaryota; kingdom Metazoa; phylum Chordata; class Myxini; order Myxiniformes; family Myxinidae; genus Myxine; species Myxine glutinosa. Next base: position 22,661,143 of record NC_136269.1, read on the forward strand.
GCACGGGGGCAAATCGTCGGGCGGCCTCCTGGAGGTCCGAGCGCTGGCGAGCGGCGGACCAGGGACTGGTAGCGTCGGGCACGAATTTGCCCGGGACGCGGAGCGGCTGGCCGTAGACGAGCTCGGCGGCGGACACCTGGAGGTCTTCCTTGGGGGCCGTGCGAAGGCCCAAAAGGACCCACGGCAGCCGGTCGGCCCAACCGTCGTCCTGAAGGCCGGCCATGAGTGCGGCCTTCATGGAGCGGTGAAACCGCTCGCACAACCCGTTGGCTTGGGGGTGGTAGGCCGTGGTGCGGTGCAGCGTGACCCCCAACGAACGGGCGACCGCGCCCCAAAGCTCAGACGTGAACTGTGGGCCGCGGTCGGACGAGATGTCCGCTGGTGCGCCGAAGCGCGCGACCCAGGTGGCGATGAACGCCTGCGCCACGTCGGCGGTGGTGGTGGAGGCGAGGGGCACGGCCTCCGGCCACCTGGTGGTCCTGTCCACCATGGTGAGCAGGTGGGTGAACCCCCGCGAGGGGGGCAGGGGACCCACCAGGTCCACGTGGACGTGGTCGAAACGCCGTTCAGGCACGGTGAAAGGTGCCAGCGGGGCCTGGGTGTGGCGGTGGACCTTGACCCACTGGCAGGCCGTGCAGGCGTTGGCCCAGTCGCGGATGTTTCGTCGAAGGCCGTGCCAGACGAAACGCGCCGACACCAGCTTCTGAGAAGCTTTCCGGCCCGGGTGAGAAAGGCCGTGGATGGAGGCGAAGATGCGGCGCTGCCAGGAAACGGGCACGATGGGGCGAGGCTGGCCCTGGGAGATGTCGCAGAGCAGGACGGTGCCCACGAAGGGAATGTCGGCCAGGCAGAGGCCCGTGTCCGCCGCACGGAGTGCCTGCACCGAGGCGTCGGTGGTCTGGTCGGCCGCCATGAGCGCGAAGTCCACGCCGAGGTGGACCGCGTTCGCGCTGGCCCGAGAAAGACAGTCGGCCATGGCGTTGTCTTTGCCGGCGACGTGCCGGATGTCCGTGGTGAACTCCGACACGGCGGAGAGGTGGCGCTGCTGGCGGGCCGACCACGGCTCCGTGACCTTAGCCATTGCGTAGACCAACGGCTTGTGGTCGACGAAAGCCGTGAACGGGCGGCCCTCCAGGAGGTGTCGGAAATGGCGAACGGCCAGGAATAGCCCGAGCAGCTCGCGGTCGAACGTGCTGTAGTTTAACTCGTTCGGCCGGAGTTGCCGGCTGAAAAAAGCGAGTGGCTGCCAAACCCCGTCCACCCATTGCTCATGGACGGCACCCACCGCGTAGTTGGAGGCGTCCGTAGTGAGGGCAATGGGCGCGTTGAGCACCGGGTGAGCCAGCAGCATTGCGTCGGCAAGGGCCCGTTTGGCACTGGCGAAGGCCGCGTCCATGGCCGTGGACCAAACAATGTCATGCTTGGCCGGCTTGCCCCGGAGGGCCTCGTAAAGGGGCCGCATGAGCTGAGCAGCGCGGGGCACGAATCGGTGATAAAAATTCACCATGCCGAGGAACTCTTGGAGGGCCTTGATGGAACGGGGACGTGGGAACGTGGTGATGGCCTCGACCTTGGTCGGCAGCGGCACGGCCCCGGTCTTGGTGATGCGGTGGCCCAAAAAGTCAACGGTCGTCGTGCCGAAGTGGCATTTGACCGGGTTGACAATTAAGCCGTGCTCGCTGAGGCGACCGAACAGTGTTCGGAGGTGGAGGAGGTGCTCGGCGCGGGACGTGCTGGCGACGAGGATATCGTCCAGATAGACGAAAAGAAACGGCAGGTCGCGCAGCACGCCGTCCATCAAGCGCTGGAACGCCTGGGCCGCGTTCTTGAGGCCAAACGGCATCCGCAAAAATTCGAACAGGCCGAACGGCGTGATGACGGCCGTCTTCGGGACGTCGGCCGCCCGGACAGGTACCTGGTGGTAGCCCCGTATCAGGTCAATTTTCGAAAAGATGACCCGTCCCGCCAAACGGGCGGAAAAGTCCTGAATATGCGGGATCGGGTACCTGTCAGGGGTGGTAGCGTCGTTGAGATGGCGATAGTCGCCACACGGGCGCCATCCACCCCCCGGCTTTGGCACGATGTGCAGTGGCGAGGCCCACGCGCTATCGGAGCGCCGCACGATGCCGAGGTGCTCCAACGCGTCGAACTCGGCCTTCGCCACGGCGAGCTTGGCTGGGTCGAGGCGGCGGGCCCTGGCGTAGACCGGCGGGCCCGTAGTGGGTATGTGGTGCTCAATCCCGTGCCGCAACGCGACGGCCGAAAACGTCGGCCGCGTGAGGGCCGGGAAATCCGCGAGCAGGCGAGCGAACTCGTTCGCTGCCGGGAGGGCGCACGCCAGTTCAGTCGGCGCGGAGCTGCTCATCGTGCACGCCAGGGAGCTGAAGGTCTCGGCGTTGACAAGGCGACGACGTTTGACGTCGACCAGCAGCCCGTGCGCGCAGAGGAAGTCGGCGCCCAGCAAAGCCATGGGGACGCAGGCGGTCACAAAAGTCCATTGAAAACGCTGGCTGCCGAAGCAGAGGGTGACGACGCGTGGGCCGAAAGTGCATATGGCCGAGCCATTATCAGCGACCAAAGAGGGGCCGCAAACGGCGTCCCGCCTGTCCTGCTCGGAGGCGGGTATGACGCTCAGTTGGGCGCCGGTGTCACACAGGAAACGCCGCCCAGACGCTTTGTCCCGAATAAACAGCAAGTTGCCCGAGTGGCCGGCGCTCATGGCTGGGAATGAACGCCGGCCCGGCCGTTTCCCGACCTGCCGAAAGTGCACGGGGGCCGGCACGTCCGAGCCTTGTGTCCGAACCTGGCGTGGTAATAACACCACGCCCGGTCAGGTGGAGGCCCCGGCCGTCGTGTCGGAAGCGGGCGGTGCGGCGTGGCGGCCGCCAGTTGCACCAGCAGTTCGGCCTCCAACCGCGCAGGGCGCTCGGGCGTTGTGGGCGTCGCCTCGGACGTCGGCGGGCTCCAGGTAACCGCACCGATGTGCTGGCCCGCCGAGGAGATCCTATCGGCTTCCCTAGCGAGGGCGCGGGAATCCGTGATCAACGTGCCAGCCAGGGCGAGGCGTACCGGGTGAGGCAGCTGGCGAAGGAACAGCTCACGGAACAGAAAATCCGGAGAGTGCTCACCGAGCAACGAGAGCATATAGTCCATGCGCTCTGACTGGCGCGTGTCGCCGAGCTCGGGCAGAGCGAGCAGGCGACGTGCGCGTGCTGCCGGTGAGAGGGCGAAAGCGTCGAGGAGGAGTGTCTTCAGCGCGTCGTATTTGTCAGCAGCCGGCGGGTGCTCGAGGAGGCTCAAGGCGCGGGCCGCGGTGGCGGAACCGAGCGCCGCCACAACATGGTGGAAGCGGGTGTCGTCCGCGGTGATGCCTCGCAGGGCGAACTGAGAGTCCGCCTGAGCGAACCAAACAGCCGCGTGAGCCTCCCAGAAGGTAGGCAGTTTAAGCGTCACTGCCGTATCCATGTCGGTAGGTCACCAACGAAGGAACTGCGCTCCAACGCGAGTCGAAAGAATTGACGCGACCAAAGACGGAATTCGTCCGAGTTGCTTTATTGAAACAAAACAGCTCAGGTATTCTGACAAGCCCGTTTATCGGGCAGCAATATATACACAAAGAATTAAGTTAAGCACCCCCCCCGTTTTTTTACAACCTCGCACATTACAAGTTTGTTGTCGTCAAAACAGTGTAATATACCCATGATATTGCTATATTTTCTGGAGAAGTGATATTATGGTCACATAAAAACATAACAATCATGCCGTTTTCAATATTTTATTCTGAATAATTTAAGGTGAAATTTTTTGGGAATTTTAGGCATATTTTCACCTCAATTTAAGTATGGAGCTATAGGTCCATCACGGACAGTGTGGATGACGTTTATGTTTTCTAACGTACAGTCATTGTTCTGAGAAGACCTCTAGCGATCTTTGCGTCAATAACGTGTGTAGGACCCACGTGATCGGATCACTGACTCAACCCTACGTCTCATAGACCCTATAAGCCGTCGTATGCGTTGCTGTGGCAGGTTGTTCCATTCCGATGTAATGCACGTTCCAATTCATCCAGATTGGCTATTGGAGGGACCATCTTCGCAATTTGTCGTCCCAACATGTCCCAAACGTGCTCGAGGGGGTTCAACCTGCCACAGCAACGCATACGACGGCTTACAGGGTCTATGAGACGTAGGGTTGAGTCAGTGATCCGATCACGTGGGTCCTACACACGTTATTGACGCAAAGATCGCTAGAGGTCTTCTCAGAACAATGACTGTACGTTAGAAAACATAAACGTCATCCACACTGTCCGTGATGGACCTATAGCTCCATACTTAAATTGAGGTGAAAATATGCCTAAAATTCCCAAAAAATTTCACCTTAAATTATTCAGAATAAATATTGAAAACGGCATGATTGTTATGTTTTTATGTGACCATAATATCACTTCTCCAGAAAATATAGCAATATCATGGGTATATTACACTGTTTTGACGACAACAAACTTGTAATGTGCGAGGTTGTACAAAAACGGGGGGGGGTGCTTAACTTAATTCTTTGTGTATATATACACATTTATGTCGGGAAGTTTGCCCAGCAAAAGCTATACCGGGCATGCCCGGGTGTCAAGGGCGAGCCTTGGAAAGGCGAGTCTGGACCTGCCCGGGCATGTTTGGCTGCGGCCTGGCAAGTCGAGGCTGGGCGTGCCTGGGCACTCTGGATGAGCCCTGGAAAGGCGATAGCGGGCATGCCCGGTACGCTCTGGGCGAGCCCTGAAAAGGCGATAGCGGGCATGCCCGGACGCTCTGGGCGAGCCCTGGAAAGGCGATAGCGGGCATGCCCGGACGCTCTGGGCGAGCCCTGGAAAGGCGATAGCGGGCATGCCCGGACGCTCTGGGCGAGCCCTGGAAAGGCGATAGCGGGCATGCCCGGACGCTCTGGGCGAGCCCTGGAAAGGCGATAGCGGGCATGCCCGGACGCTCTGAGCGAGCCCTGGAAAGGCGAGAGCGGGCATGCCCGGGAAAGACGAGACCGGCGTGCCCGGGAGGTTCGGGCGTGCCCGGGAACAGTGAGTCCGGGCATGCCCGGGAGAGGTGCGTCTGGCCGTGTTCTGGCCGGTGCAAGGCGATTGTGTGCATCCAGCGGTAACCGCTACACTGTATATTAACAGTGAAATAAAGAATTGTGGAGACCAAATACTTTTGTCAATTTCAACTTATTTTAGAGAAAATTGTGAGTTATCTGAAAAAAGTGCAAGGGTGCCAATATTTTTGGCCACAACTGCATGTATGTGTATACAGTATACACTATATATATATATATATATATATATATATATATATATATATATATATATATATATATATATATATATATATATATATATATATATATATATATATATATATTGTTACCGACGCGGTTTTAGATGTTATATTGACCGAGCGGTGGTGTATTACCGCGTCAACGAACAGTTACTCCCCGATTAGAACCCGATTCCACCCGACGTTGACCAGATCGCCCCACAGATATTCAATCGGGAAACCTCTAAAGCGACCGAAAGAGAAGGAAAAGAGAAAAAGACAGAGTACGGAGGAAGAACAGATTTATTATACACACACAAGCAAAAAGGAAGAGCGACCAAAATTATTTACAAGCAATGGATGGAAAAAGCAGTCACACAGTGCATCGTTAGCTTATTCTACTCAATTTACTTAATCCCAAGACAACGAGTAGGACAGGACGTTCACACTTACACAGGGGATATTGCAGGCCGGTAGGCTGGAGGTGGATTGCTTGAGAGGGAGGCAAGGTCAGAGGCAGCAGCTCTCAATTCCTCGCGGTTTTTGGCGGGAAAACCCTCCGTCGCGTATCCGCTGCTGTAGACGTCACGCGCTGGTTCGGCACACCTGCTCCTCTTCTTGTGGTGGAGCCGTCTCCCTCCTTTCAGCACGTCTCTCCAAAGCTGGTTTCCTTGCCGAGTACCTCTCCACTTTGGCTTGGAGCGTTTCGCATCTCACCGCTCCTCTTGGTGCCGCCTCTTTGCTCATCTCCCAGGTCATCTCCCAAGTCATCTGGTAAAGCAGTCCCTTACAGTCGCTTTTATCACCTCGGGCGGAATCAAGCCGCCGGCTGCGAGGGCACGCCTACCGGGTCGCTCACCGCGGTGCTGATTGGCCATGCGACCCTCTGGCTCACTCCTCCCCTCGATGACGAGGTGGAGACACGCCTTTCTTCTCCGAGATTAGCACATGGGCAATGGCGGCTTGCGGGATTGAACACAACTCCCACCCTTTTGAAAGGAACTTTGGAGAGCGGAGATGTTTGGGGAAATTGCAAGGGCCTATGCTTATTTTGTTTGATACAATGCAAAGTCAATCTAGTGGGAAACACATATTTAGCCTACATAGAATAAGGAAATACACTATTTAAAAAGATATATCGTGACCTGCGTGTAAGTTTCATGGAATTAACTAGGAGGACGGCTGCGACCATTATTTACATTACCAGGGTGTTACCATACTTTTGTAACGTTCACATTGTAACGTTTTCACATTCGTTACACTTCCTCCAAAATTGTTACACTTCTCAAAAACCGTTACACTTCTCAAATTCGTTACACACTTCTCAAAACCGTTACACTGCACCCTCCTTTCTTCAGGTCCGTTGTCGGGCCTACTAAACTTTAACTTAGTGTGACACGTAGGTGTAATTCCCTCTACAATTAACCTGACCCTGAGTGTGACAATCTTAAAACACAAATAAGTATGTCCCCCTATTGCATTGCACCCTGTCTAACAGACTCAAGCCCACAGCTAACCGAATTACGGAATTATTCTCAAACTATACATTTACGGTGGGGAGCATTATTTACAATGACGTTATTTCTTATTTACAACGCAACCCAGGACCTGTGTTGTTTTTTGTTTCTTTTTAGGGAACAAGAAAAAGAAATTCCTGTTGGGAGGGAGGAGACAGCACGCATTGCATCGATGCACCAGTACCAATACCACCAAAGCACCCAAAAGCACCAAAAGCACCACAAGCACCACAAAGCACCAAAAGCACCACTCGGTGTGCAGTCACCATGGTTCTTAATAAACACAACAAAACAACTGGTGGTGGTCTTCTCTTTCTCTGCTGGGCCGATGTTCTTCCCGACGTCTTCTGGCTTCATGCGGCCTACTTGGAAATATAAAAAAGCACAACTTGTGTTCGTTTTTTATTTAGGGCCTCAGGGGCCAACTAAGGGTGGTCCACCTGTTTGGCATAGGTGCCACCTTACCGAGGTCCGCAAGCAAGATTCCCTGGCCACTATGGCCGGTCTCCAACAGAGGTGCCCTGCCCCAGAACCTGGGGTCCATCAAGTGGTACTTGGCCGCAGAACAGCGGTCCATAAAGTGGTACATCAACGCAATGCATGCTGGTTCTGGGAATCTCGTGCGCACAATGGCCACCTCACGCACGCTCCCCTCGGCACCCAACGGCGCACAGGTCATGTGGGAGACAAAAGAAAGACAATTGAGCGAGGGGTAAGGTCACAAGTGTACACGTCAATAAGGCAATGCAAGGTGAAATGCGTACGGAGGGCGAAGTGAGAAAGCTCGTCCCTACCGTACGTCACCCCCCTGTCACCTACCCTACCCTTGCCCTTACCCCATATGTACAAAATCTACACATTACCAATTCGTCACTACTGTCACGTCTTCCCCATATTTCCCCTATACCAAATTCGTCACCACAATCCCTCTAACCAAAATTTGCCATCACCCAATTCGTCATCAATCCTCATAAGGAGGCAGAGATGGAACATCAAAGCACAATGTCACACCCACGTCATGATGCGTCTCACAATCCAAACATTTGCATCATAAAAAATAATCAAAACATGGCATGGTGTGGAGTACCTGTCACCTCAGGTGAGTGGATGCAGATGGTGCGAGGAGATCCTTCATCCTAACTATTTTCTAAATGACTTTAACACACTTTACACTACCCGGGGTCTTTCCCTGCCAACCCATTGGCCAACTTACACTATGGGTTCTAATAACCAATTCCCATTGACCAAACTGTGGTGCTTCTCAATTTGGGGTCTCACTCCCCCGATTCATCTCCCGGTGCCCTCGCACAATTTCTGGGCTGCGACGTGTAGCTCTCCCAGCAGGTCTACCCACCTGCACACCTCCACCACTGTAGTTGCCACCCGAGCTTACCTAGCTCCTCACCCTAACCTATCTAACTGGGGCAGGCCCCTCCTGGCTCTGTCACCCCACTCGGTGCCCTCTGGCACTGGGCTACCCGGGTCCGTCCTCCGGATCCTCGGGCCCCATCCACAACAACTACTACCGGCTCCCAGAGCCCACCTGCGGCCTCACCTGGCCGACATCCTTACAGTGGTGGAGCGCCCAACCAACTACACACACTAACAGGCTACACGCCCCGCCATTTCCACGACACTAATGCACCCATCCAAAGACCATTCTTTCACCCGCACCACAGATGCCAATATCCAACCACAATTTACCTATACCCTCTACCTAACACTTACACTACCCGCCCCGGGTATCCGTGATGGGGGTCCACTCTTCCCCCATTCACACCTTCGCACCATCCACTCCACTCCACAATTTCCACCATACTCACTCCACGACCATCCATTCCAATACTCCATTTATTCCACACTACCATTCTCCATACCTGCTGTTGCACACCTGTGCCCTCACACCTGGTGCCACCTGCACCCTCCTTTCTTCCTGGACCATTTGGTCATCACAATACACAATCCCTATCACTCACTCATACACTGCTCCATCCACCTGTTCAGTTGCACACCTGTGCAATCACACCTGTTCAATCACACCTGTTCAATCCTCACACACACCGCATCATCTCAGCTAACTACTCCCCTCTGAAACTTGCGCTTCCCAGTCGTCCCTTTAAACTATTGCGCTCCCACGTCATTATCATCCACACTAATCTACCTGCGTCCCCACTACAGGTATCAGTCACTAACTAATCTTAACGTTACCTAATGTCATCTTCGCTAGATCCCTACAATTATCCAAGCCCTCCCTGGCTCGGTTGTCATAGCCACCCCATAAACTATTGCGCATTTGCCCCCACTTCTGTGAGGGATGGTGGATTTGCCATCCCACCACATCGGGGGTCTCTCACTATAAATTTTGTTCGTCCAAATTCCAACCAATTCAAAAAATTTTCATTTACTGCCAATTCTACCCACTATTATAAATTTCGTATCAAATCACGATCACTATCACTATCACCCGTTTACTTATTACATCCTCTCAGTGCGCCAATTCATGTCTACAGCCCGGCTTCGTACGGCCGAGCAATGAACGCGGGTCGTTTTGTGCCAGCGGCTGGATGCATCCCGCATTCGGGGCAGGGACGGGGGCTTACCCGAGCCGAGATCCCACGCACCACCTCGGCGTGGAGCCATCCAATGTCCCGAGCTCGACCTGCCGGCACGTCTCAACAAAACGTGGTCGCCATGACGACCCTTCCTATCCAGCTGCCCGCTCCGCCTAGTGGAGCCCGGACGCGGCCGTTCCAAGCGAGGCACAGCGTGGATCGCGTACGGCGGTTCTTTCGAAACCGCCGTGGTTCGGATCCCCGCTGGTCCTCGCGGCACGCGAAGCTGCCCGACGCGCACCGAGGGCCCGATTCGGCTATAAGTCGTTCTAACCTCTAACCTGGTTACCGTCGATGCTTCACCTGGATGCTTACATGCATACGCTACCCCTTTCTTGCTCATACATGCAGCCGTTTCCATGCTCCTCGTCGTACCTTTTCTTACACACCTCGGTCCACTCATTCCGCTCACCGACTTGGTCACACACCTGACCACCGAACACCTTGGCACACATTCGTCGCTCGCACACCTCACCAACACACCTCTTCGCGCCCCTTTCTCGGTCACCTCCTTTGTGACAATCACAGGTGTGCTCTCACCCGCACACCCAACCACGTGCCTCACTACCAATTCCAGCGTGCATTCCCACTCACGCTCTACCATTCCAGGTGTGCATCCTTCCATTCCAGGTGTACACCCTCGCTCACCTGCCACAACCAACTCACGCTCCGTGTCACTCTCACTACTCTCACCTCCACTCTCGGTCGCGCACTCACCCTTACTCTCGACAGCGCACTCTTTCCTCATGCACCTGTCCGTTACACACCTTTCTCGCGCACACTCTTCCGCACATTGTCCCGTTACACCCTCTGTAACACTCACCACAGGCATGCATTCTCCCTTACTCTTGACAGCATGCGCTTTCCCCATGCCCCCGTCCGTTACACACCTTTCTCGCGCATCCTCTTGCGCACACTTTTTCGTTACTTCCTCCGTAACACTCACCACACCGCGCTTCCCTGTGCTCCCTCGCACACGCGCTACGACCGACTCACTCCTGACGGCACACTCACTCCTCGGCGTGCACTTTTTCCTCACACACCCCATGGTCGGACATTCTCGCACACCTCTTTTTTCGCACACCAGACCTGTCGCACACTTCACCAACGGCCTTTCACGAACACCCGGATCCAAACCAATCCCCAAGCCGACTGAAGCTTTCCTCACATCATATACATTGCCACTCACCTCCGTACCTCGTCTCCGCACCTCCTTTGCCACCTGCAAACTCTTTATTCGGTTAGTGAGCATCACATCATGAGTTGAGCACCGACCTTGCACCAATTCCATTACCTCCTCCTGGATTTCTCTCTTAGTTTCTGTCCGTCTCTTCTTAATTTCACTCACCTCTTCTTCCACTTCCTCTAATTTTTGTTTAACCTCTTTTATTTCTCGGTGCGTCTCCTCAAGTTCGCCCTCTAAGGCTACCGTGACCGTCTCTATGTGCATCCTCACCTGCCGGTCCTTTGTCTCCATTATCTCTGTCACCTCGTCCACCCTCATTGTCAGTTCCTCACGTACCATCTGACATTGCTTCTGTGTCGCTATTAATTCGTTTTTTATTTCTTTTTGTGTCGCCTTTAACCCTCCTAGTACCGCAGTGTTCTTTTGAACCTGCTCCACTAGTTCTTTTTGTCCCTCCGTCAGCTGTTCCACCTCCTCCGTCAGACCCTCTATGCCCCCTTGTAACTTAGCCGTATTATTTCTCACCTCTTTCTCCATACGCTTCTCACCTCGCTTTACCTCCTCGCGTAGCCCCGAAACCTCCTCACTTACTCCTCGTCGTATTTCCTCCATCTCTTTTGTAGATGCCACCCTCATCTGTCCCAATTCATCCCTCTGAGCATCCAGTTTGGTTTCTACCCCGATTTTCACCTCCTCTATCTGCTCTCCCATTTGTTTGATTTCCCTGGCAGATTGTTCCCCTATTTTCCGCAATTTGTCCTCCATCCTATTTTCTAACCCCATTAACCCATTTTTCACCCCCTCTAACTGATTCTCCTGGGCAGCCATTCTGTTTTCCACCCCCGTTAACCCATTCTTTACCTCTTTTATCCCGTTGTCTAACTTCCCAAATTTCTTGTCTAACTCCTCAAAATTATTGTCGAACTTCCCAAATTTCTTGTCTAACTCCTCAAAATTATTGTCGAACTTCCCAAATTTCTTGTCTAACTCTTCACCGGTACCCCTCGCTTCGTCCCTCATTACCCCCATTTGCCCCATAATTCTGCTTTCCATTTTTTCACTATCAGCCCTCCTTCTGTTTTCCATTTGTTCCATACTGTCGTTTTCTCTCTGCATTTCCACCATGAATTGGGCCATGAAGGCTTGCATTTGGGCCACCGTTGGTAGTACCAAGGGTGCGGCCGCAGCTGCCCCAACCTCGTGCGCAAGAGCGCCATTTTGTGCGTCTGAAACCTTCGCAACCACATTGCTATTTTTCTCCTCCTCCCTTTCCTCCACATACATTTCCCCGAGGTCCTGGGTCGATTCCACCCTGTCTATCTCTCCCACCGACATCCGATCGCCTTGATTGTCCATGGCACGATCTCAAAATTCGGGTTTTGCTTTAAAACAAAACAAATTTCGTCAGCTCGTAATTTTGACCAAAAATTTTTTCTACACGTTTTAAAAATTTGATTCGGGCCTCGAATCTCACTCCCCGACACCAATTGTTACTGCTATAACACAATTGGTGTTCCAAAATTTGGGCCTAACAAATTTAGTCCCAGGTCCGAATCCAACTCCTGACAACCAATTGTTACCGACGCGGTTTTAGATGTTATATTGACCGAGCGGTGGTGTATTACCGCGTCCGAACAGTTACTCCCCGATTAGAACCCGATTCCACCCGACGTTGACCAGATCGCCCCACAGATATTCAATCGGGAAACCTCTAAAGCGACCAAAAGAGAAGGAAAAGAGAAAAAGACAGAGTACGGAGGAAGAACAGATTTATTATACACACACAAGCAAAAAGGAAGAGCGACCAAAATTATTTTCAAGCAATGGATGGAAAAAGCAGTCACACAGTGCATCGTTAGCTTATTCTACTCAATTTACTTAATCCCAAGACAACGAGTAGGACAGGACGTTCACACTTACACAGGGGATATTGCAGGCCGGTAGGGCTGGAGGTGGATTGCTTGAGAGGGAGGCAAGGTCGGAGGCAGCAGCTCTCAATTCCTCGCGGTTTTTGGTGGGAAAACCCTCCGTCGCGTATCCGCTGCTGTAGACGTCACGCGCTGGTTCGGCACACCTGCTCCTCTTCTTGTGGTGGAGCCGTCTCCCTCCTTTCAGCGCGTCTCTCCAAAGCTGGTTTCCTTGCCGAGTACCTCTCCTCTTTGGCTTGGAGCGTTTCGCATCTCACCGCTCCTCTTGGTGCCGCCTCTTTGCTCATCTCCCAAGTCATCTGGTAAAGCAGTCCCTTACAGTCGCTTTTATCACCTCGGGCGGAATCAAGCCGCCGGCTGCGAGGGCACGCCTACCGGGTCGCTCACCGCGGTGCTGATTGGCCATGCGACCCTCTGGCTCACTCCTCCCCTCGATGACGAGGTGGAGACACGCCTTTCTTCTCCGAGATTAGCACATGGGCAATGGCGGCTTGCGGGATTGAACACAACTCCCACCCTTTTGAAAGGAACTTTGGAGAGCGGAGATGTTTGGGGAAATTGCAAGGGCCTATGCTTATTTTGTTTGATACAATGCAAAGTCAATCTAGTGGGAAACACATATTTAGCCTACATAGAATAAGGAAATACACTATTTAAAAAGATACGTATATCGTGACCTGCGTGTAAGTTTCATGGAATTAACTAGGAGGACGGCTGCGACCATTATTTACATTACCAGGGTGTTACCATACTTTTGTAACGTTCACATTGTAACGTTTTCACATTCGTTACACTTCCTCCAAAATTGTTACACTTCTCAAAAACCGTTACACTTCTCAAATTCGTTACACACTTCTCAAAACCGTTACAATATATATATATATATATATATATATATATATATATATATATATACATATATATGAGCAACCTAATTTTAAAAATATTGTTCGGCTTTAAGTTGTTAAATACAGCTGCTTACTCAAAGCATGACCTGTGAGTGCCAACTGCAGGCGAAGGAGGGGTTTATAGGGATGAGATTTGTCTTAACTGTTTAATCTGCAATGGATTATTTGAATTGCCATCTGTTCACTCCTGACACATTTCACTCCTGCCACCTCCTCCGGCCATATTTCTCCCACAAAGTGCATGTTGTGACATGTTCCTTGTGTGTTCACAAGCTCTTCCAACTCTTTCCACTTTGTTCAAGTCGCTTGGTGCCTGCTTACTGTGCAAGAGGAATAAGCATTGTACGAGGTACGATCTTTCTACATATTTTGTATGCATAGTTTGTCTGTCAGCGGCTTTGGTATGATGTCTAGACAATAACGCATGGATTTGTCTATCTCGGCAGATGGGTTGTACTCCAACCAAGTTGGATGTTTTGCAAGAGTCTGAAGCATTTGGACCCATGTCAAGGTCGTCTTCCCAGGAAGGCCTCAGTATAAATGAAAAAGAAAACAACAGAAGTAAAAAAAATTCAGGAAGCTTGTGGAGATAATATAACAGCAGATGCCTGGAATACTGAAAGCAACGAACAATGTAATCGTAAATACAAGGAGACAAAGTCAAGGGAGCGATTATTTTGTGCCGTTTCCATTGTAAGGTCAGAGAGATTGAGTAGTTTCAAGATGACTGCTGGTGACCTGTTGTCAAAGACACAAATGGAAATAAGGCATTCAGTAGCCAATGGTGAATCGTTTGTGGCCCTTAAGGTTCCCAAAAAGGTAGAAACGGCAAGCAGAATCGCAGAAAGGATAGACGCCGCCAGGGAGGAAAAGGTGGACTTCCCTCCTCGCATGATTCAAACACAACGAGCAGTGTACGACTACCTGAACTCTGTGCTAAGTTGTTATGAACACATTATGAACATCAGTGAGCAGATTGTGAAAGCACAGTCAGCAGTGAAAGAACAAGTTGCATTTTTCTGCCAACGACTGGAAGAAGTAAATGCTGCGATGCAAGTGGCTCTGACATCAGGAAGGAGGTTCATTGAGGAAATGGAGCTTGAAAACACTTCATGTTCCATGCAAAGCAGGGATTTTAAAGGAGATGTCAACCTGCATAAACAGTTGCTGACATATTCGCTCAACAACATTCGAGATGTAAGTAAACTCAGCAACTGTGAAAACAAAAAGTTGCATTGTAAATTTAGAGATTTAATAAAGTCAACCTTGGAGACTATTGATCGGCAGTTGAGTGCTAAAGATTCGTTTGAGACTGGTCTAAATGAAATCCTGAATGCGCTCGGTAGATTGACCATCATGCAGCTAACGGCAGGTGCACAAGGAAGTGAGCCTCTCTACTCTGAAGACAGCGGAGTTTCCGCAGACTGTGACTGTATCGGAGAAATGAACACCATGGATGGATCTGAGGAGAGAACGAGCTCTGAAACATGGTCGCTCTTTCCAAATGACCGTTGGGCACATTGGAATGGCATCCCCCATGAGGAAGCACCAAGGCATAACGATCCTTTGCGAGACATCAGGCAGTTACCCCACTGCTGTACCCTGGAACACCAACTGAAAGACCTCCTCTACCTTCCACGTGATTTGGAAACCACCAGGTGCTCAACATGCAAGAGCAATCCAAGGCAGGAACATCCGCATAATCCGAGAAAGAAACAAGGCCTCGAGCCATGCGACGTTGTGACTTCAGTAAAGAAACCATTGCTCTCCCGGTTTGGTCCTAGATTGGAATTTGAGGAGTTGCAGCAAAAGCTTCAGACTGCACTGAGCCACCGTATACAGTTTATTGCACAAGAGTCCACTATTGGAGATGATTGGGATGATGAGCAGATTCAGACACGCGGTCCCGCATCATCTCAAGACGATAGGTCTCGACGTAGACATCAAAAGTGTTCCCCTCGTTCTGCTATCTCCCCACCAAGACAAGCAGATATGACACTTAAAAAGGCCCAGAGCTCTTTTGCCAAAGATATTGATGATGCATTTTGGAAAAAATTACAGGGTGTTAAAATGAGTGAGCAAACACAAGAATGTCAGTGGAAGACAAAAATGGCAGTTTCACCTTCAGGAAAAAGCACACTTGTTGCGAGAAGAATAAAATCGTCCTTTGACGAAAGCTTTTCTGTTCTCCCAAACCACAGATCAATAACATTTGAGGCGGCACTCAAGAATGACACTTCCGTGCTCCATCCGGTTCCCTCTACGTCAGCGTATACTGGGCCTGAAGAAGGAATTACTGCATCAGACAGTTTTCAGTGTCAGGCAGTGTACAAGAAGAAAGCAGCACTCCATGGTTTTGGGATTTATCCCTTATTGGACTTAAGAAATACATCTGCCCAGCAAGACGCATCTTACAACGAATGCAATGCCAATTACGAGTCATATTCGTCAAAATATGGGAAACCTTCAATATCATGCGAGTCTCAAATGAGCTCTGCAACAACAGACACAAAGGCTAATATGACATACAACTGCACATGCCCCAGTTTTGGACACATGTCACATGGTCCTAAGCTCACTGAAAGATGGCACGATGCTCCACTCCCTCAGATGCAGAATACTTCTCGGACACAAATGTGGTCGAGCAGTCTTCCTATTCAAACAAACAGCAGAACCCCAGATAAACAGATGCAATTTGGACCTCCACCCATATTGAACAGCTTCTGCCCCTCACCTGCTTCCAAGTCAACAAGAAAACCATTACCTCAGAAATGGAATGCCCTGCTTAATCAGTCACAACGCAGTGCTCATCCCACACAGACATGGTCAACTCCCTTGCCCTTTCAAAAGTACTACAGAACTTTATCTAATCAGACACATGTCACATCTCTGCTTTTTCCTGAAATAACGAGTTCTCCACCGAATGGGACCCCACCCAGCCCTCCGCCCACCAGAAATTTGCCCAGTCCTCCGCCCATGAGAAATTTGCCGAGCCTATCTCCACCGAGACTATCTCTGCCAAGCCGATCTCCGCCAAGCCGATTAACGGCAAGCCGATCTCCGCCGAGCCGATCTCCGCTGAGCCGAACTCTGCTGAACCAAACTTTGCCCAGTCCTGCACAGAGACAAACTCCGCCCAGTCCTCTGCAGATCCAAACACCGCCCAGTCCTCTGCAGATCCAAACTCCACCCAGTCCTCTGCAGATCCAAACTCCGCCCAGTCCTCTGCAGATCCAAACTCTGCCAAGTCCTCTGCAGATCCAAATTCCGCCCAGTCCTCTGCAGATCCAAACTCCGCCCAGTCCTGTGCAGATACAAACTCCGCCCAGTCCTCTGCAGATCCAAACTCCACCCAGTCCTTTGCAGATCCAAACTCCGCCCAGTCCTCTGCAGATTCAAACTCCACCCAGTCCTCTGCAGATCCAAACTCCGCCCAGTCCTCTGCAGATCCAAACTCCTCCCAGTCATCCACAGACCCAAACTCCTTCTAGTCATCCACAGACCCAAACTCCTTCCAGTCATCAGCAGAAACAAACTCCTTCCAGTCATCTGCAGACCCAAACTCCTTCCAGTCATCCACAGACCCAAACTCCTTCCAGTCATCCACAGACCCAAACTCCTTCCAGTCATCCGCAGACCCAAACTCCTTCCAGTCATCCGCACACCCAAACTCCTTCCAGTCATCCGCAGACCCAAACTCCTTCCAGGCATCCGCAGATGCAAACTCCTTCCAGTCATCTGCAGACCCAAATTCCACCCAGTCCTTCACAGTCCCAAACACCATGCAGTCATCCACAGATCCAAACTCCACCCAGTTCCCCACAGACCCAAACTCCACCCATTTTTCCACAGACCCAAACTCCACCCAGTCTTCCACATTCTCAAAGTCCACCCAGTCCTCCACAGTCCCAAACTCCACACAGTCATCTGCAGACCTGATCTCCACGCAGTTCTCCACAGACCCAAACTCTAACCAGTCATCTGCAGACCCAAACTCCATCCAGTCCTCTGCAGACCCAAACCCCACCACCACAGACTTGGCCCAGTCCTACACCCATTCACTTACTACATATACTCACTCCAGATAAAACCCAGCCTCGTCTTCCCACTCAAATGGAGTTTAGTGCCCCTCCAAATCAAACCCAACTTGGTGTTTCACCCACTCAAACACTGCCGAGACCTATGCTGAATCAATTACAGTTGATTGCTTCACCAACGCAAACACTGCCTGTGCCTTCACCAACGTGGATCTGCTCTATGTCCTCTCAAACACAGACTTGTCCTCTACCCATTCAAAAGTCGTCTACTCTTTCACCGACCCAAGTATTAACCAGCTCTCTTAGGATTCAGAAGTTGCACAACACGACAGCCATTCAAACACAACTGAATTCTCTAAACATTCAGTCACTACCCTCTCAGAAGTGGCTGAGTCCTCGGCAAACTCAAACTCACCATCCAATTCAGAAACGTCACAGTCTTCCATCAATGAATATACAATCCAATCTGCCACTCGTACACAAGCAGCATTGTCACCCATCTCTGTCCACGGAACGCAGCACTCAACTCCCACAGTTCTGGCCCAACACTCCTTTCATGTACACACAGACCAACCATCCAAATTTCGATGTTTCTTACATGTCAAATGCGATCCACCCGAAAAGAGACTTCATGTCTATCAGACCAAAGGTTGCCCACGTGACTGGTGAACAAATCAGACCAAAAGTTGCCCACGTGACTGGTGGACAACCTCTGCATAGTGGGATCCACTTGACAAACCCTAGCTCAGTGTTTTGCCCCTCTTCACCAACATTGTTTGCAACCAAAGCGGATTCTTGTTACTCTGTTGGAAGAAATACATTTGAGACCATCACCAGTGGCAGTCCTGAAGGTGCACAGAAGAAACCACCTGAACGCAATACACTGAACGTACTGACCAAGAGAGTTTCTGAAGTCCACAAGGGATGCAAGCGGGTATGGAGCAAGAGTCGAGATACCGAATCGGTTTTACAATCATCTGCAAAGAATAAAACTCGTCGAAAAAGAACACAAAGCACTCACAGGTAAGTTGTTTGGGTTCACCAATTTACATAGTACAGACATGTACATACACCGTCTCTGGTTCTTAACTGGTTAAATATTATGAAAGTACAGTACTGGATGGTGCCAAGAATCTCTGAAACAAATGGGTCGTTCAACGACTGCTCTACAAATTCGGCTATTGCCAAACTTGGTAAACATTGGTAAAGGCGAAGATATTATACAAAATTATAACCTGGACAGACACACGCACGTATGACGTAAATCTCAGTTTTCAAAGACCTGGGTGCCACACAGATTCCATCCTAGTTTGGAAGCGATGTGTTGGCATAATTTATGTTTATGTATGTCACATCTAGTGTCAATATGGTCCTTTCATTTAATTTATGATTCTTGACTGCAAACCTCCTAAATGATGATCCAGCAGGGCATGGACAATGTGTTCGTATGGCAGACATATGTAATGTGACACTTGTTGATATAACAGATCAACAAGTGCTGTGATGGGAATCGATCTGTGCCCTGCTGCCTCATCAAGTTAGGGGGTTCGATTTGTATATATAGTATATATTATATTATGTTTGTTAACTGCTCATGTCTGCCTTGTGTTACAGCTCCGAAAAACCCCAGAGGTCAAATCGTCAGGAGAAAAAGTCCATGAGAGTCAGCAAATCCACCCCAGACCTGTTCATCCTGGGAAAAAACCTCAGAGGTCAAATCTTCAGGAGCAAAGGTCCATGAAAGTCAGCAAATCCACCCGAGACCTGTTCATTCTGGGAAAAAACCTCAGAGGTCAAATCTTCAGGAGCAAAGGTCCATGAGAGTCAGCAAATCCACCCCAAACCTGTTCATTCTGGGAAAAAACCTCAGAGGTCAAATCGTCAGGAGAAAAAGTCCATGAGAGTCAGCAAATCCACCCCAGACCTGTTCATCCTGGGAAAAAACCTCAGAGGTCAAATCTTCAGGAGCAAAGGTCCATGAGAGTCAGCAAATCCACCCCAAACCTGTTCATTCTGGGAAAAAACCTCAGAGGTCAAATCGTCAGGAGCAAAAGTCCATGAGAGTCAGCAAATCCACCCCAGACCTGTTCATTCTGGGAAAAAACCTCAGAGGTCAAATCTTCAGGAGCAAAGGTCCATGAGAGTCAGCAAATCCACCCCAGACCTGCTCATCCTGGGAAAAAAACCCCAGAGGTCAAATCGTCAGGAGCAAAAGTCCATGAGAGTCAGCAAATCCACCCCAGACCTGTTCATTCTGGGAAAAAACCTCAGAGGTCAAATCGTCAGGAGAAAAAGTCCATGAGAGTCAGCAAATCCACCCCAGACCTGTTCATCCTGGGAAAAAACCTCAGAGGTCAAATCGTCAGGAGCAAAGGTCCATGAGAGTCAGCAAATCCACCCCAGACCTGCTCATCCTGGGACACTTACTATTGTGAGGACAACAAGCTGCGCTGAAGTTCTGCTCCGTCCGACGATTTCTGGCGCAAGAACCCCGGCTCCATTTTGCTGCGGAACGGATTGTATGAGTGATACTTTTGGAATATTCTTTTCAAAAACCAGACGATAAGGTTCGGCAAATTTTCTCCCTTCCATCAGCTCAATTGTAGTCTCGCTCATGGAGGAGCTAAACTACAAAGGGCAGCAGGTGTACAAAGCCTGGTGTTGGCTTAACGGTTAAGGTGGCTGGCTTAAGATCTTAGGGTCTTGCTTTTGAGCACCTAAAAAATAAATAAATTATTGTTCAACAAAATTCGATTAATACTTCGACAAATACTTTAAGACCTGGGAACAAGATATTAAATAGTATATTCACAATAAATAAAACAATTGGTTTTCAATAAACTCCCTCTCAAGAAACTTACGACTGCAATGTTCTTTCTTTCATTTGAATAATTTTCCAAGACAAAATCGTTCACAAAGTTTTCACAACGGAAGGATACTAAAGAGTAAATGTCTTTGCATTTTTTTACTTTTTTGTACACAGAAATCTAGGATCCAGGCTCATAAGGACTATATAGGAGGACCAAGTTGGCTAATCTAATCTAGACCATAATACTGTTGCGAATATGGAATTTGGCCTCCATATCCGCTTGTAAATATTCCCCTATTTCCCCAATACTCCCCAACTATCCCCAATCCCCCATTCCCTAGTCCCATTGCCTGTAAACAACACTCTGTAGAACCGACCTTCCCCTTTTTCCCCCATTAAATGTCGTGCCCAGGTCCACCGCATCTCACGTAGACAACTTTCGGACATCTTGCTAGTTATTCTTAGTCTATGTCAGTTAAGGACTCCTTTCCATTAATTCTGACTCTTCGTTGCACCAGAATGTGATTATATGGCACCAGTAGTGAGTTTAGGACCTTCCCATACCTCCTTCCATCTTCTTCCCCAAACAACAACAACAACAACAACTACAGCTACAACAACAACTACAACCACGGCGCGCGGGGGGAGTGTGCGTCCTCCCACCAGCTCGGTTAGCCGCCATGACCATGCGCTCCACGGGGTTACCACGAAGGGGCTCCCTGTCAGCCCCTCGTCAAGGGCGGAGCCGGTAACCCCCCCGCATGCACCCAATGAGAAGCAACGAGCCGATTCCATCTGGGGCGGAGCTAACGAGCCGAGGGCGTGTCACTCCCCGCCGGATATACGCAGCGACTTACCGGATGTGAGGTCAGATGCGCCCCGAGCTTGAGAAGACAAGAGAGCCACCTCCGAGCGCTGAGAGACCTCCTGCATCTTTTGGGCCGCGCTATCCTGTCCCTGAGCACAAGGTGCACCTTGTGCTGGCCATCGAATACCCGCTTTCCTTGCCATCAATCCCCGTGTGAGTCAGCCTTTTGTCCCGTTTATCTGTCGTCTGTTGGGGTTAATATAAGTGTGTCTAAGTGCCTGTCTTTCTATGATGTCCCTCTTGTAGTTGTAATCTGACCTTCCGCCTTAATATAATCTCCTCCGGAGGTCTTGAGAACCGTATCCCTGGTGTCGTGTCATTTTAATCCCAGCCGTGTGTCTTTTCCTTCATTGATCTAGCGTAGCGCGATTAGTCAACGTTCGGGTATAATCGGGTAACTTGTGCAGACGTGGTCATACCAAACCGCTCGGTAAATAACATCTAAGCCGCGTCTGTAACAATTGGTGTCGAGGAGTGGAATTCGGACCCGGGACTAAATTTATTAGGCCCAAATTTGTAGTAGAATCGACGATTCGGAGCGCGTTTCCCGCGCGAAATTATAACGGCGAAATTTGAATTTGTTATACGAAAATAAAAACCCGAATTTTGAAAGTCGCGCTATGGCAGACCAAGACAGCTGGGGTCCGGTAGTGGAGAGTGAGGCAGGGTCGGTCCAGGACCAAATTGAGGGACGCGAGGAGAGCGAAGCAGTGAGGGCGGCAGGGTCGCAAAATAGCGTTGTCACGCACGAGGTGGCCACGGCGTCCACGCCCGCGACCGTGGCAGCGCCCCTGGTGGATCCGAACCTTTTTATGTTGCAAATGAGGGCCCTTATGGAACAAATGGGTGAGCGATTGGAGGGCCAAATGGGGGTAATGGGGAACCGGATGGATGCTCAGAGTGAGCAATTGGGGGTAATGGGAAACCAAATGGGGGTAATGAGGGACGAAGCGAGGGGTACTGGTGAGGGATTAGACAATAATTTTAAGGGATTAGACGAGAAATTTGGGAAATTAGACAATAGATTAGGGGAAATACAGGAGGGGTTAATGGGGGTAGAAAACAGAATGGCCGCTCAAGAGAATCAAATGGAAGGGATGCAAAAAGGGTTAGAGGGGTTAGAAAACACCATGGAAGGCAAATTGAGGGACATGAGGGACCAAGCGGAAAGGGAAGTTAACCAAATGGGGCAGCAGATAGAGGGGGTCAGAATGGGGGTAGAAGCCAAACTGGATGCTCACAGGGAGGAAATGGAGCAGATGAGGGTGGCATCTGGGCAGGAGATGCAAGTGATGGGAGAGGAGATCAGGAGAGGAGTGAGTGAGGAGGTCGGAGGAGTGCGCGAGGAGGTGAGGCACTGTAAGGAGCACATGGAGAAGGAGGTGAGAAAGGGGACTGTAAAGTTACAAGGGGGCATAGAGGACCTGACGCAGGAGGTGGAGCAGCTGACGGTGGGACAAACGGAGTTAGTGGAGCAGGTTCAAAGGAACACTGCGGTATTAGGAGGTTTAAAAGCGACACAAAACGACATAAAAAACGACTTGATAGCGACAAAGAGGGAATGTCAGATGGTACGTGAGGGACTGACAACGAGGTTGGACGAGGTGGTAGAGGTAATGGAGACGAAGGACCGGCAGGTGAGGACGCACATGGAAACGGTCAAGGTAGCCTTGGAGGACGAGCTTGAGGAGACGTACCGGGGAATAAAAGAGGTGAAGCAGAAATTAGAAGAAGTGGAAGAAGGGGTGAGCGAAATTAAGAAGCGACGGAGAGGGGATAAGAAAGAGATAAAAGAGGAGATAAAAGAATTGGTCCAAAGTCTGTGTCTGGATCGTGATGATGTGCTCATTAACCGGATGAGGGATTCGCAGGTGATGGAGGAGAAGCGAAGAGGAAGAGGACCCGGTGTAAGTGGTGACCAATATGGTCGTGCGTATGATGCGCCAGGTGATTCAAGAAGCTTGGGGGTCGAGATGGACCCGGGTGTTCGTGAGAGGCCACTGGTGAAGTGTGCGAAAGGTCTGGTGTGCGAAAAAGGAGGTGTGCGAGGAAGTCCGACTCTGGGGTGTGTGAGGAAAAAGTGCGTGCCAAGGAGTGAGGGTGCTGGCGAGAGTGAGTCGGTCGTAGCGCGTGTGCGAGGGAGCACATGGAAGCGCGGTGTGGTAAGTGTTACAGAGGGTGTGACGGGAGAGTGTGCGCAGGAGTGTGCGCGAGAAAGGTGTGTGACGGACAGGTGCATGAGGAAAGAGTGCGCTGTCAGAAGTAAGGAAGAGTGTCCACCTGTGGTGAGTGTGACAGAGGGTGTAACGGGAGAGTGTGCGCGAGAAAGGTGTGTGACGGACAGGTGCACGAGGAAAGAGTGCGCTGTCAAGAGTAAGGGTGAGTGCGCTGTCAAGAATGGAGGTGAGAGTAGTGAGAGTGACAAGGAGCGTGAGTTGGTTGTGACAGGTGAGAAAGGATGCACACCTGGACTGGTAGAGCGTGAGTGGGAATGCACGCTGGAATTGGTAGTAAGGCATGTGGTTGGGTGTGCGAGTGAGAGCACACCTGTGATTGTCACAGAGGAGGTGACCGAGGAGGGGGCGCGAAGAGGTGTATTGGTGAGGTGTGCGAGTGACGAATGTGTGCCAAGGTGTTCGGTGGTCAGGTGTGTGACCAAGGCTGTGAGTGCAATGAGGGTACCTGGGTGTGTAAGGAAAGGTATGAGGAGCATGGGCACGGCTGGATGTGTGAGCAAGGAACGGGCTGCGGGGTGTAAGCGTCCAGGTGAAGCATCGACGTTAGACGGGGTAGAGTTTAGAACGACTTATAGCCGAATCGGGCCCTCGGTGCGTGCTGGGCCTCGCTTTGAACGGCCGCGTCCGTGCTCCACTAGGCGGAGCGGGCAGCCCGATAGAAAGGGTCGTCATGGCGACCACTTTTTGTTGAGGCAGTCCGGCAGGTCGAGATCGGGACATGGGATGGCTCCACGCCGAGGTGGTGCGTGGGACCTCGGCCCGGGTAAGCCCCCGTCCCTGCCCCGAATGCCGGACGCATCCAGCCGCTGGCACAGAACAACCCGCATTCATGGCTTGGCTTTACGAAGCCTGGCTTTGGACAGGGATTGGCGCACCGAGAGGTAGTAGTGAGTAGACTGTGTGATGAGGTTAGTGTTTTGGCCCCAAAATTAGAGAAAAACAAAATTTGATGATTGGCAGTAATGATTGGCAGATGATGGGTAGTGATTGGCAAATTTTTGATTTGTTGCAATTTGATGTGCAAAATTGGTAGTGAGCGATGTGCCCGATGTGGTGGGATGGCATCCCTGCCACCCTTCCCATAGGTGGGGCAAAGGAGCAATAGATTATGGGGTGTATGGCAGTGAAAACTAGCCCGGGTGGGTTAGGATATGGTGTGTAGGGATCTAGCGAAGATTGACATTAGGTGACGTTAAGTTTAGTTAGTGACTGATACCTGTAGTGGGGACGCAGGTAGATAAGTATGGATGATAATGACGAGGGAGCGCAATAGTTTAAAGGGACGACTGGGAAGCGCAAGTTTCAGAAGGGAGTAGTTAGCTGAGATGATGCCGTGTGTGTGAGAATGGAACAGGTGAGGATTGAACAGGTGTGATCGAACAGGTGTGATTGCACAGGTGTGAGAACTGGACAGGTGTGTGGAGCAGTGTGTGAGTAATGAGTGTTGTGGATCAGCGCGAATGCGCTTGGGGAGAGAAGGGTGCAGGTGGCACCAAGAATGAGAGCACAGGTGTGCAGGTACAGGTGTGTGGAGAGAGTTGGAGTAAGTGGTACGGAGTGGTGTGCATGGTGCGAAGGTGTGAATGGGGGAAGAGTGGACCCCCATCACGGATACCCGGGGCGGGTAGTGTAAGTGTTAGGTAGAGGGTACAGGTAAATTGTGGTTAGATATTGGCATCTGTGGTGCGGTTGCAGAATGGTGTTGTGGATGGGTGCATTAGTGTTGTGGAAATGGCTGGGCGTGTAGCCTGTTAGTGTGTGTAGTTGGTTGGGCACTCCACCACTGTGAGGATGTCGGCCAGGTGAGGCCGCAGGTGGGCTCTGGGAGCCGGTAGTTGTGAGTGGGTGCCTGAGGATCCCGGGTGTGGATCGGGCAGCCCAGTGCCAGAGAGGGCACCGAGTGGGGAGAGCGCCAGAGGGCCTTCCCCAGGTAGTTAGGTTAGAGTAAGGAGCAGGTAAGCTCGGAGGCAACTGCAGTGGTGGAGGTGTGCAGGTGGGTAGACCCACTGGGAGAGGTACACGCCACAGCCCAGAAATTGTGCGAGGGCACCGGGAGATGAATCGGGGGAGTGAGACCCCAAATTGAAAAGCACCACAGTTTGGCCAATGGGAATTGGTTTTTAGAACCCATAGTGTAAGAGGGCCAATGGTTTGGCCGGAGAAAGACCCCGGGTAATGTAAAGTTGTTAAAGTCATTTAGGAAATAGTTAGGATTGATGAACCTGTCGCACCATACGCAGCCACTTACCTGTGGTGATGATGATGACTCCACACCTGTGTTTTCTTTGTAGTGTTGCAGGAAGTAAGGATTGCTGTTGGATTTGTGAGACGCATCACGACGTGGATGAGACATTGGGGTGATTCCATCTCTCCCTCCCTAGGAGGGACTGATGATGAATTGGTGATAGCAAATTATGATGTTGAGTTGGAGATGGCAAATTTTGAGGAAAGTTGGAAATAGCAAATTTGATTGGTTAGGAGGGAGAGAAGACGAATTTGGTTTATGGGAGGAACGGGGAAGACAGTAGGGATGTTTGTTGATTTGTAAAGTAGATGTTTATGGGTAGTGTTGTGTTTTGTGGATACAGTAAGGGGTAAGGGAGGGGCCATGTAGGTTACCTGGTGGGGGGGGGGGGGCGTACGGTAGGAACGTACCTGTCTCACCTGGTTCCCATGTGCCCCCAGTGTGCATTACCTTACATTGCGTGCACTTTTGCGCCCTTACCACCTTACTCACTTGTCTGCTTCTTTTGTCTCCCACCTCCGAGGATCTGGCTTTGGGGGCAGAGAGGGAGGAGAGAGAGGTGCTGGCTACGCAGTTGTGGGCCTGCACTTTCGCTGCTTGCTGCCTGGATCGATACACCATATGGACCGCAATGTTTGTGGCCACGCACCATGGACCGCAGTTCTTATGCGGCCAAGCACCACCCGTGGATGGACCTATGGGTCAACGTGGCACCGATGCCATACAAGGTGAACCACTAACAGTTGGCCCCCTGACGGCCACAATAGAGAAATGGACGCGGTTGGCGCCTTTCTTTATTTTTGAAAGAAGTAAGAAGGCCAAGTGCACCACACGAAGGCAAGACCAGCGGCAGAACATCGGCCGGCTGCGACACCACACAATGATTCATAAACACTTTATTGGTGCACCGGATGGTGCTCACTGTGTGATGGGGTGGTGCTTTTCGTGCTGGGAAAGGGTGCTCTGCACGTTATTAAAGGCCGTAGGCCACAGAGCACTCGTGGGTTGGTGTATCGATGCTGGCATGCGTGCGCTCTCTATGCATAACATCTGCATGTGTTCCTCCAAAAACAGGTCCTGGATCGTAGTGTAAATATCAGCGTAGTCTTGTGTAAATAATGCTCCCTACCGGCTGTATGTTTAGTTTGAGGATTCTTTCCGGATTCGGTTATCCTGTGGGTGTGTTTCTGTGAGGAGAAGGGTGCAACGTCGCAGGGGGACATATTTACTCAATTGTGAATATCTGTAAAACTGTCGCACTCAGGGTAGAGTTAATAGTAGAGGGAACTACATTGCGTGCCACACTAAAGTAGGTAAAAATTTATCGGGTCGGGACGCCCCGAGGGTAGAGAAGGGTGCAATGTTGCGAATATGGAATTTGGCCTCCATATCCGCTTGTAAATATTCCCCTATTTCCCCAATACTCCCCAACTATCCCCAATCCCCCATTCCCTAGTCCCATTGCCTGTAAACAACACTCTGTAGAACCGACCTTCCCCTTTTTCCCCCATTAAATGTCGTGCCCAGGTCCACCGCATCTCACGTAGACAACTTTCGGACATCTTGCTAGTTATTCTTAGTCTATGTCAGTTAAGGACTCCTTTCCATTAATTCTGACTCTTCGTTGCACCAGAATGTGATTATATGGCACCAGTAGTGAGTTTAGGACCTTCCCATACCTCCTTCCATCTTCTTCCCCAAACAACAACAACAACAACAACTACAGCTACAACAACAACTACAACCACGGCGCGCGGGGGGAGTGTGCGTCCTCCCACCAGCTCGGTTAGCCGCCATGACCATGCGCTCCACGGGGTTACCACGAAGGGGCTCCCTGTCAGCCCCTCGTCAAGGGCGGAGCCGGTAACCCCCCCGCATGCACCCAATGAAAAGCAACGAGCCGATTCCATCTGGGGCGGAGCTAACGAGCCGAGGGCGTGTCACTCCCCGCCGGATATACGCAGCGACTTACCGGATGTGAGGTCAGATGCGCCCCGAGCTTGAGAAGACAAGAGAGCCACCTCCGAGCGCTGAGAGACCTCCTGCATCTTTTGGGCCGCGCTATCCTGTCCCTGAGCACAAGGTGCACCTTGTGCTGGCCATCGAATACCCGCTTTCCTTGCCATCAATCCCCGTGTGAGTCAGCCTTTTGTCCCGTTTATCTGTCGTCTGTTGGGGTTAATATAAGTGTGTCTAAGTGCCTGTCTTTCTATGATGTCCCTCTTGTAGTTGTAATCTGACCTTCCGCCTTAATATAATCTCCTCCGGAGGTCTTGAGAACCGTATCCCTGGTGTCGTGTCATTTTAATCCCAGCCGTGTGTCTTTTCCTTCATTGATCTAGCGTAGCGCGATTAGTCAACGTTCGGGTATAATCGGGTAACTTGTGCAGACGTGGTCATACCAAACCGCTCGGTAAATAACATCTAAGCCGCGTCTGTAACAATACTCTCCTCCAGTCTGTCAGTCCGTCCATTCAGGGAGGGGCTTCACCCGTTCAGGGAGGGGCTTCAAAATCATTTCACCACCATTTTGTTTTGCTCCGCATATCTTCGAGGCCTCAGAAGCCTCTTTTGTAAGGCTCACGCTTTCGGACTCTCTCACGGCTTTACGTCAACCCTAATTCACCACCTGATTTCATTTTCATAGTCGCTAAGATGGTTTAAGTGTCGGTTGCAGCAAAAGGTGAGAACATCGGGTAAATATTGGCATTTTATTGGTAAAATGCATAGTAATAGCCGTTTTGAATGTATCTGGTCGGACACGATGCGTGGACGGGGTGGAGAGGGTGGGGGTGGGGGAGGAGAGGGCGGGGGTGGGGGAGGAGAGGGCGGGGGTGGGGGAGGAGAAAGAATGGTGAGGAGGGAGGGTTGGGTTCCCTACTAGGGAATTACTTATTTCTTTACATCGTAAAAGTACAGCGACTGAAAATTGAAGTTAGGGATCGAACTGTAGTCTGATTATATTTTTTCATATTCCCGGGCTATATATATAAAGAGTTTTATCTAAGATGAGGTAACTCTTTTCCAACTATGTAATTAAACAATGCTTTGAAAAACTTTGTATGTCATAAATTGCATATGTGGTTTAACTGTGTAATGCAATATTTATTAAATAATAATGTTTGGTTGAAACCATTTTTAATTTGTAAAGCAAAGTGTATTCGATGCTTTCAAGTGTAAAAATGAACAACAGAAGTCAGTCAATCAAGGCACATTCACTCCCCTATCCTACTCTCAAGACAAGTGAATCAAATGATTCCTCTCAAGTCAAGGTATAAGTGTCACTCTCCCCCCACTCCCACCCTTCTCCCTCCGCTCCCACCCTTCTCCCTCCGCTCCCACCCTTCTCCCCCCACTCCCACCCTTCTCCCCCCACTCCCACCCTTCTCCCCCCACTCCCACCCTTCTCCCCCCACTCAAGTCATGTCAATCCTATCATGTCAAGCTAGAAGTGTCACTTTCCCACCCACCTCTCCCTTCTCCCCCCTACCCTCCCAATTCTCCCGTGTGCAATCCTTTTCCCCTCTCCCCTGTATGCGATCCCCTGCCCTGTGTGCAATCCTCTACCCTGTGTGTGATCCTCTATCCTGTGTGCGATCCTCTCCCCATCTCCCCTTTGTGTGATCCTCTACCCTGTGTGCGATCCTCTCCCCATCTCCCCTTTGTGTGATCCTCTCCCCTGTGTGCGATCCTCTTCCTCTCTCCCATGTGTGATCCTGTCCCTCTCTCCCGTGTGTGCGATCCTCTCCCCCTTGGGTGATCCTCTTTCCCGTGTGCGATCCTCTCCCTCTTTCCCGTGTGTGATCCTCTACCCTGTGTGCGATCCTCTACCCTGTGTGCGATCCTCTACCCTGTGTGCGATCCTCTACCCTGTGTGCGATCCTCCACCCTGTGTGCGATCCTCCACCCTGTGTGCGATCCTCCACCCTGTGTGCGACCCTCCACCCTGTGTGCGACCCTCCACCCTGTGTGCGACCCTCCACCCTGTGTGCGACCCTCCACCCTGTGTGCGACCCTCCACCCTGTGAGCGACCCTCCACCCTGTGTGCGACCCTCCACCCTGTGTGCGACCCTCCACCCTGTGTGCGACCCTCCACCCTGTGTGCGACCCTCCACCCTGTGTGCGACCCTCCACCCTGTGTGCGACCCTACACCCTGTGTGCGACCCTCCACCCTGTGTGCGACCCTCCACCCTGTGTGCGACCCTCTACCCTGTGTGCGATCCTCTACCCTGTGTGCGATCCTCTACCCTGTGTGCGATCCTCTACTCTTTGTGCGATCCTCTACCCTGTGTGCGATCCTCTACCCATCTCCCCTTTGTGTGATCCTCTCCCCTGTGTACGATCCTCTCCCTTTCTCCCATGTGTGGTCCTCTCCCCCTTTCCCCTTTGTGTGATCCTCTCTGCTGTGTACGATCCTCTCCGCTGTGTACAATCCATAAGGCCCTTTAAGACCTTGAAGACCCGTAGGACCTCAAAGACCCTTTAAGAACCGTAAGATCCCGTAAACCCTTTAAGACCTTGAAATCCTCTCCCCTGTGTGCTCTCACAAAACCCTCTCTCCCATGTGTGATCCTCTCCCCCTCTCCTCTTTGTGCGATCCTCTCCCTCTCTCCTGTGTGCGATCCTCTACCCTGTGTGTGATCCTCTACCTTGTGTGCGATCCTCTATCCTGTGTGCGATCCTCTATCCTGTGTGCGATCCTCTATCCTGTGTGCGATCCTCTATCCTGTGTGCGATCCTCTATCCTGTGTGCGATCCTCTATCATGTGTGCGATCCTCTATCCTGTGTGCGATCCTCTACCCTGTGTGCGATCCTCTACCGTGCGAGCGATCCTCTACCCTGTGTGCGATCCTCTCCTCATCTCCCCTTTGTGTGATCCTCTCCCCTGTGTACGATCCTCTCCCTCTCTCCTGTGTGTGATCCTCTCCCCCTCTCCCCTTTGTGTGATCCTCTCTGCTGTGTACGATCCTCTTCGCTGTGTACGATCCTCTCCCTCTCTCCCGTGTGTGTTCCTCTCCCCCTCTCCTCTTTGTGCGATCCTCTCCCTCTCTCCTGCGTGTGATCCTCTCCCTCTCTCTCATATGTGATTCTCTCCCCCTTCTCCCCTGTGTGCAATCTCTCCCCTTTCTTCCCTGTGTGCGATCCTCTCCCCCTCTCCCATGTGTGGTTCTCTCCCCCTTCTCCCCTGTGTGTGATTATCTCCCTTTTCTTCCCTGTGTGCGATCCTCTCCTCCTCTCCCATGTGTGATTCTTT
Source organism: Myxine glutinosa (assembly GCF_964187855.1). Classification (NCBI taxonomy): domain Eukaryota; kingdom Metazoa; phylum Chordata; class Myxini; order Myxiniformes; family Myxinidae; genus Myxine; species Myxine glutinosa. The sequence goes on from NC_136269.1 coordinate 22,692,047, forward strand.
CCCCCTTCTCCCCTGTGTGCAATCTCTCCCCTTTCTTCCCTGTGTGCGATCCTCTCCCCCTCTCCCATGTGTGATTCTCTCCCCCTTCTCCCTGTGTGATTATCTCCCCTTTCTTCCCTGTGTGTGATTCTCTCCCCCTCTCCCATGTGTGATTCTCTCCCCCTTCTCCCCTGTGTGTGATTATCTCCCCTTTCTTCCCTGTGTGTGATCCTCTCCCCCTCTCCCATGTGTGATTCTCTCCCCCTTCTCCCCTGTGTGATTCTCTCCCCCTTCTCCCCTGTGTGATTCTCTCCCCCTTCTCCCCTGTGTGTGATTCTCTCCCCTTTCTTCCCTGTGTGCGATCTTCGCCCCCTCTCCCATGTGCGATCCTCTCCTCCTCGCCCATGTGTGATCCTCTCCCCTTTCTCCCCTGTGTGTGATTCTCTCCCCTTTCTTCCCTGTGTGCGATCTTCGCCCCCTCTCCCATGTGCGATCCTCTCCTCCTCGGCCATGTGTGATCCTCTCCCCTTTCTCCCATGTGTGCGATCCTCTCCCCCTCTCCCATGTGTGATTCTCTCCCCCTTCTCCCCTGTGTGTGATTCTCTCCCCTTTCTTCCCTGTGTGCGATCCTCGCCCCCTCTCCCATGTGCGATCCTCTCCTCCTCGCCCATGTGTGATCCTCTCCCCCTTCTCCCATGTGTGAAATCCTCTCCCCTTTCTCCCCTGTGTGCGATTCTCTCCCCCTTCTCCTCTGTGTGCGATTCTCTCCCCTTTCTTCCCTGTGTGCGATCCTCCCTCCCCTCTCCCTTGTGTGATTCTCTCCCCCTCCTGTCTGTGTGATCATCTCCCACATTACAAACTATATTTCCCATTTGCAGGGACAGGTATGTATTTATATATTATGTGAAGTAAATAAATTGTGTAAATTACATCATGTCTGTATCTGACGAGTTGCCAGTAACCATTTTGTAAAACTCTACCTGCAACATCGAACTCAAGGCGTCCAAATTTCATAGTCTGTGGGTTTCCCACAGATGCCCCACTAGTCTAATAAAGTCCGTTTGATGTCTGTCTATCTCTTTGTTTGTGTTTTTTGCAAAGACCGATGGGCCGCAACCATCAAATTTGGCATACAGACCAAGTCCGACCTGAGGATTGTCCTAAGGGTATTTTCATCCACCAGCTCAGCCTTCAAAGACCCTCTTTTACACACCTGAGAGAAGACTTTTTACATGCTTCAGAGATTAGACCCCTTAATATCCCAAAGACCCTGGAAGACCCCAAACACCCTTAATACCCTTTAAAATCCCTAATACCCCAAATACACTTTAGAGTTAGACCCTCAAGACCCTTTATTATCTCGGAGACCCTTAAGACCCCCAAGACCCTTCAGACCCTGAAAACCTTTTAAAACCCGAAGACCTTTGAGACCCTTTATGTCCCATAAGGCCCTTTAAGATCTTGAAGACCCGTAGGACCTCAAAGACCCTTTAAGAACCATAAGATCCCATAAACCCTTTAAGACCTTGAAATCCTCTCCCCTGTGTGCTCTCACAAATTGTGACAATGATCTCACAATCATTAATCTTTTTTGAACAGATATGTTTTAGTTAGAGGATGATATGCCTGACCCATTAGCCCCAAAAAAAAATTGGGGGAGAATAATAAGCCAGATAATCATGTTTTAAAATCAGACTATTTTCACTTCCGTTATGTAAATGAGCTATTTCTGTTGATTCACATGACGTCACAGGTGCACACCCCATTGACGGACGTGTACGTACCTGCATTCCATCACGTTATTCTCGCGTTCAAGATGCCGATATGCAAGGCTTTTAACTGTTCCAATCACAGATAAATTTGCCCACAGAACTCAGAAGTCATTGTTTTTTGCACCCTCTGACCCACAAAAAGATCGTCAACGATCATGTGGCTTTGTGGTTGAAAAAACAAGGAACAACCAAATTCAACATCAAACTGTATGTTCATTCAAAATATCGTGTTGTTTGTGAAGACCACTTCAAGCTGTCCGTGTTCGTATTTGATCAACAGGTTCAGTACGTGGGAAACAAGCCTCGGAGATTGCTGAAACAGGATGCCGTACTGACACTTACCGGGCAAGAGATACACTACATGACCAAAAGTATGCGGACACCCCTTGTAATTAGTGGATTCGGCTATTTCAGCCACATCCATTGCTGACAGGTATATATAATCAAGCACACAGCCATGCAATCTCCATAGACAAACATTGGCAGTAGAATGGGCTGTACTGAAGAGCTCAGTGACTTTCAACGTGGCACCATCATTGGATGCCACATTTCCAACAAGTCAGTTCTTCAAATTTCTGCCCTGCTAGAGCTGCCCCGGTCAACTGTAAGTGCTGTTATTGTGAAGTGGAAACATCTTGGAGCAACAAACAACTCAGCCGCAAAGTGGTAGGCTGCATAAGCTCACAGAACGGGACCGACGAGTGCTGAAGCACGTAAAAATCGTCTGTCCTCGGTTGAAACACTCACTACCGAGTTCCAAACTGTCTCTGGAAGCAATGTCAGCACAACAACTGTTCATCAGGAGCTTCATGAAATGGGTTCCATGGCCGAGCAGCCGCATACAAGCCTAAGATCACCATGCGCAATGCCAAGCATCGGATGTAGTGGTGTAAAGCTCGCCGCCATTGGACTCTGGAGCAGTGGAAACATGTTCTCTGGAGTGATGAATCGCGCTTCACCCATCTGGCAGTCCGACGGAAGAATTTGGTTTGGCGGATGCCAGGAGAATGCTACCTGCCCGAATACATAGTGCCAACTGTAAAGTTTGGTGAAGGAGGAATAATGGTCTGGAGCTGTTTTCATGGTTTGGACTAGGCCACTTAGTTCCAGATAGAGTCCCTGTATAAAGAGAGTTGCGCCATGCGCTGACCCGAGATTTCTGGTCACGTGATTTCGTGGCGCCATTTTGTGTCTAACTTCACCGTGCGTGAACGTCAGCTTGGAACGGCAATGCTGTTTATTGCCAAACAAAATGACTGGTTGTTCTGCTTTTGGTTGTTCAAACCAATCTGGGAAATATAAGATGTATAGATTTCCAAGTGATAAAGTCAGAAATATGGAAAAGAAATATGTCAGAATAATAATAAAAATAATAAAGTCAGAAATATATATATATAAAAATATATAAATATATATAAATATAAATATAAATATAAATATAAATATATATTATATAAAATAATATATTATAATATTATATACATTCTATATATTATTATAATATATATAATATATATATATTATATATATTATTATATAGATATTATTATATATATAATAATATATATATTATTATTATATAATATATATATATATATATAATATAATAATATATATATAATATTAATATATATATATATATATAATATATAATTATATATATATAATTATAATATAATATATATAATATATATTATATATATTATATATTATATATTATATTATATATATATTATATATTATATTATAATATATAATAATATTATAATAATATTATAATATAATTATAATTATAATTATATATAATATATATATATTATATATAAGATATAATTATATAATAATATATAATATATATATATATAAATATTATATATATTATTATATATATTATTATATATATATATTATATATATTATTATATATATATATAATATAATATATTATATATATTATATATATTATATATTATATATATATATATATATTATATATATATTATATATATTAAAATAATAATATATTATATAAAAAATATATAAAATATATAATTTTATAAAATATATAAAAAATATAAATATATATAAAAAAAATAAATAAATATATAAATATAAAAATATATAAAAATAATAAAAAAAAAATTATAAATAAAAAAAAAATAACAAAATAATAAAAAGTCAGAAATATGGCAATACCACGTACAGAATTTGTTTTAAGTGTGTTAGACTATATGTCGGCTGGAAGTCCTACACCGGAATTGCTCTCGGCACCCTTTAAAAAATATTGGATATGCCCACACTCCTTTCTAAAAGTTATTAAAATTCAGAGAACGACAGCATTGGTTTGTCTTACTTATAATGTTAGCTCTTATATGCAGTGTTGGCTTGTAATATGCATTGCCATTCCACTTTTAATATCACCACACAGCTCTTTTTCAGGGCAATAGCTGAGTTTTTGACAAAACAAATATCACCTGTATGTAATAATAAGACTAAATATGTGTAGTAAAATTTTTTTTAGCAGGTTTAGAATATATCACCCCATATCGCGAATGTACATGTATATCTAATCCGACACACTTAGACACAAAATGGCGTCCAAATTTGAGTTGACACAACTCTCTATATACAGGGACTCTAGTTTACATTATTGTGTACATTTTTGAAGAACTGTATCGTTTCATTCCATGGTTGGAAAAGAGTTGACTCGCTTTAAACAAACACTGTGCATACACCCCCAGGAACATGGAAAAATATAATTCGACTTTGGTTCGATCCCGAAATTCAGTATTCAGTCGCTGTACTTTCGAAGTCCTGCGAACGTTCTCTCCTCTCCTCCCATCTCTCATTCCCCTCTCTCCTTCCCCGTGCCCACATCTCATCCAACCAGTCGACATTCAAAACGGCTGTTGGAATACATTTCGCAGATTTTCTCAACGTTAGCTAAAACTGAGACTTTAATATATCTCGGCATTTCCCCGTCTGTGTCTCTTGGGAGGTGTAAGATATATCGAGTCGTGAAAAGCCGCGATTATTTAATATATATCGGCAATTTCTAAAATGTCTCAGCAAATTTCCCATGTGTGCGTTTATGTTCTCAATTATTGCTGAAACCGACTCTAAAACCATCGATAAAAATGAAATCAGATGATGATTTAGATTGGAGATAAAAGCGTGAGAGAGTGGCAATGGCCTTCATGTTACAGGCCTTTGAAAATGCATTTCGTTCCATAAACGGAAACTTTCATCGGATTTTATTCCCGCTTTTTTTCAACCGAGTCTAAAACCATGTTAGCGACTGTGAAAAATGAAATGAGATATCGAATTGTAGATGAAATAAAACTGTGAGAGAGAGCAAGATACCACTGGCCTAACAAAACAGGCCTCAAAGCTATGCGAGGAGAGAAAATGGAAGATATTTGTTTTTGAAGCCCCTCCCAGACCGGGTGTAGCAACACCCCCAGACACACATATCACCTGCGGAGAATATCTATATTATATTATCCGAGGGTGATTCTGTCTGTCTGTCCGGGGGTGTGGCTCACTTCGTTTAGAGAGCAGCTCCACCTATTCTGGGAGAGGCTTCACAAACAAATATCCATCATTTTATTAACTCGCATAGCTTTGAGGCCTGTTTAGTTAGGCCCGTGCTGTCTTGCTCTCTCTCACAGTTTTATTTCAACTCTAATTCGACATATCATTTCATTTTTAACAGTCGCTAACATCGTTTTAGACTCGGTGGGAAAAAACGGTAATAAAATCCCATGAAAGTTTCCATTTATAGAACGAAATGAATTCTCAAAGGCCTGTAATTTCAAGGCCATTGAGTCTCTCTCATCCCTTTATCTCCAATCTAACTCACCATCTGATTACATTTTTATCGATGGTTTCAGACTCCGTGTCCGAAATAATTGAGAACATTCACGCACACACGGGAAAATGCCACTATATATAAAAAAATCTCAGGACGATGTGTCATACACCGCCCAAATATCTCAATATGTCGACATATCTGAAAAATTCGCTTTTTCTTTTCCGTTGAGATATATTACTTTTCCGTTTGATGACAGTCGTCACAAAAACGTCAACAATGATGCCGACATATATTTCTTCGCTCTGATTCCATTCAACATTATTATCCGGAAGTAGCCCAGCCACAAAGCCCAGATCGGTGGAGTGTTGCCGTGATGCTTGTCCTTCTGGAAGTTTCTCCCATCTCCACACAGGATCTCTGGAGCTCAGCCAGAGTGACCATCGGGTTCTTGGTCACCTCTATTACCAAGGCCTTTCTCCCCCGATTGCTCAGTTTGGCCGGGCGGCCAGCTCGAGGAAGGGTCCTGGTTGTTCCAAACTTCTTCCATTTAAGAATTATGGAGGCCACTGTGCTCTTGTGAACCTTCAATGCAGCAGAGATTTTTTTGTAGGCTTCCCCAGATCTGTGCCTCGACACAATCCTGTCTCTGAGCTCTGCAGGCAGTTCCTTCGACCTCATGGCTTGGTTTTTGCTCTGATATGCATTGTCAGCTGTGAGACCTTATATAGACAGGTGTATGCCTTTCCAAATCATGACCAATCAATTGAATTTACCACAGGTGGACTCCAATCAAGGTGTGGAAACATCTCAAAGATGACCAAGAGAAATGGGAGGCACCTGAGATAAATTTAACTTCCACACTAATACAAGTGTGGAAAGTGGTTTTGCAACACGACCACAAGTGGGGAAAGTGGTTTTCAACACTAACAGGAGCGCAAAAAGTGGTTTTGCAACAATTACACAAGTGCGGAAAGTGCTTTTGCATCACCAGCACAAGTGTGGAAAGTGGTTTTGCAACACTAACACAAGTGGGGAAAGTGGCTTTGTAATACTCACATAAGTGTGAAAGGTGGTTTTGCATTGTGAGCACAAGTGTGGAAAGTGGTTATGCAACACCAACACAAGTGGGGAAAGTGGTTCTGCATCACTAAAACAAGTGTAAAAAGTGGTCTTCAACACTAACGCAAGTGCGACAAGTGGTTTTCAACGCCATCGAAAGTGCGGAATGTGGCTCTGCAACACGAACATGTGTGAAAAGTGGTTTTCGACACGAACACAAGTGCAGAAAGTGGTTTTGCAACACTAACACAAGTACGAAAAGTGGATTTCAACACTATCAGGAGCGCGAAAAGTGGTTTTGCAACAATTACACAAGTGCGCAAAGTGGTTTTGCATCACCAGCACAAGTGCGAAAAGTGGTTTTGCAACACCAACACAAGTGTGGAAGTGTTTTTCAATGCCACCACAAGTGTGGAAAGTGTTTCTGCAACACTATCACAACTGTGAGAAGTTGTTTACATCACTAACGCAAGTGCGAAAAGTGGTTTTGCAACACGACCACAAGTGGATAAAGTGGTTTTGCAACACTAACTCATGTGCGGAAAGTGATTGTGCAACACTAACACAAGTGCGAAGACTGGTTTTCAACACTAACACATGTGCGAAAAGTGGTTTTCAACGCAACCACAAGTGCGGAAAGTGGTTCTGCATTACTAGCACAAGTGTGGAAAGTGGTTTTGCAACACCAACACAAGTGTGGAGAGTGGTTCTGCAACACCAACACAAGTGTGAAAAGCGTTTTTCAACACTAACACAAGTGCGAAAGTGGTTCTGCAACACGAACACAAGTGCGAAAAGTTGTTTTCAACACGAACACAAGTGCGAAAAGTGCTTTTGCATTACCAGCACAAGCGAGGAAAGTGGTTTTGCATCACCAGCACAAGTGTGGAAAGTGGTTTTGCAACACGAACGGAAGTGCGAAAGTGGATTTCAACACTAACAGGAGCGCGAAAAGTGGTTTTGCAACAATTACACAAGGGCGAAAAGTGGTTTTTCAACAATTACACAAGTGCGAAAAGTCGTTTTGAATTGCCAGCACAAGTGTGGGAAGTGGTTGTGCAACACCAACACAAGTGTGAAAAGTGGTTTTCAACACTAACATAAGTGCAAAAGTAGGTTTCGACACTTACGTGCGAAAAGTGGTTTTCAACGCAACCACAAGTGCGGATCGTGGTTCTGCAACACTAACACAAGTGTGGAAAATGGTTTTGCAACACGACCACAAGTGGGGAAAGTGGTTCTGCAACACAAACACATGTGTGGAAAATGGTTTTAACACGAAGACAAGTGCGAAAAGTGGTTTTGCATTACCACCACAAGTGTGTAAAGTGGTTTTGCAACACCAACAAAAGTGGGGAAAGTGGCTTTGCAATACTCAAACAAGTGCGAAAAGTGGTTTTCAACGCAACCACAAGTGCGGATCGTGGTTCTGCAACACTAACACAAGTGTGGAAAATGGTTTTGCAACACGACCACAAGTGGGGAAAGTGGTTTTGCAACATTAACACAAGTGCGAAAAGTGGTTTTAACACGAAGACAAGTGCGAAAAGTGGTTTTGCATTACCACCACAAGTGTGTAAAGTGGTTTTGCAACACCAACAAAAGTGGGGAAAGTGGCTTTGCAATACTCAAACAAGTGCGAAAAGTGGTTTTGCATTGTCAGCACAAGTGTGGGAAGTGGTTACGGAACACCAACACAAGTGTGAAAAGTGGTTTCTGCAACACCAACACAAGTGTGGAAAGTGGTTTTGCATCACCAGCACAAGTGTGGAAAGTGGTTTTGCAACACGAACAGAAGTGCGAAAAGTGGATTTCAACACTAACAGGAGCGCGAAAAGTGGTTTTGCAACAATTACACAAAGGCGAAAAGTGGTTTTGCATCAATTACACAAGTGCAAAAAGTGGTTTTGCATTGCCAGCACAAGTGTGGGAAGTGGTTCTGCAACACTGACACAAGTGTGGAAAATGGTTTTGCAACATGACCACAAGTGTGAAAAGTAGTTTTCAACACGAACACAAATGCGAAAAGTACAAATGCGAAAAGTGGTTTTGCATTACTAGCACAAGTGTGTGAAGTGGTTTTGCAACACCAACAAAAGTGGGGAAAGTGGCTTTGAAATACTCGCAAAAGTGCGAAAAGTGGTTTTGCATTGCCAGCACAAGTGTGGAAAGTGGTTATGCAACACCAACACAAGTGTGGAAATTGGTTCTGCAAAACTAACCCAAGTTTAAAAAGTGGTTCTGCAACACGAACACAAATGTGAGAAGTGGCTTACAACACTAACACAGTTGCAAAAAGTGGTTTTGCAACACGACCACAAGTGGGGAAAGTGGTTTTGCAACACTAACGCAAGTGGGGAAAGTGGTTTTGCATTGCGAGCACAAGTGTGGAAAGTGGTTATGGAAAGTCAGAAAGTGTTTATGGAAAGTGGAAAGTGGTCAACACCAACGCAACTGGGGAATGTAGTTCTGCATCACTAAAACAAGTGTAATAAGTGGTTTTCAACACGAACACAAGTGGCGAAAGTGGTTTTGCAACACTAGCACAAGTGTGGAAAGTGGTTTTGCAACACTAACACAAGTGGGGAAAGTGGCTTTGCAATACTCGCACAAGCGTGAAAAGTAGTTTTGCATTGCGAGCACAAGTATGGAAAGTGGTTTGGCAACACCAACACAAGTGGGGAAAGTGGTTCTGCATCACTAAAACAAGTGTAAAAAGTGGTTTTCAACACTAACACAAGTGCGACAAGTGGTTTTCAACGCCATCGCAAGTGCGAAAAGTGGTTCTGCATCACTAAAACAAGTGTAAAATGTGGTTTTCAACACCAACACAAGTGCGACACGTGGTTTTCAACGCCATCGCAAGTGCGGAAAGTGGTTCTGCAACACTAACATGTGTGAAAAGTGGTTTTCGACATGAACACAATTGCGGAAAGTAGTTTTGCAACACTAACACAAGTGTGGAAAGTGGTTTTGCAACACTAACACAAGTGCGAAAAGTGGATTTCAACACTATCAGGAGCGCGAAAAGTGGTCTTGCAACAATTATACAAGTGCGCAAAGTGGTTTTGCATCACCAGCACAAATGTGGAAAGTGGTTTTGCCAGACCAACACAAGTGCGAAGAGTGGTTCTGCAACACTAACACAAGTGCGAAAGTGGTTCTGCAACACTAACACAAGTGCAAAAAGTGGTTTTCAACACAAACACAAGTGGGAAAAGTGGCTTTGCAATACTCGCACAAGTGTGAAAAGTGGTTTTGCATTTGCATCCAACTCACAATCCCACGAGATATGCGGAAAGGACGACCCAAAACCAATTATCTTCTTTTTGATTCATATATAAACATCATTAAAAGTAAATAATGACCTCGGCCAAAGTTCAAACGACGTGAGTTTCATCTCCACATGAGAGAATTCCACATAGCTATTTGGGCGGTGTATAAGCTAACAGATCGCTGTCTCCATCGATCTTGCCAAGGCCGTAACACCTATCAGCTCAAAATCCTTTTAACTGTTGACTTGGTAGTTTTTACAATGAAGGAAACACGTATGCGGAGTACATACGACATAGTGATTGTGAATGTGACTGCTCTGAGGCGTCTTTCGCTTCGCTTCGAATTATTCATTACCTTCATTCATTCATTTAATGATCATTACACTCATTCTTACGCTCATTAAAACGTTCATTAAACATTAAACGTTCATTAAAGGATTACGAAAATAAAAACGAAAAACATTACGAAATTACGTTCACACCGTCACATCAAACACTACCGTGAACACAAACATCGTCACAACATCATCACAATGAAAACATCGTCACAAACGTTACGTTACGTAATTCAAACCGTGAACACATCGAATATTGGAGAGCCCATTGCCCAAATTTGAAACATGGTGGAATAATATTTACCGACATGAACAGTGATGTGGCTTTTATTGAAATTCTACAAATACTGTTTAGATTTTGATGATTTGCGTGTGATATGATTTAACGGATGTTTATATAAATCGTTTAAAATAAAAAAAGCCTTCAATTTCTGATATTTTACCTTTTCGTTTGGGCCTCCCAATGGAAGCCCCGCCCATAGGGCAGGTACCGTTGCTGGCAGTATTAATTTGTGATTGAAATGATGAATGATGGAATGAAAACATGGAGTTCCTGCTGTCAAGGCCTGACGTTCGACTGAAGGGGGCACAAGAATGTGGAATATATTGGTTCATCGTTTACCATTCGCCGTTTTTTTAACCAAGTCATTCACGAATCGGATGTCCATGCCCGAAGGGTAAAAAAAATGAAAGTTACATTATTTGCTGGCTGGTATCTGGTATTTTATTCCGCTCCAACAGATGATGTTGATTGCTGAAAAGTGAGAAGGCGTGCCATTTCGGTCCGTTTTGAGCCGAGCCAAACTCCTCGTCCTCAACCACAAACCTTTGAGTTTCCAAATGGCAATCTTCATGAAAATTAGCAACGAAGAGGAAGAATATCGCAGCATGACGTCAGAAATCACACGGAAAGACGGAAAGATTCCTTCAATCCCCGCAGTGAGCGCCGCTCCTCTTTGGTCCCAAAAGGACCACCGACCTTCGATGGAGTAAAAAAAGAAGTGAACATGAGGAACGAATGAGATGAAATAATTAATTATAACAAGAAAAAGGATAACAATGAAAAAAAAAAGCCTAAACGATATCTATATTTTAAATCTTTCGTCCATGTTGATGTTTTTATCATATTTTGCCAACAAAACTACACGTAATCATGTGATATTCATTATTTTCTCAAAGAATGGTCCCGAACGATTCGGGAGGTTAAACACACAACACACACAACAGGCATTTGAAGGCCATTTTCCATGCGAGAGCAGGGGTTGGCCTCGTGAGGAATGGAAACAATATGGCGCACACAGACCACGTGGCCATAATCTTTCGGACACGCCATGCAGGGAATCGATTGCTATATACAGGGACTCCACCCAATCCCAATCGTCTGTACACAAGAAGTCTCCATGCAACTGTGGATGACATAGCGCTTCTCCTGGTGGGAGAGGATATTACAAGTCAAACGATACTATAATCAATAATCATACTATACCAGCAAACTCGAACAGAAAGATCAAAACCTTTTCCTTAATCGACTCGATTTAATGTTCCATCAACTATGAACACAAGGATCCATGTGCGATGGAGGAATTTCGAAGAGATTTTTGTTACAAGATAACGAGGTAAAAGAAGGAAGTTGGAAAATCGAGACTCAATATCCGGCGTCATGACGTCCTCTTAGCGTCATGACGTCAGGAGAGCGTCATGACATTTCGGCTTCCTCGGATTGCATCCAGTCGCTAAATCGTTTATAATCTGCTCCAATCTCAGCAGCAAAGCGAGAAATTATCCAAATAAATAAATCATAATATCGAATCTAATATTACAATTAGGATTTGTTTACAAATATCGTGCAAAATTCACCATTTAAATAGATATTCAGGGAAAAGTGTTGAATACGTCATGGTAAAGTAAGGCGGTGCTCGCACTAAGACAAGGGAGACCGTGGGGTAAACAACTCATACTTACCTGACAGGAGAAATACCATGATCATTAAGGTGGTGTTCTCAGGGCGAGGTCCACCCATTGCACTCCGGGTGGGTTGACCCTTGCGATTTCCCCAAATGTGGGAAACTCGACTGTACAATTTGTGGTAGTGGGGGACTGCGTTCGCGCTATCCCCTGATTGTTAAACTAAAAACAGATGAAACATGTAGTTGTTGTTATCACAAGACAAACACGTACAAGTGGTAATAGTTGTTGAAGGATTGTTGTCGTTCATTCAAAATGACTTTTCAGTGCAAGGGATGTTCAGAACACCTGACTGCAAGTTTCCTTGTGACGTCATTACCTCCACCTGACGGAAGCTGTTTTCACTCCTCTCTGTCTGTTTACTGGATATCTCAAAACGAGGTGGACGGATTGGGACGAAACGAGGTGGACAGGTTGGGTGTGCGACAAAGACGAAAGCATTTAATTTTGGTGAAGATCCGGTTCCTGGAATGTTTTCCGGATGCATGTTTTCGGGTTGTCCATCTGTCCGCCCATGACAGGTTTTCATTACGGCGATAACTTGAGAACGTGTTGAAGGGATCCAAATCAAAGTTGTGCAGGAATGTGTAATGAGATAAAGATGAACCAACTGATTATATTTTTTCGTCATGAGGTCAGAGGTCAGGTTCGGTAAAAATCTTATTGCCACGATAACTTCTGAACCAGTGATGGAATTTGACCAAAGTATGTATTATGATGCCGAGAGCAAACATGAACTGATTTGATTTTGGGGTCAAGGTCAAAGGTCAGACTCTGTAATAGGTTTCTAACTTGATAACGGCTGAAGGAATCAAAGTCAAACATGGCACATGTAAATAACAAACAACAACATGCATTTTAAGGCCATTTTCCCTGCTAGAGCAGGTAAGCCTTGCGGTCCCCATGACAATCTCCTCCATTTTGCCATATTTTCTGCATCTCCCCTTGTCCGCATTTCTTCTTCCACCATCTTTAGCCAAGTCTTCCTCGGTCTTCCCCGTCCTCTACTTCCTTCTACATTCATTTCCATCGCTCTTCTCAACCAGTCACTTTCATCCTTCCTCAACACATGACCAAACCATCTCAACCTGTTCCTCTTCACAGCATCAATCACAGGCTCTATTCCCATCATCTTTCGCAATTCATCATTTGTCTTCCTCTCTCTCAACGATACTCCGCACATCCACCGAACCATTCGCCTTTTCAGCCTTCGTTGCTGCTCTACGTTCATTACCCATGTCTCGCTCCCATAAATCATAACACTTCTCACACATGCAGCATACACTCCCCCTCCTCATCAGCACGCCACTCAGTTCCCGAAACTTCTTCCATGCACATCTCACTCCAGCAACCGTTGCCGAGTCTGATCCACCTTCTCCATTCAGCATGTCTCCGAGGTAGCAAAATGTTTTCACACCTTCCAGCTTCACACCATCTCCAAGATCCAACTCAACATTTCCTCCATCTGCAGTTCACTCTGTGCACACCTTTCACTTGCATGTAGCTGCCACACTGGTTAATGACCCTCTCAAGCCACTACATTTTTGATGAACCCACTCAGCGCACATTGTACATTGAATGGAGTTCACTCCGACACCCTTCCTGCACACAGCACACGGCCACTTCCCAGTTCTCTCTAACTCAAAACCGACCCAAAACGACCCAAAACCAATTATCTTCTTTTTGATTCGTATATAAACATCATTAAAAGTAAATAATGACCTCGGCCAAAGTTCAAACGACATGAATTTAATCTCTACATGAGAGAATTCCACATAGCTATTTGGGCGGTGTATACGCGAACAGATCGCTGTCCCCATCTATCTTGCCAAGGCTGTAACACCTATCGGCTCAAAATCCTTTTAACTGTTGACTTCGTAGTTTTTACAATGAAGGAAACATTAACAATGTTGTTAAAAGTTTATTTTGTGATTAATTTGTGATTAGAGTTATGTTGTTTGGAATGAAAAAAAGATATCGAGTGCAAGTAAATGACGACAAGCCGTGATGGTTTCTTCCTTCTAAACGTGAACTTCGCGGATCGCCATATGCAGATTCGCCACAGACCCACGATCGATGTTTCTATGCGTGAACATACCAGTTTGTTTGCGAACGGGTACGTTTTGCATGGAAGTCCTTCACGAACTTGCTGTCCATGTCTGACGTGCGACTGAGGGTGCTACAGGAATGTGGAATTTATTGGTTTCATGCTTTAGCATTCGCCGTATCTGCATTGCCTAATTGCTTCTGGCCATGCACGGGTATCTCACTAGTGATAAAAATATCAATGGATTACATTATGGGGTCAAGAGGTCGAAGGAAAGAGGTCCAGTTAGGTAAAAATTTTGTAACTGTGATACTTTGTGATCCAGTGATGGGGTTTTGACCAAACTTGGAACAAGTGGAGATTATGATGAAAAGATGAACGAATTAGATTTCGGCATCAAAGGTCAGAGGTCATGTCTGATAAAAATGTGATATTTGAGAACAGCTGAAGAGATTTAAATCAAACTTGGTACAAGTATGTATAATGATGTAATAATGTGTGCAGAGGCATATCGGTTGTCATCACGACGTCAGTGACATTCTAGTTTACATGCTTCTTCACCATAGAGAGATTGAATGAATGAATGATCGTTTTAAGCCGTGTTTCCCTGCTAGAGCGGGGGTTAGCCTTGCGGGCCCCAATATAATCACGGTTCCCTATTTGAGGCAATGTTTTATGGCCGGATGCGCTTCCTGACGCCAACCCATATTCGCGTCTTACAATGTGCAGGGTTACGGTGTACCTATTCTAAATCAGGGTACACACCGGGATCATTCATCCCAGCAAGCTGGTACTCAATTTGCCGACCTCGGAAGGATGACAGGCTGAGTCAACCCCCCTGGTGTTAATTCAGCAATGGACTGGGATTCGAACTCAGGATCCTAGGATCCCAAGCCTGCACCCTAACCGCCAAGCCAACACCAGTCATTGAGAGATTGGGGTGAGTGGCTCGGGGTGGTCGGGGTCTTCCTCGGGGTGGTCGGGGTCTTCCTCGGGGTGGTCGGCGTCTTCCTTGGGGTGGTCGGCGTCTTCCTCGGGGTGGTCGGCGTCTTCCTAGGGGTGGTCGGCGTCTTCCTCGGGGTGGTCGGCGTCTTCCTCGGGGTGGTCGGCGTCTTCCTCGGGGTGGTCGGCGTCTTCCTCGGGGTGGTCGGCGTCTTCCTCGGGGTGGTCGGCGTCTTCCTCGGGGTGGTCGGCGTCTTCCTCGGGGTGGTCGGCGTCTTCCTCGGGGTGGTCGGCGTCTTCCTCGGGGTGGTCGGCGTCTTCCTCGGGGTGGTCGGCGTCTTCCTCGGGGTGGTCGGCGTCTTCCTCGGGGTGGTCGGCGTCTTCCTAGGGGTGGTCGGCGTCTTCCTCGGGGTGGTCGGCGTCTTCCTCGGGGTGGTCGGCGACTTCCTCGGGGTGGTCGGCGACTTCCTCGGGGTGGTCGGCGTCGTCCTCGGGGTGGTCGGCGTCGTCCTCGGGGTGGTCGGCGTCGTCCTCGGGGTGGTCGGTGGTCGGTGGTAATGGTTCCCTTACCATTCTAAGCATACACGTGGATAAAGCATGATAAATGTCTCAGGACTGCGCTTCGCGACTCGGGACTAAGTTCTTATAAGAGCCACGTAGTGGAGATGAGCGGTAATAGCGCCTGGGTCGCAAATTGGATACATTTTCATCACATTGTGTATCCACTTTTTTGAAATACCAACTTCTTTCCTGGAAGTCGTTATGGTGTCCTTGTGTTTTATACTTCTCACCCCACCCCTTCTTCCCACGCCTCCTCCCCCCAAGCCCTCTTCCTCCCACAGATCTCCCGTGGTCCCTGCTCTCAAATTTTGTGTTTGTGTGCTTCCCCTTCTCTCCCCATCTTGTCTACAACTCCCCTTATTGTATAGCTCCCTTTATATACTTTGTGTCGGTTTGACTTTTTGTGTGATAAATGTTAGCTCTTTCACGAGCCTCGATCCTGTATACAATAATAATAATACTAATATCAAGATTCTCTGCTCACCTTCACTCTTTCATTCCTCTTTTTTTCTGCCTCTGGAACAAACTCCCTCACTCTCTTCAATCCGTCTCCTCCCTCCAAGTCTTTAAACCAGCTGTTCACCACCATCTCTTATCTTCCCACATCCAAAACCTTGATATTTTCTACCCCCGTTAAAACCCCAAATCCGCCTCTTCAAATCTCCAACTTCTTTCCTAAAATTCCGAGAAGTGTTAATTTGCTTTATACCATGTAATCCTCCCCCAGCCCTCCTTCCACCGATCTACCAACGTCCTTGTTTTCTACTGTTGTTGGGCCTGTGTGCTTCCCTCTCTCTCCCCCTCTTGTCTCCCGCTCCCTTCATTGTATGATTTTGTGTCTGTGCATGTTTTCATGTTCAATGTGTTTGCTCGAAAACGAGCTTCGATTCTTTTTCAAAAAATAAATGATCAACGCTTTTCGCAGCTCAGGAAGGAGAATGAGTGCAACACACTTTGGGTGGTGTATAATTGTATAAACGAGAACGAGCGCAACACACTTTGGGTGGTGTATAAATTAGAATGAGCGCAACACACTTTGGGTGGTATGTGAACGAGAACGATCGCAACACACTTTGGGTGGTGTATAAACGAGAATGAGCGGGGATTGAGCGCGACACACTTTGGGTGGTGTATAAATTAGAATGAGTGAAACACTTTTGGTGGTGTATAAACGAGAACGAGCGAAGCACACTTTGGGTGGTGTATAAACGAGAAGGAACGAAACATACTTTGGGTGGTGTATAAACGAGACCGAGCGCAACACACTTTGGCTGGTGTATAAACGAGAACGAGCAAAACACACTTTGGTTGGTGTATAAACGAGAACGAGCCAAACACACTTTGGGTGGTGTATAAACGAGGAGGAACGAAACACACTTTGGGTGGTGTATAAACGAGAATGAGCGCAACACACTTTGGGTGGTGTATAAATTAGAATGAGTGAAACACTTTCGGTGGTGTATAAACGAGACCGAGCGCAACACACTTTGGGTGGTGTATAAATTAGAACGAGCAAAACACACTTTGGGTGGTGTATAAACGAGAACGAGCAAAACACACTTTGGGTGGTGTATAAACAAGAACGAGCAAAACACACTTTGGGTGGTGTATAAACGATAACGAGCAAAAGCAAAACACACTTTGGGTGGTGTATAAACGAGAACGAGCAAAACACACTTTGGGTGGTGTATAAACGAGAACGAGCAAAACACACTTTGGGTGGTGTATAAACGAGAACGAGCAAAACACACTTTGGGTGGTGTAAAAACGAGAACGAGCAAAACACACTTTGGGTGGTGTATAAACGAGAACGAGCAAAACACACTTTGGGTGGTGTATAAACGAGAACGAGCAAAACACACTTTGGCTGGTGTATAAACGAGAACGAGCAAAACACACTTTGGGTGGTGTATAAACGAGAACGAGCAAAACACACTTTGGGTGGTGTATAAACGAGAACGAGCATAACACACTTTGGGTGGTGTATAAACGAGAACGAGCAAAACACACTTTGGGTGGTGTATAAACGAGAACGAGCAAAACACACATTGGGTGGTGTATGAACGAAACACACTTTGGGTGGTGTATAAACGAGAACGAGCAAAACACACTTTGGGTGGTGTATAAACGAGAAGGAATGAAACACACTTTGGGTGGTGTATAAACGAGAAGGAACGAAACACACTTTGGGTGGTGTATAAACGAGAACGAGCAAAACACACTTTGGGTGGTGTATAAACGTGAACGAGCAAAACACACTTTGGTTGGTGTATAAACGAGAACGAGCAAAACACACTTTGGGTGGTGTATAAACGAGAACGAGCAAAACACACTTTGGGTGGTGTATAAACGAGAAGGAATGAAACACACTTTGGGTGGTGTATAAACGAGAAGGAACGAAACTCACTTTGGGTGGTGTATAAACGAGAAGGAATGAAACACACTTTGGTTGGTGTATAAACGAGAAGGAATGAAACACACTTTGGGTGGTGTATAAACGAGAACGAGCAAAACACACTTTGGGTGGTGTATAAACGAGAAGGAATGAAACACACTTTGGGTGGTGTATAAACGAGAAGGAACGAAACACACTTTGGGTGGTGTATAAACGAGAACGAGCAAAACACACTTTGGGTGGTGTATAAACGAGAACGAGCAAAACACACTTTGGGTGGGTGGTGTATAAACGAGAACGAGCAAAACACACTTTGGTTGGTGTAGAAATTAGAACGAGCGAAACACACGATCAATGTTGAAGAGCAAATCCATAACTTTAACGAATGAGCAACTTGTTCTATTTTTGTAAAACCCCAAAATTATGTGTTTTTAAATGTTTGAAGGTCTTGCGAGTGGTGGAATCTGACGAGAGTGTAGATAAAGCGCAATCTGAGAGCTTTAGAGGATAATTGACATCGTGGCGGGCGGCGTATGTTTGATCGCGGTCCTGAGGAGACGTGTCACGTGTTCCTTGTTCCGACCTTTGTCCTGTGCCTGTTTCCTCGGCGCCTGTGTAATATAATCCTCGTTCTTGCTTGATGGAAGACTCATGGACAACTTGTTCGGCTTCACATACACGGATTTCACCTACATGATATACTACACTTTGGCCTGTGGCAAAACCTCTGATATCCCAACATCTGCTTCCCTCTGCCGAGCCGTTTCATCCATCTTTCTTTCTCAGAAGTCTTCTGTTTCTCCTGTACCTGTACCTCGCACTGTAAATGACAACCTCGTATAATTATATTTGCAGTTAGTGGTTGTTAAATATAGCCTCATTATATGATGTATTTTCATTTTTGTTGTACTGAAACTGGTAATGTTAAATTTAATCAACTGGTATCTTTATTTATTTCTGACGCATTTCCGGTCATACAGTACGGCGTTCTTTGCGCGGACCGCATCGCGACATCGCAACTTTGTGTACATACGTAAGCAGGAAATAGTGCTGTATATTACCCCTTGATTTGTATCAATATACTTTAGGTTGAACACTTTGTTACCACAATATGTGTTTGTCAAGCCCAGAGTTATGCATTGGATTACTTTGTTATGTACGTGTGTGATTATTTATACCATGTTCGAAAATAGTGCGAACGGCTTTTATTCATTCGCCACACGTCTTTGAATGGCCGAAGGCTTTGTTAATCCAAGCACGGCAACTCGTCTTTTCAGCCCAGCATAAAGAGGCAACAAGGTATTTCTTCATTATAATTCGGTGCATAAATATGTCGGGCATCTATGGAACAAAGTATAATGTGGTTTCAAGGGTTTTAATATCGAGCTTTAGTATTATTTAATTTCGGTTCTCTCCTCGGCCCTCATGTTTCTGGGCCCAAACCACGTGCTTTTAAGTTCATGTATCATGCTATATTTCCTCGGCGTTTCCGGTCTTGCTGGCGAGGGTTCGTTTATTCGCAGCTCTACACGCTCTCCATCGAAATCGAAGTTAAGTAATTGTTCCCATTTGTATTTTCGTTATAACTGTATTTATTTTATGGTGTATGTACGTATATTGTCCCGACGAAGATTTTCGGTGCAAATCTTTCATACCTGTATTGAAAATCGTGTTAATTCGTGTCGTGTCTTGAGGCCTTGTACAGTGTACACTGTCAAAGTGGACATCTCTCTGTACACTGTACAACCTTGAGGCTTTGTTTTTCTCTCAGCGGTCCGTCGTTTGTGATCCAATAACTTTCGTTCTATGTTTTCCCAGTCTTTCCGGCCCAAAGCCTACTTCCTTATGTAAATCTCAACTAAAAAAAAAGAAAAAAAAAAAGACATTACCTTCTCTGTGCTCATTCGTTTATTCATTCTTATTCGTTCGTTCGTTCTTCGACCACGTGTTTCTCCCCCATTTCCCCAGATAGATTGTCAAATTTCAACTCGTTATTTTATCGTCCATGCGATATTGTTTGATTATAGTTAGTTTTGGTTTGAATTTCCTGTAACTCGTAATTAATTAATCGTGTTCTGCTCCTCGTGTGTGGCCTTGTAGTTGTACCCCTGTCGGTGTTTTGTTATCTTAATCGTGTTTTGCTTGGCTCTTAGTTTTTTCCCTTCTACCCCGAACATAATACTCTAACGTTCTAAATCCCCACCCCCCCACCCCCCCAAAAAACAAACAAAAAAACCAAAAACATTTATTTTCCTTTCTCCACGTGTACTGTTGTCTCATCCTGTATTTTCTGTCCAGGTGTGCTGTTCGCCCCGCCCCCATTATCTCCTTGCCATCCACCGTTTGCCCTGTTCACGTGACTCGTGGTGGTCCCTCTCGGCTCTCCCCCCGTTGGTATTTTGTGCATAGAAGATTGTTCACAGTTCTGTTTAAATATTATTTAAATATGTTTAACCTTTTCCCTTCTGTGTTTTATTCAGTGGTATATTACAACATGCTGTTTTTCTTCCTATTTAAAAGGCTTTTCTCAATTTCCTCTCCAACTCATTCCACTTCAAAAAAAAGAAATTCAATATCTTATACGTCTCCCTCACTACATGGTCTAAATTCACATTCATTCCATCCCTCCTCCATCGTTCTGAATCGGATTGCTAACTTGAAAATCACAACAAACCCAATTTGTTATCAATGTTTGTCTTTCATTAATCATCCACTTTCTAAACTCCCCTCTTGCCCCTCCCATCCAAATCCCCCCCTTGCACCTACACTCCTAAACTCCCCCCTTGCCCCTCCACTCCTGAACTCCCCCCTTGCCCTTCCCCTCCTAAACTCCCCCCTTGCCCCTCCACTTCTAAACTTCCCCCTTGCCCCTTCCCTCCAAAACTCCCCCCTTGCGCCTCCCCTCCTAAACTCCCCCCTCACTCCTCCCCTTCAAAACTCCCCCCCAACCCCTCCCATTCAATTCTCCCCCCATACCATTCCTCTCCAATTCTCCCTCTTCCCCCCTCCTCCTCCAAGCTGCCTCCTCCCCACTTCGTCTCCCTTCTATCTCATACCTCCACCCCCCCAAACCTTCTACTTTCCTCTGTCCCCCCTCAAACAACCCCTCACTGTGCCTCATCCCTTCACCATCAAACCTTTCATCCTCCTCATCCTTCCCTTTCTTGGAACTCTTCTGCAATATCTGACACACTATCAACTGCTCTCCCTACCTCCCCCTCTCATCCTTCATCTTACCCTACTCCTCCCCTCCCCTGTCCTGTACCTGATGCTCCCCCTCTCTCTTCATTAACGGTATGGACCTCAAACATCCGGGGCCTTCGCTCAAACCTGACTGATCTCTCCATACAGGTTGCTTCTGACAATCCAGACTTGATCTGCTTAACAGAGACTTTCCTCCCTCAAGATGTCTCTGATTCCTTAATATCTCTTCCTGGTTACTCCCTCCTCCGGTATGATAGACCTGAGCCTCGGCCTGGTGGTGGGGTGGCTATCTTTCTCAAAAACTCTCTTCCTCACTCTCCTTGCCCTGCCCTCTTTCCTCCTCACCCCCAGGAGTACCTCTGGCTACGGCTTCCTCTCCCACCTTTTGTTCATATGTGTTCTGTACCGTCCCCCAAACAGTGATGACTCCATCTACATTTCACTGTCTGACAACATGGACCAACTTCTATCCACTCATCCCAACTCTCTCTTCCTCATATGTGGTGACTTCAACTCTCATCATGCCACCTGGTTGGGTGTGGGTTCCTCTCTCACCAGTCATGGCACCTCAGCAAAGGACTTCTGTGACTCACTGGGATTGACACAATCTGTCAATTTCCCGACCCGGATCTCAGCCAATGGAGTATCTTCTCTTCTAGACTTGGTTATGACAAACTTCCCTGCTAATGTCTGCTGCTCTTCTGCTCCAATCGGTTCTTCTGATCATGTGCTTGTCAAAGTGGACATCTCTCTGGCCATTCTCAGAGAGCCTCCTCAGCGTCGACGAGTCTGGCATTTCACTCAGGCCGACTGGGACGGTCTTCAAGCAGCCATCAATCGTCTGGATTGGTCTCCCATCTCCACTGCCTCTGACATCAATTCTTCCTGGGAATTCTTCCAAAGCAAACTGATCTCTCTCATGCACAGATTTATCCCATCTCGCCTTCAGTTGTCTTACCCTTCCTCCCGTCCATGGTACACTGAATCTTGTGGTGAGGCAGTTGCCCTGAAACAACTTGCCTTTGCCTCTTGGAAGGCTAATCCAACTGAAGGCAATCTCAGTTCCTTCCACCAAGCTCGGAACAAGTGTGTGTCTACCCTCAGGAGTGCCAGGAAGCACTATCTCTCCTCACTCAAGAATGAACTCTCAAACCTGTCTCCTTCCTCCAAATCCTGGTGGCGTCTGGTCAAATCCATTTCTGGTGTTTGTTCCCCCTCCATCCCCTCCCTTACCTCAAATGGCCACACAGTTGACATCGCACGTGACAAAGCCGAATGCCTCAACTCTGTGTTTGCCTCAAAATCCTTAGTCCCAAACCCATCTCTCTCTGTTCCCACCTTTCCCAGTCGAACCCAACTGCTCCTGAACTCTGTGTCCTTCTCTCCTGACAAGGTGGAGGAGTTTTTGTCAAACCTCGACTCTGATTCTGCAACTGGACCAGACGGCATCAGCCCACGGGTCCTAAAATCCTGCTCTGCCGCTCTATCTCACCCTCTCTCTGTTCTTTTCACCCTATCTTTTGCTCAAGGTCATCTGCCAGCATCCTGGAAATCAGCTAACATTACCGCTTTACACAAAAAAGGTGCAAAAACAGATCCTTGCAACTACAGACCAATCAGCCTGCTCCCAATTATCAGCAAAGTCATGGAATCCATCATTGCTTCGGATATGAAATCTTTCCTCTTCTCCAATGGCTTGATCTCTGATCATCAATTTGGTTTCAGACCAGGTCACTCTACTCTGGACATGCTGCTTCTGCTGTCTCAACAATGGATGGAGGTCCTCAATGCCAAACAGGAAATCAGAGCTGTCTCCCTTGACATATCACGTGCCTTCGATACGGTCTGGCACCCAGCTCTGCTCACCAAACTCTCCTCCTATGGTATCCATGGAAATCTCCATGCATGGCTTGCGGACTTCCTCTCTGGTCGTAGTCAACGTGTGGCCCTGAATGGATTTCTCTCATCTCCCCTTCCTGTTCAGGCTGGAGTTCCCCAAGGCAGTGTGCTGGGCCCTGTGCTTTTTCTGGTCTTTATCAATGATCTCTCCGACTCTCTGGAAAATCCTCTCTATCTCTTTGCTGATGACTCCACTCTCTGCCGCTCCATTCCTCTTCCCTCAGATCGGCAGTCTGCAGCCTCATCACTCTCTGAAGACCTGGACAAAATCACAGACTGGTCAAACAAGTGGAACATGTCTTTCAATCCTGACAAATCTCACTCTCTTACTATGTCTCTCCGAAAAGATCGACTGGACAACCCTCCCATCTACTTTCTCAACAATCCTCTCCAAGAAGTTCTGTCGCTCAAGCTTTTGGGTCTCACTATCTGCCATGATCTTTCTTGGGAAAACCACATTTCCAAGCTGGCCTCCAAAGCCAGTCACCGACTGGGCATCCTCCGTCGTGCGAAGTCCTTCCTCGGCACACCTGAGCTCCTCACCACATACAAGGCTTTCATCCGCAGCTCAATGGAATACTGTTCTCCCCTATGGGCTGGTGCTCCTGCCTCACACCTGGCTCGGCTTCACGCTGTTGAATCCAAAGCTTTCAAAATCATTGGAATCTCCCGCGATGAAGCTATCTCTGAGGGCCTTTCACTCACTCACCGCAGGCAGGTAGGTGGTCTTTCTGTCTTCTACCGACTCCTCTCCGGCCTTGCTCCCCCAGCTCTCTCTGTGTTCTGTCCCCCAAATATTCCTACAGGTCGCACAAGATCTGCCAGCAACCCTCTGATGGTTAAACTGCCGAAATCTCGGCTCTCTGCTCACCTTCACTCCTTCATTCCTCTTTTCTCCCGCCTCTGGAACAAACTCCCACACTCCCTTCAATCCCACTCCTCCCTCCAGGTCTTTAAAACAGCTGTTCACCACCATCTCTTATCTTCCCCCATCCAAAACCTTGATCTTTTCTACCCCCACTAATTCACCCCAGATCCACCTTGTTTGAAATTCCAACTTCTTTCCTGGAAGTCCTGGCAGTGTCCATATGTTTATACCTCTCCCACCCCCCCCCCCCCCCCCTTCACATGCCTCCCCCCAAAGCCCTCTCCCTCCCACAGATCACTCGATGTCTCCATGTCTCTCGGTCCCTGCTCTCAAATGTTGTGTTTGTGTCCTTCCCCCTCTCTCCCCATCTTGTCTACCGCTCCCGATGTTATTTGTTTTATGTGTCTGTTTGTCTTTCTGTGTGATTAATGTTCGCTCTTTCACGAGCCTCGATCTTGTATACAAAAAAAAAAAAAATGTCTCTGTCATTTGGAAAGTTGAACTATTGAGGTATATATGAGATAATGTAACATTGTTCTAACTATTTGTATTTTGTTTGCAGCGTAATAGTTTCGACGGTGTCATGAGGAGTTCGAAACTTCCTCATGGTGGGGTGCAAGCGCTGTTTTGTGAGAAGAATCAAGTTCAAGACACCCGTATTGAGATCTTTGCTCGTGATTATGCTGAGGCTTCCACACGCACCCTCCTCGGTCATCACTTCATATGATCGTGGTTGTGAGAATTGCCCAGTTACTACTGCTTTCTGCCATGTCTGATGTCTATCTGACGTTGGCCTCACCCTCACTGTGTCTCCAACTCTCAGTGGTGGAAGGTCTTTGGCACCTCTGTTATAGTCGTATGTCTGCATTTAATTCATCTAAGTTGACCTCCCATGCCTTTCTGCACCTCTTGTTTTAGGAGCTTTTCAGAATTGGAAGTAAGGTCCTGGTTCGTCTGTTCATCAGTCTTTGCACAAGACTGCTCCACATTTCTTTTGTCGGTGTGTTGCGGAAGGCAAGCATGCTCAAGTAGGGATCTGAATTTGCTGCCTTTGCCTTCCTCAGCAGTGACTTTGCAATCTTCACTGCATTCTTGGCCTTTCCATTGCTTTGAGTGAAATGAGGTGACGATGTACGGTGATCAAACTGCCATTTCTTTGAGAACCTCACAAATTCCTCGGCTGTGAACTGTGGCCCATTATCTGTGATCAGGATGTCTGGGATTCCATATCTCGCAAATTGTCCTTTAAGTTTGCGAATGATGGTTGATGAAAGACTTTCTGGAAAACACCCTATCTCCCAGAAACTTGAGAATTGGTCCACTGTCACCAAGTACATTTTCTCTTGTAATTGAAAGAGGTCTGCTCCCACTTTTGCCCATGGCCGCTCTGGAATGTCATGGGGTTGAAGTGTTTCCTTTGGCTGATCTCCCTCCAAAGACCTGCAGGTCTCGCACTTCTGAACAAAGTCTTTAAATTCAGCATTCATTCTGGGCCAGTAAATGCATTATATGGCTCTTTGTACACATCCATTCACACCCAGATGAGATGAGTGAACTCGTTCCACCATGT
This sequence comes from Myxine glutinosa, assembly GCF_964187855.1. Classification (NCBI taxonomy): domain Eukaryota; kingdom Metazoa; phylum Chordata; class Myxini; order Myxiniformes; family Myxinidae; genus Myxine; species Myxine glutinosa. Next base: position 22,717,731 of record NC_136269.1, read on the forward strand.
TCTTCCTTTTTGATGTGGGAATCGCAACTCTTTCTCCCTTGAAGGTCAGGTCACCCTGAGTGTTCAGTTCATCTCCTGCATGGAAGTATGGTCTCAGCTCTAAGGACTGGCTCAACCTCATGTTGTGTCTCTTTCCATCCTGTCTGTATCATTTGTTTGTTGTTGTTGCATGATACCACCTCGTCTGGTGTGATCTTCAATCTCCCTCATTAATGATTAAGAGATTGGGACACGTCTTGCCATGTTTACCATCTCAAACTCGGTTTCCTTGTCGACTCTTGGGTCCTTGAGGTAGGCTCTACGAAGCGTATCAGCCAGTTGCATGTCTTTGCCTGGCCGATAGTGAATCTCAGCATTGTATGTTTGCATCCTCACAAGCATTCTCTGCAGCCTCTTTGGTGCTCTGTGGAGAGGCTTTGTTGCAATGATTTCCAGCGGTTTTTGATCCGATTGCACCTTCACCTGTCTCCCATACGTGTACAGATGAAACTTTTCCAAACCAAACACAACTGCAAGGAGCTCCTTCTCCATCTGTGCATCCCTGGATTCTGTATCCGACAGAGCCCTGCTGGCATATGCCATGGGATGTCCTTCTTGGATCAGTGTAGCCCCAAGTCCAGTGTCCAAAGGATCCACCTGCATTGTCAGCTCCTTCGATGGGTCATAGTACTTGAGAACTGGTTCCGCGGTAATCGGCCTCTTGATCTCCTGCACAACTTTCTCATGTGCTTCTGACCACCACCAGGTGACATCCTTCTGTGTCGGTCTGCGTCGGGGCTCACACCTGTCACTGAGGCCTGGAAGGAATTTGCAGAGATAGTTGACAAACCCAATGAATCGCTGTACCCCTTGCACATCAGTTGGGTTTGGCATTTGCACAACGACTTTCACCTTTTCTGGGTCTGGTTTCAGACCCTCTGAAGTGATGACATGACCAATGAAGGTCACTTCTTTGAGTTTGAATTTTCACCTTTTCCTGTTCAGCTTCAGGTCTCGCTCTCTACATCTCTCCATCAATGCTCTCACCTTCCTGTCATGGTCTCGCTCTGCCTCTGCCTGTGTTTTTCCTTTCCCAAACACCAGGATGTCATCTGCTACTGACCTCACTCCCTGCAAACCCTCTATTGCTTGGTTTTGTCTCCTCTGAAATTCTTCCGGGGCCGTCGAGAGCCCAAATGGCATCCTCAGCCATCTATATCTACCATATGGGGTGTTGAACGTGGTCAAGTATGAACTCTCCTCATCTCGTTCAATGTGCCAGAAACCATTCTTGGCATCAAATACGCTGAACCCCTTTGCGGGTACTTGCTCTCCAAAAAAAGGCTTTTACCCCCAATTAACGAGAGGGGTAAAACCCATCCCCCAAAGAGAAACGTCTACTGGAACACGAGTACCTCAGAACAAGGCCGGAGAAGCTTCTCACCCTTTTGTTTGTTATCCACAGTTGACGCCACTCTAAATGATTGCTCCTACCACTTCTGATACCATGTAATATTCCTCGTCTTGCTTGATAGACTCCTGGACAACTTGTTCGGGTTCACAGACACGGAGCAACCTTTATTCCTCGGTTCGCGTCCCTCGACAAGATGGAGCTCCTTCCGTCCCGACACCTGCACTTGCTCTCTAGCGCCACCTGGGGCTAACCCTCTTACAGCCTGCATCATCGTCCTGCCTCTCCGTCCACTCGCCTGCTTTCGTGGATGATCAGCACCACCACCTCCTCCGTTACCACAGCAGAGCTAAGCCCACCTAGTTCCCTGCCCGCCTCCCTGTCTGTGATCAAATCTGGTGTGTGGCGCCATATTTACGTAGTTCTTTGGTATATAGTTATTGAATTTCTCTTCCCTCGTTGGATTTAGTCTGAAACGGGGGCTTATGGATTGCGCCTCGTCCGTACGTGCATCTGCAAACATATCTCGGAGGTTGATTGACTTTGTTCGCACTTGGCATGATGGTATAAATTTTCGCGATGCGATCCAAGATGGCCGACTGGTGGCCATTTTACTATTCTTAGTTGTTAAAAACCCGATATTGAACACGTCATCATTTCCTGGACATGCATTCACCGAAGTTGTTCAAACTTTGCACACAGATAAAGAATGATGGCTTACATATGCACGTCATTGTCTTTTGAGATCAAATCCAAGATGGCCGACTGGCGGCCATTTTGTTCCTCAAACGTGTCCTCAACCATTTATTGAACATGCGTGGTCCGATTTTGTTCAAACTTGGCCCAAGCACATGATGTCATATATACACCTCACTTTATTTTGCGATCTGATCCAAGATGGCCGACTGCCGCCCTTTAACTCTGTACAGCAAAATTACGAAAACCACGGGGGATATGGCTTTTTACGTAATTTGAACGCAGGCCAGGGAATAAAAGCAATTTTGTCCATTCGTCCAGCATCGGTGTTAATCGGTATGGGTGTGACAATATAGACGTGGACACACCCATGCATTGCAATAGTCTTGCATCCACTAGCTTCATGACGAGACTAACTAGAATGCTACTGGGTAGAGCATGTACCTCCGCCAGCCTGCACAGTTTGTTTTGTATCCCACTGATAGGCCGGATCTCGATCCACATCTGCACTAAAATGGAATAAGCTAGTCTTTGTCACCGACCCAACTCATCCACCAAGTTTTGTCTGAATCCGTCCATAATTTTTGAGATATCGTGCTTCATAATTTTTGCCCCCATTCTCTCAATGGTGAAGAAGCACGTAAACTAGAATGCCACTCTGATGTTGTGACGTCGACCGATATGCCTCCGCCCACATTATTACATAATTATACATACATGTACCAAGTTTGATTTAAATCTCTTTAGCTGTTCTCAAGTATCACATTTTTACCAGACATGACCTCTGACCTTTGATGCCAAAATCTAATTGGTTCATCTTTTCATCATATTATACACTTGTACCAAGTTTGGTCAAAATCCCATCACTGGGTCACAAGTTAGCTCTGTAATATAATTTGTTTTTATCGGGATGTGACCTTTGACCTCTTGACCCTGAAATATAATCGGTTTATCTTTACATCATTATACATGTACCATGTTTGACTTGAATTCCTTCAGCCGTTGTCAAGTTATAAACCTATAACAGAATCTGACCTTTGTCCTTGACCCCAAAATCAAATCGTTTCATCTTTGCTCTCTGCATCATAATACATACTTTGGTCAAATTCCATCATTAGTTAAGAATTTATTGTGGTAATAAGATTTTTACTGAACATGACCTCTGACCTTTGACCTCATGATGAAAACATATAATCGGTTAGTTCATCTTTATCTCATTGCACATTCCTGCACAAGTTTGATTTGGATCCCTTCAACACGTTCTCAAGTTATCGCGGTAATGAAAACCTATCGTGGGCGGACAGATGGACAACCCAAAAACATTATGCATCCGGTGAATGCGTTGGTGGAGGCATAAAGATTCAAGGAACTGGATCTTCACCAAAATAAAATGCTTTCGTCTTTGTCACACACCCAATCTGTCCACCTCGTTTCGGCCCAATCCGTCCATAACGTTTTGACATATCCAGTATACAGATAGAGAGCAGTGAAAACTACTTCAGTCAGGTGGAGGTAAGGATGTCACAAGGAAACTTGCAGTCAGGTGTTCTGAACATCCCTTGTACTAAAAAGTCATTTTGAATGAACTGCAACAATCCTTCAACAACTATTACCACTTGTACATGTTTGTGTTGGGATAAGAACAACTACATGTTTCATCTGCTTTGGGTTTAGATATCGGGGGATAGCGCGAACGCAGTCCCCCACTACCACAAATTGTACAGTCGAGTTTCCCACATTTGGGGAAATCGCAAGGGTCAACCCACCCGGAGTGCAATGGGTCGGCCTCGCCTTGAGAACACCATATTGTTTTATTTTAAAAATCGATAGTACAGGTCAACAATAATAAAAAAAATAAAACCATAAACAATCGTCACTAAAGAAACAAGTTTCCAATGTCCAAATCATTTAGCAAATCCATTGCTTCACAATACCTTCCATGCTTTCATGTAGTATTTAACAAAATAGCAATCTACCCTGGCTTGGGAAACCTCTCCTTCCACAAAGCCTTCTCCCTGGTGGAGGCTCTTCCCAAAAGTCTCGAGCAATAAGCTATCTCACTCAGGAAAGTAGCCACAAAAAGGCCAGGGTCCCACTTGTCCCTTCCAAAGATGACCAAGCAACTTCATTTCCACAGCGCCATCTTCGTTGCACACGTGATCCTCCAATATGTTGACTTCTGCAACAGAGGAACTCGCCCAGTTAGTCCATTCGTAACAACCTCGTATGTTAAATACTGTTACGGTCATCGAGGATGAGGACCTGAGTCCCAAATGTCACTCCCGACTAAGTGTGTTATCGGGTGACTAATGTCAGTGACCCCAAGTTCTCTCCCCAAACCGCCGGGCCGAGGCCCGCAAGCTGGCCGAGTGGTTTTTGGAAGGTTGAACTTTTGGCTTCGTGCAAGGAGTTTAAACTGCCACACTGTCAGCTCAGGGGAGTTTGCAAACCGATCCGAAAAAGGTCAATCAAACAAAATGAAATACAATCAATTGACTTCAAATAATGCAAAACTATACAATAATCAAATCATATAAGTACAAGTATGACAGACTTAATTAATTAACGTCCGCAATCCCCCTCTCCTTTCATCAACCTCCACGAGCAAGGATCACGTTTTCACCACCCTACCAAGAGCTGCTCTTCTTCCCTCTGTCCTTCTCCCCCACTTTCTTGCTTCTGGAACAGCTTTTGGTTTCCGAGGAACTTCGACTTCTTCAGGCACACTACTTTTCCTAGATTCTTGTAAATCTGCTTCACAAAGTCCAGGAAACGGTAAATCAGCAAGGCCTCCACGCCGGCTGGGTTTCTTCTTCCTCTCCCTTTTTCTGCCCTATTTTTGCTTCTCAGGAAAAGGGTTTAATCCTTCCCAAAGCTGTTTTTGTGCAACACCACCAACAGTCAAAATCACGTGGCGTAAAGGGAGTCGGTATGGGGTAAACTTCAAGAAAAAGGGAAAATAAATACAAAAAGGTCCTATTTGGGGAACCACAACCGAACTGACACCCCTATGCAACACACTCCAAACAACACACCACCAAAATGACCAACATTCCCACAAACGCAACAATACCTATTTGGGAGCAACGTGGAGAGCCAATGCACATTGATGATGCCCCAAGACCTTTGGGCAAATACACATGACCACATGTAATGCGACGCAGATTCAGCCTGATTACACCCGGAATACGGACATTCTACTGTTCAGGCAAGACCACGCGTGATACCTACCAGCCGTGAGGGAAGTAAACCTTTTACATGTTGCCACACCAGGTCACTGACGGCCGGGCATCGACAATGCCGAGATGGATAACCAAAACGAAGAACTCCATCCCACAGAAGTTCCCCTAATAATACTCATGTCTTCATCCGAGAAGACATGAAGTTTCAAAGTTAGAAAACGCACCTCATTCAACCTCTTAAAGTCAAACTCTATTATCCCCCGCTTCAAAAGGTCGTACGGGTATGTGGGAAACCAATTGTTGGGACCCGATGATCTGACGTCAAACACTTCCCACCCGTGCACAATGGGCCCCATATTGTAGTGGATGAGCCCTCGCAACCCCCACAGCTCTCCCTTCAATGCTCTCAGGTGACATGCCACTGATGCCACACATAGCAGCAAGGGAAGGTCAGGGCAGCCTCTGTCCTCGGACACCTCTCTTTTACACAAATCGGTCCAACTCGGTTTAAAGATCCATGATGCACAGAAGAACCCATACACAATACCCTTTAATTGATGGACGACACCAGGTAATGGAAGCAGCACCTCAGCTAGAGTCCTCAACGCAGGGAAAAAATTGCCCCTTGACGATTAATGCTTTTTCATGACAGGCAAGCGTCCGTCCTTTCCATTCGTGGCTAAGCTTTCTAATCTGGGCCAGCTTCTTATCCCAGTTATCCACCGGGTTTGCTACCTTCCCCAGAAACACTCCCAAAACCTTCAGGGCAATTCCATGGTTAGTAACGTTACATTTTTAGCAGATTTTCATATCTTATTCTCCTGCAACATTACCATCTATTCATTTCAAGTCACAATCATGTTACAACATGTTCACGCACCCTAGGTCTATAATACAGAAAAGAATGAAAACAATTCAAAAAATATTAGAGTTGCAATGGTAACTTTTAATGTTGGTTAGTAACGTTTGCTAGCGCCTAGGGTGCCAGCTTAGGATCCAAGGATCCTAGGTTCGAATCCCGGTCGATCGCTGAATTAACGCCAGGGGGGTTGACTCAGCCTGGTCATCCTTCCGAGGTCGGCTAATTGAGTACCAGTTCACTGGTAATTCCCTGTGTGTCGTAAAAAGGCGACAAACAGGGTTGGCGGCAGGAAGGGCATCCGGCCATAAAACATTGCTTCAAAAAGGGGACCAAAAAAACAACCACGGTCCCCGAAAAGGCCAACCCCCGCAAAATGGCCTCCTTAAACGGTGGTTTTTTTTAGTAACGTTACAAAAAAAGGACATGGGAAAAAAATCAATGTTTGAGATACCTCAAAAACAAAGTGCCATGTTCGTTTTACTTCGAGTTTGATGACGAATGTTTCAGCCAATCATTTTAGCAGCTTGACTTCATTTTTGAATTAGACCCAAAAATCACGGTTAGTCACGTTACGGTTAGTAACGTTACAGTTTGTCCATGCAAAGGTACGAGTTACAAAACATCGTGTTTGACCCTCCCCCTTCATTAAAATCACAAGATACACTTAGGAATTACATGTAAATTAACATAGTTATCCATATAACTCTTATTTAAGCTCTTAACTCACAACTTGCAACATTCCAAACATATTTACAACATATTTTTATCCACTACATTCCGAAGTTCACCCTTTCCCAATGGGTAACTTTATAATGCATGTCAACATAGATGACAATGTATTTCCACCAAGTAACTATTTAATTGAAAGCATTTAAATGGAATTCATTATATTATAACAGACAAATATTGAGTAGAGATTAATTCCATAATACAAAACAATGTTTGTTGACTTGTACATACTTGTACATCCAATACATGTTACAATTTAAAACTTTATGAAAATTTAAAAAGTATTTCGGTCTTCGTTTCAATTTCCCATTTTTTTAAATCAAAGAATATCCTCTGCTTTTTTTTTTTACTATGATACTCTTCAGAGAGATCTAAAAAGAAATCTGAATCCTTCTTCTTTCTTGTCAGAAATACAGTAATGATAATTTGTACACATATGATACAAATTCATGTTCTTAAAGTCATGTTGTATCCTGAATGATGCAGTCTAATTACATAGTCATAAAAATGTCATTGCAGTTCTTTTGCATTCTTTTAAGGGAAATGTCTTTTTTCCCAGTGATAAAGAAAAAAAGAAAAACTTGAACAGTCAGTTGCAGTCTAATGCATTGATCCTTGATAAAGTTCAAATCTGAACAGAAAATTTGAATTGTCCACGGTTATTGACAAATTCTTGAGCATCCAATTTAGAAATCATCTTGTTCTCCATGTAGAAAATGGCATCCTTTTGTGTCGGCCATTTCCAGTACTTTCCCACTCGCTCCATTACTGACACCTGAAACTCACCCTCGCACACGGCAACAACTTCTCCGGGAAATTGCTTGCCTTCGTATTCTACTCTGTACCAGTCTCCCACTACAATAGACTCATCACTGCTTTGGGTTACAACATCATCCTCGTCAGCCCTGTTAGTGGTGTCTTTTGTCAGAACGTGAGACACCACTTCATCATTCACCACCTTCAGGAAATGCATCTTGGCGATGGCAGTGATGGGCTTGGCCTGACTGAATACACCCTTCAAGTTCAGCCTTTCATTCCTCCTCATAATCTCCGTTGAGTTTCTCCTCATAACCTCAGTGACACACACATTCTCCATGGTGCTTGCCGCGGCAATGAAGCTGCCTGCGTTTGTGACGATGTTTTGGCAGTTAAGAACTTTCTGCATGACAAAGCGCTTGGCTGACCGACCAATCCCATCAACTGGGCCTTTTCCGTGGGAGGTCGAAAAAAAGTTCCACTCTATGTGGATATTGTGAGCCTCTTGAAGAGTACCCAGTGCTGCTGCCACAAACCGGTTCTTAAATTGTGACGCTGGGCCATCTGACCAGATAGAAACGGATGTTACCTTGTCTGGTAGATAACCTAGCAGCACGTCCAGGTAGGCTATGATGGTATCCTTGGAGTGTGAGGTCATCTGATGCCAGGATATGAGAATGTAGCGATCCAGAGTGCCAGAGCGCTGCAGTGAAGAGGGAGACTTGGCGCTGATGCCAGTGCGCGCTTTGGACTTCGTCTTGAGCAACGCACGTGAAATTTTCAGAGAAATCCACCTGGAGGAGCGCACTGTGGATGTCATGTGATTCAGAACCAGCCGTTTCCCTCTGAGCATTGTATGCTGTTGCTTGTTCACGTTTTACATAGCAGTGCTGCAGGAACTGAGGTAAGATGGCAGTGATGTGCTCCACTCGCTCCCCTACAGTTCCCTCCTCCAGAATCTTCATCATCCTTCCATCATTATCCGTCTCCCACTGAAGCCATGAGCAAGGGGTGTTGAGGGATCCCTCAAAAGAGTAGGATTTGTTGAATCCTGCTGCATCTTGGCATTCTGCACATTCATTCATGTAGCACTTTCCTGATGGTTGCTTGCAGAGGAAGGAAGCTGGGAGATCACGGGTATAATCATCGAATTCTGGACTAGCCTTGTGTCGTGCATTAAAAGCATTGATGGCATTCTCGTGGTACCTGCCGAGACAGACATTATGCGGTAATTTTTGACTGAGCAGAACATGCTTGGGGCGACACTCTACAAACTTGGACTTTCCCACTTGTAAATCAGGGTGTTCTTAACAAAAGAAGGCATATGTCTCTTGTATTGAAGCAGTGAGGTGTCTAGCTTGCATTTTCTTCTTTCCATCTGCATTCCAAATAGTGACTACATCCCTTCTTCCTGGGGCCTGACAACTAACATCATCTCTCTCATAGAACTCTTGGATGATTTTCACTGTATCTTCACTGAGTTTAGGAGGACCCCGTCTTCCTTTTATCTGCTGAAGCTGATGGTAGTTCAGGTCCTTGCTTGATTTCTATCTCATATAACTTGCGAGAGACAGCACTTCGTCGTCTAGGAGTGGTGGGGAGTGCTTGATTCATCATCCGATGGGCTCTGGCAGTGGCTTTTGCGAATGCCATCGCACTTTTGAAGGGCCCAGCACTTGCTTCTGATTTGGATTTTTCTGCCCTTTCTTTCTTCAATTTCCTGTGCCTTGCTACTCGTTTCTTTGTAGCTTCATTCTTCTTGCTTTCAAGTTGTTTTCTCACACATTTTGGTAAGGCACTTTCTTGCTCCTTTTGCTTCTCCCGGCACCTCTTCATGGCGACTGCTTTCTTATTCTTGTATTCCTCATACTTGCCAGTCCTCTTCAAGTTCTCCATGAAACGTTTTTGCTTCTCTTTGTTTGTCAACTTAGGCATGATGACATATGGAAAAAAAGGAAAAAAATCATTTTAAAATATTATGTATGAGCTTTAAAAAATGGGCAAGTAGTAATAAATTAAGCTGAAGAAAGATTTCCTGCATCATATTAGGTAGTAGAATGCATTTGTGAGTGTGGAACTGGATGAGTGTGGGGCAGCTTCCATTCGTGACAAAAAAAAAAAAAAACAAGAAATTTAAGAAAAAAATATACAGGAAGTATTAGTTATTAAAATTCATGGTTACCAGATTCTTTTTGTATCCCTTTGAAGTTTGAAGAAAGTTTTTTTTTTTTTTTTTTTTTTTTTTTTTTTTCTGGTGCTACAACACTACATACATGTTGATTACTAGTAAAGATGAAAGCTTCCATGGCAACTAATTGGCCAATGCACATCAAAACAAACAAAAAAATACATAGATCACCTGTTCATCAAGGCCCCCAAACATCACTTGTATCCTGGGCCTATCAAATCTTTCCCCAAACACAAACACCCTACTTTTCTCAAAGTTAATATAGAGCCCCGATGCTTGAGCAAATGCCACACAGCATCCCACCGCTTCCCAAAAAGAGTAGTCATTTCTGGCAAATACAACAATATCATCCATATATGCTATGGAGGCTATGCCATCCCCCACCATCCCTGGGATCCTAAACCCATCCACCTTATTCTCCAAGGCTGACTAGGGGGAAGAGTTGCCAAAACAAAAAGCAAGGGGGATAAGGGACAGCCTTTTCTGACCCCTTTCTCCACTTTAAATCAATTTAACACTGTTGTTTATCACTACCTTTGCAGTCGAATTCTCATGAAGACACTGCATTGCCCGAACCAACCTTGCGTCAAAGGACAACACCCTTAATAAGTCCCATAAATAATCCTGGGAGACGTTGTCAAATGCTTTTACCAAGTCCAAGCTTAAAACTGCAATGTCTAACTTTCTGTTCCCTACCAAGGCCAGTACGTCTCGAACGAGGAGCACCACGTTGGACGCCCTCCTACCTTTTATACCACACCTCTGGTGCACGTGTCGGACCCCACTGACCACGTGCTGCATGCGACTTTTTGCATTGACGCAAAAATCTTGCCGTCCGAATTCAGTAGTGAAATTGGCCTCCAATTCTTAATATCTTTGAGATCCCCTTCTTTTGGGAGTGGAATCAGCAGCGATTCTGACCAAGACTTCGGTACCGTATTTTCTTGCCATACCACATTGCAGACTTCCAAAAGCGGCCCTTTAATTTCTTGCAAGAATACTCGAAAAAAATTCATTTGGAATTCCGAGGGGTTTTACCTTTATTCAACACTCCAACCACCCGCTCCAGCTTCACTGATGTAAATGGATGGCTACTTCCTGTACCGTTTGCCTGAACGTTGCAATACGAGAAGAGATGGCCCTTGTCTACTGCCGAGACCTCCTCCCTTTTATACAAGTTTGAGTAAAAATCCCTAATCAGTTGATCGACCACCTGTGGGTCTGACTGAACTGTTCCATTATTATCCATTATGTATACCTGTCAGCCTTTTTTGAAAGAAAAGCGGTAGGCTGCGTCGCTAGGGGGTTCCGGGGGCATGCCCCCCCCCCCCGGAAAATTTTCAAAAAAATGAAGCAAAATGGTGCAATCTCCTGCATTTTGAGACCACAGTTAGCTGAAATATATCAACATATTTTTAGAGTGAAAAAGAGAAAACTTAACTTGGTTGATCTACTCACCAATCTTTATTTTTCTAAGACGTCATGATCATCAGTCACGTTTCCATAAATTACTCACTGTCCAAGCTCTTACATGTATGTGCCCATACATGTACACAAGAGTTTACATAAACTCACTGATACATCTTTATGAATGAAATGACTGGCCACTCTGATTTCATAACATATTTACAGTTTCACACATATTTACAGTTTTCAGGTTTGAACAGTTAAGATGCACATTTAGCTATTCAGAGCCTGGTAGGTGGCAGATTTGGCCTTAAGAAGGTCGGCATCGGGCTTCGACGAGAAGCAGCTGACTCCATCCGGCTTGAAGATGTTAATCTTCCCTGCCAGCAAACCACACAGTGTTTCTGACGCCATGGCTGTCCTCGTACACGCTTGACTTGGCGTGACCTTCCTTGCCGCGTCCAACGTGCTCCTCTGATCAGTTGTCATTTTCTTGACCATGCTGGAAAGGGACTCACAGTAGGCGTTACTGTGAGGGATCAGCAGGACGTGTTTGGCCAGTCTACAGAGCGATGGGTAAATGGGCTGGCTGGTGGCAGGGTCCGTCATCTTCTCCATGGCTGCCCAAACCACATCCACCCTCTCATCTGGGTCATATGCTGGCAGGGTGACTTCTGACTGATATGTGCAGAACTCTCTGCACAGCGCATCTCTGTTCTCTTCTGGGGCAACAGATGCAGGGAGCTGTTCAACCAGTGTAAGTCGGCTCTGCATGGAAGCTGTCTTGGAGGAGGCTGGGTCCACGATGACCGCATTCCTGATCAAAGGGTCCTGGAATGGGAATTTGTCCCTCATGTAGGTCAGGGAACCAACGTAGAACATTCGGACCTCTGCTCTGAATTTCGTCACTCCACTGGTCCCCTCTAGGGCGTTCTTCACAATGAGCTGCATTGCCTGGAAACCGACAAATAGCTCCCTGTTCGACCTCTGGTTGTCCTGTTCAGTGAAGTCCACATTCAAAACGTCCTCCTCACCCTGGATGACAGAGGGCAGGACCAGACAGGACAGGATGCTCTGTAAGCAAGAAGAACAAATAATGTGAAAATAGTAACTATTTTTTTTTGTTCTGAAAACAAAATCTGTGCACAATTACAAAACAAAATGTATGTCATTTTATGTTGAAATATGTATAATAATGCAGTTGAATAGGTTTTGATACAATACACGTATAATACATGTATTATCAATAAAATGTACTGCACCTGTACCGTAAACTGCTTTGATTATATTTGTGCCAATGACAAGTAGAACAGACATCTCATTTCATATTGAATTTCTGTTTCTGGATGACATATGTAATTGTTAATTTTCAAATCACAATCAACATCCTATAATACAGAATTTCCAATACTTAGAATTTATGTATTTAACATGTTATACATACTCTGTAGAGCTTCACCATTGAGGGGTACAGGCGGTGGATCATAGGATCCTCGGTCTGCAGAAGCGTGTTAAAGCCATCGAAGTTGGGCAGGACAGCATGCAGGAAGTGGATGTAAAGCTGTGCAGTTGGATCTTTGAAGAGTCTGACCAGCCTCTGCTCTCTAGGCCCACCTCTAGTCTTGGATGACCTGAAAACATAAAACAATCATGAATGACTTCATGATCATATAAACCAAATGTTAAAAAAATCACTTTTCAGATAAATGTATAATAATGTTTAATGATTCAAACTCTTAAATATTAAGAACATACCTACATTTGAGACAATTATGTTACCCTTTTTGTATTTTAAATAATTGTGTCAAAATTCAAATAACCGACTTAGCTTTCACTGATTGAAATATAGAACTTATCACAGGCATACAGACATCCGACTTCCTGAAAGTATTATTTCAAGTCATATTAAACTAGCATTTATTCTTTAGGTCGTCATGACAATGTTTATATACCTTTTCCGCTTCTGTGGTTCCTTCCCTCGTAGAGGTGTATCATCAGTCATCATCATCGTCGTCAAAGTGTCAAGAAGTAAGACCGCAGGCCATCCCAGAGATTCAGGCTTCTTTCCAGGCACTTGTGGAGACTCAGCCACCGAGTTGAGACGTGTTTTAGCACTTTCCGCACGGTCACATCACAGAATACTGGCATGTCTCGGAGCAGATGTTTCCTTTTCGCACTGAAAAACAGACAAATTCATTCGATACTGAGCACACATTATAACATGTAACAAACAAAAACAAATTTATAATTTCATTTATTCACAACAAAGTTTAATCATCAATTTTATATTTTCATTACCTGAAAAACAATATAAAACAATATACTACTCGTAATAATTTATTACGTTAGTTATAATCGTAATTATAATATATATATATATATATATATATATATATACGTAGTGTGTTCAAAAAGTATCCGACCTTTATTTTTCGTGCGTAAAAAAAAAAGAAGCTAGGGAGGCGTTGATTGATGCATGTATGTAGGCGATCCTAATGCGCACGCGTGAATTTTTTCCCACCTGCAGAAGCTGTCATTCGACGGCAGACCGCCGATGAGTGAGGACATGTAAGTGAGCGCCGTCGGATTTTCGTTTTTGACAAAATGACGGAAAAACTTGAACAACGCTACTGCATCAAATTTTGTGTTTCATCAAACTTGCATCAAAACTGCAACTTGGTTTCTGGGTCGTACCCATAAACCCAGGACTCATCGCCAGTGATCACCGTGTTGAGGAAGCTGGGATCGCTGTTCACAGTCTCCAGCATGTCCTGTGCGATCTCCAAACGGAGTTGCTTCTGCTCAATCGTTAGCAGCTTTGGTACGAACTTCGCTGAGATTCTCCTGAAGCCCAAATCCTCATTCATAATGGAATGAACGGTGTTGAATCTTGCGGATCGTTTCCACTTGGGAATCGCCAAGCTTTACACAAAATTTGATGCAGTAGCGTTGTTCAAGTTTTTCCGTCATTTTGTAAAAAACGAAAATCCGACGGCGCTCACTTACATGTCCTCACTCATCGGCGGTCTGCCGTCGAATGACAGCTTCTGCAGGTGGGAAAAAATTCACGCGTGCGCATTAGGATCGCCTACATACGTGCACCAATCAACGCCTCCCTAGCTTCTTTTTTTTTACGCACGAAAAATAAAGGTCGGATACTTTTTGAACACAGTAGTGTGTATATATATATATATATATATATATATATATATATATATTGTTACAGACGTGGCTTGGATGTTATTTACCGAGCGGTTTTATGGTATGACCACGTCTGCACAAGTTACCCGATTGTGCCCGAACGTTGACTAGTCGCGCGATGCTGGCTCAATAAGAAAAAGAAGACACCCGGCTGGATTACAATAACACAATACGACACCAATGTTTCAATTCTCAAGACCTCCGGAGGAGATTATATTCGTACGGAAAGGTCAGATTACAGGGGCTAGAGGTATAATCACAGAAAGACAGGCACTTAGACACACTCTTATATTAACCCCGGACAGACGACAGACAAACGGGACAACGGCTGACTCACACGGGGGTTTGATGGCTAGGAAAGGCAGGATCGATGGCTCCAGGTCCTCCTGGGCTCGGGGCAGGGTACAGTACGGTCCGGTCCGGTCCAAAGATGCGGGGAGGTATCGTCGCGCTGGGGGTGGCGGTGGCTTCTCTCTCCAAGCTGAGGCGCATCTGACGTCACATCCGGCGCGGGGCCGCGTATATCCGGCGGGGAGTGACACGCCCTCGGCTCGTTAGCGCCGCCCCAGATGGAATCGGCACGTTGCTTCTCATTGGGTGCGTGGGGGGGTTACTGGCTCCGCCCCTGACGAGGAGCTGACAGCCAGCCCCTTCGGGGTAACGCCGTGGAGCGCATGGTCATGGCGGGTAACCGAGCCGGTGTGAGGACGCACACTCCCCGCCCCTCTGTTGTTGTAGTCGTAGTTGTAGTTGTTGTTATTGTTGTTGTTTGGGGAAGAAGATGGGAGGAGGTATGGGAAAGGTCCTAAACTCACTACTGATGCCATATAATCACATTCTGGTGCAACGAAGAGTCATAATTAATGGAAACGAGGCCTTAACTGACATAGATTAAGAATAACTAGGAAGATGTCCGAAAGTTGTCTACGTGTGGTGCGGTGGACCTGGGCACGACATTTAATGGGGGAATAAGGGGAAGGTCGGCTCTACTGATTGTTGTTTACATGCAATGGGACTAGGGAATGGGGGATTGGGGAAAGTTGGGGAGTATTGGAGAAAATAGGGGAATATTTACAAGCGGATATGGAGGCCAAATTCCATATTCGCAACATTGCACCCTTCTCTACCCTCGGGGCGTCCCGACCCGATAAATTTTTACCTACTTTAGTGTGGCACGCAATGTAGTTCCCTCTACTATTAACTCTACCCTGAGTGCGACAGTTTTACAGATATTCACAAATGAGTAAATATGTCCCCCTGCGACGTTGCACCCTTCTCCTCACAGAAACACACCCACAGGATAACCGAATCCGGAAAGAATCCTCAAACTAAACATACAGCCGGTAGGGAGCATTATTTACAAGACTACGCTGCTATTTACACTACGATCCAGGACCTGTTTTTGGAGGAACACATGCAGATGTTATGCATAGAGAGAGCGCGCTTGCCAACATCGATACACCAACCCACGAGTGCTCTGTGGCCGACGGCCTTTAATAACGTGCAGAGCACCCTTCCCGAGCATCAACAGCACCACCCCACCACCAATCGGTGCAGTCACCATTGTTCATTGGAATAAAAATAAATTCGACAACCCCTAACCCTGCAGGTGTCTCTTGCTCTTCTTGTGGTGCACTTGGTGGTGTTAACTATTAGTGGTTCACCTGTATGGCATAGGTGCCACGTTGATCCATAGGTCCATCCCCGGGTGGTGCTTGGCCGCAAACGAACTGCGGTCCATTGTGGGTGGCCACAAACATTGCGGTCCATATGGTGTATCGATCCCGGCAGCAAACAGCGAAAGTGCAGGCCCACAACTGCGCAGCCAGCACCTCTCTCTCCTCTCTCTCTACCCCAAAGCCAGATCCTCGGAGGTGGGAGACAAAAGAAGAAACAAGTGAGTAAGGTGGTAAGGGCGCAAAAGTGCACGCAATGTAAGGTGATGCACACTGGGGGCACATGGGAACCAGGTGAGACAGGTACGTTCCTATCGTACGCCCCCCCCCCCAACCAGGTAACCTACATGGCCCCTCCCTTACCCCTTACTGTATCCACACAACACAACACTACCCATAAACATCTACTTTACAAATCAACAAACATCCCTACTGTCTTCCCCGTTCCTCCCATATACCAAATTCGTCTTCTCTCCCTCCTAACCAATCAAATTTGCCATTTTCAACTCTCATCAAAATTTGCCATCTCCAACTCAACATCAAAATTTGCCATCACCAATTCATCATCAGTCCCTCCTAGGGAGGGAGAGATGGAATCACCCCAATGTCTCATCCACGTCGTGATGCGTCTCACAAATCCAACAACAATTCTCATTTCTGCAAAAAACAAAGGAAACACAGGTGTGGAGTCATCATCATCACCTCAGGTAAGTGGCTGCGTATGGTGCGACAGGTTCTTCAATCCTAACTATTTCCTAAATGACTTTAACAACTTTACACTACCCGGGGTCTCTCTCCGGCCAAACCATTGGCCCTCTTACACTATGGGTTCTAAAAACCAATTCCCATTGGCCAAACTGTGGTGCTTTTCAATTTGGGGTCTCACTCCCCCGATTCATCTCCCGGTGCCCTCGCACAATTTCTGGGATGTGGCGTGTACCTCTCCCAGCGGGTCTACCCACCTGCACACCTCCACCACTGCAGTTGCCTCCGAGCTTACCTGCTCCTTACCCTAACCTAACTACCTGGGGAAGGCCCTCTCGCACTCTCCCCACTCGGTGCCCTCTCTGGCACTGGGCTACCCGGGTCCGTCCTCCGGATCCTCGGGCCCCATCCACAACTCTACCGGCTCCCAGAGCCCACCTGCGGCCTCACCTGGCCGACATCCTCACAGTGGTGGAGTGCCCAACCAACTACACACACTAACAGGCTACACGCCCAGCCATTTCCACAACACTAATGCACCCATCCACAACACCATTCTGCAACCGCACCACAGATGCCAATATCTAACCACAATTTACCTATACCCTCTACCTAACACTTACACTACCCGCCCCGGGTACTCGTGAAAGGGGTCCACTCTTCCCCCATCCACACCTTCGCACCATGCACACCACTCCGTACCACTTACTCCAACTCTCTCCACACACCTGTACTTGCACACCTGTGCTCTCACACTTGGTGCCACCTGCACCCTTCTCTCCCCAAGCGCATTCGCGCTGATCCACACACACTCACGACTCATACACTGCTCCACACACCTGTCCAATTGCACACCTGTGCAATCACACCTGTTCCATCCTCACACACACGGCATCATCTCAGCTAACTACTCCCTTCTGAAACTTGCGCTTCCCAGTCGTCCCTTTAAACTATTGCGCTCCCACGTCATTATCATCCACACTAATCTACCTGCGTCCCTACTACAGGTATCAGTCACTAACTAAACTTATCGTCACCTAATGTCAATCTCTTCTAGATCCCTACAATATAACCTAACCCACCCGGGCTAGTTTTCACTGCCATACACCTCATAATCTAGTGCTCCTTTGCCCCCACCTTCTGTGAGGGATGGTGGATTTGCCATCCCACCACATCGGGGGTCTCTCTCTACCAATTTTGCACATCAAATTTCAACAAATTAAAAATTTGGCCAATCACTACCCATCATCTGCCAATCACTACTGCCAATCCCTTGCCAATCATCAAATTTTGTTTTTCTCTAATTTTGGGTCCAAAACACTAACCTCATCACCCAGTCTACTCACTAATACCTCTCGGTGCGCCAATCCCTGTCCAAAGCCCGGCTTCGTGAAGCCAAGCAATGGATGCTGGTTGTTTTGTGCCAGCGGCTGGATGCGTCCGGCACTCGGTGCAGGGACGGGGGCTTACCCGGGCCGAGATCCCACGCACCACTTCGGCGTGGAGCCATCCACTGTCCCGATCTCGACCTGCCGGCACGTCTCCACAAAACGTGGTCGCCATGACGACCCTTCCTATCCAGCTGCCCGCTCCACCTAGTGGAGCCTGGACGCGGCCGTTCAAAGCGAGGCCCGGCACGCACCGAGGGCCCGCTTCGGCTAAAAGTCGACCTAACCTCTAACCTGTGTAACGTCGATGCTTCACCTGGACGCTTACACCCCGCAGCCCGTTCCTTGCTCACACATCCAGCTGTGCCCATGCTCCTCGTACCCTTCCTTACACACCCAGGTACACCCATTCCACTCACAGCCTTGGTCACACACCTGACCACCGAACACTTTGGCACACATTCGTTGGTAGCACACCTCACCAACACACTTCTTCGCGCCCCCTCCTCGGTCACCTCCTCTGTGACAATCACAGGTGTGCTCTCATTCGCACACCCAACCACGTGCCTCACCACTAATTCCAGCGTGCATTCCCACTCACGCTCTACCATTCCAGGTGTGCATCCTTCCATCCCAGGTGTACATCCTCGCTCACCTGTCACAACTAACTCACGCTCCGTGTCACTCTCACTACTTTCACCTCCATTCCTGACAGCGCACTCACCCTTACTCTTGACAGCGCACTCTTTCCCCATGCACCTGTCCGTCACACACCTTTCTCGCGCACACTCTCCCGTTACACCCTCTGTAACACTCACCACAGGTGGACACTCTTCCTTACTTCTGACAGCGCACTCTTTCCTCATGCACCTGTCGGTCACACACCTTTCTCGCGCACACTCTCCCGTTACACCCTCTGTAACACTCACCACAGGTGGACACTCTTCCTTACTTCTGACAGCGCACTCTTTCCTCATGCACCTGTCCGTTACACACCTCTCTCGCGCACACCCTTGCGCACACTCTCCCGTCACACCCTCTGTAACACTTACCACACCGCGCTTCCATGTGCTCCCTCGCACACTCGCTACGACCGACTCACTCTCGCCAGCACCCTCACTCCTTGGCGTGCACTTTTTCCTCACACACCCCAGAGTCGGACTTTCTCGCACACCTCCTTTTTCGCACACCAGACCTGTCGCACACTTCACCAGTGGCCTCTCACGAACACCCGGGTCTATCTCGACCCCCAAGCTTCTTAAATCCCCTGGCGCATCATACGCACGACCATATTGGTCACCACTTACACCGGGTCCTCTTCCTCTTCGCTTCTCCTCCATCACCTGCGAATCCCTCATCCGGTTAACGAGCACATCACGATCCAAACACAGACTTTGGACCAATTCTTTTATCTCCTCTTTTATCTCTTTGTTATCCCCTCTCCGTCGCTTCTTAATTTCGCTCACCCCTTCTTCCACTTCTTCTAATTTGTGCCGCACCTCTTTTATTCCCCGGTACGTCTCCTCAAGCTCGTCCTCCAAGGCTACCTTGACCGTTTCCATGTGCGTCCTCACCTGCCGGTCCTTCGTCTCCATTACCTCTATCACCTCGTCCAACCTCGTTGTCAGTCCCTCACGTACTATCTGACATTCCCTCTTTGTCGCTATTAAGTCGTTTTTTATGTCGTTTTGTGTCGCTTTTAAACCTCCTAATACTGCAGTGTTCCTTTGAACCTGCTCCGTTAGTCCTTTTTGTCCCTCCGTCAGCTGTTCCACCTCCTGCGTCAGGTCCTCTATGCCCCCTTGTAACTTTACAGTCCCCTTTCTCACCTCCTTCTCCATGTGCTCCTCACAGTGCCTCACCTCCTCGCGCACTCCTCCGACCTCCTCACTCACTCCTCTTCTGATCTCCTCTCCCATCACTTGCATCTCCTGCCCAGATGCCACCCTCATCTGCTCCATTTCCTCCCTGTGAGCATCCAGTTTGGTTTCTACCCCCATTCTGACCCCCTCTATCTGCTGCCCCATTTGGTTAACTTCCCTTTCTGCTTGGTCCCTCATGTCCCTCAATTTGCCTTCCATACTGTTTTCTAACCCCTCTAACCCATTTTTCACTCCCTCTATCTGATTCTCCTGGGCAGCCATTCTATTTTCTACCCCCTCTAACCCATGTTTCACCTCTTTTATCCCGTTGTCTAACCCCTCAAATTTCTTTTCTAATCCCTCACCGGTACCCCTCATTTGGCCCTCTAATCGCCCACTATCAACCCTCATTTGCTCACTCTGAGCATCCATCCGGTTCCCCATTACCCCCATTTGGTTTCCCATTACCCCCATTTGGTTTCCCAAGTCATTCCTCAGGTCTTCACTTGTCTGGACCATGAGCGCCTTTATTTGTTCCATAAATAGGCCCCAATCCATCGGCGGCGCTGCTACGGTCGCGGGCGCGGTGACCAGCGAGGCGCCATTTTGTGCGTTTGCTACCCCCGCTGTTTCGCTCTCCTCACGTGTCTCAATTTGGTCCTGGACCGACCCTGCTTCACTCTCCCCTACCGGACCCCAGCCGTCTTGATCCGCCATAGCGCGACTTTCAAAATTCGGGTTTTGTAAAACAAAACAAATTTCGGCCGCTCCAAATTTTGACCAAATTTTTTTTTTTTTTCCTCTATTCGTTTTTTTTTCTTCATAATTTGGTCGGGCCTCGAATCTCACTCCCGACACCAATTGTTACCGTACTAACACAATTGGTGTCCAAATTTGGGCTAAATAAATTTAGTCCCAGGTTCGAATCCAACTCCTGACAACCAATTGTTACAGACGTGGCTTGGATGTTATTTACCAAGCGGTTTTATGGTATGACCACGTCTGCACAAGTTACCCGATTGTGCCCGAACGTTGACTAGTCGCGCGATGCTGGCTCAATAAGAAAAAGAAGACACCCGGCTGGATTACAATAACACAATACGACACCAATGTTTCAATTCTCAAGACCTCCGGAGGAGATTATATTCGTACGGAAAGGTCAGATTACAGGGGCTAGAGGTATAATCACAGAAAGACAGGCACTTAGACACACTCTTATATTAACCCCGGACAGACGACAGACAAACGGGACAACGGCTGACTCACACGGGGGTTTGATGGCTAGGAAAGGCAGGATCGATGGCTCCAGGTCCTCCTGGGCTCGGGGCAGGGTACAGTACGGTCCGGTCCGGTCCAAAGATGCGGGGAGGTATCGTCGCGCTGGGGGTGGCGGTGGCTTCTCTCTCCAAGCTGAGGCGCATCTGACGTCACATCCGGCGCGGGGCCGCGTATATCCGGCGGGGAGTGACACGCCCTCGGCTCGTTAGCGCCGCCCCAGATGGAATCGGCACGTTGCTTCTCATTGGGTGCGTGGGGGGGTTACTGGCTCCGCCCCTGACGAGGAGCTGACAGCCAGCCCCTTCGGGGTAACGCCGTGGAGCGCATGGTCATGGCGGGTAACCGAGCCGGTGTGAGGACGCACACTCCCCGCCCCTCTGTTGTTGTAGTCGTAGTTGTAGTTGTTGTTATTGTTGTTGTTTGGGGAAGAAGATGGGAGGAGGTATGGGAAAGGTCCTAAACTCACTACTGATGCCATATAATCACATTCTGGTGCAACGAAGAGTCATAATTAATGGAAACGAGGCCTTAACTGACATAGATTATGAATAACTAGGAAGATGTCCGAAAGTTGTCTACGTGTGGTGCGGTGGACCTGGGCACGACATTTAATGGGGGAATAAGGGGAAGGTCGGCTCTACTGATTGTTGTTTACATGCAATGGGACTAGGGAATGGGGGATTGGGGAAAGTTGGGGAGTATTGGAGAAAATAGGGGAATATTTACAAGCGGATATGGAGGCCAAATTCCATATTCGCAACAATATATATATATATATATATATATATATATATATATATATACACACACATACATACATACATACATACATACATACATACATACATACATACATACATACATATATACATATATATATATACATACATACATACATACATACATACATACATACATATACATACATACATATACATACATACATACATACATACATACATATATATATATATATATATATATATATATATATATATATATATATGTATATATATATATATATATATATATATATATATATATATATATATATATATATGATTATCGTAATGTCAATACATACCTCTTGTCAAAGTGGTAGTACAAATCTATGACAAAGTCCTCAGGATCAAAACCCTTCAGAGCCTTGGCTGCCAGGGCGCTTAAGTGACACGGACAGCCCATCAGGTAGATGTCTGTGTTTGTGTCTTTTTGGAGGTACCCCATGACGCCACGATGTCGACCAGTCATTACTGAGGCATTGTCCGACGAGAAAGCAATGCATTGTTTCAGGCTTAAGTCACACTTTCGTAGAGAGTCCTTTAATGCCGTGGCAATATTCTCACCAGTCGCGGAATTGACTACTGGCATGTCGAGAAATGATGTTGTGATTAGGCCCGTTATCTGATCTTCATGGGTGATCAAGACTGGGAAAAACTTGTCCTCATCATCACTGCTTCCATCCGTTGCTAGGGTAAACATCAGATCGTTCCGGCCGACATTTTGCTTGATGCGATCAACTGACTGACCCGCGATGGTGCACGTAATATGAGTCGCCTTGGTACGACCACACGCGATCTCGCTGTCGGGGAACATCCGCGGGACCAGCTTGGAGAAATGGTCATTTAGGGCCAGAGGCAAATTGTGCTCCATCAACAGTCCTTGAAATAAAACCTCGGCGTTGATTGACGTCGGCATCTGTCGCACTGGCTGGAAGGCTATTTTTGATGTGGTTGCCACCGCGCGGGAGTTGCTCATGTGTTTCCCCGTGCTGATGTGGCGACTCGTCGTTGTATCCCCCATGACTGATGGAGAAGTCTGATCGACACATATCACAGAATGCATGTCTGTCTCCCTTACGCGAAGTCTTGATACACTTGAACTCTGTTGTCCAACTTGGCTTAAACTTGTTGACCCAGCGTGGGGGTGGTTTTTTCTTTTCTGGTGTTTGCATTATTGTCGTGCACTGAAGCGATGAGTACTCTCTGTTAACTGCAGTCTTTGATCATGAATGGAAAATGGCGCGTTGTCTTGAAATGAATGCCCGCTGTTTCCTGTCGTCCCATTGGTCATGCTTGGTTTGGAAGCAATAACCAATCGCTGACGAGATAAGAAATCAAGGTCAGGCACGAGTTTTGTAGAATGTGAAGCAGCCGCGTGTAATACGATCTTGGCAGTGAGAAACGAACGCAAAACTGAAAAAACACAACTATTTATTTTTTTCCAATAACAATTTCCAAATGCGGTATGTCTGACTAATAAAATCGGTATGCGTTGGGAGCTATAGAAAATCGGTAGGCTACCGCGCGAATCGGTAGGGTTGGTTGGTGCGCATTATGCACGACGGTTGCACCCGATGTTTTATCAGCCTCCGGAAAAAGGGGGGAGAGCACTGTTCTCGCTGCCCCCACTGCCCTCAAGGGACTCCGGAAAACAATCCGGTCTTGACTCCGGCAGGGGTCCCAGCCACTTTGATTGACAAAATAATAGGAAAAATAGGAATTCTGATCACAAAAAATAGGAGTTTAATAGGAAAAAACTAGGAAGTAATAGCACAGATTTCAGCATTGGAACAACATCGGTAGCTTTATTGCTGCAAGATTTATGCAAATACATGTACATGTATGGGCATGGACACACCCCCAATGAACTTGGGCCCACCCGTCTTAACATCGACAACAAAAACTATGACTTCTTCTTTTTGGCAGCCACCATGGACTCTATCAAAGTCTGCTTTTTCTTCTCCACTTTTCTCTGCGCCTCCCTGGTTTCCACCATACGAGTCTGTGTCTCTTGAATCTTTTTCTGAGCAGACTCAAGCATGGCCTGAGCTACTGCAATTTCAGTCATGTCACCTTTCTTAAGCGCCACCTTAAGCTTTTTATTTGCTTGATCAAGCAGACTGTTGCTAACAGTCAGTGACATCTGCTGAGATGACTCTTTTGCTGCCAGAGATTTCTCTGTTTTCTTCAAGTCCTCACTCTTACGAGACAGCTCCGCTGCCTTCTCTACAGCAATCTTAGCTGTTCTCTCTCTTTCTTCTTTCTCTTGCCTGGTTTTCTCCCTGGCTTTCTGTTCATCTTCCTTGGCTTTTCGTTCTTCTTCAAGTCTCTGCATATAGTGCATGTGAGCAGAACGTCCTAACGAGAGGAGTCCCTTTGTGACTGGGACCATTTCGGGCCGGTCACCATACAATCTCATGCCATGCATTGTTGCACGGAGACCATTGATTGATGCCTCGCTCAGACTAACTCTCTCCTTGGTGACACTTTTCCCACTGATTGAGAACGCGCGTTCCACGTCACTGTTTCCGTGAGACAGTGCAAGGACAATCCTTATCATTTGTCTCACTTGGGGGAATTTACAGTTTCCCGTACAGCCTTTTAAAGCCAACACTTTTCCCCAGTAACTGTCCACTCTCTTCATGCAGACTTCTTCTTCATTCTCCTGTGTTTCCTGGGACCAGTCAGTAGGAATGGCTTCCTCTTGGTACACCTTCCATTCATCTGCAATGCTGTCACTGTCAATATTCCTCTTCAGCTGTCTGGACAGGCTCTTGGCTGATTCAAGAGACCATGCAGCAGTCCTGTTTTGTGGCTGCAGACATCTGGCATTCTTCAGGATTTTGTTTGTCAATGGAAGCTTCTTTTGTAGGTGTACTATGGCTGCCTGGTAGCACTTCCTCATCCCAAGATACATCCTTTCCCTCTCAGAGACTTTCAACTTAGCGATACACCGTCGGGTATCCTCTCCCACACCCATGGATGCATTCTCCAGCTGGTTTGCAACAATGGAAACATCAAGGTTTGAGATGTCTTTCACAGCATCAACTGAAGGAGTCTTCATAATTCTTCTGATCAGTTTTTTGAGCAGGTCATGGAGTTTGTCATATAGAATGTGCACAAGTGGTTGCTCTGACTGGAAGAAGGTGAGGAACTCTGCAAATGTTGCTGCCAAGAACTTCAGGAAATGCAGTTGAGCTTTTATTTCCGGTCGCTGTAGTTCTGTTTTGATTCTTTTGTACCTGGGTTTAAACATGTCCTTTGGCTGCTGCTTTGGAAGAAATACCAAGAAATACTCTTTGAGAGATTCCCAGATCTCTATCAGCCGCTCCACTGCAGGTCCCAGTGTCAACCACCTGCACTCGACATGCTTCAAAGGCTTTTTTGGAACAGCACCCAATTTATGCTGAATGTCTTGAAAATCAACAGATCTAGCAGCAGAGCCTTTGAACCAGTAGAAAATGTCCACTGCAAGCTCAGTTAGGTTTCCACAGTACTCTGCAAGTCCTTTGGCAAAAGCATTGTGTACTGTATGGAGAGTACATGTCCCTACATCAAGGAGACCAGGGCCCCTGTTGTCAAGAATGGCTTTGTCAATCTGTCTCCACACAGTGGTGCTCACATTAGGCCCATCACTGCCGAGCATGATAATATCCTGAAGCTGCAGTTTCGATTCATCCAAGGCAGAGATTATTTTCCTGGACAAATCTTCTCCAGTTGCATGACCCATGAGGTAAGTTTTGAGGTGAAATACTAATATCTGTTCCTCGGCATCAGACCAATACCGTACACGGATTTCTAGTTGCTTCAAGTTCTGTTTATTGGTGGTTTCATCATACATGAGGCTGAAGCCAGAAGCTGAATTCTTAACATCAGTGACTATCATGTCCTGAAAATACGGACCTGTGGCTTCGCTAATGAGATATGAAACTTTCGATGAGCTCATTGAGAAACCATCCGGGATAACACCAGGAAACATTGCCTGCAGAAGATCCTTCAAACCGTCACAGGAAGAGTAGCTCAGATTCGAACGAACAACTTTCAATGTCCATAGAAGTTCTGCTTTTGTAATAGCGTCTTTTTTGGACATACAGACTAAAGCTGCACGACTTGGCTCATCTGTAGAAGCTGACCCTGATGCTGAAGCAGATGAAGTTGATGGTTGAACGAATGTCAGCAACGTCTGTGACCCACCCAGCAGTTCCTTCGCACGCTTCAGGTGCCCTTTGTTTTGGGCATGTTGTGTCAGTTGTTTCACACCCTGATTGTCACACCTCACTTCCGAATGGCACAACGAGCAGTAAGCTGAGAACACTGAGGACTTGCTAGGCTGACACCAGTCAGAAAGCCTACATCCATGTCCACTTTTCAACCACTCTGGGTTAAATTTAGTTCTCCCACCAGGCATTATACTGCTGGGAGTATACCTGTCAAAAAGAAAACAAATATGAGATAAGATTAAATGAATTAGCATAGAAAATCCTAACCTGTTAACGCATGAAGTGGAAAGAACTGTGAACCAAACAGTTTTTTTTTTCAAAACTGAAACATAAGTTAGTAAAATAATGAGAACAAACAAAGTAATTTAAAGGCAAATCAACAAATTTCTTACCGGTCTGCAGATTATACCTGAAACAAGAAAGATGATAAATAACATGTCCTAACATGTTTACCACCCGATAATTGCATTTTCTCCACTGCTGAATAGCTTGAACACTAATCTGAGTTCAAGCTAAGCGATGACAATTCAATTATGTATCTTTGGTATTGTTGTTGTACTATCTTCAGAAGATTATGAAACAACAAGACTTTTACAGTCTTTATTGTTTTTTGTTTGTTTGTTTTTTTATTGTCCTACATTGCTTGCATTACCTATTGTGCAGCATTGCGTATGTAAATTTTAATTCTACTGTAATTTTGTTAAAAGCTGAATATGCAACTACCACACGAAAGTATACAGAATTAAGTTGTAATCCCTATTTTGTGTCGTGGTCCTTCTTTATTATCTGCAATTAAATGATGAAATGTGTGAATTGTCGATTGAATTAGTTCTTTGCCAAATACTATTAGTTTTAGGCAAAATACAATCTCATTGTAATAAGCGAAAGATTGAGTTAAACATGTAGTATCAAATGTCAATGTTTAGCAAATTAGTAGAAAAGTTCAATTTCAGGTAGAATCTTTAGGGAAAGGTTGTTAGTAATAACTGAATAACCGCAAAGTTCACAGTTGGTTTTGTTACTCTAAGTAAAGTACAAACCTTAAAAATTGAGCTCAGCTGAACTTTTGAAATAAGACAAAGGACAATGATAATGGTCAAGGTATCATTCAGTCATTCTTCACAAAGTATATGAGATAATCCAAGAGAAATGCGTGATAAACATAGTTATATTATTTTCATCTCATTTTATCTTTTATAATTCTGTTACTGAATAGCATGAAGCACGAATCATAAAGGTAAAACAATTGTTTGGAAGGATATACTTAATATTAGGACAAAGTCAAAAATAACAATAACATAATATACATAAGATATACATATCATTTCCAGTCGAGATCAATAACAACACGTACTTTACACCATGGTGTAAACGACATGCCTCCACTTCGTACAGTATTTATTTGTGACGTCATCACTGCATACTCAATTTTTCCTCAACACTGCACTTTGTTGAGTCCTCAAAAATGCACTCACCACTTGTGAAATCGATCGAACAAACGGTTTTCGAGAAAAAGACAAAGAGACATATGTTCTTTGGGGATTTGAGCTTAAAGTCGTTTTGGAAATTTGTCTTGCGATTATGGACCCAGAAAGCAATTCCATGGCTGACGATTGGTATAGGAATGTCTGTTCTGACGCTTAGATACAGAAATTCTACTAATTAATATATCAATTTAAATTTTGGAACATTGAGGGTTAAAAAATAGGAAAAATAGGAATTTCCACCAAAAAATAGGAGATTTATAGGATCCTATTAAAAAGTAGGAATAAATAGGAAAAATAGGAGGGCTGGGACCCCTGCTCCGGAAAACAATCCGGTCTTCTTGACTCCGGAAATATGCGGCAATGCTACTTTTAGCCAATGACATTTCCCGCCCAACTTCCAAACCATTCAATTGAAGTGCAAACAGACGCTGCAATCGAAGCGACAAGCAAGCAAACTTTGTTTTCCTGTCGCCTCATTGTTCTCCCTAAACAAAGCAACAACTTCTTTAATCTACTTTTAAAATCTTCCCACCAGTCACAAATGTGTCCAAATTCTGGGATTAAAGTAACCCATAGGGAAATCTTTTCCTTAATAATATTACAAGACCAAGGCACCTCAAATAACGTAATGTTACATTTCCAGTGACCCTCGACCACCGGGATTGGTGGCTATCTTCTCAGTCACCTTGCCGCCCCGATCCCCCCCCCCCCCCTCTTTAACACCTCCCACTCGGTCTCGTTTCTACCAGGTGCTACCGGCACTGAAGAATGACTTTCTTCACCTTGAACCACTTCCACCCTGTTGCCCCTGACCTCTGAGCCTTCATTCTCCACTCCCCTTTCACGCGCAGCTTCTTTATCTCCCTGCTCTTCTTCACCCTCTGGCCGGATGCAGGCATTCTGGAGGTTTGGGGAAGACAACTCAACCTCCGCTATACCAACCTTTGAAACTGCCGGTAACATTACACTGGGGGGCTCAAGCGACACCACTGGCTGCGTGGCTGGCTGACGTGCTCCAGTTACCTCATTTCCGTCATGCAAGGGGTCAGAATTATGACGGGCACTTCTACTTGGCTTACCCAACAGAAACTCGCGTGTGCTTTTGACTCTGATGGCAAACGATTCTGGGAACAGATGGTCCGACCTACCACACAAGCTACATTTCAGTTGTTTAGAACACGCTTGCCCCAGGGGCTCAAAAGAACCACACCTGTAGCACTTTGGTGTGTTACATGCCCATGCCATGTGATCCTTGCTCCCACATCTGTTACACATCTTAACTTGCCCAGGATAGTACAAGAATCCCCGAAATGGGCCAATAGTCACTTTTTCAGGAAGGTGCCGAAGACCTCCAGGCGATGTGGGATCAGATTCCAACTTGACTTTTATGGTCCTCGCTCCAGTCCTAACGCCATCCACGTCTCTGGCGTTCATTACTGGGCCCAGCACCTTGCAAGATTTAGTTAGCCACATAATAATATCTTCGTTTTTCAATGTTGCACTATATATTTGCAGTGCAACATTTACAACACCCTTCTCTGACAAAGCTTCGGCCAAAAGTGACAGTGGTTTGGTATACTTCAGCTTTTCCCAACGCTCCCAAAACTGAAGGAATGAAGGGAAATTTGCAAAGACTATTTCATCTATTTTTCCCCCAGGTAAAGCAAAGATCGAGTCCAACTGCGAGATCGAGTCCAACTGCGACACCCCAAACCCCAAAGCGCACTGCACCACCAGCCTGCTGAACAAAAGTGGATTCATAGTGAAATCGTCCCAAACCGCCATGCGCACAGCATTTCGACATTGGACCCGAGAAGCGCCCGCGATAATTGCTGCTGCTGCGGCATTTCTTACCGGAGCACTCGCTCTCAACACCGTGGGCGGGTCCGAGGGATGAGCGGTACCTTGTGACTTTGACTCGTAGACCCTTGTAGCCCTACTGGAACACTGGAGGAGCCAGAGGATTCCAATATGGGTCCGTCCCCATCGTCCTTCGACCTTGCAGCAGCAACAGTAGCAGAGACCGAATCACCATCGTGGAGTTCACTCCACAACACTCCTCCCTCCATAGAAGGCACCGATGTTCCTTCCACCAAATCCAAAAGAGGCACAAGAAGATCCATCACTCGAGCCGCTTGCTCGTCCAGAACACCATCGTCTCCATCCGAATCTTCCGAAAGCATCGACTTCATTGCAGCCCAAGAACCACCTGCAACGTCCGTAATAGCCGTAGTCATAGCACCCGTAGTCGCACCACCTGAACCCTCCATCTGCTCCTCAACACAGCATTCCGAAGAATCTGAAATGCACACCGTCCGCAGGAATAACATCCATAACAAGAGCCTGCCTTGATCACGGTATTTCTCCTGTCAGGTAAGTATGAGTTCTTCTTCTTCTTTTGGGTTTGATGGCGTTTTCAGAGCCATGAGGCTCTATACATGCCATACGCCTGAACATCACTGTGTTGCAAAAAAAATATACATATTGAAAAGGACGCCTATTGGACATCCATAGAACTATATAGGTCTCCCACGCTTTCAAAAAGTTTATGACCGCCTTGCACAAACGAGGATGCTTCTGGTTTAAATGACCAAAAATGACAGGCAGATCGGACCCACCGGCCCCCTCCTCTCTAACGATTTTAAATAAGAGCAACCTCGGTCCGTCGTATTGGTGGCATACCATAAATAAGTGGGATAAATCTTCGGGTTCCCTACAGGCATCGCAAGTCCCGGAAGGGTGTCACCCTATCACGTGGAGATATGCATCAAGGCGGCAGTGCCCAAGTCTAAGCCTGGAGAGAGCCACCTGGTCTCTGCAGGTCAACTGGGGTAGCCAAAAGGGGGGGGGGGGCGAGGGGGGTGGCGTCATGTCTGGATTCATCCTGTAACAAAACCTACCCTTCGTGGTGGTATCCCACTGGGATTGCCATTTTTTGATGGTCATGTCCCTGACCACATTCACAATTTCAGACGGACCCAAAGGGATTTGGGTGACACATTCGGATGTGATCGCACACTTAGCTGCGAGATCGCAGGCTTCGTTCCCTCCGATGCCCACATGAGCGGGGATCCAGTACAGATTGACCACAGATCCTTTCCAACGAGCAATGTTGATCAGGTGCAGCACTTCGAGCACCAGGTCAAATCTGCATCCCTCCTGCAGGGACTCTTGTGCCTGAAATGCAGAGAGGGAATCAGAAAAGATCACGGCACTGAGAGGGTTGAACTTGATTATCCATTCCAGTGCCAATACGATAGCAAAGAGTTCCGCTGTGAAGACGGAGGGAGAGATGATCAGATAACCTCTTAGCCTTTGTCACCTTAACATCAGGAATACATATTGCTGCCGCAGTTCTCCCAAGGGAAAGGACTTTGGCACCATCCGTGTGAACGTGGAGAGATTGACTCCAAACCGAATGGATGAACTCGATCGCCTGAATGCATGAAGCAGAGGGGTTATCCTTGTCAACTCTCCCCCATAGATCCAGGTGGATTTGAGGCATAGTGAGAGTCCAGGGTGGCCAGATTGGAACTTTATTGACGGACTCAATGGGCAAGGAGTCCAGACACATTTCACCCGCTACCCGCCTGCAGGCCATCCCAAAGGGAGCAGAATTTAGATTTTTGCCCCATGCCTCATACTCCCAACAGTCTGCAAAAACCGCTCGGACTGGGTGATTGGTCCCAGAGGATATAGATTTGGCCCAGAATTTTAACCGGGACACCTCCCAGTGGAGGGATAGAGGCATCTCCTCGGCCTCCACCAAAAGGGCAGAGATAGGTGAACTCACGAAAGCACCCAAACAGATATGCAGGGCTTTAGCCTGAATGGCTTAAAGTTTGCTGCGGTTGGTGTTTGACATGTCTGAAAAAACCTGGCTACCATAATCCAGATGAGGGTGGATAAGGGCTTTGTACAGGAGAAAAAGACTTCCCTGGTGGGCTCCCCAGGAAGTGCCAGTGAGGCATCAAATTAGATTTAGGTCCTTGGCGCATTTAACTACGACCTTCTTAATGTGGGATCTCCATGTAAGCCCCTTGTCGAAAACAACCCCCCAGGAAGGACAATTCAGAAGATGCCTTGAGGATGGTTCCACCAACTGATATTGATGTGTCCTGGACCATCCTTTTGCGGGAAAAGATTACGAACTTGGATTTGGGCCCAGAGAACTGGAACCCCCACTTTTGGGCCCACAGCTCCACCAAGCCGATATCCGCCTGAACTTTCCTTAACGCAAAAGCTACGTTTTTACTCTGGACCCACAGGGCTATGTCATCTGCAAACAGCAGCATCTTGCCGTGGATCCCTGAGAGGGAGGCTATATCATTGATCATAATGTTGAAAAGTGTCGGGCTTAAACAGCTGCCCTGGGGGACTCCTTCTTTCAGATGAAAGTAGGAAGAGAGGGTTTGCCCCACTTTCACTTGAAAAGATCTCGTGGCCAGAAATTCCCGGATCCACCAAAACATTTTGCCTCTGATGCCGAGATGGTGCAGTTTGAAGAGCAGGCCTTCCTGCCAGACTGTATCGTAGGCTTTGTGGATGTCCAGGAAAACACAAAGAAGCACCCCCTGACTATTGAGGGATTTTCTTACCTCGTTAGCCAATAACACAATGTTTTTGATTAGTCCGGCAGCTAAGCTAAATACAGCATAACAATTGTGCATTTTGTGAGGAAAGCACCAAATTTGGCACACTAGTCGACTATCATATTATGAAAAGATCTGGATATTGGGCCATCTCAGATTCAGAGATTTGATTTTTGCAAGATTTGCAGATTTTGCAGATTTGCAAGCTGAGATTGCAACGCCAGGGACGGCCGACTCCTTCCTGCGAGCTGCCCACGTCACCCGCACAAGAAGAGCTCATCAAATCACTGCAGTGGCACTGCACATCCTGCAACACAGTGCGTATGAATGCCACTGTATAACATATGCTGATGATGCAGAAGACCTGCCTGAGTTCGAAGACCGGTGTCACCAGAGAGGAGAAGACATTCCCACCTTTCAGTACTGGGCAACTGTGCTGGAACTAGAGATGTTGGTGCTGGTCTACGTGCGTTCTCTGCGGCAGGCTTCATTCACGATGTACCTTGATGCCCTGACGGAACTGGTCCCATGGTTCCATGCCTTAGACCACACACACTATGCCAGGTGGGTCCCTGTTCACCTGAGGGACATGGTTGCACTCCCAATGAAGCACCCAGATGTAGCCAGAGAATTCAGGGCTGGCAACTTCACTGTACAGAAGACAAAGAAGGTGTTCTCTTCGATCCCAATCGAATCGAAATCTTGCAAAAATCAAATCTCTGAATCTGAGATGGCCCAATATCCAGATCTTTTCATGATATGATAGTCTACTAGTGTGCCAAATTTGGTGCTTTCCTCACAAAATGCACAATTGTTATGCTAAGTTGCCCCACTAGATAGCTGAACGCCCCCTTCGGAATTCGCTCTGGGATTCATTCAACAGGTTGTTCCGTTCGCGGAAGAAAACCAGGCGACTGTTCACCATCTTCTCCATTAACTTGCTTACCACCGAGATGAGGGAGATAGGGTGGTATGACGACAGGTTTTGAGGATTTTCCCCCATTTTAACGATCGGGACGACTATTGAGTGTTTCCACTCTTGAGGAAGTTCTCCTAAACACTTAACTCTATTAAATAGGCCGAGAAACACACACAACACCTTGTCTTCCATATTCCTGAACATATGAAATGTCAATTTGTCTGGGCCAGGGGCACCGTTTCTAGATTTATGGACCGCTTGCCTAAGTTCCCAGAGGGAGAAGTCCAGATTTCGAGGGGAATTTTCGGGACACCAGTCATTGAGGATTTCTCTGTGCTGGGTCTGGAACTGGAACCTGGACACCTTGGACTCCCTGTCGGTGTTGTTTTCTCCAATCAAGTCGGAGAAATGTTTGCCCAAGGCCTCGGCCTTGTCCTTATTCGTGGAGGAGGTTCCATCACGGGAAATGAGTCCCGGGATATAACCCTTTCCCCGTCTTTAATACCGATCATGGATTTCACCTTCCTCCAAACGGGTTGTCGAGAGGAGTCCGGGCTAATGGCTGAACAGAAGCACCGCCAAGAAGCAGTCTTGGCCCGTTTTATGACCCGCTCGGCCTGGGCTCTTTTCCTCTTGTACTCTATTACGTCATCCATCCTTAAGGATTTTCTCACTTTCTTCAGAACCTCCCTCCTTTCCCAAATGGCCTTCCCGCACTCGACATTCCACCAAGGCACTTTGATTTTCCTGCCTGATGAGCTTCTGCAGGTCGGGATTGTTCCCTGGGCGATGGCCTTCACAGTCTGAACTAAAGAGCTGTTGAAGTCCACAATGTTCCCACTCGCGAGATCTTCCCGCACTCCCTCGGAGCACTGATGAGAAAAGGAAGCCCAGTCGGCCTTGGAGAAATTCCAGGAGGGAGGGCCCCAGGCAGCCTCGATGTCCCTTTCAAATAAAAGATTTGTAAACACCGGAAAGTGGTCGCTCCCCAGATTATCCCTGTGCACCCACCACTTGCATCTTGCTGCTGCAGATGAAGAGATAAAGGTGAGATCAAGGGGGGAGGTTTTCCCCGAGGATGGATTTAAGCAGGTCCCACTGCCATCATTTAACGGCACCAAGTCAAACTCCTCAATGATTCTTTTGATGCACTCACCATTTTTATCTGTCATATTGGAGCCCCAAAGAGAATTATGACTATTGAAGTCTCCACACCAGATTACAACTCCTTCACACTTCCTGAGCACCTGGAGTAGTCCAAGATTCAATGTTTTGCAGGGGTTGTATAGGTTTATGATCGATAGACCTTCCCTCGAGCCGGAAACCCTGATTACAATCCAGTTCAGCATCGCAATCCATTTCCTCGAAGGAAATACCGAGCTTCACAAAAACCCCACAACCTCCTACACTCCCCCTCACTCTATCCTTGCGGACGAAGGTGTAACCAGGGATCCGGAATTGCTTAGGACTTTTGAGCCAGGTTTTTTGAATACATATGATGTCAGGTCCGGGGTGTAAGGTCAACAACAAACTTTTTAAATTCGTCACCATGGGCTGCTAAACTTCTTGCGTTCCACTGAATTATTCTCATTACTCCATGGATGAATCCTGCGACTGCCCAGAGTTGCTTCTTGTATCGCCGGACTTGAATAACTTATTGATCCCCTTGGAGGAAATCCCCATCCAACCCAGATGCTTCTGGGCTGCGGCAGAGATTATGCCTGTTTTCTCTGTCTTCTTTTGGCTTGGGCTGCACAATTAACAACTTCCGTTATGAAGCCAATAAACCCCAGTCTTGAAAAGTTCATGCCCTACTGGTTCTTCACCCCTCGGTTTGGCATCCTTGATTCCTCCTCTCGGTCTGGACTCCCACCGATCTTGTTAGAGTTAGGGCATTGGCTGCAATTTTGGGGGCCGGGAGGATTACTTCTGCAGGGGCCTTGGCCTTGGGGACCTTGTGGACGGCCTCCGCATAGGATAGCTTCCCTGATGTTTTTATTTGTTGGATCTGGATGGCCATCTGGAATTCAGGGCACCCTCTATAGACTGCGCTACGCTCCCCGCCACAGTTGGCGCAGAACATCTTCAAAACGGTATAATCCCCGCGCTCGTGGTCTCCATAGCACCTGCTGCAATGCTGCTTACCCCTACAAGCCAGAGCAGTGTGGCCAAACTTCTGACACTTGCAGCATCTTAGTGGAGGGGGGACATATTCCTGGACGGAAAAAGCCTCATACCCCAGGAACACTGGGGGGAAGAGCCGGGCTGATGAAGGATAAAACCACTGATGATGTTTCCACCTTCACCCCTTCCCTTATTGTAGTGAGCCGGCGGGCATACACAACTCCCATGTCAGCTAAGTGGGTCTTAATGTCATCTATCTCGACCGATGGAGCAATACCATAAATCACACCACGACTTTCCCGCAGCGATCTCGGGATGAGGCAGGAGACTCAACTGCCACTGAAAAGCGATGCTCTCAAGGCCTTGTCATGCTGGGAAGCGGATGTACAAAGAATTAGCATATCCCAGATCTGAGTTTTTTTTTTAGCACTGATGACGTCGCCCAATTCACTCTTGATCAGGGAAGCCATTTGGATTGGATTCTCGGAGCACTCGGCTTTAGATCCTTCTAAAGTCGAAATTATAATGGGAAATCCCCCATTTGGATCGTCCTGACTAACTACAGCCTTGCCCGCAGCAGGAACATTGGACTCATCACTACGATCCTGCCGGGACCTTTTCCTCTTCACGCCAGAACCACTTGAGGCCCTGTTCGCTGACGGCTGAGCCTCATCCTCCTCATCCCCAGGCCTACTACCCATTAACGTGTGGCGGACTCAATGTCAATTGTGTTTGCGTGGTATTATAGTATGAGTGGGGTCACTCGTGGGCATCCCACGGTCATGGACGTGTGTGACATTTGTACATCTTCATTTCGATGCTGCACATTCAGTTTTACAAAATGGTTACTGGCAATTTATCAGATCTTCAAATGATGTAATCTACACAATGTATTTACTTCTGATAACATGTGAATGCATGTGCGTGCACATGGGAAATGCAGTTTCAAATGTGTGATTACATCTCATGTAAAATGTAACTTCAAGAGCTCAAATCCTCTCCCTCCCTGCCCCCATCCCTCCCACATCACACACACACTGCAGCAAGGAGTCGATCACCCACGGGGGAGTGGGTCACGAAAACACACGGGGGAGTGGGTCACATAAACACACGGCAGAGTGGGTCACACACACACCTGGGGGAGTGGGTCACACACATCTCGTTTTTTCATTTCTGTTCCTCACAATTCTATCCCTCTTTCATTCACACACACACACACACACACACACACACACACACACACACACACACACACACACACACACACACACACACACACACACACACACACACACACAATTCATTGTACAGTATCGGTTGTTCCTAAACTTAAATAATTTAAAGGATTGCTGTAAATGATGTTAATTTTACAACGTCCCATATTCAACTTTATTTAAATTGTAAACCTCAAACATAGTTTCTCCACCTAAAGCAAGAACCTTAAACCGGAAGCAATTGACTCGTTTCCCGACTGCATGGATCATCAGCTGGGCACCGTTCTTCCTCGAGGTTTCAATCCTTTCAGCCCAGGACCTCTCCAAACGGTGGATCCACAACCTCGATCATGGATCCACATCAATTGATGGTAAATCAGTGGATCCACAACCTCAGTTGCGTCCAGGCAGTCAGTCAACCCATCAATGCAACATCACTTATTCCAACTTTACTTGCAATAGGATTTAATGTGTTATCATATATTTATAACTTTCCTTACACACTCTATAATATGATAATATCATTAAATCATTCACATCTTACCCTTAAACACATCAATCGACCAAACAGCATGACCACACCACCTACCTTTCTATCAAACTCTATTTCGAATGTTCAAACTGTCATTTATAATGGTTTTTGGCATGCTGCCGTATCCTAGCAACCACTGATTCCTAGCAACATTAATTTGTAGTATATTTAATTATTATATTGTGTTGTATTTACATAAAGTTCTCATGAATAATATTATATTGTACTGTACTTGTATTATATTGTACTGTAATATAATATTATATTGTACACTTCGAATGTTCAAACTGTCATTTATAACGGTTTTTGGCATGCTGTCGTATCCTAGCAACCACTGATTCCGAGCAACATTGATTTGTAGTATATTTAATTATTATATTCTACTGTATTTACATAAAGATCTCATGAATAATATTTTTACTATTCGTATTGTATTTCACTAATTCGATTTGGTGTCGTTTTGTGATTTTAAAGAAAACTTGTTTTAATCTACCAACTGCAGCCCGCTGTGCTAACATACGTCTGACTAGTTGTTGTAATTTATTGACCAGTTCAGAGCTGTGTGTGGTTGCTCTCACAGTCCTAATTATTTCACCTGCAACCGTACCATAAAATAGCTTTTTGGGAATGTTGCTGTCTAAGAAAGGCATTCGGACAATGTGGAATGGAAATGCATCTCGTTTATCAAATAATTTGGTGTGAAATTTATTATTATGGATGTCAATTTGTAATTCCTAAAAGGAAACTGAAGTGGAAGTTTGGTTTTCCTTTTTTAATTCAATTTCTTTTGGATGTATATCATCATGAAGCTGCTCAAATATAAATCCATTAATTGCCAACAAATAATCAATGAACCTGAAGATGTTTCCGCATCTTCGTGCAGTTGTTAATTTATTCCTGCACATGTTCTGGACCCAATCAAACTGGTACATGTGCAGAAACAAATTTGCAAAGAAAGGGGCCGGATCTGAACCCATGGGTATGCCCACTGTCTGCTGGAGTATCTTGTTGCCAAATGTAAAGAAACTGTTGTTTAGCAGAAATCGAATACTTTGAGTTTACTTTTTGAAAAACTGCATGAATATTGATTATCCTTTACAGACCAGTGTGCTCTGTTTTGATATACATTAATGTATACTCTATTACCTCCTGCAAATGCTTTATCTATTGCTCTGTCCAATGCGGTTACCAGCTTGTCATGTGGAATGTTTGTGTACAATGTGGAAAAATCAACGGTTGAAAGCCATTTTGCTTTACCCTTGTTATTAATGTTGTGGACACTGTCGATTACCGGTTTGGAATTGTCAATGATCCAGAATTTCTTAATACCAGAATAAAACTTCACTTTTTCATGGTAGTTTTTTAAGCATTTATAGATTAGTTTCATTGCCGCTGTAATACTGCCCGACAAAGGTTTCAAACTACATTCTCTACTTGCGATGATGAACCTCATCTTACAAGGGTGTTTGTGCATTTTTGGGATCCGGTAAATGAATGGTAATTTATGGTGTTTATCCAGAACTAGCAGTCTTCTCACCGTTGAGTGATTTGTATGGTGTTGTATCAAGTCTGTTTTGTTCTCGTTACTTATTTTGTAGGTCTTTGAAATTCCCGTGTCTAAGCCCAATTCTTCCAAAAGTGTTTGAATGTAGAATGTTTTACATACAAATGCAATATTATTATTTGCTTTGTCAATTGGAACAATAACATATTGTGTTTGAAGCTGCCTTCAGCAATCACGTGTCTCTGGATTGTTTAAAATTGCCTTCGGATTATTGATTCGAACTTTTCTTTTCAAATCAACAACTCTCCTTTTCACATGTTTCTCTACCTCCTCCAACCATAAAGCCATTTGTGTGTTTGGTACTTTATGTTTATCAATTTGTTCTTTCATCCATTCACCCAGTCCCATAATTGTAAGTTCCATTGCTTTATTCCAGTTTATTCTTTTATTTTCTCGATAATTTGGTCCTTTTGTAAGTAATGCACGTAATCTTTTATCTTTCACTATTCTGAGATCACCTGTGATGACGTGTTTATGATGTGGATCTTTGAATGCGGAATGTTCACAATTACAATGATGTGTGTTATTTAACCATTCCTCTGCATCTATAGATTGTACAGTGTCTTTGTAGTTGAACATCTTTCCCCGAATTGAATTTCCCAAACTGTACACAACTCTTGGTCGCTCTCTCGGTTGTATTGTCTCTGGAAGTTTACTCACGGGGGGGGGGGGGGGGGGGGGGGGAATGGGTCGCGCACACACGTATCTTACATACATACATCCATACATACACACACGCACACATCGATATACACACATGTCCACCGATGCTCTTATGTCCGACGATGCTCATGTCCAATTACACACACACATACGGGGGATGACAAACGCGAGTGGCGACACGTAAAGGATGCTCTGCCCTTCTCCCCACGCGCAGAGTACCTAGTTGCAACTTTTTATTGTGACTACGTCAAAAGAATGAAACATTCCGACTATATAAAGAATACAGCTCAAATGGAAAAGTCCCTGGGAAAAGTCTTTTGGGTGGTGTAGAAGAACATCAGATAACACCTTTTAGTCGAGCAGGAAGACGAGGTCCCTATGCACCTAGCTGATATATTTTTCTAACTTACATTTTTTGAATCCTCAAGGTGTCTCGTAAACGAATTTTCATGTTCCCAAGATGAAATGTTGTCCCATGGGGTCCGTAGGCTGCCATCTTTGTGGCCATCTTGGATTTCCAATGAAAATCAATAATTGGCATAACTTCTGAACTAGACATCATAGAGAGACAAATGCCCCCATTTTTCCGGCTAATTCTGGCCTGAGGAATCGTTTGAGAGGGTTATTTTTATGATTTAAACAAGTTTAACACAATAAAACACAAAGTATGCAAAAAATCAGTAAATTTTACACTCAAAATCTTGCCTAACGTCGAACTTCAAATATACCAAACTATAAGATGCCCATGCATACTGTAAATGAT